>NC_142444.1:61838500-62484500 GCF_059453495.1 Arachis ipaensis | reverse complement strand
GCTACACTCAAGCAATCAAGACATTCTCCTTGAGGAATGTGGAGGAGCAACGAAGGAGTGTAGTGAGGAGAAGAACATGGAGCCTCAAGAGAAAGAAGAAGGGCTAGAACAAGAATTACAACAAGAGGAGGAAGGTAGAACTTGTGAAACGGAAGAGGTGAATGGAGAATTGAGAGAGTTTAATCAAGAAGTAGATTGTATCATCAACGATTTTTTGTCCACCTTGGTCAAACCCCTCAATGTTCTTGAGGAACCATCCCCTCTTGAGTTTGAGAAGGATATGGAAGAGCTTGAAAAGGATGGTGAGGAAGAGGTGATCATCCAAGAAGTGGAAGTGGTGCGTGGCAGAAGTTAGACCAATTAAGAGAATTTTAATAAGAGAAATGCGTTGCAAGTATAGGCCTTAACCAGCTAAAGTCTGCCTCACCAATTTAAAAGGGGTTGTTACAAATTTTAGAAATAAAAATACTGGGAGTATGAGTCCCAGGTCGTCTCCCAACGAGTTGCAGGAAAGCGTGCTATTTTATTAACTAGAAATTTTCTAGAAAAGTTGAGTTTTGATAATGAGTAAAATTAATTATAAATTAAAACAATAAAAATAAACTAAGAATAATTATTGATATCCTAAATAAAAAGCCTTGACTGGGGGAATGATTAATTGGAAGTTCTATCCTTGTTGGAATCTTCTCAAGTGTAGTGTAAAGAGGTTGTTGTTTTCACTTAGTTAACCCTTACTAAATAAAGGAAAGTCAAGTGATTGAGCTAACTCTTACCTGCAAATCCTAGTCCTCTCCCTTGGGAAGGTCTAGCGTTAGTAGGTACAGAATTAGCCAACAACGTCCAATTTAACTAAGCACTTGAGCATTCCAACTCAAGTGTCTCCTCTTAATCAACCCCCATGTCAAGTGAAAAATCTACTCCATTGACATGGAATTAATACTCATAAAAATATAAGAAGACATAATTAAATGAAATAAAATAGAGATTTAAAATTAATTAAAAATAAAAGTAACTCTATATATTAATAAATCCAAAATGAAACATACTTAATTGAATAAGGTCAATGATCAAACATGAAAAGACTAAAGGAATAAGGAAACAAACTAAAGTAGTGTCTTCAACAGAGGTAATGACTCGTCAGCATCCAAAAACCAAAGCAAAAGCATAAACTATCAATGTAAAGCTAATCTAGATTCAGATCTAAACCTAAAAGTAATCCTAATATCGATGTATCTGAATGTGTGTGGATGCGTATTGAGTCTTTGCATGTTTCCTAGCTTTAGTCTGTGTTTCTGGGCCAAAAACTGGGTCAAAACGCAGCCCGAAATTGCCCCCAGTGTATTCTGTTATTTCTGTAGATCGCGCAGGTCACGCGTACACGTCGTCCATGCGTTCGCGTCATTCAGTAATTTTCTTTGTCACGTGTTCGCGTCGTCCACGCGTTTGCGTCATTCGTGCAGACTCCTATCCATGCGTTTGCGTTAGGCACGCGTTCGCGTCGCTGCGATTTCTTCATTTCGCGCGCTTGCGTGAGCCATGCAATCGCGTCAGTGTTCGCTGGTCATCTCCTTGGTTTCTTGTGTTTCTTCCAATTTTGCAAGCTTCCTCTCCATTCTCTGAGCCATTCCTGCCCTATGAAGCCTGAAAAACTTAACACATGAATCACGGCATCGAATGGTATAAAGGAGAATTAAAATGTACTATTAAAGGATTCTAGGAAGCAAGTTTTCAACCATAAACAATACTAGGAAGGAATTATAAAATCATGCAATCTATATGAATAAGTAGGTAAAGACTTGAAAAAACCACTCAATTAAACACAATATAAATCATAAAATAATAGTTTATCAACCTCCCCACACTTAAACATTAGCATGTCCTCATGCTTAGCTTAAGGAGATAAAATAAATGAGTAAGGAAATGCAAGACTCATGCAATGCAATGCAATGCAACCTATATACATATGAATGCAACTATATGATTCTTGTCTACTTGGTTAAAAATAAATAAGTTCTTCAAGACAAACATAGATCAAATTCCACTAATTTAAATTATATATTAAGAACAGATAAAAATGCAAGAAGATAGCTCATAAAAGCAGGGAACATAGATTTAAGCACTGAACCCTCTCTGATGGTGTATGTGCACTCTAGTCTCTCAAGTGTATAGGGTAATCACTCTATCCTTCTCTAATCATGCTTTCTAAATTTTGTTCTTCACCTAACCAATCAACGAATATTTAATGTACTAATGCAAACATCATGAGGTCTTTTCAAGGTTGTAATGGGGTTAAGGTAAGGGTAAGGGTATATATATGGCTAAGTGAGCTATAAACTAAATCTTTGATTAACCTAAGCTCTCACCTAACATACATACTCTTATATGCTTTAAATTCAAGCATAGCTACCCATAATTTCCCACTTTCACATTCTATACTCATGTATTAACTTTTTCTCTTAATTTTATTATCACATATGCATTGGAGCTTTACTTAACTCAGAATTGGGGTAATTTTGTCCCCTTATTTATTTAAATATTTATTGAATATTTTTGGATTTTTTATATATATATATTTTTTAAAATAGAAATAACATATCAATGCACATGGATTTTTTATTTTTTCTATTTTACATGAGTAGGTACCCAAATTTTCATTATTTTATTAAGGTAAGAACATAACATATTCCTTTATTAACCAATGTTCTCACAATTTTCCCATACTAAATTAACACACAATCTCTATCTTAAGCTAACCAAAGATTCAATTTGGGTTGTTTAATTCTTTTTCTGCTTAAGGCTAGTGATGTGGTAAAATATAGAACAAATGGGATTTAAAAGGCTCAAAGTGGCTGACAAGGGTGATTTAAAAGGTAGGCTTATTTGGGATAAGTGACTGACGTGGCGAAAATTGGCGAGTTAAGAAATTGTTATAAGAGATACGTTGCAAGTATAGTTCTTAACCAACTAAAAATCCACATATCAGTTTAGAAGGGTTGTCACAAAATTAAAATTAAAATACTGGGAGTATGAATCCCAGGTCGTCTCCCAACGAGTTACAGAAAGGTGTGCTATTTTATTAATCAGATGTTTTTTAAAATGGTTTGAGTTGATAAACAGGAAATTAAATCAGAGAAATTATGTAATTTTAGTAAAAACCTTGACTGGGAGTAGATTAGTTGGAAGCCCTATTCTTGTTGGAGTACTCTCAAGATTAATTGATAATTGAAGGTTGTTCTGGTTAGTTATCCCTTACTAGGTAGAGAAAAGTCAAGCAAGTTAGAAAGCTATTTCTATTCACAAGTTCCAATCTTCCCCCTTGGAAAGGATTAATGTCAGTGACTAGAGGGCAATCCAACAATAAACCCAATTACAATTTTTCTCTTGAGCATTCCAACTCAAGGTCCTCATTTCAATCAACTCCCAATCAAGTTATGGAACTACTCACTCATTATGAATTTAAATTTCATAACATAAGAAAGGGGAATAAAGAAAGACATGAAAAATAATAATAAAAAAGATCAATTAAAAATAAAAGTAGTTCTTGTATTAATAAATTCTAAAAAAATAATCCAATAGTAATTATGAATAAATTGAAGACATGGAAGAGTAAGAGACAAGTAAGAAAACAAACTAGAATAATGAAGTTCTGATGGAGGTAATAACTCTTCTCAATATCCCAATCCAAAAAGCAATAAAATCAAAATCCTAAGAACTATGAATGTGTAGAGAGAAAACCTAGAGGAGGAGTAAAATCAGATTTAAAACTAAAACTAGATAGAATGAATGTTGTCTCTTGGTCTCTGCATGTTCCCTGGCTCTAATATGCTTTTCTGAGCCAAAAACTGGGTCAAAACAACGCCCAAAATCGCCCCCAGTGAATTTTGCAGATTCTGCAGATCGCGCATGTCACGCGATCACGTCATCCAGACGTTCGCGTCATCCAGCGATTTGCCTTGCCACGGGTGCGCGTCATCCATGCCTTCGCGTCACTTGTGCAGTTTCCAATCCGCGCGGTCGCGTGAGCCATGCGTCCGCGTCATTGCAATTTCCTCTATGTCGCGCGGTCGCATGAGCCATGCGTCCGTGTCACTTCTCGCTGGTCATCTCCTTAATTTCTTGTGTTCCTTCCATTTTTGCAAGCTTCATTTCTAATCTTCAAGTCATTCATGCCCTATGAAGCCTAAAACACTCAACACACAGATCACGGCATCAAATGGAATAAAGGAGAATTAAAATACAAAGTTAAAAGTCTCTAGGAAGCAAGTTTTCAGCCATAAAGTATTTTTAGGAAGGAATTATAAATGCATGCTTATTTAATGAATAAGTTGGTAAAGATTTGATAAAACCACACAATTAAACACAATGTAAACCATAAAATAATGGTTTATCAACCTCCCCACACTTAGATATTAGCATGTCCTCATGCTTAGTTGAAGGAGATAAAATAAATGAGTAGGAACATGTAAAACTCATGCAATGCAATGCAACCTATATATGTGAATGCAACTATATGATTCTTGTCCACTTGGTCAAAAGTAAATAAGCTCTTCAAGACAATCACAAATCAAATTCCACTAATTCAATTCTTATACAGTAAAAACAGTTAAAAGTGCAAGAAGGTGGCTCATGAAAGCAGGGAACATAGAACTCAAGCATTGAACCCTCACTGATGATGTATGTATGCTCTAATCTCTCTAGTGTATAGGGAAAGCACTCTATCCTTCTCTAATCATGCTTTCTAATTTTTGTTCTTCACCTAACCAATCAACAACAATTAATATACCAATGCAAACATCATGAGGTCTTTTCAAGGTTGTAATGGGGCTAAGGTAAGGGTACGGGTAGATATATGGCTAAGTAGGCTTATAAATTGAATCTTTAATTAACCTAAGCTTTCACCTAACACATATATATTCTTTATAGCTTAAGTTTCATACTTAGCTACCCAAAATTTTCTTTTCACATTCCTTACTCATGTATCATACATGCATTGATCTTTGGATTCTTAACTTAACATTGGGGTAATTTTGTCCCCTTATTTAATTATTGAATATTTTTGGAATCTTTTATTTAAACATAAATATAAAAATAAACATAGCTTATTAATGCACATAGATTTTTAATTCTTATAGTTTCACATGAGTAGGTACCCAAATTCCCATTATATCATCATGACACATTCCCTTATTATCTTTTGTTCCCACAATTTTTCCATACTTAATTAACACACAATTCTATCTTAAGCTAACCAAAGATTCAATTGGGATATAAAGTTATTTTTCCGCTTAAGGCTAGTGATGTGGTAAAATAAAGGACAAATGGGATTTAAAAGCTCAAAGTGGCTAACAAAGGTAATTGCAAGGGTAGGCTTATTTGGGATATGTGAGCTAAATAATTAATGGCCTCAATCATATGCAAGCATATAAATATATTAAACATTGGACATATAGGATGAAACAAAATATAGATTATAATCATAGAGAAGTAAACACACAAGAATAAAATAATTATGGTTAAATAATGTAACCATGTATAAAAGCTCAAATCTCACAGGTTGTGTGTTCTTTAGCTCAAAAACCATGTTCCAAATATAACTTCAAGCAAATTTAACATAAAAGTTTAGATTAAAATTAGTGAAATTTTGTTCTAAAAATAGAGTCTTATAAGAAACTTACTGTCTTTTCAATCAAGTGGAACATGCGTGCAACTAATCTATTCTACAAAAGAAAAACTAACTAAATATCCTACTTTATTGGTGTTAGGGAAGAGAATTTACCTCCGGAAGTCAGGTACTGACCGACCTCCCTACACTTAAGGCTTTGCACCGTCCCCGGTGGCATCTGTCAGGAACAAAGGTGGGCTGGTAGCAGTATCTCCACAATCGGGACCGTTATGGCTCCCTGTGCTGGTAAAGAAAGTGGAGTCCGGGGTGTCTGAGTCTCTATATTTTCGCTTAAGTAGCTCCTTGAGGTATGTGAATCGGCGCTTGTTACGGTGTTCTCATAGCTTCGCTTTATGTTCCTGCCGATCCAACCTTTCAAGTATCTGATGGAGCAGTTGAGTGGTTGTAGGTGCTTGTGGTGTTGAAGGAGGAATGTCTTTAGCCGGTTCAGTAGGCTGGCTTGTAGTGGCTGCTGAAGGTCTGAGATATTTCCCATTAGGGACGTACTGATCATCCCGTGGAAGCATGGCTTTGGTGTCTCCAGCTTTGTAGGAGACTTCGACTGCTGAGACGAGATCTGAAACCAAGGCGGGAAAAGGTAAGTTGTCCACAATTTGTACGTGTTCCATAGCACTCTGGATGTGTCTTGGTAGGTTCAGAGGCTGGTCTGTGAGGATACACCATAGTAGAACGGCCATATCTGCAGTGAAGGAGGACTCATGAGTGCTCAGAAATACGTAATGGGACATAATCTGTGCCCAAACACGAGCCTCCAAGGTAAGTGCGGAAGCCGATATTCCCTTAGGACGGGAACGATAGTATCCGTAGATCCATCTGCTGCCAGGTAGTGCGATAACTCTGAGAACAGCGTCCCAGTCAAATTGGTACATCTGGCGCTTGAGTGTGGCCTCTTGAAATGCATCCAGTCCTTCTAGAGTAGGGGGAAGATCTAAAGCTCGTTGAATGACCTCTTCTGTAATGGGGATTTGCTTCTGATGGACATAAACAGATTACAGGGTCGGCAGGTGAAAGTTGGAGTAGAACTCGACAACCTAGGAAAGATTAACCTGCCATGGCTGTCTCTGGAGGAAACCCCATTGTCTTCGTGCAATTTGTGGCTCAACAAATTCAGCAATATGGTTTGGGAGGATAAGAAGGTATTCGTTGTTGTAATTCCTTTCTGCCAGGATGGAGAACATCTGCTCACAGTAGCGATTGGGAAATCGTGCAGTGTCCGTTGCTGGGAAGGCTTTCTCTTTATCATCAACCTTTAAAATCCTCTTAATTCTTTTTGTTGAGGGTTTAACTGCAGTTGAAGATGGCTCTGCCACTAATGCTCATTTTGTTCCTCTCCTTGTTGTTGATTTGGGGGCAGCTTTCTCCTTGCCTTTCTTGGTGGCCATCCTAAAAGGGAGAAAAGAGAAAGTATGTCAAAATGTCAAGGGATAGAGCAAGAAAGAGAACAGAAAAGGTGGTAAGTAATGCACATTAAAAGATAAATGATGTTAACACATGGTCATGACTACATGTGAAGAGTTATCAACGGAAAACAGCCAGTGCATATGATGACAGTTGAATGCAAGGTGTTTATTGGCATGCAGGCAAAGGCATGAGAAGCATAGATCAAGCATTCAATGTCCAAGTTAAATTACCAAGCCTTTCAAACTGATAATTTGTTTGTAATGACAATTAAATTAAATTAATGTTATATAAAAAAGGGTTTTGTGAAAAGCAAGCATTTAGAGTAGGAGAATAAAAGAATTCAAAAATAGTGCACAATGCCATACGGGCATTTTCACAGACACATAGCATGCATGGTAGGTAAGCTATTGAAAATAATAAATGGAACATGCAAGCAACCCTTTTAAAAAGTAAAATATAATTGTCAAACAGTTCCTGAATAATCCACAAGCAAACCATAAGGAATAATAATGATCCTACTAAATATCTAACACCAATAAAAAGAAAAAGAAAGAAAAAGAAAACATGGATAATGCAAGTAAAAAGAAAAAGAAAAGAAGAAGAAAACATAAATTAAGAAGAAGAATAGAAAAGTAAAGAAAGAAGAAGAGAGGAAAAAAAACCTTGATAATGATGGTGAGAGAGAGAGAAAGTAGAAAGTGAGAAAGAAGGAAGGAGGAAGAAAGGGGAAGAAAATAATGAGGAGGGAAAAGAAAAAGTAGGATTTGGGGAAGAGAAAGATAAGATATTTGGCAAATTAGGATAAGCTGTGTGGCGTAAGCGATGCGGACGCGTTGGGTACGCGTTCGCGCGGATGGCGCTTAAATGAATCGACACGGTCGCGTCGGTCACGCAGACACGTGACTTGTTTTGTGCTACTGGCGCGATGGCAGCCTCGCGCTCGCACAACTCTCTGTTCAAAACTTATTATTGCAAAAATCCAGGGTGACACGGTCGCGTGGTTGACGCGATCGCGTGAGTGGCCATCATTGGGATATGACGCGGACGCGTGCGCCATGCGTCCGTGTGGTAAGGTTTGTGCGTTCAGCACCAGTCCAGCACCACTCTAGCACAACTTTCGGTCGTGCACCCTTTCTTACGTCGATTTTCAGGTCACGCGTCCACGTGGGTGACGCGGACGCGTGAGAGGCATTTTTCGCATATGACGCGGACGCGTCATTGATGTGGTCGTGTGGGGTGATTTGTGCCAAAGGCACGCCTCCAGCCACGCTCTCGCATGACTCTCTGTTCGATTGCTTTTTCTTCTTGATGCACATGCGACGCGGACGCGTCGGCGACGCGGACGCGTCGGCGACGCTGTCGCGTCGCGTGCTCTCCCTCTCTTTTTTTTTTCTAAATAAAAGTATGCAAATGCAGATGCAAAGTAAATGTGCTAATAATGAGAAGAGTTATGGAAAAAGAAAACTAAGAATAAAGAAAGGAACGATCATACCGTGGTGGGTTTTCTCCCACCTAGCACTTTGCTTTAACGTCCTTAAGTTGAACGCTCTACTAGCTCAGTCTTCTGCTGTGAGTGGATCCTCCAAGAGGAAGATGTCTAACTCCTTATTTTTCGTCACCTTCTCACCATGATATAGCTTCAAACGATGGCCATTAACTTTGATGAGTTCAGAGCTTGAAGGATGACTTAGGTGAAAAACTCCGTACGGCTCAGCCTTCTCTACTCTATACGGACCTTCCCATCTTGATCTTAACTTGCCTGGCATGAGCCTCAGTCTAGATTTGTAAAGGAGGACTAAGTCCCCAGGTTGGAACTCTTTCCTCTTGATGTGCTGATCATGTACATCCTTCATCTTTTCCTTGTACAGTCTTGAGTTTTCATAGGCTTCCAGGCGAAGGCTTTCCAATTCATGCAGTTGCAACTTCCTTTCAGCTCCGGCTTTCTCAAATCCCATGTTGCACTCCTTTACTGCCCAAATGGCTTTGTGCTCTACTTCAACTGGAAGATGACAGGCTTTTCCATAAACTAAGCAGAAGGGGCTCATTCTAATGGGTGTCTTGTATGCAGTTCTGTATGCCCAAAGTGCATCTTGTAGCCTGGTGCTCCAGTCCCTTCTATGAGGTTTGACTATCTTCTGCAATATATGACTTATCTCTCTGTTTGACACCTCGGCTTGCCCATTAGTCTGAGGGTGGTAGGCTATTGCTACTTTATAAATTATCCCATGCTTCTTCAGTAATCCTGTTAGTCTCCTGTTACAAAAATGGGTGCCTTGATCACTCACGTTTGCTCGTGGTAATCCAAAGCGACAAATAATGTGGTTTCTAACAAAGGAAACAACAGTGTTAGCATCATCAGTGCGGGTAGGAATTGCTTCCACCCATTTAGAAACGTAATCTACAGCTAACAATATATAAAAATGACCATTAGAATATGGAAATGGACCCATGAAGTCAATTCCCCAAACATAAAAAATTTCACAGAAAAGCATAATTTGTTGAGGCATCTCATCCCTCTTGGATATATTACCAAATTTTTGGCATGGAAAACAAGATTTACAAAATTCAGCAGCATCTCTAAAAAGAGTAGGCCACCAGAATCCACAGTCTAAGATTTTTCTAGCTATTCTTTGAGGGCCAAAATGTCCGCCACTCTCAGATGAGTGACAGGCCTCTAAGATAGACTAGAATTCTGATTGAGGCACACACCGTCTAATTACCTGGTCAGCGCCACATCTCCATAGATACGGATAATCCCATATATAATATTTAGACTCGCTTTTTAGCTTGTCTCTTTGATGCTTAGTAAAGTTTGGAGGAATAGTGCGGCTAACTAGATAATTAGCTACAGGTGCATACCAAGGGACTACTTCAGATACTGCTTGCAGGTTATCAAATGGGAAATTATCATTTATTGGAGTGGAGGTATCCTTAATGTGCTCAAGGCGACTCAAGTGGTCTGCCACTAAATTCTGGTTACCACTCCTATCCTTTATTTCTAAATAAAATTCTTGTAGTAGCAGTATCCAACGTATAAGCCTTGGTTTGGATTCCTTTTTAGCTAATAAATACTTTAGAGCTGCGTGGTCTGAATACACTACTACCTTCGTACCAAGTAAATAGGCTCGGAATTTATCCAGAGCAAAAATAATAGCAAGAAGCTCTTTCTCAGTAGTAGTGTAATTAGACTGAGCGGCGTCTAAAGTCTTAGACGCATAAGTAATGACAAAAGAATCCTTACCTTCATGCTGAGCCAGTGCTGCTCCTACTGCATGGTTGGAAGCATCGCACATGATCTCAAATGGCTGGCTCCAGTCAGGTCCTCTCACAATTGGAGCTTGAGTCAGGGCAGTCTTCAGTTTATCAAACGCTTGTTTGCAATCCTCACTGAACTCGAACTTAATATCTTTCTGCAGTACTCTGGATAAGGGAAGTGATACCTTACTAAAGTCCTTAATGAACCTCCGGTAAAAACCTGCATGGCCAAGGAACGAACGGACTTCCCTCACAGAGAAGGGGTAAGGCAAAGTAGAAATAACATCCACCTTTACTGGATCTACAGAAATGCCAGTATTAGATAAATATGTCCTAGTACAATCCCTTGTTTTACCATAAAGTAACATTTTTTAAAATTTAATACAAGGTTTGTACTGACACATCTATCTAATACTCTGGAAAAACTATCTAAGCAAAGGCTAAAAGAATCACCATAAATGCTAAAATCATCCATAAAAATCTCCATACAGTCCTCAATGAGGTCAGAGAAAAGACTCATCATGCACCTTTGAAAAGTAGCTAGTGATTGCACAAGCCAAAGGGCATTCTCTTATAAGCATAAGTCCCAAAAAGACAGGTAAAAGTAGTCTTTTTCTGATCTTCAGGAGCTATATGAATCTGGAAATAGCCTGTGTAACCATCTAAAAAGCAATAATGTGATTTACCTGACAGCCAATCCAGCATTTGATCAATGAATAGAAGAGGATAGTGATCCTTACGAGTGGCCTGGTTTAGGCGCCTGTAGTCAATGCAGACCCTCCAGGCGTTCTGTACTCTGGTTGCTATGAGCTCTCCATGCTTATTCTTCACTGTGGTGACTCCAGACTTCTTGGGCACCACTTGTACTGGGCTTACCCATTCACTGTCTGAGATGGGATAGATAATATCCGCCTCAAGTAGTCTGGTCACTTCCTTTTTGACAACCTCCAAGATAGTGGGATTCAGTCTTCTCTGGGGTTGACGAACAGGCCTTGCTCCCTCTTCTAAAAATATTCTGTGCTCACAAACTTGAGGGTTGATGCCTACTATATCTGCCAAACTCCACCCAATTTCTTTCTTGTGCCTCTTCAACACATTGAGTAATTGCTCTTCTTGGTGAGAAGTGAGTTCCCGTGCAATGATAACTGGAAACTTCTGCTTGTCCTCAAGGTAAGCATATTTGAGGTTTGGAGGGAGGGGTTTTAATTCTAACTTCTGCTCATGGCTAGGCTCTGGATTGTCTGGAGTTGGTGACAATGGTAAAGTACTTTCATTGTCCTCAGAAAGTGTCCCCACACTCGGACCTTGTCCTATGTACTTCTCTTCGAACTCCTCCTGGTGAACTTCAACCACGGTTTCATCTATGATGTCACACTGAAAGATAGAATGATCTTCTGGAGGGTGCTTCATAACTCCATTCAGATTGAAGCTTACTACTCGGCCGTCTATTTCAAAAGAGTATGTTCCTGAAAAAGCATCAAATTTGAACTTCGAAGTCTTCAGGAATGGTCTTCCGAGTAGGATTGATAGTGACTTCTCTGAGTCATTTTGGGGCATCTCCAGGATATAAAAATCAATGGGGAATGTGAGCCCCTTAATGCCCACTAATACATCTTCAGCAACTCCAACCACTGTAATAATGCTTTTATCTGCCAACACAAAATGAGCTGCCGACCTTTTTAAGGGAGGGAGCCTCAAAATATCATATATAGACAAAGGCATTATACTTACACATGCTCCTAAATCACACATGCAGTCAGAAAATACCACACCACCAATAGTACAATTAACCATACATGGACCTGGATCACTACACTTTTCAGGTATACCTCCCATTAAAGCAGATATGGAACTACCTAAAGGAATAGTTTCTAATTCATTAATTTTGTCTTTATGTATGCATAAATCTTTAGAAACTTTGCGTATTTAGGTACCTGTTGAATAACATCAAAAAGGGGAACAGTTACCTCAACCTTTTTGAATATTTCTACCATTTTGGGATTAGGTTCCAACTGCTTCCTGGGCTTCCTTGCAAGTTGTGGAGATGGAATAGGAATGACGTTTTCTACAGTGTCTGTGCCCTTTGGTGCTTCTTTCTGTGATTGAGCTTCTTCTTCTTCAGCCATGTCCTGTATATCTTCTTCCTCCTCAACATCTTCTATTTCCACTACCTCTTCAGCTGAGGCGTGTTCTGGTGGGTTTGGCTCTTCCTGATTCCTCTCTTGAAATGTGGTTCTGGACCTTAGGGTGATGGCATTAATGCCACCCTTTGGATTGGGTAATGGTTGAGAGGGGATTCTACTAGAGCTCAAAGGCTGGTTATTGGAGTTATTCATTGATCTAATCTGTGAGACAAGAGCTTGCAAGGTAGAGTTCAGACCATTTAGAGTAGAAGTAAGGTTATTTTTCATGGCCTGTTGTCTCCGATCAATAGATTGTAGTAACTCATCATTAGAAGATGAAGAAGGGCAAGTGATCTGAGAGGTCTGCTGTTGGTTGTGCTGTGATCCTTGGAATTGCCTCAGGTGAGGTGCTCTGTAAGGCTGGTTCTGGTTCTGCTACCTGTTGTTGTTATTATTCCACCTCTGATTTCCCTGATTGTCTTTGCCTCCTCTGTTATTGTTGTCCCCCAGCCCTGGTTAGAATTATCTCTCCAACCTTGGTTCGAATTGTCCTGCCATCCATGGTTGTAGTTACCACCTTGATTGTATCCTTGATTGGGACGGTCAAAGAAGTTATGAGTGGCTGCCACAGTGTTGTCTTCTTGCTGGAGCTACGGACATTCATCAGTATAATGGCTATAATCAGCACAAATTCTGCACACTCTCTGTGGGACTAACTGTTGGCTTTGCTGTGGTGGAGAAGGTTGAGCTTGCTTAGCTTGTTGTTGATTCAACTGCATCTGCTTCAGTAAGTTGGTCATCTCACATATACTCTGAGTCAGAGCAGCAGTCTCTCTGCTAGAGGATACTTCTACAACAGCTTTTGAACGACCTTGTTTCTGCCTGTGATTCCGAGTAGATTCAGCTAAGTCGCTGATCAATTGCCATGCCTCATCAGTGGTCTTGTACTTTTTCATAGACCCATTGCTAGCATTTTCCAATGTGGTCTTATCTTGGGGCCTCATGCCCTGTGTGACGTAGCCAAGCAACACTATCTTGTCAATCATATGGTGAGGGCATACTTCATAGAGAGTCTCGGATTCGTCTTGAACAATCATGGAAATGTCTTTCCTCAGTTTATTTGTAACTTCAGCTGGAAAGAATTTTTCCAAAAATTCTCTTCTAAGTGTATCCCAGTCAGAAACAGTTGCTGCGGGTTGAGTGTAGTACCACTCTCTCGCCTTTCCCTCAAGAGAGAACGGGAAAGCTTTCAACAGAATAGAAGTTTCATCTGCACCATCACGCCTGATAGTAGAACAGGCTGCTTGGAAATCTCTCAGGTGCTTGATAGGCTCTTGAGCAGGTAAGCCATGAAACTTAGGCATCAAATTGAGCAGTGCAGTCTTTATTTCAAAGTCTGTAGCCACTGCTGGGTGATGCTCTTGAAACGGTTGCATTGTAAAATCAGAGGCTCCAGCCTCCTGGATAGTAATTCTCCTAGGTGCTGCCATGTCACCTGCACGTAAATTAACCAAATCAGCAGAAAGGGAGCTTATTTCTTCCTCAAGTGATATTTCAGCTTCGCCCTCAGAGAGGACTAACCGACACCGAGCTTGCCTTGTTCGTGAGATAGTTCTTTCAATCTCAGGATCAAATACTGGCAAGCTTGGATCAGGAAGTGAACGCGTCATTTAACGAAAGAAACATGCAGCTCATAGTAGCAAAATAAAATAAAATGCAAATAAATAAAATCCAATCAATAACTTAGCACTCTATTGCAGCTCCCTGGCAACGGTGCCAAAAATTGACATGGCGAAAATTGACGAGTTAAGAAATTGTTATAAGAGATACGTTGCAAGTACAGTTCTTAACCTACCAAAAATCCACTTATCAATTTAGAAGGGTTGTCACAAAATTAAAATTAAAATACTGGGAGTATGAATCCCAAGTTGTCTCCCAACGAGTTACAGAAAGTGCTCATTGTAAAATACTGGGAGTATGAATTTTAGCAATGTTGGTTGGGAGGATGAGAAGGTGCTCATTGTTGTAGTTTCTTGCTGCCAGGATGGGGAACATCTACTCACAGTAGCGGTTAGTAAACCACGTTGTGTCCTTTACTGGAAAGGCTTTTTCTTTTTCATCGACCTTAATGATTCTCTTGATTCATTTTGTTGAGGGTTTCACCACTGTTGAAGATGGCTCTTCCACTAATGCTCTTTTGGTTCCTCTCCTTGCTGGTGGTTTGGGAGTAGCTTTCTCCTTGCCTTTCTTGGTGGCCATCCTGAAAAAGGATAGAGAAAGTAACATGTAAAGCTAAGGGTTCGAGCAAGGGAGCGAACATTAAGGGTGATAATCAATGCACGGTAAAGAAAGATGTCGTTAACACATGGTTTAGACTACATGTGAAAAGTTCATCAAAGGTGATAAAGCAAGTGCATCTGATGGCAATTAAATGCAAGATGTTTATTGGCATGCCGGCAAAGGCATGAGTAGCATAGATCAAGCCTTCAATGTCCAAGTTAGATTACCAAGCCTTTCAAACTAATAATCTGTTTGTATTGACAATAATTTTTAATTAATAAAATATAAAAGGGGTTTTGTGAAAAACAGGCATCAGAATAGTAGAATAGAAAGATTTAAAATAATGCGTAATGCCATACGGGCTTTTTCACAAACACATAGCATGTATGGTAAATATGTTATTGAAAGTAGGAATTTGAACATGCAAGCAACCCTTTAAGAAGTAATATTAATTGTCAAACAATTCCTTAATAGACTCACAAGCAAAATATAGAAGAAAATAATTACCCAATTTAAAATTTCTAACACTAATTAAAGGAATAAAAAGAAAAAGAAAGAAAAGGAAAATATAGATAATGAAAGTATAAAAAAAAGAAAACATAAATAAAAATAATAAAGGAAAAGTAAAAGGTAAAGAAAGAAAGAAAAGAACCTTGATAATGGATGTGAAAAATAAGGGAGGAGAAAGTAAAAAAATGAGAAGGAGGAGAGAATGAAGAAGAGAGAAGAAAGAAATAAGAAGGGAAAAAGAAAAATTAGGATTTGGAGAAGAAAAGATATGATATTTAGCTGATCTGGATAATCTGTGCGCCGCATGTGACGCGGACGCGTGGGTCACGCGGTCGCGTGGTGTGTGATGTTCTTCAAGTGACGTGGACGCGTGGGTCACGCGGTCGCGTGACTTGATTTGTGCGAGTGGCGCGAGAGCAGCCTCGCGTTTGCGCGACTCTCTGTTTCAAACTCATTCTGCCAAAATTCTGGGTGACACGTTCGCGTGGGTGACGCGATCACGTGAATGGCCAGATTTTGAGGACGACGCGGCCGCGTGGGGCACACGGTCACGTGATGGGACTGGTGCTTCCAGCATCATTCCAGCCCAGCTCCATCATAACGTGATGGGACGCCTGGGAGGATATTTTCCAAAATGATGCGGCCGCGTCAGCGACACGGTCGCGTGGACATGGTTGTGCCTAAGGGACGCCTCCAGCCACGCTTTCACGTGACTTTCTGTTCAATTCTCTTTTCTTCTTAATGCACCCATGATGCGGACGCGTCAGCGACGCTTACGCGTCAGCGACGCTTACGCGTCAGCGACGCTTACGCGTCAGCGACGCTTACGCGTCAGCGACGCTTACGCGTCGCGTGCGACTTTTTTATATGCAGTATGCAAATGCAAATGCAGGCTATATGCAGCAATATGCAGAGATTATGAGAAGAGTTATTAACAAAAATAAAAATAGAATAAAGTAAAATAAAACTAAGACTGAAACTGAACGATCATACCATGGTGGATTGTCTCCCACCTAGCACTTTGCTTTTACGTCCTTAAGTTGGACGCTCTTCAGACTCATTCTGCTTCTGTTGGTGGATCTTCCAAGAGGAAGACCTCTAGTTCCTTGTGATCCTTCGTCTTCTCACCATGATAAAGCTTTAGACGATGTCCATTGACCTTTAGAAATTTGGAGCTAGAAGGATGACACAGGTGGAAAACTCCGTATGGCTCTGCCTTTTCTACTCTATATGGACCTTCCCATCTTGATCTCAGTTTACCTGGCATAAGCCTCAGTCTAGAGTTATAAAGAAGAACTAACTCCCCTGGTCTGAATTCTCTCCTTTTAATATGCTTGTCATGGACAGCCTTCATCTTTTCTTTGTATCTCCTGGAGTTGTCATATGCTTCTAGGCGAAGATTCTCAAGTTCTGCTAGTTGCAGCTTTCTTTTAGCACCAGATTCTTTATAGTTCATGTTGCACTCTCTCACAGCCCAGAAAGCATTGTGTTTCACCTCTACTGGAAGGTGACAAGTCTTTCCGTATACTAAGTGGAAGGTGACAAGTCTTTCCGTATACTCTACACTGTTCTATATGCCCAGAGTGCATCTTGTAGCCTGGCACTCCAGTCCTTCCTATGAGGTTTTACTATCTTTTCTAGAATACACTTTATTTCTCTGTTAGAGACTTCTGCTTGCCCATTGGTCTGGGGATGGTAAGTTGTTGCTACTTTATGAACTATCCCATGCTTCTTTAGTAATCCTGTCAGTCTCCTGTTACAAAAGTGAGTGCCTTGATCGCTCACGATTTCTCGTGGTGATCCAAAGCGACAAATAATTTGGTTTCTAACAAAGGAAACAACAGTGTTAGCATCGTCAGTATGGGTAAAAATTGCTTCCACCCATTTAGAAACATAATCTACAGCTAACAGTATATAAAAGTAACCATTAGAATTTGGAAACGGACCCATGAAGTCAATGCCCCAAACATAAAAAATTTCACAGAAAAGCATAATTTGTTGAGGCATATCATCCCTCTAGGATATATTACCAAACCTTTGGCAAGGGAAACAAGATTTACAAAATTCAGCAGTGTCTTTAAAAAGAGTAGGCCACCAGAATCCACAGTCTAGAATTTTTCTAGCTGTTCTTTGAGGGCCAGAATGTCCTCCACTCTCAGATGAGTGGCAAGCCTCTAAAATAGACTGGAATTCTGATTGAGGCACAAACCGTCTAATTACCTGGTCAGCACCACACCTCCATAAATACGGATCATCCCATATATAATATTTGGACTCGCTTTTCAGCTTGTCTCTTTGTTGCCTAGTAAAATTTGGAGAAAAAGTGTGGCTAACTAGATAATTAGCTACATGTGCATACCAAGGAACTACTTCAGATACTGCATGTAAGCTATCAAATGGGAAATTATTATTTATAGGAGTGGAGTCGTCTTTAATGTGCTCAAGGCGAATCAAGTGGTCTGCCACTAAATTTTGGTTACCACTCCTATCCTTAATTTCTAAATCAAATTCTTGCAGCAGCAGTATCCAACGTATTAGCCTTGGTTTGGACTCCTTTTTAGCTAATAAATATTTTAGAGCTGCATGATTTGAGTATACTACTACCTTGGTACCAAGTAAATAGGCTCGGAATTTATTCAGAGCAAAAAGGGTCCTTACCTTCGCGTTGAGCCAGCGCCGATCCTACTGCATGGTTGGAAGCATCACACATAATTTCAAATGGCTGGCTCCAGTCTGGTCCTCTCACAATTAGAGCTTGAGTCAGGGCGATCTTCAGCCTATCAAATGCTTGCATACAATCCTCACTGAACTCGAACTCAATATCTTTCTGCAGCAATCTGGATAAAGGCAATGCTACCTTACTGAAGTCCTTAATGAACCTCCTGTAAAAACCTGGATGGCCAAGGAACGAACGGACTTCCCTCACGGAGGAGGGGTAAGGTAAACTAGAAATAACATCCGCCTTTGCTGGATCTACAGAAATGCCACTATTAGACACAACATGTCCTAGTACAATTTCTTGTTTTACCATAAAGTGACATTTCTCAAAATTAAACACAAGGTTTGTACTTACACACCTGTCTAACACTCTAGATAAACTATCCAAGCAAAGGCTAAATGAATCACCATATACGCTAAAATCATCCATAAAAACTTCCATACAGTTCTCAATAAGATCTGAAAAGATACTCATCATACATCTTTGGAAAGTAGCAGGTGCATTACATAAGCCAAAAGGCATTCTTTTATAAGCATAAGTTCCAAAGGGGCATGTAAAAGTAGTTTTCTCCTGATCCTCAGGAGCTATATGAATTTGAAAATATCCTGTATAGCCATCTAAAGAGCAATAATGGGATTTACCTGACAGGCGATCAAGCATCTGATCAATGAATGGTAAGGGGTAGTGATCCTTGTGAGTGGCTTGGTTGAGATGCCTGTAGTCAATGCAAACTCTCCAGGAATTCTGCACTCTAGTTGTCAGGAGCTCTCTGAAGAGAGAGCTTTTGCGTGGTCTAGAAATTCGCAGATAAATCCTCGTTGCAGATATAGTTTCTAAACCAACAAAAGTCCTTTCTTACAAACGTTTTGGTTGTCACAAGTAACAAACCCCTTTAAAATTAATAACCGAAGTATTTAAACCTCGGGTCGTCTTCTCAAGGAATTGCAGGGAAGTATGTTCTTATTATTGGTTATGAGTCTTGTAAATTGGGGGTTTTGAAAGTAAGGAACCAGTATGTTAAATGATAAGAAAAATAAAATAGTAATAATAAAATAAACTCTTGGCAAGGTATTAGGACTGGAAGTCCTATCCTATTTATCCTTATCAATTGTGATGAGAATTGGATTTTTCTCCTGCTTTGTTAACCTCTAACCATGAAGGTAAGTTAAGTGGACAAATTAATTTTGATTCCTCAGGTCCTAGTCTTCCCTTGGAAAAGGCTAGAGTTATTGGAACTCGAATTAATTCTTGAAGAATTCCAATTTTCAATCAACAATGAGTTTGATAACTCCAGAGTCTCCAATGACTCAACCAAAGCCAAAAGGGAAAATTCTAAATTAAATTAAAAGCATTCAAAAATCTGAAACACATCAAATTACATCTAAACATAAATTCAAATCTAGCATGGAAAGGTTTATAAGCTAAATTGAAAAGATAAATATCAATTAAAGCAATAAAATAAAAGTAGAAACATAAATTAAAGGAACATTGAACCTGTGATGAAGGAAAAATAATCATAAATCCTAAAACTAAATTCTAAGAGAGAGGAGAGAACCTCTCTCTCTAAAAATTACATCTAAAACTAAAAATTATGAATTATGAGCTTATGATTATGAATGAATGGATTGCCTCACTTTATAGCCTCTAATTTATATTTTCTGAGCCGAAAACTGGGTCGAAAACAACCCAGAAATCGTTGGAGAAGAAATCTGCCACGCTGTTTTTTGTCACTGCGACACGTCCGTGTGGAGCACGCATTTGCGTCGCCTAGCGTCAGAGCAAATATGGCATATTATATATCAAATCCAAGCCCTGGATGTTAGCTTTCCAACGCAACTAGAACTGCATCATTTGGACCTCTGTAGCTAAAGTTATAGCTGTTTGAGTGCGAAGAGGTCAGGCTGGACAGCTTAGCAATTTCTCCAACTTCTTGTATTCCTTCCACTTTTGCATGCTTCTTTTCCATCCTCTGAGCCATTCCTGCCCTGTAATCTCTGAAATCACTTAACACACATATCAAGGCATCTAATGGTAATAAGAGAGGTTTAAACATAGGGAACTTAAGGCCAAAGAAGCATGTTTTCAATCAAAGTACATAATTAGGAAGGCAGATGTAAAACCATGCAAATAGTATGAATAAGTGGGTAAAGAGTTGATAAAAACCACTCAATTGAGCACAAGATAAACCATAAAATAGTGGTTTATCAACCTCCCCACACTTAAACACTATCATGTCCTGTTGCTAAGCTCAAGAGAAGCTATAAAGGAGTGTAGAGGAATGGTAGAATGTATGAAATGCAACCTATCTGTATGAATTCAACTACATGCAAAATGTTTCTACCTACTTGGTTAAAAGTAAATAAATTCTCCAAGACAATTATAAATCAGATTTCACTAATTTAAAATATACAATAAAAGACAAGTAAACTTGTAAGAAGATAGCTCATGAAAGCAGGGAACATAGAATCAAGCATTGAACCCTCACTGGTAGTGTATATGCACTCTAATCTCTCAAGTGTATAGGGTAATTCACTCTACTCTTCTCTAATTATGCTTTCTAAACCTTGTTCTTCATCTAACCAATCAACAAGTATTTAATGTACCAATGCAAACATCATGAGGTCTTTTCAAGGTTGTAATGGGGCTAAGGTAAGGGTGAGGGTATATATATGGCTAAGTGAGCTATAAATTGAATCCTTGACTAACCTAAGCTCTCACCTATATACACACTCTATATATTTTTAAATTCATACTTAGCTACCCAAAATTCCCACTTTTTTATAGTTCCCATACTCATGTACCAAATCCTCTTTAATTTTTTATCACATGTGCATTGATCTATTATTAAATGGGGAGGCTATTTCGCAAACCACGCGAACGCGTCAGCGACGCGGTCGCGTGGATCAAGTTTTGCCAAAGGCACGCCTCCAGCCACGCTGTCGCGTGACTCTCTATTAAATTTCTTTTCTTCCTTGAGGCACATATGACGCGAACGCGTCATCGACGCTGTCGCGTCGCGTGCAAAATAATAATAATTTTTTTTTATAAAAATGCAGTATGCAGAATGCAATGCTAATATGAATGTTATGCATGACTCCAGGTCCAATCAAAACTCAAAAACAAGTAAAACAGACTAGAATTAAAACTGAAAAAGGGACGATCATACCATGGTGGGTTGTCTCCCACCTAGCACTTTTAGTTAAAGTCCTTAAGTTGGACATTTGGTGAGCTCCTTGTCATGGCGACTTGTGCTTGAACTCATCCAGGAATCTCCACCAATGTTTGTAATTCCAATGGCCTCCAGGATCCCAAACTAGGCGCAGAAAGCCTTCAAGTAAGTTAAAGCAAGTGACAAGGCCCCAAGAGTGTTGATTTCTAGACTGAATTCCGGGGTCCCAAACCTTGCTTTTGCACCTGTCTTCTTGTTGATCATCATGATTCCATCCGGGTGGCACGCAATTTGAATTCTCACTAAAGCGGCCAAACAACTTGCTAGACCCATTCAGTTGAGCTTTACACCAACCCTTGTATTTAAACTTTGAGCACACAACCATGTTGAACCTTGCTTGATAACTCCAACCACTAACCATCTTCCTCTTACGCTTAATGCCACAAAGAGCTCTGAGCTGACCATCTGTTTCAAGCAAAGCATATTCAAGTGAGCTAATTAAGCTTAGAGATGAGAGATTTACCCACTTGAATGAAGGGATGGATGGTGATGGCTTTGGGGGAGAGGTCTCCGACAGCTTTGGCATGGTAATTTCCAGCTCCATTCCCCTGGGCTCTTCTTTAACAGCTTTCACCTCTTTGCAAGCTTCTTCAATTTCAACCTCTTCCTCTTGGTAGCTGTCTTCCAATTCAATCTCTTCTTCATTGTTCACCAAGAGTGTGGGAGGTTGTGCTTTTTCTTCTTCCATCTCCATGTCAAGTTCAATGGGAGAGGATTCAATTGCGGATAAGAATTCATCAATGATTGAATCCATCTCTTGATCAACCTCTTCAAAGTCTTCAACCATGATATGTCTTGGAGGTTGTATACCCTCTTCAACATCAATTTTAAACGTCTTTGAAGGAGGCTCTATGTCTTGACTTTCCCAAGGAGGTTCAGCATCTCCTAAGTCTTCAACCACTTCTTCCTCTTCAATGATTATGGCTTCCTCCAATTGTTCCAATACAAAGCCATGCTCCTCATTGTCCACCGGAGTTTCTAGTGTTTCCTTCATACTACGCTCTTCTTTTGATTCTCCACATGCAGCCATGGGAGTACTTTGAGTTCTCAGATCTTGGGAACCTATTAAATTTACTACCTCAGTCGCGGCAGTAGTGAGTTCCAGTACGCCATTTTCTATCTTTGCTTGCCCTTGAAGAAGAACACGAAGATTGTAGAGCGGTCTTTTCCCATGGTATCTTGGAGGGTGTTGTTGCCTAAAGGGTTGATCAAGGCCTCTTGGCTCCATCCATCTTTGATTGCTTAGATCTTGATGCATTTTCCTGTTATAGCTTCTATTCCCTTCAACAAATTTAGAACCAAACTCAAAGCGATGGGGGTGAGAACTCATAATATCAAATAAAAATTAAAAAAAAATAAACAAGAAAAATAAAATAAAATAAAATAAAATAAAGTAAATAAAGTAAATAAAAGGTTTTTAAAATTTTTAATTTTGAATTTTGAAATTTTGAATTTTAAGTTTTGAAATTTGAATTTTTAAAATTTGAAATTTGATTTTGAAATAAGATAAGAGAAGATTTTGAAAAAGATATTTTTGAAAAAAAGTTGAATTTTGAAATTTAAAACTAAGATAAGATAAGATAAAAATTTTAAAATCAAAATCTGAAATTTAAAAAAAAAACAAATAAATAGGCAAAAAGCAAATATTTACAATAACCAATAATAAGGCACACGTTTGCAATTCCCCGGCAACGGCACCATTTTGAAGAGAGAGCTTTTGCGTGGTCTAGAAATTCGCAGATAAATCCTCGTTGCAGATATAGTTTCTAAACCAACAAAAGTCCTTTCTTACAAACGTTTTGGTTGTCACAAGTAACAAACCCCTTTAAAATTAATAACCGAAGTATTTAAATCTCGGGTCGTCTTCTCAAGGAATTGTAGGGAAGTATGTTCTTATTATTGGTTATAAGTCTTGTAAATTGGGGGTTTTGAAAGTAAGGAACCAGTATGTTAAATGACAAGAAAAATAAAATAGTAATAATAAAATAAACTCTTGGCAAGGTATTAGAACTAGAAGTCCTATCCTAGTTATCCTTATCAATTGTGATGAGAATTGAATTTTTCTCCCGCTTTGTTAACCTCTAACTATGAAGGTAAGTGAAGTGGATGAATTAATGTTGATTCCTCAGGTCCTAGTCTTTCCTTGGGAAAGGCTAGTGTTATTAGAACTCGAATTAATTCTTGAAGAATTCCAATTTTCAATCAACAATGAGTTTGATAACTCCAGAGTCTCCAATGACTCAACCAAAACCAAAAGAGAAAATTCTAAATTAAATTAAAAGCATTCAGAAATCTGAAACACATCAAATTACGTCTAAACATAAATTCAAATCTAACATGGAAAGGTTTATAAGCTAAATTGAAAAGATAAATATCAATTAAAGCAATAAAATAAAAGTAGAAACATAAATTAAAGGAACATTGAACCTGTGATGAAGGAGAAATAATCCTAAATCCTAAAACTATATCCTAAGAGAGAGGAGAGAACCTCTCTCTCTAAAAACTACATCTAAAACTAAAAATTATGAATTATGAGCTTATGATTATAAATGAATGGATTCCCCCACTTTATAGCCTCTAATTTGTGTTTTCTGGGCCGAAAACTGGGTCGAAAACAGCCCAGAAATCGCTGGAGAAGAAATCTGCCACGCTATTTTTCGTCACTGCGATGCGTTCGCGTGGAGCACGCGTTCGCGTCGCCTAGAATCAGAGAAACTATGGCATATTATATATTAAATCGAAGCCCCGGACGTTAGATTTCCAACGCAACTAGAACCGCATCGTTTGGACCTATGTAGCTAAAGTTATAGCTGTTTGAGTGCGAAGAGGTCAGGCTGGACAGCTTAGCAATTTCTCCAACTTCTTGTATTCCTTCCACTTTTGCATGCTTCTTTTCCATCCTTTGAGCCATTCCTGCCCTGCAATCTCTGAAATCACTTAACACACATATCAAGGCATCTAATGGTAATAAGAGAGGTTTAAACATAGGGAACTTAAGGCCAAAGAAGCATATTTTCAATCAAAGCACATAATTAGGAAGGCAGATGTAAAACCATGCAAATAGTATGAATAAGTGGGTAAAGAGTTGATAAAAACCACTCAATTGAGCACAAGATAAACCATAAAATAGTAGTTTATCACTCTCCATGTTCATTTCTTATTGTTGTGACTCCAGACTTCTTGGGCACCACTTGTACTGGACTGACCCATTCACTGTCTGAGATGGGGTAAATGATATCTGCTTCAAGTAGTCTGGTTACTTCTTTCTTGACAACTTCTAAGATGGTAGGATTCAATCTTCTTTGAGGTTGACGGACAGCCTTTGCTCCATCTTCTAAGAATATTCTGTGCTCACAAACTTGAGGGCTGATGCCTACTATATCCGCCAAGCTCCATCCAATTGCTTTCTTATGTTTTCTCAGCACATTGAGCCGTTGCTCTTCTTGTTGAGAGGTGAGTTCCCGTACAATGATAACTGGGAATTTTTGCTTATCCTCAAGATAAGCATACTTTAGGTTTGAAGGAAGGGGCTTTAATTCTAATTTAGGCTCTTGGATAGGTTCTGGATCATCCGGGGCTGGTGATAATGGCAAAAGGTCTTCATTGTTTTCAGAAAGTGTCCCCACACTTAGACCTAGCTCCATGTACTTCTCTTCTAATGCTTCCTGGTGAACTTCAGCTACAGTTTTATCAATAATGTCGCACTGGAAGATAGAATGATCTTCCGGAGGATGCTTTATATTTTCATTTAAACTAAAACTCACTATTCTGCTATCTATCTCAAAGGAGTAAGTTCCTGAGAATGCATCTAGCTTGAACTTTGAAGTCTTCAGGAATGGTCTTCCAAGCAGGATTGATGATGGTCTTCCTGCGTCATTAGGGGGCATTTCCAGGATATAGAAGTCAATGGAAATATGTGAGCCCCTTAATGCTCACTAATATATCTTCAGCAATTCCAATTACTATAATAATGCTTTTATCTGCTAACACAAAACGAGCTGCCGACCTTTTTAAGGGAGGGAGCCTCAAAGTATCATATATAGACAATGGCATTATACTAACACACACTCCTAAATCACACATATAGTCAGAAAATATCATACCTCCAATGGTACAATTAACCATACATGGACCTGGATCACTACATTTTTCAGGTATAACTCCCATTAAAGCAGATATAGAACTACCTAAAGGAATAGTTTCTAATTCATTAATTTTATCTTTATGTATGCACAAATCCTTTAGAAACTTTGCATATTTAGGTACCTGCTGAATAACATCAAAAAGGAGAATAGTTACCTCAACCTTTTGGAATATTTCTACCATTTTGGGATCAAGTTCCATCTGCTTTCTGGGCTTCGTTGCAAGTTGTGGGAATGGGATAGGAAGGGCGTTACTTGCAGCTTCTGCATCCTTTGGTGTTTCATTCTGTGGTTGAGCTGCTTCTTCTTCAACTATATTTTGTACGTCCTCTTCCTCTTCAGCATCTTCCACTTCCACCACATCCTCAGTTGGGACGTGTTCTGGGGAGCTTGGCTCCTCCTGGTTCCTCTTCTGCAGTGTGGTTCCGGACCTTAAAGTGATGGCATTGATGCCACCCGTGGGATTAGGTAGGGGTTGAGAAGGAATTCCACCGGAGCTTGAAGGTTGATTGGTGGAATTAGGTGATGAATCTAACCGGGAGACGAGAGCTTGTAAAGTGGCAGTCAGACCATTTAAAGTAGAGTTCAGCTGCGTCTGCATGTCTTGCTGTCCTTGTGCAAGAGAACGGAGCATCTCGTCATTTGATGAGGAATTCAAATAAGTGATCCGAGGAACCTATTGTTGGTTGTGCTGTAATCCTTGAGATTGTCTTAGGTGAGGTGCTCTGTAAGGCTGGTTCTAATTCTGATGTCTGTTGTTGTTATTCTACCTCTGGTTTCCATTGTTATCTCTGCCTCCTCTGTTATAGTTGTCCCTTCAATTATGGTTAGAATTATCTCTCCAACTTTGATTGGAGTTATCCTGCTATCCTTGGTTATGGTTTCCACCTTGGTTGTAATTGCCGCCTTGTTGATTGTATCCTTGATTCAGGCAGTCATAGAAGTTATGAGTAGCTGCCACAGTGTTGTCTTCCTGTTGGAGCTGCAGACATTCATCAATATAATGACTATAATCAGTACAGATTCTGCATACTCTTTGGGGAAATAACTGTTGGCTCTGTTGTGGTGGGTGAGGCTGAGCTTGTTGTTGTTAGTTCAACTGCATTTGCTTCAGTAGGTTGGTCATTTCACATATGCTCTGTGTAAGAGCAGTAGTCTCAATGCTAGAGGAAACCTCTGCAACAGCTTTTGAGTGGTTGCACCTCTGCCTTTGATTCCTAGTGGATTCAGCTAAGTCGCTGATCAGTTGCCATACATCATCTGCGGTCTTGTACTTTTTCATAGACCCATTACTAGCACCATCCAGTGTAGTCTTATCTTGGGGGGTTCATGCCTTGAGTGAAGTAGCTGATCAACACTAGTCTGTCAATCATGTGATGGGGGCATGCGTCTAGAAGGTTCTTAAAACGCTCCCAGTATTCATAGGGAGTCTCTGAGTCACCTTGAACAATGCAGGAGATCTCTTTTCTCAGTCTATCTGTGACTTCAGCTGGAAAGTACTTTTCCAAAAATTCTCTCCTGAGTGTATCCCAGTTGGTAACGGTCGCTTCAGGTTGGGAATAGTACCACTCCCTTGCTTTTCCCTCAAGAGAAAACGGGAAGGCAGTTAACAGAATAGAAGTTTCATCTGCACCATTATGCCTGACAGTAGAACAGGCTGTCTGGAAATTCCTAAGGTACTTAATAGGCTCTTGAGCAGGTAAGCCATGAAACTTGGGCATCAAGTTGATTAGTGCAGTCTTCAATTCAAAATCTACAGCCAGATTTGGATGATGCACTTGATAAGGTTGCAGTGTAAAATCTGGGGCTCCAGCTTCTTGGAGAGTAATTCTCCTAGGTTCAGCCATGTTACCTGCACGTGAATCAACAGGATCAGTAGTAAAGGATCTTGTCTCGCTCTCAGAGGGCGGTTCAGATTCGCCCTCAGATGAGACTGGTGAATCGATAACAATCACTTCACAACCCTCAGAGGCTAACCGACGTCGAGCTCGCCTAATACGTGAAAGAGTTCTTTCAATTTCAGGATCAAAAGTGGCTAAGCTCGGATCAGGCAATGAATGCGTCATTCAATGAGAAAGACATATAGCTCATGGTAACAAAATAATAATAAAATGTGCAAATAAAAATAAAATATGTACATTAATTAATAATCTAGCACACTATTACAACTCTCCGGCAACGGCGCCAAAAATTGGTGCGTGGCAGAAGTTAGACCAATTAAGAGAATCTTAATAAGAGAAATGCGTTGCAAGTATAGCCCTTAACCAGCTAAAGTCTGCCTCACCAATGTAAAAAGGGTTGTCACAAATTTTAGAAATAAAAATACTGGGAGTATGAGTCCCAGGTCGTCTCCCAACGAGTTGTAGGAAAGCGTGCTATTTTATTAACTAGAAGTTTTCCAGAAAAGTTGAGTTTTGATAATGAGTAAAATTAATTATAAATTAAAACAATAAAAATAAACTAAGAATAATTATTGATATCCTAAATAAAAAGCGTTGACTGGGGGAATGATTAATTGGAAGTTCTATCCTTGTTGGAATCTTCTCAAGTGTAGTGTAAAGAGGTTGTTGTTTTCACTTAGTTAACCCTTACTAAATAAAGGAAAGTCAAGTGATTGAGCTAACTCTTACCCGCAAATCCTAGTCCTCTCCCTTGGGAAGGTCTAGTGTTAGTAGGTATAGAATTAGCCAACAACATCCAATTTAACTAAGCACTTGAGCATTCCAACTCAAGTGTCCCCTCTTAATCAACCCCATGTCAAGTGGAAAATCTACTCCATTGACATTGAATTAATACTCATAAAAATATAAGAAGACATAATTAGATGAAATAAAATAGAGATTTAAAAATAATTAAAAATAAAAGTAACTCTATATATTAATAAATCCAAAATGCAACATACTTAATTGAATAGGGTCAATGATCAACATGAAAAGAGTAAAGGAATAAGGAAACAAGCTAAAGTAGTGTCTTCAACGGAGGTAATAACTCGTCAGCATCTAAAATCCAAAGCAAAAGCATAAACTATCAATGTAAAGCTAATCTAGATTCAGATCTAAAACTAAAAGTAATCCTAATATCGATGTATCTGAATGTGTGTGGATGCGTATTGAGTCTCTGTATGTTTCCTAGCTTTAGTCTGTGTTTTTGGGCCGAAAACTGGGTCAAAACGCGGCCCGAAATTGCCCCCAGCGTATTCTATTATTTCTGCAGATCGCACAGGTCACGCGTACGCGTCGTCAACGCGTTTGCGTCTTTCAGCAATTTTCCTTGTCACACGTTCGCGTCGTCTACGCGTTCGCGTCATTCGTGCAGACTCCAATCCATGAGTTTGCGTCAGGCACGCGTTCGCGTCGCTGTGATTTCTTCATTTCGCGCACTCGCGTGAGCCATGCGATCGCATCAGTATTTGCTGGTCATCTCCTTGGTTTCTTGTGTTTCTTCCAATTTTGCAAGCTTCCTCTCTATTCTCTGAGCCATTCCTGCCCTATGAAGCCTGAAACACTTAACACACGGATCACGACATCGAATGGTATAAAGGAGAATTAAAATATTCTAATTAAAGTTTTCTAGGAAGCAAGTTTTCAACCATAAACAATACTAGGAAGGAATTATAAAATCATTCAATCTATATGAATAAGTAGGTAAAGACTTGATAAAACCACTCAATTAAACACAATATAAATCATAAAATAATGGTTTATCAGGAAGCAATTGTGCAAGAGCTTAATAGGGTAACTCCACCCCAAGGACAAATTGAGTGGGTACCAATATCCTCAATGAACTTCATAGGTCCGGATCAATTTGCTCTCTTGGAAACGGATTATCAACTAAAGGTACTTCTTGGAATGTTAAATGGTGAAGGAAAGGATGTTGGTTGCCATGTGAATTCAAAGCATAAATGGTGCAAGGTCCACTTTGGAGGAATCCAACGCTTGAGTGGGTGCTTCAAAGGTGCTTCAAGAGGTTGTTCACCTAAGGGTACAAGTGAAAGTCAACAAGAGGGTGATAGAGAAACCAAAGTGTGGGATTCGAGCATACTACTCCGCAACTAACAATTGTAGATCCCAAATTCATGCTTGAGGTTGTTTGAGAGTTTAAGGTACTTCATTTGGGATCTCAGAGGATTCTTGAAGAACAAACATGGGTGGCGACTCAAGGATGAGTGGAAGCATTGATGAGATATTTTGATGAGAAACGAATCCTCACAAAACATCACAAAACTAACCGGCAAGTGCACCGGGTCGTATCAAGTAATAAAAACTCACGGGAGTGAGGTCGATCCCACAGGGATTGAAGGATTGAGCAATTTTAGCTTAGTGGTTGATTTAGTCAAGCGAATCAAGTGTTGGTTGGGTGATTTGTGAATTGCAGAATGTAAATTGCATGAAATTAAAGAGAGCGGGAAAGTAAATTGCTGAAACTTAAAGAACAAGAAATTAAATGACAGAAACTTAAAGTGCAAGAAATGTAAATTGCGGAATCTTAAAGTGCAAGAAATGTAAATTGCTTGAAATGTAAAGGGGATTGGGATGTGGATTTGCAGAATTTAAACAAGGAAAAATTGAATTGCATTAAACAGAAGAGGTAAAGGGAATTGGATTTGAACCGGATATGAAACAGGAAAGTAAATGAACATAAGAAAGCAGTAAATAGAGGATTGAAATGGAAAGTTAAGATCTCAGGACCCAGAGACTAGAAAACTAAGTCTAGATCTCAATGCCTTCCTAGATCCAACAAGAACAATAGCAAGGGAATTGTAAATTGCAAAGAAAAGAGATGAAGAGCAATGAACCGGAAATGAAATTCAATTAACAGTAAAATAAAGAAACAGAGAGATCCAAGATTGAGATTGAAACAGAAATTCTTCAATTCTCCAATCCAAGATCCAAGACCAATGTAAAATGAAATTGAAAGCAAAAACAAGAAATTAAAGTTCACTCAAGTTCAAAAGCTCTCCGAAAACTATATTGAAAATTCTAAAAGGAAAGCTCTAAAGGAAAACTCTCCAGGAAAGCTCTAAAGGAAAACTCTCCAGGAAAGCTCTAAAGGAAAACTCTCCAGGAAAGCTCTAAAGGAAAACTCTCCAGGAAAGCTCCCCAAACAAATTGAATTCTATCCTATTTATACACTTTCCAAAATGATCTTCAAGCCTTGAGTTGGGCCTTTGTTCTTGGTGGAATTGGGTTGAAAGAGGCCTTGGTTGATTGCTCTTGAAGATTGAAGAAGAACCGAAGTGAACCAATTGAACCGGTTTTTGAAGTTGGCCAAAGATGATCTCAACGTTAGGGTCAAAGTTAGGGGTCTAACTTTGACCCTAACTTTTCATGGCAGCAAGCATGGTTTCCTGGTTTGAACGTTGGTGCCAACGTTAGGGGTCTAACTTTGACCCTAACGTTGGCAATGCTTGATGTTAGTGGTGCCAACGTTAGCCTCCAAGTTAGGGGGCTAACGTTGGCGCAAACGTTGGCCTTCCCCCTTTGTGATTTAAATGCCAACGTTAGCCTCCAAGTTAGGGGGCTAACGTTGGCGCAAACGTTGGCCTTCAGGGGAGAAATTCTCAAGTTCCAACGTTAGCCTCCAAGTTAGGGGGCTAACGTTGGAGCTAACGTTGGCTACTTCCAGGGAGTGATTCACATGCCCAACGTTAGCCTCCAAGTTAGGGGGCTAACGTTGGGGCTAACTTCATGCAACCCGGTTCAATTTTCATTTATTCCATTGTCCTCTCTTCACTCCTAGCCATTCCTCTTTGCTTCAACCTTTCTCCAAGCCTTCTTCACCTATCATTGATCAACCAAACTAATCAAAGCTTTGCTCAAAATCATGAGGTATTCAATCTTCCACAATATGCAACAATTATAGCTCAAAACCTCATGAAATGGCATGAATTCACATATGGTTGGTTCAATCAAGGGAATCATGAAAATCTACTCAATTAGCTTGCTTGTAGCTCAAGAAAGTGCATAATTCTAATGAAAACTAAAGAAAAAGACTAGCTAAAATGGGCTAAGATGACTTGTCATCACAACACCAAACTTAAAGCTTGCTTGTCCCCAAGCAAGAAACAGATTTATGCTCCAAGGTTCTTTTAATTAAGATGGGTTGAGGAATACTTGTAACGTGCAGTGAGTGAAGTGATCAAGTATCAGTGGGGTGAACTCTAAATCATATGCTCATGCAAGGGCTTCAGTGCTCACTAGTCCTTACATATTGGGAGTCGTAGGTCTTTAGGATTTTCATCCAAATGGTACCATGGAGATCTCTTTATATGTAATCACCTTGAAGCAGCTTATAGTTTCTGTGCTTTGGCCTTGACTCTAAGTATCATGTCTCAAAGCGGCTCTTTAGATAAGCTTTCAATCAATACTCCTAAACCAGTTGGTTTTAAGGTATTAGGTGTTAAAGCACCCCTAAGGATTTACTTGCTCAAGCCTCTTTCTTTGACACACTTCAACCACAAGCATTTTACTAGGCTAACAACTCTTTGAGTCATTGTTTCTTTCTTTCTTTTTCTGCCTAGTAATTGATGCTCAGAGCCTTGGGCCATATTCCTTTTGTTTTTGTATTTTCTTTTCTTTCTTTTGTTTTGTTTGCTGCTTCTTGGATCAATAAATTTTTGAGAATCTCCACAATACTTCTTTGAACTTCATGTCCCGCCTATGAGCTCCCATGCAAGTTTTCACAAGCATGCAACCTCAGTACAAAATCATATAACCAGAACCACCACTTCTCCTAATCTTTTGCTTGCCTCAAAATTGTTTAATTCCTCAATCCTTCTTTTCAAAGAACTTTCATGTGATGCATTTCTTGGAAATTGAGTGCAAACAAGTTTTGAAGATAAGAATGTTGTGAATGATCAAACATCTTGCTTATTGAATTATAAAGAAAGACTATGCTATGCAGGCAGGGGTATATAGGAATAAAATTATACTATGCAGACAGGGAGGGCAATTAAGGATACAATCCAACTTTCAATTACAGCAATATTTGATGCAAAACAATGACTTAACAATACAACCTGTTGAAGTTTACTTGCTTTCCTTCTTCTCATCATCATCATTGCTGTCCTCTAGATTCATCTTTTGTTTCTTTGGTTGATGATGCTTTAATCCTTCCAACAGCTTGTATGGATCTCTGTAATGATATTGAAAGTTGCTTGTTCCCCAAGCACTTGGAAACAATGGTTAATTTTCATGATTTATTTGCGGGCTTTTTGAACTTACTTTGGTGTGGGAACACCAAACTTAGTACCTTGCCAACGGTTCTTGTGCATCAGATTAACCATGTGTAAAACCCTTTTTCTTTTTCAAAAGTAATAAAACTGAAAACTAAAGAATAGCAAAATAGTTGACTAGTTTATCTAACTGCTTGAAGCTAGCATTATGCAGAAGGTGAGAATATGTTTTATGATGAAATTTTGGTGGAACACCAAACTTAGAATCCTTCATTCTCCCTTAGATTGTTTTGGTGTGCAACACCAAACTTAGCTTCTTGCAATATAGATAAAACTAAGTAACCTTTTTATTGAAATAGCTATGAAAAGAAAGTTACCTCAGGTTGGGTTGCCTCCCAACAAAGCGCTTCTTTATTGTCACTAGCTTGACATCCTTCATTCTTTGATCATGGAGGCTGAAAATCATAGTGCCTCAGCTTTTCTCCTCTCACTATGGACTTCCTTCCGGTCTCCTCCATTTCTTGGTGCCCTTCTTCAGAAATTCCAGAGGTGGAGAACTCTCTCCTGGTTCATGTCATACAACCAAAACAGCAAAGATGCACAGAGCATTCTGTAGCTTGAGTGCAGTGGGGGTTAGTAGAGACAAAGTCTCAAACAGTTAGTGTGCAAGTCAAAGATTAAAGAAACAGAAAAAAAAAATGCTTGATCTAGATCACCACCTCACTTAATCATTGTCAATCTAGTCAATCCCCGGCAACGGCGCCAAAAACTTGATGAGATATTTTGATGAGAAACGAATCCTCACAAAACATCACAAAACTAACCGGCAAGTGCACCGGGTCGTATCAAGTAATAAAAACTCACGGGAGTGAGGTCGATCCCACAGGGATTGAAGGATTGAGCAATTTTAGCTTAGTGGTTGATTTAGTCAAGCGAATCAAGTGTTGGTTGGGTGATTTGTGAATTGCAGAATGTAAATTGCATGAAATTAAAGAGAGCGGGAAAGTAAATTGCTGAAACTTAAAGAACAAGAAATTAAATGACAGAAACTTAAAGTGCAAGAAATGTAAATTGCGGAATCTTAAAGTGCAAGAAATGTAAATTGCTTGAAATGTAAAGGGGATTGGGATGTGGATTTGCAGAATTTAAACAAGGAAAAATTGAATTGCATTAAACAGAAGAGGTAAAGGGAATTGGATTTGAACCGGATATGAAACAGGAAAGTAAATGAACATAAGAAAGCAGTAAATAGAGGATTGAAATGGAAAGTTAAGATCTCAGGACCCAGAGACTAGAAAACTAAGTCTAGATCTCAATGCCTTCCTAGATCCAACAAGAACAATAGCAAGGGAATTGTAAATTGCAAAGAAAAGAGATGAAGAGCAATGAACCGGAAATGAAATTCAATTAACAGTAAAATAAAGAAACAGAGAGATCCAAGATTGAGATTGAAACAGAAATTCTTCAATTCTCCAATCCAAGATCCAAGACCAATGTAAAATGAAATTGAAAGCAAAAACAAGAAATTAAAGTTCACTCAAGTTCAAAAGCTCTCCGAAAACTATATTGAAAATTCTAAAAGGAAAGCTCTAAAGGAAAACTCTCCAGGAAAGCTCTAAAGGAAAACTCTCCAGGAAAGCTCTAAAGGAAAACTCTCCAGGAAAGCTCTAAAGGAAAACTCTCCAGGAAAGCTCCCCAAACAAATTGAATTCTATCCTATTTATACACTTTCCAAAATGATCTTCAAGCCTTGAGTTGGGCCTTTGTTCTTGGTGGAATTGGGTTGAAAGAGGCCTTGGTTGATTGCTCTTGAAGATTGAAGAAGAACCGAAGTGAACCAATTGAACCGGTTTTTGAAGTTGGCCAAAGATGATCTCAACGTTAGGGTCAAAGTTAGGGGTCTAACTTTGACCCTAACTTTTCATGGCAGCAAGCATGGTTTCCTGGTTTGAACGTTGGTGCCAACGTTAGGGGTCTAACTTTGACCCTAACGTTGGCAATGCTTGATGTTAGTGGTGCCAACGTTAGCCTCCAAGTTAGGGGGCTAACGTTGGCGCAAACGTTGGCCTTCCCCCTTTGTGATTTAAATGCCAACGTTAGCCTCCAAGTTAGGGGGCTAACGTTGGCGCAAACGTTGGCCTTCAGGGGAGAAATTCTCAAGTTCCAACGTTAGCCTCCAAGTTAGGGGGCTAACGTTGGAGCTAACGTTGGCTACTTCCAGGGAGTGATTCACATGCCCAACGTTAGCCTCCAAGTTAGGGGGCTAACGTTGGGGCTAACTTCATGCAACCCGGTTCAATTTTCATTTATTCCATTGTCCTCTCTTCACTCCTAGCCATTCCTCTTTGCTTCAACCTTTCTCCAAGCCTTCTTCACCTATCATTGATCAACCAAACTAATCAAAGCTTTGCTCAAAATCATGAGGTATTCAATCTTCCACAATATGCAACAATTATAGCTCAAAACCTCATGAAATGGCATGAATTCACATATGGTTGGTTCAATCAAGGGAATCATGAAAATCTACTCAATTAGCTTGCTTGTAGCTCAAGAAAGTGCATAATTCTAATGAAAACTAAAGAAAAAGACTAGCTAAAATGGGCTAAGATGACTTGTCATCAAGCATAAGCCACCATGACACAAGCTTCACTCAAAAGTCCAACTTAGGACTATAAACCAAAGTGCTAGGTGGGAGACACCCCACCATGGTAATATCCTTCTAACTTTTTCTCTTTTAGCTTTTATTTCATGAATAAATTGGTTATGTTTCTTGGTTGGTTAGTTTTATTTTGATGGTTGTTAGTTAATTCTGGTGAAATAATGTGTTTATGGAGTTTTATGATGTTTTGGGACTTCAAAACCTGTTTTGGATGTCAAGTTTGGTACCTTGGAGCCAAAATTTTTGTTGCAGAAACAGAGACCTGTGCGTCCGCACAGCATCGTGCGTGCACACCGCTCCCCTATTTTCTCGTGTCTGTGCGTCTGCACAGAAACGTGCGTCCGCACGTACCCAAAACTCCCTCTGTTCGCAGCACACGCACGGCGTGTGCGTGTGTACACCACCCACTTTTTCATATTGTGTGACCGCACACCATGCGTGCGGCCGCACACGTCCCGTTCCTCTAAAAAAAAAACCAACCCTGAGCGCCCGCACTGCCGTGAGCGCACGCACAACCTGAAACAACCCTTCTGGTTGCAGCGCGTGCACAGACTGTGCATGTGAACCCACCCCCTTCTCCTATTGTGCGACCGCAGGCGACCCCGTGCGTCTGCACGGGCTGTGATACATCTTCTGCTCGCAACGCCCGCATGTTAATGTGTGCGCACATACCCCTCATCTTCCCTTCCGTGCGTCCGCACCTAACCTTGTGCGTCCGCACAGGTCTTCTCTCTCTTTCTTTTCTTCTTCTCTCTTCTTTTTCTTCTTTCTTTCTTCTCTTCTCCGGCGAAGTTCAATCACCGTGAGCCTCGAAGCGGCTATCACAAGTGCCACTGTTACCTATCCCTTTCTTTTATACTCCTCGTCTTTTCACTTTACTTGTTTTACTCTTCTTTGTTATGTTTATTTACTTGCTTAATTCTCATCTTCTTTATTTAGTTTTGGTAATTTAGCTTAAATTTTTCTTAATCCTTTGTCTGTTTGTTGCTTTGCAAGTGTTCAACTTTTAACTTATGGGTTGTTCATGCTTGAATTTTTGCTTGGATTTGATGAACATGTGCACTGTACTCCATGTGTTTGACATAATGCCTGAATGAACTTTCTGTTTAGTGCATGTGTTGTAGCTACCATATGTGTTAGACTATATCTGTATTTGGCATTCTAATTAAGAATTGTGCACCGTTGAATGGTTATATTTTTAATAATATACTTGTTGTTTAATGCTTTGATTTGCTAAGCACCAAATTGACCTAGAAATTGACTTTTTGCCCCTTATTTGGTGTAATTTTTTAACAAATACATATTGAATTTAGTGAATTGAATGGAATTGCTTGTTCATCATGGTCTTTAAGTCAATATAATCACATCACAAGGTTTTTGCTCCTTGTTAATGCTTTGCATTTGTTTGATTGACTTGACTCAATTCTTATCAAGACTTGTCACTTTTTGTAGCAAGCACCTTCCCATGTGATTATTTGATTATTCTTAAGGATGAATAGGTAGTTCTCTTCATCATTGCATTGGTTATTGTTTGTTGTGCTATCTTATATCAATTTTGCCCTTTCACTTGCACACCTTCAATATCCAATATTTCCTAAATTTAATTTACTCTTATTGTAATTGCCTAAGTTGCTTCTGTTTATTTGATGCTCATTCATTGCTTGCATCTTAGGCCATTTAATTGAGGAACTCATTCTTACCTTTTGATTGGGTGGATGTCACTTTTACCAGCCGTTGTATGTATTCCACACCACTATGCAAAATTCCTCAATTAGGTGCTTATTTACTCTCTCCTTTACCTTTTTGTGCTACTTGCCTATGAGTTTTAATTATACTTTATATATACTTTTCGAGGATGAGACATAAAGGCAAAGAACCTGGGGAGGAGGAGGACACTGAGGATGGAGACACCAAGAATGCGTTGGACATTGGCGATTTTCACACAACCCGAGCCCCCGCATCCGCCACCTGAAGGTGGAGCACTTCAAATCCATTCCCCCCCGGATCATGTTCATGCACGGAGGACCGTGAAATGCTTAAGTGTGGGGGAGGATTCATCATTTTGGGGTGAAAACTTTCTTTTCCGAACAGTTTGCACTTTATTTTTTGTTTTCTTTTTATTATGTTCTTGTAGATATTGAGATTTTTTTTACTGTTGCATTGCATTTTATTTTAGTATATATATATATATATATACATCTTAGTTTATCCATAGCTATTGCATTATGCATTTTTGCATGGTATATAGTTTATAGATAGAAGTTGTGATTGGATGATGTGAATAGCATATACCTAGTTCACTTTGATCCTAATTGTTCATGTTAGTTTTTGTTTGTTGAAAATTAGGAAAGAACTAGGAAATTTTGAAAAATTTGCATCCATCACAATATACATACATACATATAGGAATAATTTTGGTGAAAAATAATAAAGATTTCCAATAATTTTGTTCAAGGGTATTCTATTGAATTGATTTGGAAAAGTATTTTTAAACTTGCTTGAATGATTTTTGTGGAACATAGAAGAGAGATAGAATAAATACCTTGTGAGTGTTTGAGCTTTAATGAGTGGTTACACATTATAACCACAATTTTGTTCATTGAGTGCTATATCTCTTCTATGATTGTAATCTTAGTTTTACTTGATTCTTTATTTCCAATATTTGATGTTTTAATGCATTTAGCATGATTGAGGCCTTCTTTGAATTAAACTCACTCATCCATATGGACCTACCCTTACATCTACCTTTGTTAACCCCTTTGAGCTTTATTTGACCCCATTGTTTGTAATATCACCACATTACAACCTTAAGCGGAAAACCATGAATTTATCTTGGATTGTATCCTTGATTGGCTTAGGTTGAGGAGTGTGTGTCATTTAAGTGTGGGGCAAATTTTAGGAAGCATTGGTAGAGAAAAAAATTGTGTTTTGGGTACTTATTGAAAAATTTGGAAAATGGGTGCACATTCATGTATCAATTTGTTTTAACCGTATGCATTTGTCAAAGAAAAAAATGAAAGAAAAAGGAAATATAGTAATAATATGGGACAAAAGTTATCCCAAAGAAAAAAAATGAATAAGAAATGCCTATGTGTTTTGAATAGAAACTAAGGCATGAATGTGTGTGAAATGAAGTAATGGGTGACTGGAATGAATTTTTGTGGGTTGATTGATATAGTTTGAGTTGGATACTTGAGCTAATCAAAGATTCAATCCTTTAGTCCACTTAGCCATATACTCATCCTACCTTTCTCTCAACCCCATTACAACCTTCTAAAAAACCTCATGATACTTGCATTCATGCATCATATATATTTGTTGATTGTTAGATGAAAAGCAATTCCTTAAAAGCATGATTAGAAGAGACTTGAGTGATTGAAACCCTAAACACCGAGTGATCAGAGTGTATACACACCTAGTGAGGGTTCAATTACTCAACTCTATGTTTCCATACCTCTTATCATGTATTCTTGCAAGCTGCTTCACTTTTTGATGAGTTGAGTCAATTCTTTAGATTTTGGTTGCAATGGATTATTCCCTTGCTTTGCCCTAATTGTCTATACTTGCCTTGGGAATTTGATTGTTTGTTTTCACCAATTTCGTATAGATACTATAGATAGATATATAGGTATAAATAGTATATACATACTCGCATGCATATAGGTAGTTGTATTTAATAAGTCGATTACCCCTTTTTGATCATTCTCTTTGTTGGTTTAGCATGAGGACATGCTATTGTTTAAGTGTGGGGGAATTGATGAGTACATATTTTCCGATGTATTTTGGCTTGATTTGATTGGATTCTAGCATATGAAATCACACTTAAGCACCAAAATAGCATACTTTTGCGTTTTATCCCTAATTTGATTTTAAATGTGAAAACATACAATTTTGTGCTTGAAATGAGCAATTTAATTCCACTCTTATTCCATGTGATGCCATGACATGTTCGTTGAGTGATTTCAGGCCTTAGAGGCAAGAATGGATAGCCAAAAGTGGAAGAAAGCATGTACAAGGGAGAAAACATGAAGAAAACAAGGAAAAGCACACACAGCAAGGTGTGCGTGCGCACAAGTACCTGTGCATACGCACAGGAGCCAAAACAGGCAAGTGTGCGGACGCACACATCTGTGCATCCGCACAGGTCCCTGTACGTGATTTTGTTAATAAAACACGTGCTGTGCATTTTCTGAGGGCTTTTGGCCCAAATTTTGGAGGCTTGAGGTTGAATTTAGAGTGCTATATAAGGGGGATTCAATACATATTAACACACAAGCTTTCATTAGGTTTAGATTAGGTAGAAAATGCATTAGGAGTAGGAGTAGGAGTAGTGTAGCTTTGCTCTCTTAGGGTTTAATTTCCATCTCCATTGTAGCATTTTATAGAAGCTTTGATCTTTGATTTTGCTCATCTTTATTGTAAGTACTCTCAATTTCCTCTCTAATTATAGCACATTTACTTTCATTTGCCTTGGTTTAAGTTACTTGTTCTTATTGAAATTTTGTGTTCTTGAAGTTTTGATCAATGAATTTTATGTTTCATGCCTTATTTATGCTTAATTACTTGTTTATATTTGGTTTTGTTGATAGTTGGTTATAGTTTTCTATTTTACTTTGCAATTTTCCATGTTTTACTTTTATGCATACAAGGTGTTTGTGAAAATGCCAACCTTAGTGGCTTGTGGTTTGAGTTGCTAGGATACTAGAGTCATAATGTCCGACATTTAGTGGTAATTCTTGGGTAGTTAGTGATGACATGTCACCATGTAATGTTTTTCTATGCTTTTTCATACAAGAAATTGATAATTAGTGCTTAAATATTGCATTCTTTTGTGCTTAAGTGGTATATTTCCTTGATCTTTTGATTCTATAAATTTTATAGGAAATAAGAAGAAAAAGAAGCAAAAGAGCACAAAATAAGCTAAAAAGAAGAAAAGAAGAATTTTGGGCACACTTTAAAGATTGAGCACACTTTGGAGGCTTAGGCCACGCTTTTAAAAGCGTGGCCTATGACCAAGAATACCACGACCAATTAAAGCATGCATGCATGCCATCATGAACCATGAATTATTTAATTGGCATTATTAATTAGCTTTACGGTATTACTAATCAATCATGCATGTAATACATTATTAATATCAAAGAATTAATGCTTCGGTGAATTAATTTAAAGAATGCATGCAAGTGATATTATTTTAATACTTTGCCAAGGCATTAAATGAAAACATGCATACATTATTAAAGCCAATTGGCTAATGCATTAGCATTAATCATGAACCAAGCATGCATGAAGTATTAGTAATGCCAACAAAGCTAGTGTTCATTAAAGCTAAGCTAATGAAAGCGAAGGCAGCAAGCATTCAAGTAAGGTGACCAAAAGGGCTTGGAGGAGCTCAAAGTTTGCGCCAACGTTTGCCTCAAACGTGGGGTCAAACATTGGCTTAAGAAGTACCCTGGGAGGAGCTAACATTTGCACCAATGTTTGCCTCAAACGTGAGGTCAAACGTTGGCTTAAGAAGTACCCTGGGAGGAGCTTACGTTTGTGCCAACGTTTGCCTCAAACGTGGGGTCAAACGTTGCCTTAAGAATACCCTGGAAGAGGAGCCACGTTTGCGCTAACGTTTTCCTCAAACGTGAGGTCAAACGTTGGTTGAAGATTGCCTTGGGGAGGATCACGTTTGACCTCAAACGTGAATGACAGCAACCACCCGTTCTGCATAACGCCATCACACGAAGACGTTTGAGTCAACGTTTGCCTCAAACGTTAACTCAAACGTGAATGATTCCAAAGTCCATAGTGTAAACGGATTTCTTCTCAACACCAAGAGCAATCAACAGAGGCTATCTTCAACCCAATTCCATCAAGGCCATCCGGATCCATTCTTCCTCAAATCCAAAGCAAGCTAAGCCCATTATCATCACTCAAAGGCACAAGAGATAGTTAGAATAGGAATTTCATTTAATTATAATTTGTTTTTAATTTCACTTTCATTTTCATTTTCACTTTGTAAAGCCTATATAAAGGCATCAATTCCATTTCATTAAGAGGCTGGCCCCAATAGGGAGTATTAGGACTAGAGAGCTCTCTCTTTTAATTTTTCCTTTTTGAAATTGAGTTTTGGATTGGGATTGAAGGAATTCTGTTTCATTCTTGATCTGAAACTTCTCTTTGTTCTTCTTCTGCATAATCTTAGTGAATTGAGAATTAAATCTGAGTTTCATTTACTGCTTCCATCTCTCTTTCTTCTGCAAATTGTTTTCTGCTGAATCAAGGAAGGGGTTGAGATCTAGACTTGTTTTCTAGTCTCTTTGATCCCCTGAGATCTTCAACTTCATTTTACAATTGAGTTGAGTTTTCTTGCTGTTTTGGATTTTTCAAGCAATTTCCCTTTTCTGTTTAGATCTATTGCAAGTTATTGCATCTTTTACTTCTCTATTTGATTGCTATTTACACTTTCTTGTTGAAGTTTTAATTTCCAACACCCAATTCCTTTTACTTTTCCTAGATTCCTCCGCATTTTACATTTGATGTTGACTGTGAGCTTGATTTACATTTTCTGCACTTGCTCTAAGTTACTGGTTTAGTGCTTCTCTTTAATTTCCAGCACCCCATCCCATTTACTTTTCATGCAATTCACCTTTCTTGTCATTTAAGTTTCTGCAATTTACATTTCTTGCTCTTTAAGATTTTGCTCATTTACTTTCTGCAACTTTTAATTCACTGCCATTTACTTTCTGTTGGCTACATTCCATCAAATTTCACTTCAATGTTAGCTTGACTAAACTAATCACCCACTAAAGTTGCTTGATCCATCAATCCTCATGCGATCGACCTCACTCTAAGTGAGTTTTACTACTTGATGCGATCCGGTACACTTGCCGGTGAGTCTTTGGTGTTGGAATTTTGGTTCCAACCCATCAAGTTTTTGGCGCCGTTGCTGGGTATTGATTTAGATCAACAATGATTAAGTGGGTGAGAAGTCTAGATTAAGCATTTTCTTTATTTTTGTTTTCTGTTTTAGATTGAAACCAAGGTGTTTGAGTTTTTGCCTCACTAAGAAATTCTCATATCTGATATGAGTAATTTCAATTTTCAATGGTGTTATGCTTTCCAAAATTCAAATGAAGTTCAACTTATCTTATGATCAAACAAATTTTATGGGATACTACCCACCATCACCAATCTCTAATGGTGGCTGGGAATATCACCAAGAAAATACAAATTCTAAGCACTCCAATCCATGGAGATTTGCTTCAGAGATACAAGATGAGCAGGAGAATCATATGGGATACCAACCACCACCACAAAATGATTCATATTATTATCCTCATGGTGGATGGGAGTATCACCAAAGAATGAAAGAGCATCCACCCTCAATTCCCAGTTGATCATTTGAAAGTTCTTCATCACTTGATTATGCCTCAACACAAATTTTCCTCCAAAATCCATACAAGTCATCCCACCAATCACAACTCATTCCACACCCCTCAACACAACTTCACCACAACAAGCCAATGCCAAGCCATTGAATACACAGATAACTCGTGAAAAGACACACACAACCCCAATCCTGGAAAGAAATCCTCTTCAAGAAGATGAATAGGCCCTTAGAGCAAACAAGGAGGACCTAAGAACCATTAAACAGAGAGGATGAAGACCAATTTGTGGGTGAGGAAGTGAAAAAGCAAGATGAGGAAGCCTCTGTGTCAAGTGAAATTTCAATGAAAAAGGAGGTTGTGGAGATGTGTAAACCTGTGGCTTCATATTCACAGAAGCTAATTGAGGTGATAGAGGAACATGAAACTTCATTCCCAAAAGACTTAATGGAAGATCATGTAAAAGAAGAGGAGGAAGCCAATCAAGAGAAGTCACACTCAACTGAAGCAAAGAAGTGCAAAGAGGAAAAGCTCATGGAACCACCAATTCAAAAAGCTCTTGATGAAGAAATCACTCCAACAATCACACAACCACCAAGACTTGGACTCAAGGAAGTGAAGGCAATTAACAAAATCACCGAGAAGAGGATTGTGACCAAGCTACAAAGGACAATATTCATGAAGAAGAGAAGGTCAACTACAAGCAATCCTCCCCCTGATCCAGCAAGCAAGCTCAATCAAGTCATTAACAAAAGAAAGCTTGCTGAGGAGAGGCCAAGACAGGGGACACTAGCTGAATCTTCACCCCTCTTGAGGTCATTCCTCTTAACAAACTGGAAGAAGAGGAAGAAAGTGAACAGCATGTCAACCGTAGGTATAATTTCTCTTCTCTGCTTTGTTTTCTTTTCTTGCTTTGTCTAAATTCAATAAATTGGCATATGATTACATTCCAAGTTTGGTGTTGCCATGCAACACTTTGTTTTCAATCTTTTTGGATGATTGCATCAAATCAAAAATGAAAGTGTCACACTAAGATTCTAAGTTTGGTGTGCCACTTATTTTCTATGCAATTTATTCAAGCAACACCACTTGTTTGTATAATCATAATGCCTCTGCAGTTTTATTTTTCTCTTTTGATTTGACACTTTTTCATTCCACTTGCTTTAGTTATTTTTCTGTTTTTTAAATGTTTTCCTCTAGTTTGCTTATTAACTGTCTTTGTTAGTACATCACCAAGAGATCCTTATTCATGACAGATTCTTGGCTTGATGATTATACTTAACAAATAACAGTTTCATTTGCTTAGTTTTAATTTAAATAAATTGACATATGATTGCATTCTAAGTTTGGTGTTGCTATGCAACAAAATTTGGTTCCAATTCTTAAAAGATACTTGCATTAATTCCAAGTGAAAGTGTCACACTAAGTTTGGTGTGCCACTTATCTTTTATGCAATGTATTGCGCACACCTTCTTATCTATGCAATCAAAATGTCTCTGTCTCTTGTGCCTTGATTGTTATCTTTAATTTTGCTTGCTTAAAACACATGTGCTACTAACATTTCATTGTATAAGATATTCATGATCCATCTTAGTCTCATAGCCATTGTTCTAATTGTTGCTTGAGGATGAACAAGCATTCTGAGTTTGGCAAGGGAAAGGGAAGAATGGGAGGAAAATAACAACAATAGAGAAGATGAATTATAAGGTTGTAAAGTTCCTTTTCCTCTCCTTTGTTTCCAGCACTTTAAATTGCATAATTGTCTTTATATTCTCTGTATGCATGTGTGGTATGAATGAGCATAGCCTGAATTATGATCTGTAACCTGTTGCCATGCCATTATGACTACCAACTTGAGTTTTGTAAAGTTCAAAGCAGTAAAGTATCATGATCATAAACAAACAAGGCATTAAAGAAGAACTTAGCATGTGCATACAAATTTTGGAAAGCTAGTATGATTAATTATTGCTCAATTGCATTGGATTTTATTTAATTGAAGTTTTCATCTAGGACATTTTGTGAAATCTTTTGAAATCATGAAAACCTTGATGAAGCAAATACAATTAAAGGCAAGAAAAGAAAAAAGGAAAGAATGAGAAAGCTGAAGGCTCTGAGTACCGATGACAATATGTTAAGTACTTGTGGTGTTTATGTATCAAGCAAAAAGCTTGAAAACAAAACACTTAGAGTCAAGGTTAGGCTCAAAGTGTAAATGCACTCCCTCAAAGCTCAAGGCTCTGAGTATCAATGATTAGAGAGTCAAGAAAAGAAACAAATGAGCTTAATGAAGTCCTCTAATTAAATGCTTGTGGTGCTTATGTATCAAGTGGTAATACTTGAAAACAAAGCATTTAGAGTCATAGTTTTGTTATCAACTCATGGGGCAAAGCACCCAAAAGGAGAAGCTAAAAAATCAAAAGCTTGTTTCAAGAAAAAAATTATACGGAAAAGATTTCATAAAATGAGCTAGATAGAAGCATCAATCATTTACATTTCTTTTGTGATTGTAGCATGCATAGAAAACTAGCTAACCATGAACATTGAGTTGCTATTCTTTTTACCTTGGATTGTCAATCTTTATTGCATGATTCTTTTCTTGCTTGGGGACAAACAAGGTTTAAGTTTGGTGTTATGATGACATGTCACCATGTCATATTTTTCTATGCTTTTTCATACAAGAAATTGATAATTAGTGCTTAAATATTGCATTCTTTTATGCTTAAGTGGTATATTTCCTTGATCTTTTGATTTTATAAATTTTGTAGGAAATAAGAAGAAAAAGAAGCAAAAGAGCACAAAATAAGCTAAAAAGAAGAAAAGAAGAATTTTGGGCACACTTTAAAGATTGAGAACACTTTGGAGGCTTAGGCCATGCTTTTAAAAGTGTGGTCTATGACCAAGAATACCACGGCCAATTAAAGCATGCATGCATGCCATCATTAACCACGAATTATTTAATTGGCATTATTAATTATCTTTACGGTATTACTAATCAATCATGCATGTAATACATTATTAAGATCAAAGAATTAATGCTTCGGTGAATTAATGAAAGAATGCATGCAAGTGATATTATTTTAATACTTTGCCAAGGCATTAAATGAAAGCATGCATACATTATTAAAGCCAATTGGCTAATGCATTAGCATTAATCATGAACCAAGCATGCATGAAGTATTAGTAATGCCAATAAAGCTAGTGTTCATTAAAGCTAAGCCAATGAAAGCAAAGGCAGTAAGCATTCAAGCAAGGTGACCAAAAGGGCTTGAAGGAGCTCAACGTTTGCGGCAACATTTGCCTCAAACGTGAGGTCAAACGTTGGCTTAAGAAGCACCCTGGGAGGAGCTAACGTTTGCCTAAAGCGTGAGGTCCAACGTTGGCTTAAGAAGTACCCTGGGAGGAGCTCACATTTGCGCCAATGTTTGCCTCAAACATGAAGTCAAACGTTGGCTTAAGAATACCCTGGAAGAGGAGCCATGTTTGCGCCAACATTTGCCTCAAACGTGAGGTCAAATGTTGGCTGAAGATTGCCTTGGGGAGGATCACGTTTGAGCTCACGTTTGACCTCAAACGTGAACTCAAACGTGACTGACAGCAACCACCCATTCTGCATAACGCCATCACACGAAGACGTTTGAGACAACGTTTGCCTCAAACGTTAACTCAAACATGAATGACCCCAAAGTCCATAGTGCGAACGGATTTCTTCTCAAGACCAAGAGCAATCAACAGAGGCTATCTTCAACCCAATTCCATCAAGGCCATCCGGATCCATTCTTCCTCAAATCCAAAGCAAGCTAAGCCCATTATCATCACTCAAAGGCACAAGAGATAGTTAAAATAGGAATTTTATTTAATTGTAATTTGTTTTTAATTTCACTTTCATTTTCATTTTTACTTTGTAAAGCCTATATAAAGGCATCAATTCCATTTCATTAAGAGGCTGGCTCCAATAGGGAGTATTAGGACTAGAGAGCTCTCTCTTTTAATTTTTCCTTTTTGAATTTGAGTTTTGGATTGGGATTGAAGGAATTCTATTTCATTCTTGATCTGAAACTTCTCTTTGTTCTTCTTCTGCATAATCTTAGTGAATTGATAATTAAATCTGAGTTTCATTTATTGCTTCCATCTCTCTTTCTTCTGCAAATTATTTTCTGCTGAATCAAGAAAGGGGTTGAGATCTAGACTTGTTTTCTAGTCTCTTTGATCCCCTGAGATCTTCAACTTCATTTTACAATTGAGTTGAGTTTTCTTGCTGTTTTGGATTTTTCAAGCAATTTCTCTTTTCTGTTTAGATTTATTACAAGTTATTGCATCTCTTACTTCTCTGTTTGATTGCTATTTACACTTTCTTGTTGAAGTTTTAATTTCCAGCATCCAATTCCTTTTACCTTCCTAGATTCCTTCGCATTTTACATTTGATGTTGACTATGAGCTTGATTTACATTTCCTGCAAATTTACATTTTCTGCACTTGCTCTAAGTTATTGGTTTACTGCTTCTCTTTAATTTCCAGCACCCCAGCCGCTTTACTTTTCATGCAATTCACCTTTCTTATCATTTAAGTTTCTGCAATTTATATTTCTTACTCTTTAAGATTTTGCTCATTTACTTTCTGTTGGCTACATTCCATCAAATTTCACTTCAATGTTAGCTTGACTAGACTTATCACCCGCTAAAGTTGCTTGATCCATCAATCCTCGTGGGATCGACTTCACTCTAAGTGAGTTTTACTACTTGATGCGACCCGGTACACTTGCCGGTGAGTCTTTGGTGTTGGAATTCCGGTTCCAACCCATCAGTTAGTTGACTCTTGTTTCCATTGACGCTAGCCTTTTATCAACTAGTTTGGTAAGTTGGTTAGGACTTATGGATTAAGGTCAATTATGCTTTCTTGACTTACTCCTCGATGGTTAGGGTTGACTAGGCGTTATTGACTCATCATAATTACCATAGTTGTGGTTATGGCGATGATAGGATTCCTTGGATCCTCATTCCCAAGTCAAGGCTCTTTTATTGCATTATAGCATTTTCACTAGTTTTTATCTTGTTTCCTTGTTGCTTGCATTAATCACAATTTTGCTCATTCCTTAGTTCTTTTATTTCTTAAGTTCTTTTAATCTTTTGTTCTTTGATTACAAAACCCCCTTTTGTCCTCTCCACAACCGAAAGAGAAACACACTTCCAATTGCGTCCTAGGGAGAACGACCCGAGATTTCATTACTCTCGGTTATTTTAATTTGAATTTTAACATTTGATGTTGAGAATTCATTGTCGGTCTAGGCTATACTTTGCAACGAACATATTCTATTTTGAGAAATTCTAGATTGACGATAAATTCTCATTCATCAGCCAGCATTCTGGGCGTTTAAACGCCAGCAAGGCAACATGAAGGTAACTTCAAAATTCTCATCTTCTCTTGATTCAACTAATCTTTTCCAATTTAATTTCAAATATTCTCTGTTTTTTAAATTAAATCTTGTTCAAATACCTCAATTTCTATTTAATTTCAAAATTAAAACATTTTTCTCAAAAACTTTAAAATTATTTTCAAAATTTCATATCCTTTTCAACTTGTTTTCAAATTCTTTCAAAATCTTTTCTTATCTTTAAAATTTTAGTTCATATCTTTAATTAAACTTTTAAATCTTTTTCATACTTATTATCTTATCTTTAAAATTATTTAAATCTTTTTAAAATCTTTTCTTATCTTTCAAGTTTAACAACTTATCTTATTCAATCTCTTTCAAAAATATTTATTTTTTTATTATGATTATTTTCGAAAATCCCTTCCCCCCTCCCTATATATATGTGACCGTGCCCCTCTCCTTCACTCACCACCTCTCACTCGAATTCTATCCTCTTTTTCTTCTTCTATTCTCTTTTCTTCTTCTTCTTCTTCCTTTCTTACCTTTTACTCGAGGAAGAGCAAATTTTTAAGTTTGGTGTAGCAGGAGCCCTATTCTCTCATCAAGAATTCAATCCCATGGCTCCAAAAAGTGGTGAGACCACCCCAAAGAACAAGAAAAAAGACAACTCAATAGTTGTTTTCAAACCTGTTTGATTCCTTACCAAGCAACACGAAGAATATTATCAAAAGATAATGAGTAAAAGGCTAGTAATCCTTGAGGTGAAATTCAACTTAGGAGAAGAAGAATACACAGAGATCTAAGAGCAAATCCGAAGGAGAGGCTGGGAGATTCTGACTGATCCTCGGTCTAAAGTTGGATACAACATGCTCCATGAATTCTATGCAAATCTGTGGTTGACAGATAAGTAAAAGAAAGATGGAACAACCTTCCATACTTTTCGCACTATGGTCAAGGGGAAGATCATGTATTTTCATCTGGATAGGGTGAGAGAGGTCTTCAAATTACCTTTGCAGAAGGATGACCTTGAATCATACAACAAAAGGATTGTAGCTAACCAAAAGCTGGATCAAGTCTTAGAGGACATATGCTTACCTGGAACTCAAAGGATTGAGAATACGAAAGGGCAACCATGCCAGCTAAAAAGGGCGAACCTCAAGCTAGTTGCTAGAGGATGGCTAGACTTTATTGGGCATTCTATACTCCCCACAAGTAACCGCTCTGAAGTCACTATTCCAAGAGCTGTGATGATTCACTGCATCATGATGATGAGGTGGAAGTCCATCAAATAATCCCCCGTGAGATTTATAAGCTGGTGATGAGCGTATATTTAATACGCTTTTTGACATCATTTTTATATAGTTTTTAGTGTGTTTTATTTAGTTTTTATTAAGTTTTTATAGGTTTTAGTGTTAAAATCACATTTTTAGATTCTACTATAAGTTTTTGTATTTTTATACAATTTCACGTATTTTCTGGCTAAAATTGTGGAGCTGGAGTAGAAGTCTAATTCAAAGACAGAGAAAGCACCGCAGATGTTGTCTAGATCTGACCTGCCTGCATTCGGAAGAGCTTTTCTGGAGCTATAGAAGTCCAAATGGAGTGCTTTCAATGGCTATGGAAAGCTAACTTTCAGGGATTTCCAGAAATATATAATAGTTTATGCTTTGCTTTGGATTAGAAGGCCCAAAACTGGCATCCAACGTGAGCTTCCTGCCCTCTTCCAGGCGTCCAGTGCCCAAAGAGCAGAGCCCAGCGTCCAAAGGTCCAGAGAGGACCCCCTAGCTAGTGTTCCATGCCCAAGGAGCCTCATAGGACGTGGATCTCATCAAAGCTCAGCCTAAACACTCACCAAGTGGGCCCCAGAAGTGAATTTTAGCACTAAATAGACTACTTTACCCTTACTAGTCATCTGTTTTGTATTTAAAGTGTATTTTACATAATTTTCAGAGACATCATTCACCATTTAGCCATATTTTCGTTTTATGATGTATTTTTCTTTCAGTATGAGTTTCTAAACCTCCTAGATTGAGGGGAGGTGTAAGACCCAGAACTTTGGAAAAAGGGCTGTCATGAGCTAATTTTAAATTCAATATTTTTGTAGCTTTAATTTCAGAAATTTCTTTACTAAAGATAATTAGAGCAAGTTTTGATTAATTGAATTTGAAATAAATTAAGTTTATTATCCAATTTTACAATTATTGAATTATTTTCTATATTTAAATTATAAAGTTGGTAGTTATGAAATAATAAGAATTTTATATGATTTATACTAAATAATTAATATTTTAAAATATTAATACTATTGTTTTGGAAAATAAAGAAATTACGTATATTATTTCTAATTTTTGGATTTGAATATTTTATTGAAAATAATTTGTAAAAATGGATGAACAAATAGTGTTTTTTATACATTATTATTGATGGATTAAAATTTATTTCTAATTACTATATTATCCCTATTTTTATTCGAAATTACAAAACTACCCTTAAACCTAATTTTACCTAAACCCTAATTCCCAAATTGGGAAAACCCTAACCCACTTACCCCTCACCCCAGCGCCGTTTCTCCCCTCATGCACCTTCAGTTTCACCTCTCATCACACAGCACACATAGCTTTCCCTATACCCACGGAGAAGAAAGAAACAGTGAGCCAGCGGGAGGAGGAGAGAGGGAGGCACGTCGCGTCATCATCGAGCTGGAGGGGGGCTGTCCGCAGCGCCACTGCAACACCACCACCTTGGAGTCTACCGTTCATCACTGCCCAGTCGCCGTTCAGCCCATTGCCGGAACAGAGACGCGCTAGGGGGAAGGCGCTGTGAAGAGCGTTGCGCCACCGTTGCTGTCTGTGCCGTCTCCATCATCGCCAGGGGAAGCCAGCAGTGCCAGTGTCACTGTTGTCGAGCCTCCTCGTCATCGCCACTGAAGCCGCCCTCGCCGATCTGTCTGCTATCGTTGGAGGCACGAATAGAGGACGCACGAGAGGGATGCGAGGCAGGAGCCTTACGTGAGAAAGAGCCACCATTGCTGAGCTGCCACCACTGCTGTGAAGGCTCCGCAATTGCCTTTGTTGCTGCGGGAGAGAGGGAGACCGGAACGGGCAAGTAGGAGGAGGGGTTTCTGCCACCTTCGAGCTCCATTGCTGTTATTGCCATGGCCGCCATGCCTCTGGCTGTTGAGAGCGGTGCTGTTCAGTTGATGCCGTTATCGCCATTTTGGTCGCTGGAGAGTTATCATTGAAGCTCGCCAAACCTTCTCCTACTTCTTATTTCTGGAATCTGACCAGAAAGCCACTACCACTGTTGGGGTTGCCGGGAAGAGGAGCTCGAACGGGAGAGAGATAATAAGAAGGTTGCTACTGTCCTGGTCACCGGGTATAGCATGGGTGTTCCCGAAGCCACCGCTGGGGCTGTAGCTGCTTGATTCAGTCATTCCTTCTGAGTTTCGGTAAGTGTTTCCGTTTCGAAAGCCCTTCAGTTACTGTTCTATTATCTTACGCTGAGGTTGTGGCACAAATTGCTATAAGATTGAGTCTCAGTTATTATATGTTGCGATTAGAGTTACTCTGGTTATTGCGAAAGTGGATTGGAACTGAGGTTTTGGTTACCGTCAATTCGGGTTGAGGCAAAAATAACTCTATGAGGTGTTTAGGCTGTGGTTTTGTGTATTTAGGTAAGGGCTTTTTCAGAAAAACATATTCTATAATTGGAATTACTATATATGGATATTATGTGGTAAAAATGTATACTTGAGTGATTGTATAAGTCTTATGTAATGTTGGTTGTTTTGGATGAATATGAATGCTTGGTTGATTTGATTATTATTTGGTTTTGTAAAACAGACAGTTTTGAAGTGTTTTTTTAAAGTTGCTTCTTTAAAGTTTTGAAATCAAGTTTACTTCGTTGGAAATTGACTTGAGTTTGATTTGGTTTTCTTGAAATATGAAAATGGAATGTATCTTTGGATTCAGTTAGATTTTGAGCTGACTTGGTTTTGGACCCTTTAAAGAGGGTGTGGAATGGTTTGGATAGGACCCAAAAAGGGTGGCATAGTCCATATTTTAGGGGAGGTGCTGCTGAAATTCCGATAGAATCTGAGACTTTATTGAAATGTTATTTGGAAAATTATGAGTTAAAGACTTCTACTATTTTATTTGGATTATTTAAGAAAGGGATGACTTATGCTTTTGAAATGAATTATAAAATAAGAAATTATGATTTAGTCTTATTTCTTAAGAAAAGTATTGTATCTCTTTTGGGAGCAAGTTATTTAGATGAAATTATGTTTTAAGGCTGTCTTAAATGTGAATAGGGTTTATGTCTTTGAATTTGACTTGAGGGTTTCAATTGGGGGAGTTTCAGTGACTTTGAAAGAACCTGAATGTCTATTGACAAGTCTCATTTTACAATATTTTGGGAAAAAGTTTTAAGTACTCTTTGAATTCTGAATTTTTGCAAGACTAAAACAATTTTTGAGTAGTTTGAAACGCTTTAGATTTAATCATGGAATTGAAGCTGGTTTTGTTTAAGTAAAGGAAATGGTTTTGAAAGGAGTAATTAATTACACGACCCGGTTTGGCATAGATTCTATTTTTATTACTCAAATCAGGAAGCCAATGTTTTAAAGATTTTAAGCGAACTTGAGGAAATGAGTTATGTTATTCTCCCCTAAAGACTCGAGACTCTGCTGAGGAAATTTTGTTACAAAATCCTGTTTTTGGATGGATAATTTTGAATATTTCAAAAGAGATCTTTAATTGCCATGGTTTTTTTTTTTGGAAAGTTTTGGAAAGAGAATGCCGAGGGTGGCTTTGTTTTAAAAACCAAACCTGCTTTGAGTAAAAGTTGCTTATAAGCCTGAAATGATTTGAGGAATGAGAATTGTCAAACCAAGGCCGAAAAGAACTGATTTTTGATTTCAAAGTAAAGTGAATTGAGAAAAAGTGATTTATGGCTTGAATAATGACTTCATAAGTTTGATAATGTTGGATGGTGAAAGTGCTATTATGTTATGAGCCGGAATGGCTGTATATGACAATGAATTATGGCTGATTGTGGAATATGTTATGAGCCGGATGGCTGAGTATGAATATGAATAGTTATTGAATTGATAAAGTGATTTTTGAACTTCCAATTATCTGAGATACGAGTTTCCCTGGGCGAAAGCAGTGGCTAGCCACCACGTGCTCCAGGTTGAAACTTGATACTCTGCTGACCCTATGTCGTAAGTGTGGCCAGATACTGTGAAAGTTCCGGATGAGCTCGCCCCCGTGAATATACATTGGTGAGGGTGTTGGATGTGAATTATGATTATGATTGTGAATAACTCGAGTTGGGGATGCACGATAGAGGGACAGTCCAATGGTTAGCTACCAGGACTTGTCGGGTTGGCTTTATAACCGACAGATGAGACTCATCAGCCACTAGGACAGGTGATGAGAGGATTTTTGACGGTTTAGAAATTCACAAAAGAAATCTCGTTGCAAGTATAGTTTCTAAACCAATCAATAATCCTTTCATACAAAAGATTGTTTGTCACTAAAACAAACCCCTAAATTTATAAACCAAAGTATTGAACCTCGGGTCGTTCTCCCTAGGAATTGCAATAAAGTGTTCTTGTTATTGGTTATGAGGTATGTTTTGGGGTTTTTGATAAGGAACAAGAAAAGTAAATGGTAAAGGAAATAAACTAACAACTAGAAAGGTCTTGGAAAGGTTTGGTGGTCAAGGATCTCTATCCTAATCACTAACCACAACATGAGAATTGGCAAGGAACAACCCCATTAAGTCATCCTCTAACTAATAAAGGAAAGTCAAATGAGCTATGTCAATCCAAGTCCATAAGTCTTAGTTCTCCACCAATTCAATTAGTGAGATCTAGAGTTAATGGCTCCCAATCATCAATCACTTGGACATTAGTAACTCAAGAGTTCCTAAGTTACATTCCCAAGCCAAGAGCATAAAATTCTACTCTAAAATCCTATCAAGTATTTAATCAAACACTTGGAAGGCATAAAAGGAAAGCATAGTAAATCAACAACAAGAGCAAAATCTAACAACAACTAAAAGAAGCATTTCATCAAATATATAGAAGGCAATAAAAGTAAACAACATAAATTGCAAGAATTAAAGAGAGATCTAACTAGAATAGCAAGAGATCAACAATAGAAAAGGAAAACAATTATGAAACAACAAAGAACTTACCAATTGCATTGAAGAAGAAATGTAGATCAACAAAAGAAAGTTCATAAACTACAACTAACAATACAAGGGAATTACAAGAGAAGAAGAATTCTACAACTACAAGAGAACAATTAAGGAAAGAAAAGGAAAATTAGAAGAGAGAAGAAGAACTAGATCTAGATATAAAACCTAATCCTCATTCTAGAGAGAAATGAGAGCTTCTCCCTCTAAAACTAACTAAAGCATGATAAAACTAAAATAAAACTAAACTAATGAATAGATGTCTCATCCCTCTTCAATCCTTGGGTCAAATAGCATCAGAAATGAGTTGGATTGGGCCCAAAATGCTTTTGAATTCGCTGGCCACGAATTTGCATTTAATGAATCCCGTGCAAATCGGCGCGTACACGTACAGTGCGCGTGCGCACCCCTATCCCTGATGTAACTATGGCAAATCTTATATAATTTCGAAGCCCCAGATATTAGCTTTCCAATGCAACTGGAACCGCATCATTTGGTCCTCTGTAGCTTAAGTTATGGTCGATTAAGTGCGAAGAGGTCGGCTTGACAGCTTTTGCGATTCCTTCATTTCTTCATGAGTTCTCCATTTTTACATGCTTTTCCTTCATTCCCTTGATCCAATCTTTGCCTCCTAAATCTGAAATCACTCAACAAATATCTCAAGGCATCTAATGGAATCAAAGGTAAATCAAGGTTAAACAATTAAGGGTCTGAAAAGCATGTTTTCACACTTAAGCACAAATTAGGAGACAATCATGAAAGCATGCTATTTCATTGGATAAATGTGGGTAAAAGGTCATAAAATCCCCTAAAGTCAATACAAGATAAACCCTACAAATGGGGTTTATCAACAGGCATTCATCATATGCATCTATGTGACATTGTTTGAGTGTGCATATTGTACTTGGTTTTCCTTTGTGATTAATTGTGGTTAACTGCTAATTGTTCTACTTGAATTAATTATTTGTTTGTGCTTGAACTTTCCTACTTGTGTTTGCGACTGTGATTCTGTTGGACCGTGGTGATTGGTTGTTGTTTGGACTGTTTGGGCCTAGGGCCGTGGTTGATCATGAGGTGGGCCGAAGGCCGTGTTTGGTTGATGTTTTTAGTTTAGAAAAGTATGAAAAACTAATCTGGTTCAGCATAGATAAACCTTTTGAAAGGCTTTTGAATTTTTAAGAAATAAACAGTTTCCTCTTTCAGAAAAGATTTCAGATTTTTCTTTATAGTAAACCTTTACTTTTGAAAAGATGCATAGGGCGGTTATTAATCACTGAAATGATTTTATCTCGTGTATCGTATTATAGTAATTCTGCAACCCTATAGTGAGAACCCTTTCGAGGATGATGTTCTCACTCCCCTACAGGTGTTTTCTTTTTCATATTACGGATGACGAAGTTCGGAAGAGCTTATTTCTTTTCTGTTAGCCGATATTTCTGTATTGTTTTAGTATTTATGTTTACCTCGCCTTTGACTTTGGAAGTTTTGTAATATATATACATATATATATATATATGTATGTATTTCCTGTGAGTATTGTAACTTATATTGTAAGTATGAATGTATGTTTTCGAAAGATTTGGTCTAAGTTTTAAACAGGCTCATATTTTAATATTAAATATTATAAGAGTCGTCGTACTGACCGAGCTATCAGAGTGGCACAGCCGGAAGCGTGACATTTTGATAGTTAGGGTGTTACAGGAGGAGCTCTGCTGAGTCCTATGAATGAATAAAAGTATTTCTGTTTCTTCTTCGATTCGTGTTTGATCTATCTCTAAGATGTATAATCCGATCTTCATCATGGTGAGTAGGATGATCTAACCAATTAGCTCTGTTCATCACATTAAGACGAACGTGCCTGACAAACACCTGCGTCTACTTGGATTCGTGTGAATACTTCACCGGAAAGCACGAGCCAACAGCTATGTTTATACATCTCTCAGATGGCTAATCCACAACTTCGTTGGGGACTTCTCAAGACATCAGTTTAGCCAATTTCAAGGGATATTAGGGTCTCTGTGGTAGAGGCTAGAACCCAAAGATACAACATTCTCTGTTCTGGAAGATCCGACCTTGTCTGTCGCATTATGAGTAGGATCATAAAGGAGAATGGACTGTATGCGCTTCACGCTCAAGTAGAGATGGATCCGCACTAAACCTGGGGTTCAGATCCGGAGGAGTATTGGCAGCTGCTCAAACCAGTGTCAATCACTTACAGCCTGCCATAGAAGAAGATTATTCACAAGTAAGGAAGACAGTAATACCAGAGTTCATTCAGAAAGACAAAGTAACTCCGACTCTCAACTCTATTCCTATTATTTACTATTCCCAGCATATAATTCCTATTCATATTAAATATCTTTATTAGTTATATGTCATCATACTTTATCCATCTCAATGTACTTAACCCAAAACCTTCTGATTCCGCCTGACTAAGACCTGCAAGACAACCATTGCTTGCTTCAAGCCACAATCCTTGTGGGATTGACCCTGACTCACTCAGGTATTACTTGGACGACCCAGTGTACTTGCTGGTACTGCTGCTGTACAAAATGGTGTGGGTTTTGCGTTCACGCACACCAAGTTTTTGGCACCGTTGCTGGGGATCGTTGAGTTTGGACAAACTACCGGACTGTCTTTCTCCCTAGAACAGGTAATTTTTATTTTTGTTAAGTCCATGATTTTGATTTTCTTGTTCTTCCTCAATTTTCAAAAATTATAAAAACTTTTTCAAAAATATTTTTCTTTTATTTGTTTAATTCACGTTCTAGGTTTGACTCCTGCCTGTTCATGCTTTTCAATTACAAAAAAAAAAATTTTAAACTTTTAAAAAATGTTTATCATATAGTTTATTTTTGGCATCCTCAGAATTGTCTTTGAGTCCTTCTTTCAAAAATTTTTCAAGAATAATTTTTCTTTGTTTAAATCTTCTTTCAATTTTTAAGTTTAGTGTTTTCTTGTTATTTTTCTTCGTATTTTTCGAAAATTTACTTTTGGTTTTCTAAAATTTTAAGTTTGGTGTCATTTTTTCATGTTCTTGAGTTCTTTGAGTCTTTAAATTTGTTCTTTGTGTTCTTGTGTTTCTTCAAAGTGTTCTTGAGTCTTGTATGTATCTTGATCTTAAAATTTTTAAGTTTGGTGTCCTCTTGTGTTTCCCTACAAATTTTCGAAAATCAAAGGGTGCTAGATCTAAAAATTTTAAGTCTTGTGTCTTTTTTGTGTATTTCTCTTTCATCATAAAATTCAAAAATCAAAAACTATCTTTTCTAATTAATTTCTAACATAATTTTCGAAATTTTTCAAAACAAAATTCAGATTTTGATTTTCAAAATTTTATATTATCATATCTTAGTTGTCAAGTTTTCAAAAATCAAAATTTTCAAAATAAAAATCATATCTTTTTCAAAAATCTTATTTTTTTTCAAATCTTATCTTATGTTTTTCAAAATTCAATTTTTTTAATTAAATCTTTTTCAAAATCAATTTTCTAATCTTATCTTATCTTTTCTAACTTTTAACTTTTAAGTCATATCTTTTTCAAAACTTTTTAAAATCTTATCTTATCTTTTTCTAATTTTGAATTTTAAAATCATATCTTTTCTTATCTTATCTTCTATTTTATTTTTAAATAAAAAATATTTTCTTAATTAATGTCTTATCTTCTCTCTCATCTTTTTCAAAACCACCTAACTAACTCCCTCTTCTTAATTTTCGAAAACCACTCCTCTTCTTCTCTCTCTTCTTTTTTCAAAACCTCCTAACTAACTCTTCTCTTCCTTAATTTCTAAAAATATCCCTCTCTTTCTCTCTTTTTTTTTCAAAACCACCTAACTAACTCTCATTTCTCTTAATTTTCGAAAACTCCTTCTTCTCTTCCCTCCTCTATTTTTGAAAATTTAATAATTAAAAAAAATTCAAATATATTGAAATTAATTTATTTTTTGGAAATAAATATTAAATAAATAAAAACAAAAATATTTTAGTTGTTATTCATTCAACTCTACTTCTTTCACCTATTGGTCTACCTCAACTTCATTATCTTCTTTCTTTTCTTCTTCACATCTCACTTGGAACTTCTTGCCAATTGGCACAAAAAAAGCTTTCTTGTGATTTCCTTTCCTTCTATCTTTTTTTATTTACTCTTATCTACTATTTTCAAGGTATTTTTCTTTTATTTTGTTTCTTTTCTTTCTTATTTCTTCTTTCACATCTCACTTTAAGGAGGAGCTTCTTGTCTATTGGAAGTCTCTTTCTTTTCTTTCTTTTTTCTTTTCTTCTTGTTTATGACCACGAACATGGATAAAGAACCCCTCTTGACTCCTTATCCTAAACTTGAGAAGACTCTAAGGAGGCGTTTACAACAAGCTAAAGTACAACACTCCGAAAGAGACCTTTCAGAAAGTTTTGAACAAGAACAAGGAGACATGGCCGAACCTGGAAGAGAGGCAAGAAAGGTGCATGGTGGCTTCAATCCTGATTTCTATGGAGGAAATATCAATGTACCTCATATCAGAGCAAGAATCTTTAAGATCAACCCACAACATATTACATTAGTGTTGCAGAAGTTCCAATTTCATGGACATCCACAGGAAGACCCCAGAAAATTCATCACTGACTTCCTACAGTTCTGTGACACTGCAGACACCAATGGAGTGGACCCTGAACTCCACAAGCTAAAACTATTCCCAGTTGCTCTGAAAGATCGAGCAAAGGATTGGTGGAATATTGCACCCAAGGGAAGTATGAACACCTGGGATCAGGTTATTAACAATTTCCTGAACAAGTTCTCTCCCTCACAGAGACTAGCAAAGCTAGTGATAGATGTCCAGACCTTCAGGCAGAAGGAGAGTGAGTCTCTCCGTGATGCTTGGGAGAGGTATAAGTTGATGTTCATAAATTTCCCCCCATGTGTTGTCTTGATGAGGCAAGACGATCATCTTCTATGAAGCTTTCTCTAAGATGGCCAAAGAGACAATAGATCACTTTGCAGGTGATTCTCTGGACCTTATAGAGACACATGAAGAGGCAGATGACTCATTCAGATAGCTGCCAATAACCAGCACTTATACTCCTGTGAGGAAACCCCAACTAGGACAGAAATTCTAGACAGGAGACCCTAAAAGAAGGTGGGACAATAGTCTTCACCATGGAGGCCGAACTTCAGGAGCATGCTACTTAGGGACTTAAGGCAAGCAGGGACCAAGAGGATCTTGAGATTGCCAGTGAGCATGGCCCCACAGAGGAGAAGGAACCTCAAGTTAATTCTTCTTTGGGTAGTAAGAGGAGCTTGTGATGATCACAGAGCTCGCCCTTGCAGAAGTGAAAGAATCTCAAGAGCCACACTTCCTAGGCATGCATAACGAAATGGCAGATGAGCAGTCAGCTCATTCCCTAGCAGCCCTTAAGGAACTGCAAGTCAATATCTCTTTTACAGAGGTATTTGAAAAGAAGGACCTAAGGAGAGATGAAATAGAGATACTTACTAAGAAGTATAGTATCCTAATTTAGCCTGAGCTGCCAAGGAAGATGCTAGATCTATGGAGCTTTCAGATCCTATGGATTACTGGAAAGATCATTTTTGACAAAGCCCTGTATGATCTTGGCTTAAGTTTAAATCTGATACCTTCCACTGAGGCATAGGCCGAGTTTGGAGAGACTTTGAAGGCATTAAACGCCAGTGAGGAAGTCCTCACTGGGCGTTCAATGCCCATATACCTAGGGAAGCTGGCGTTGAATGCCAGCAAGGACATCCATGCTGGGCGTCCAATGCCCAGAATGCTAGAGGACTGGCGTTTAACGCCAGTCAGGGTGGACAGCAAGGGTGTTCAATGCCAGATAAGTTGACAGAGCTGGCGTTAAACGCCAGTCAAAGCACACCCTTTAAGTGCTTAAAGCCCACTCAAGAACCCTCTATCCTAGAACCAAAGGAAACCATAAAGACTATAGAGATTCCTTTGAATGCACTTTCGCAGTGTATGAGTTCTGATGACTACTCATCCTTATGTGAGGATGTAGACACCAGGGAAGAGCAAGTTGATCGATACCTAGGAGCTCTAATGAAGCTGGATGCCAAGTTATAGAAAGCCTCTGGAGGAAGAACCTCCACTGCTTACCAAAGAACTCTATGCTTTGGTTCAGCAAGAGCTACATCAAAAGCTTCCAGACCCTGGACGCTTTCTGATTCCTTGCACCATAGGCACCATGACCTTTGAGAAGGCTCTGTGTGACTTAGGGTCAAGTATAGTATGGAGAAGCTGGGAATCCAAGATGGAACAAGGATTACCTTGCATAAGGACTGGATGGTATTCAAAGTCCTTGACCCTCCATTACCCCTTGACAAGGGATGCACTTGCATAAAGGATTCAGCATCCAAGCCTCCTCCATCGGATGGAACTAATTCAATCCCTCCTAAGACCAAACATAAGTTTGATGTTGGATGTACACTATCCACAAAGGAGGAAGGCCCTAAAAGGAAGATACCTAGGGGCTGGAAAAATAAGAATATCCCTACTAAGGGCTTTTCACCATAGAAGATGGTGGTATTCGGTTATCTTGTCATGGTATTCACCATGGAAGAGGAAAGTAACAAAAAGGGACACCAGCATACTACTGTAATCCTAACCCTGCCTCAGGTAGTGAACAAAATTCTGTCTCTTGAGCGTATTATGCTATTCCATGAGAGCACAGGAAGGAAGCTCCCAGTAAGGAGTGAGGATTTATTTCTCTATGACTATCTTCCTCCTTGAAAAGAGTTGTCTGTCAAGCTAATGACATTAAAGAAGTGCTTGTTGGGAGGCAACACAACCTTACTCAACCATTTATTTTCATTTTATTTTTCTTTCAGTTTTAGAGTCCTGATCATGTGCATCAGTCAAGAGACAGAATTCATAGCAGTAAAAACAGAACACCCCGAAAAGAGTGTCAAAGTTGAGTACCAGTGAGGAAAGCCTCCTGGGCATTCAACACCCCAAGAGGGGAGCATTGCTGACGTTGAACGCCAGCCAGGGAGCATCCCTTGGCATTCAAATGCCAGCACTGAGAAACAGGAAATCTGGATTCCCTAGCCTCTCAGGACCAAGAGGTCCCACAGAAGCTCCACCTACCCCATCTTCTTCTTCCCTATTGATCATATTTACTCGAGGATGAGCAAAACTCTTAAGTTTGGTATTGAAAAAGCTTTACTTTGTGACTTCTACCACTCTTAAGTATAAAAGAAGAGGATGGAGCAAACTAGAGAGCATGCACATGAACTTGTGCAGCTGCCTCAACAAAGACAAAGGAGTGACATAGAAGAGATCAAGCAGTACATTGGATCCTCAAGGAGGAGCACTAGTCACCATCATTCAGGTGGATTCGTTCTCTTTACACCCCTTTCCTGTTATTTTTCTGTTTTCTGTCTATTTATTTACCTATTCTCTTGTTCTAGTTGCATGATCATTTGCATTGATGTCTTTAGTTGTAAAATGTTCCATATATCTCTGACCTTACTTAAATGAAAATTTTTATTAGAATTGAGAGATGCATGAATTTCAAGTTTAAAATAAGATTAGTTTAATTAGTTTGATGTGGTGTCATCTGCTTTTGTATTCTGAATGTATGATTAAACAACTTATATTTGAAGTTGAAATTTATGAATGTTGTCTCTTGAAAGAATAAGAAAAAAGGAAAAGTATTATTGGTGATCTGAAAAATCCATAAATTGATTCTTGAAGCAAGAAAAAAGCAGCAAAAGAAAAAGAAAAAGCTTGCATGCGAAAAAAATAAAAAAAATAAAAAAAATAAAAAGAAAGAAAAAAATAAAGAGCAAGCAGAAAAATCCAATAGCCCTTAAAACAAAAAGGCAAGGGTAAAAGGGCCCAAGGCTTTGAGCTTCAGTGGTTAGGAGGGCCCAAAGGAATAAAATCCTGGCTTAAGCGGCTAAATCAAGCTGTCCCTAACCATGTGCTTGTGGCGTGAAGGTGTCAAGTGAAAAGCTTGAGACTGAGCAGTTAAAGTCGTGGTCCAAAGCAAAAAGAGTGTGCTTAAGAACTCTGGATACCTCTATCTGGGGACTCTAGAAACGCTGAGTCACAATCTGAAAAGGTTCACCCAGTTAAAGTGTCTGTGGCATGAATGTATCCGGTGGTAATACTGGAAAACATAGTACTTAGGGTCACGACCAAGACTCAGAATGTTGTGTTCAAGAATCAAAATAAGCTGAACTAGGAAAGTCAATGATATCATCTGGATTCTAAGTTCCTAAAGATGCCATAGAAGAAGATCATTCACAAGCAAGGAAGACAGTAATACCAGAGTTCATTCAGAAAGGCAAAGCAACTTCGACACTCAACTCTATTCCTATTATTTACTATTCTTAGCATATAATTCGTATTCCTATTAAATATCTTTATTAGTTATATGTCATCATACTTCATCCAACTCCATATACTTAATCCAACAACCTTCTGATTTCGCCTGACTAAGACCTGCAAGACAACCATTGCTTGCTTCAAGCCACAATCCTCGTGGGATCGACCCTGACTCGCTCGGGTATTACTTCGATGACCCAATGCACTTGCTGGTACTACTGCTGTACGAAATAGTGTGGGCTTTGCATACACACGCACCAGCTGGCAAATAAGTTATCCACTAATGCAATGCTAGCTTATCCAAATCCCATCTTTCGCCTATGCCAAGAGGCTAAGGTTATGATCCAGGTGGACAATTTCATTCCAGTGGAAAGCCCAATCACCAAGCAGGTGATGGAGAGTGCCAAGACACAAGAGGATCATCCCAAAAGGAAGGCACCTGAGCCTCCCCAAGAGATCCCTCCAATGGAGTATTGGGACCAGCTGAAGGCATCTTTAATACACTTGCAAAGCACTTTAGATCAGCTCAGAGAGGAGTAGAAAGATCAGACTAGCATGATTTGAAAACTGATAATAGATCAAGAGAAGCAAGGGCGTGAGATAGAGGAACTGAAGCGCCAGAAGCTCTCCCCTGAAGAGCCATGCGTCCCTCAACTAGAAGAGCTATGCGTCCCTCAACCTGAAGAGCCCAAAGCCTCTCAAGATGAAGGTTGTTGAGTTTCAACTTTGTGACTATCCCTATTCCTGTCTCATGTATTTCCATCCTAATTTAGAATTGCATGATCACTAGTAGTATTTAAGTCTTTATTTTTATTTTTTATACCTTTTAATTTTTAGGATTATATAAGCATTAGTAGTAATTAATTAATTTTTATTTTTCCAATTAGCTATAAATTATTCCTCTTATCATCATTAAACAATGAATAAAATAGTATATTTTTTTTAGAAGAAGTAAATATGCATAAATTTTTTAGTCTTCCATTAAAGAATGGTTAATTATTTTGATGTAGTGGCACTGCTTTAGTTATGAATGCATGACTAAATAATGCATATTTAAAGTTAGAATTTTATGATGCTGGCTCTTGAAAGAATGAAGACAAAAGAAAAAGTATTATTGATTATCTGAAAAATCTAAAATTTGATTCTTGAAGTAAGAAAAAGCAGCAAAAAAATGGTGAAAAAGAAAAGAAAATAGAAAAAGAAAGAAACAGCCATTAGCTATTTAAACTAAAAGGCAAGAGCAAAAATCCAGTAACCCTTTAAACCAAAAGGCAAGGGTAAAAGGATCCAAGGCTTTGAGCATCAGTGGTTAGGAGGGCCTAAGGGAAACAAAATCCTGGCCTAAGCATTTTAACTAAGTTGTCCCTAACCATGTGCTTGTGGCGTGAAAGTGTCAAGTGTAAATCTTGAGACTAAGCGGTTAAAGTCGTGATCCAAAGCAAAAAGAATGTGCTTAAGAACTTTGGACACCTCTATATGGGGACTCTAGCAAAGCTGAGTCACAATCTGAAAAGGTTCACCCAGTTAAAGTGTCTGTGGCATTATTGTATCCGGTGGTAATACTGGAAAATAAAGTGCTTGAGGAGCTGGAGCAAAAGTCTGATTCAGATACAGAGAAAGCACTACAAATCCTGTCCAGATTTGACCTTCTTGCACTCGAAAGAGCTTTTCTGGAGATACAGAAATCCAAATGGAGCGTTCTCAACGGCTATGGAAAGTGGACTTCCAGAGATTTCCAGAAATGTATAATAGTCTATACTTTGCTTCGGATTAGAAGGCCCAAAACTAGCGTCCAACGCCAGCCTTCTGCCCTCTTCCAGGTGTCCAGCGCCCAAGGAGTGAAACCCAGCATCCAAACGCCCAAAGAGGACCCCCTGGCCAATGTTTCCCGCCCTAGAAGCCTCATAGCACGTGGATCTCATCAAAGTTCAGCCCAAACCCTCACCAAGTGGGCCCCAGAAGTGGATTTTAGTACTAAAAAGAATGTTTTACCCTTACTAGTCATTAGTTTAGTATTTAAGGGATTTGATTTATGTTATTCGAACACTTTTACCATTTTTACCATACTTTACACATTTACCATTGTATTTCCTTTTAGTATGATTTTCTAAACCTCCTAGGTTGAGGGGAGGAGCCCTGCTGAGTCCTATGAATTAATAAAAGTATTACTGTTTCTCTTCGATCCGTGTGTAATTAATTTTAAGATGTATATTCATACTTCAAGATGGTGAATAGGATAATCAGTGACAATCATTTTTGTTCATCATACTAAGACGAACGGTCCTGACAAACACCCGCGTCTACTTGGGTTTGTATGAATACTTCAGTCGAAAGCACGAACCACCAGCTTGAATCATACATCTCTCAGACGGCTAATCCACGACTTCGTTGGGGACTTCTTGAGACACCAGTTCAGTCAATTTATGGGGAGATTAGGGTCTCTGTGGTAGAGGCTAAAACCCAAAGATGCAGCATTCTCTGATCCGGAGGATCCGACTTTGTCTGTGGCGTTTTGAGTAGGATCATTAAGTAGAATGGACTGTACGAGCTTTACCCTCAAGCAGAGATTGATCCACAATAACCCTGTGGTTCAGATTTGGAGGAGTATTGATAACCTCTCAATAAAGGCATTAATCACTTACAGCCTGCCGTTGAAGAGATCACTCACAAGCAAAAAAGACAGTAATACCGGAGTTAATTTAGAAAGACAAAGCAACGCCAATCCTTTACTTTATTCCTATTACTGATTTTAATTTATACAATATTCCTATTATTCATTGCCCTTGCATCAATCCAACTGAATTCTTAATCTGACTGACTAAGACCTGAAAGATAACCATAACTTGCTTCAAACCACAATCCTCATGGGATCTATCCTGACTCGCTCAGATATTACATGGAAGACCCAGTGCACTTGCTGGTACAGCTGTATGAAAGTGTAGGATTCGTGCACCATCCTTCCTCCTCTGATTCGCGCTTCCTCTCTCTCCAACGACGGCGGCTCCGACCACACCAGCGACAATGGCAACGGCGACGGGTCTAACAGGAACGGGACCCTTGGCGGCACAGGACGCGACGGAGCTGGCAGCGACAGAGCGCGATGACTTCTCTTCTTCCTCGCGTCGTCCCTAGCTCGCGGCACTCTCTCCTCTTGAACAGGTCTACTCGACAGCGGCGGGAAGGAGCACGGTGGTACATCGTCCTCTTCTCACTGCAACGGCATCGGCGGCGTATTCCAGGGCAGCGGCAATGACTGCGAACAGCCCCCGCTTCCTCTCTTCTCTTCTCTATTCCCTTACTCTCCTTCTCTAATTTCCCATTTCTGAAATTGTTGCACTAAAAGTGGTGAAAGTGGGTGGGGTGCTGCTGTGGTAAGGGGGGCTAGGGTTAAGGTTTCTCAATTAATTTGGGAATTAGGGTCAGAAATTAGGAATTTTATAAATGAATATGGATAAATATGACTAGATATTTTGATAAAATTGGAGAGTAGAGTAATTTTAAAACTAAATATACTCTGTTAAAAATATTTAGGAACATTATTTATCATCATATTGCTAAGTTTAATTAATTATTTCTAATTTAAATTGTAAAATAAACATATTAATGACATTTTTATAAAATATAGTTTAAACTCAATTTTAATTATTCAAATTAAATTATATAACTTTTCATTATTTTTCTATTACCGAAAGTTTGATTTGAATTTATAAAATAACTAATTATAATAAAAATTGTACATAAAAGTTAGTTAACTTAAACTCAATATTTATAAAATCAATTTAAGCATTCTTAGTAGATTATTTTCTAAAAATAAGAAACTCGAATTAAATCGTAAATTATTCATAATAAAAATTACTTAAATTAAATTATATAATTTTTTTATTTTTTAATTACTGAAATTATAATTTCAATTATACCAAATATCCAAAAAGATTATATAAAAATTCTAATTAATTTAAACTCCAATTATTATAAAAAAAATTACATATAACTCTTAATTATTTTTAAATTCAAAGTATCATAAAGCTTTATTTAATTACTTTCAGTAAAATAATTTTCTTAAAATAAAATCTTCAGCAAATATAATAAATTTAATTATCCAAAAACTCGAGATGTTAAATAAGTCTCAGATTATTAAGGAGAAAAAAGATGAAGAGGGTATCTTTGTTTTTCATATTTTGCACGATCCAATTTGAGAAATTTTTTTTCTTCACTGCATTATTATCTTGGTAATGGCAATTCCTCAAGATTCAAGATTTTTCTATTTGAGATTTTTGTTGTTTTGCTTCTATATGCATATAGATCAAGTTAAAAAGACATTATTTTTTTTTGAAATTAAGAAACGTTTATTATTTTAAATGCTTCAAATTGAATTGTGACAAAAAAAAATCGTGTTGAAGAACTCTTATGTATAATGCGGTGACTAAATGGAAGCTGGGGTGGTGAAGAGTTACATTGAGGGGGTGGCTTTCATTTTATAGAGTTTTCGTGTGAAATAAATAAGGGAGAAATGGTATCACAGAATGATCTTTTACTACTCTCCAAAGATAAGGTACTATAATATACTATTTCTACATACTTTTTTTTTGCTTGGATGTTGCATTGATATATGAGTCTTGTTGCTGTAGTGTTTCCAAGTGGAAGCATTGCTTTTCTCCCAATCTTCATTATTATAGAATTTTGCGTTAAATTTGCTACTAATTACTAATCATATTGTGGATATATAGAGTATAGGCTGATAGAGTTACTGGAAGTGATTTTTAAATAGATTTTTGTTATCTGTTACTTGAAGGGAAACAAATGTATGTTCCCTTAATTTTAGTCAGATATTTACTTTGCATTGATTTTTAAGGAAACCAGAAAACATTGTTGTTGATATGCTTCATGTTCATCCAATTAGACCTAACATGAAATATTTGAATTCTGTTGATTAATGTACTTGCTACCCTGCAGTTTATCGATGAAAAAAATTGCCCACTGTATATGTGTTTGCTTTGGTGGAGAATGTACGAAAATTTTCTGAAACAAGGCTTCTCTGTGCTAGACTCTACCTAGCTGGAGAGTGATGAATAGCCCAGAGCGGGTTAGGATTTTTCTCAAAATAAGATTGGCGTTGCAAGTATAGTCCCAACCCGACAATCGACCATCAATCAAAGTTTAGATTTTTTAATTCAAAATATTCTCGAGAGTAATGAAACCTCGTGTCGTTCTCCCTAGGAATGCAATTGAAATGTTACACTTTCAGTTGTGAGAAAAAAAGGGGTTTTTGAAATCAAAGAACAAAAGATTAAAAGAACTTAAGAAATAAAAGAACTAAGGAATTATCAAAATTGGAATCAATGCAATTAAAAAGGAAACAAGATCAAAACTAGTGAAAATGCAAAGATATGTATAAATAGCCTTGACTTGGGAATGAGGATCCAAGGAATCCTATCATCGACATAACCACAACTATGGCAACTATAATGAGTCAATCTCACTTCGTTAACCCCTAACATCGAGGAGTAGGTCAAACAAGCATAATTGACCTTAATCCATAAGTCCTAGCTAACTTACCAAATTAATTGGTAAAAAGCTAGTGTCAATGGAAATAAGAGTCAACTAACTACCCAAGAATTACCACTAAATGTCGGACATTATGACTTTTGTATCCTAGGAACTCAAATCCCAAGCCAAGGTGTGAAAAGCTACTCAAAATTATCAAGTTGTATTTTCACAAACACTTGGTAGGCATAAAAACAAAACATGAGAAATTACAAAAGAAAATGAAAACTATAACCAAACCATTCACAATATCAACAATTAACATTCAATCAAACATAAAGAAAGTATAAAGCACTAAATTCATCAATCAAAACTTCAAGAACCTAAAATTACAAATATTAACAAGGTACTTGAACCAAAGGAAAATGAGAGTAAATATGATGTAATTAAAGAGAAATTAAAGAGTACTTACAAAAGAGTTGATCAACCCAAGATGAAAACTTCAAACTATAAAATGCTACAATGAAAATGAAAATTGAAATAAAACCTTAAGAGAGCATTTTAACTACACTACTCCTACTCCTAATACTATGGAAAAATGTAAAAATAAGGTTCTAAGTCCTAATGAAAGCTAATGCCTTCATATGGCTTCAATTCCCCTTGATATAGAACTTCCCATTCAGCATCAAGCCTTCCAAAACTGGGCCAAAGGCCCCCAAAATCGCGGATCACGTGTTTCGTTAATGAATCCACGTGCAAGGACCTGTGCGTACGCACAGATATGTGCGTACGCAAACTTTGCTGAATGTTCACTTGTGCATGCGCACAGAGGGTTGTGCATATGCACGCATGCTGGTTTCTTTCTTGTGCGTACGCACCGGATGTTGTGCGTACGCACACATGGCTGTGTATTTCTCCTTTATTTTCTTCATGTATTCTACCTTTGTACATGCTTCTTTTCACTTTTAGCTATCCATTCTTGCCTCTATGACCTAAAATCACTCAACAAACATGTCATGTCATCAAATAGAATAAAAGTGGAATTAAAATCACTAATTTAAGCACAAAAATGCATGTTGTCACATTTATGTAGGGAGAAATCACAAAAGTATGCTATTTAAGTGAATAAGTGTGAGTTTATGTGATGAAATCCTTTCAAATCAAGCTAAAATATATCGTCAAATATGGCCTCATCAATTCTCCCACACTTAAACAATAGCATGTCCTCATACTAAACCAAACAAAGAAGAATGATCAAGGGGTAACAACTTATTAAATGCACTATCTATATGCATATAATTATACTATATACTATCTATATCTATCTATCTATCTATCTATCTATCTATAGTTTCTTATAGATTTGGTGAAAACAAACAATCAAATTTCCAAGTAAGAATATGAACATATAGGGTTAAGCAAAGAAATAGTTCAATGCAATCAAAATCCAAAGAATTGATTCAAGTTTAAAAATGAAGCAACTTACAAGAATGCATGATAAGAGAGTTGGAGACATAGAATTGAGTAATCGAACCCTCACTAGGTGTATATACATTCTAGTCACTCGGTGTTTAGGGTCAATTCACTCAAGTCCCCTCTAATCATGCTTTCAAGGATTTGCTTTTCATCTAACAATCAACAAACATATGATGCATGAATGCAATTATCATGAGGACTTCATAGGGTTGTAATGGGGTTAGGGTCAAGGTGTGATAGATATAGCCAAGTGGACTAAGATTGAATCCTTGATTAGTTTAGGTATCCAACTCAACCCATATAAATCCAATAACAGAAATATGCACTCCTAAGCTTCCATCATTTCTTTTTCACACACATTCATGTATGCTTTTTCATTCAAATCCACATATGCATTCCTTATTCATTTCTTTTCTCCTTGGGGAAACTTTTGTTCCCCAATAATAATAATAATAATAATAATAATAATAAATTATTATTATTATTATTATTATTATTATTATTATTATTATTATTATTATTATTATTATTATTATTATTATGTTCATGGTTTAATGGTTCATACATGAATGCACCCATTTTCAAAATTTTTCTTCCAACACATACCCAAATTTTTCTTTTCTACCCAAGTTCCCCCCAAAGATTCCCCCACACTTAAATGTAACACACTTCTCAACCTAAGCTAATCAAGGATGCAATTCAAGGTAAATTATGGTTTTTTGCTTAAGGTTGTATCATGGTAATATAGAAAATAATGGGGTAAATAAGGCTCAAAAGGGGTTAACAACGGTAGAAGCAAGGGTAGGTCCATATGGGTGAGTGAGTTTAATTCAAAAATAGCCTCAATCATGCTCAATGTATTCAAACATCAACTATCGGACATAAAGAATCAAGCAAAACCAAGATTACAATCATAGAAGGAAAAAGCACACTATGAACAAAATTGTAGTTAAAATGTCTAACCACTCATTATAGGCTCAACAACTCACAAGGTTGTTTGTTCTATCTCTCTTCTATGTTCCACAAAAATCATTCAAGCAAGTTTAAAAATAATTTTCTAAATCAATTCAATAGAACGCCCTAAAAACAAAATTCTTGAAAATCTTTGTTGTTTTTCACCAAAAATATTTTCTATATGTATGTATTATGTGATGAATGCAATTTTCAAAATCTTTCCTAGTTCTATTCCTAATTTTTAACATCGCAAAAACTAAAATGAACAATTAGGGCAAAATTGAACTAGGTATTATGCTATTCACATCATCCAATCACAACTTCTATCTATAAAATATATACCATGCAAAAGCAAAAAATGCCAAATGCAATAACTAGAAATAAACTGAGATATATATACAAAAAGGAAAAATGCAATGCAACAGTCAAAAGCACTCTAAATATCTACAAGAAATATAATAAAAAAACAAAAAATAAAGTGCAAAGTGTTCGGAAAAGAAAGTTTACTCCCCAAAAATGGCGAATCCTCCCCCACACTTAAGCATTGCATGGTCCTCCGTGCATGAACATGATCTGGGGGAAATGACTCTAAAGCACTCCACCTTCAGCTGGTGGAAGCGGGGGCTCGGGTTGCATGAAAACTGCCAAATCCAAAGTGTTCTCGGCATCTCCATCCTCGATGTCCTCCTCCTCTACCAGCTCATTGCCTTTATGTCTCATCCTCAAAAAGAATGAACAAAGTATAATTAGGAATCATAGGGCAAGTAGCACAAAAAAGGTAAAAGGGGGGAGCAAATACATTGTATGCTTGGAGAAAAAAAAAACAAACAAGCATTTAATTGAGGAAGTTTGCATAGTGGTATGGCATGATAAAAATGAGCCATGTGTGTATTCCAATTATGCGCGCGGTTAGAACACACACAACGGCCATTTAAAACGGCATCAACACAATCAAAAAGTAAGCATGAGTTCCTCAATTAAATGGCCTAAGTTGCAAAAAATGAATAAGCATCAATTAAACAATAGCAAGCTTAGGCATTTACAACAAGAGTGAATTGAATTTAGGAACTACTGGATATTGAAATCGTGCAAGTGAAATTGCAAGATTAGTAAAATAGCATAACAAGGAATAACCAATTCAATGATGAAGAGAAACTACTTATTCATCCTTAGGAATAATGAAATAATCACATGTATAAGGTGCTTGTTACAAAAAGTGACAAGTCTTGATAAGAATCAAGTCAAGTCAACTCAAAAAATACAAAGCATTAACAAGGAACAAATACCTTGTTATGTGATTATATTGACTTAAAAACCATGATGAACAAGCAATTCAATTCAATTCCCTAAATTCAATATGTACTTGTTAAAAATTGCACCAAATAAAAAATTGAATGTCAATCTCTATATCAATTTGGTGCTAGCAACTCAAGACAATGATCAAGTACATGATTGAATTCAAATACAAAACAACATTATAATCATGCAAAAGTGAACCATTCTTGATTAGAATGCCAAACAAGGATATAGTCTAACACATATGGTAGCTACAACACATGCATTAAACAAAAAGTTCATCTAGGCATTATATCAAATACATGGAGTGCACTGCACATATTCAACAAATTTAAGAAAAAATTCAAGCATCAACAACCCACAAATAAAAAATTTGAACACTTGCAAAGCAACAAACAAAGCTAGATTACCAAAGTTAAATAAAGAAAATAGAATTTAAGCAAGTTACTAAACAAATCAAAGAAGAGTAAAGAGATAAGAAGAAGAAAGAAAAAGAAAATAGATGGGAGAAGGAAGAAGGAAGAGAGAGGGGTGGGGGCACGGTAGTGGCTCCGGTGGCGGCGGTGGTCGCCGGAAGAAGAGGCTGGGTGGGTGGAACAAGCAGCAGCAGCAAGGAGAAAAGAGAAGAAAACTGCTGGCTGTACAGGGCATCCTTCTTAATGAACACCTAGAACGCAACTTGTGCGTACGCACAAGGACGTGTGCGCACGCACACAAAGAAAAAACATAGAGGACGTGCACGCACAGGGCGTGCGAGCGCTTCTGGTAGGAAGGGTGTTATTAGGTGTGTCTGTGTGCACGCACGGAAGAATTTTATTTTTTTTTGGAACAGGGTAAAAGGACCATGTGTGCATATGCAAAGAGAGGTGTGCGCACGCACAGAATGAAAATGTGCTGGGGTGCACTCGTACAGGGTGTGCGAGCGCTGTGAACAGAACGCATGTCATCAAGTGTGCGTATGCACGCTGCTGTGCACATGCACAGATGGCGAAAATCAGGGGAAGTGTGCGTACGCACAGGGGGACGTGCGCACGCACAATACTCTGTTTCTGCAACATTTTTAATTCCTTTAAAGCACCAACCATGATATCTATCAAAGGTTTTCAACCCCAGAATATATCATTCTTCAAAAACATATGATCAAACATAAAATACAACTAATTTAACCCTAGAATTCAATCACACTAAGCTAATCAAAGAGATAAAACTCAATAAATAAAAACTAAAAGAAGGAAAAGTTAGAAGGATGTTACCATGGTGGGGTGTCTCCCACCTATCACTTTGGTTTATAGTCCTCAAGTTGGACTTTTTGAGTGAAGCTTGTGTCATGGTGGCTTATGCTTCCACTCATCCTTGAGTTGCCACCCATGTTTGCTCTTGATTGGGCCTCCGGGGTCCCAAATGAAGCGCGTCAAACTCTTAGGCAACACCAAGTTGGTGCTTAGGATCCACAAGTGTTGATTGTTGAAATTTATACCCGGATCCCACACTCTAGTCTCTCGGTCATTCCCTCGTTGATTCTTGCTCTTACACTTGGATGGATAGCCTCCCAAATCACCTTTGAGGCACCAAATTGAATGTTGGATTCCTCCTAATTGAATCTTGCACCACTTATACCTTGAATTTCTTTGGGAACCAACATCCACTCCTTTAACATTCAACGCTCCAAGAAGCACCTTAAGTTAGTGATCCGTTTCTAAGAGAGCATATTGGTATGGCCCTATGAAGCACACAGAGGAAATTTTCATCCATTCATATTGCCCTTGGATTGAAATTACCCTATTGGAATTTTTCATGAAGGCCTCCACTTCTTGGGTGACCACCTCTTCCTCACCTTCCTTTTCAAGCTCTTCCTTCTCTCTTTCAAACTCCAAGGGAAAAGCTTGATGGATGACCCAAAGCGGGTTAGGAAATTTTTCTCTCAAAATTAGAATTGGCGTTGCAAGTATAGCTCCAAACCCAAGAATTGGCCAACAATCAAATTTAAATCAAAGGATAGTCACAATCAAAACACAATAATCGGGAGTTTGAAATCTGGGTCGTCTTTCCTAGGATTTGCAATTAAGTGCTAAGATTATTGGCTATCATTGATTGCAAGAGAGGCAAGAAATATAAATAGTAAGAAAGTAACTTTAACATGCAAGGAATTAAAAGTCAAAGCAATTAAATGCAAGGTAATTAATCAAGAGAAAAGGGAATTCAAATGCAATAAAACCTCTTGGCATGGATTGAGAGCTAAGATTACCTATCCTAGTCATTGACCACAAAAACATGATGATTATGAAGAGTTAATCCTACTTAGTCAACCCTACATCGAGGATAAGTCAAATAGGCATAATTGATTTCAATCCATAAGTCCTAGTAAACTCTATTATTGGAAGACTTACAGTCAATGAAAACCAAATCAACTAACTACTCTAATGTATCAAACAAGAATGGACATCAATGACTCAAGGAGCACCAAAGTCCTCGTATCCAAACCAAGAGTGAAGAAAAAAAACTAATTAAAAACTAAGCCAAGCATTTTATCAAACACTTAGTGTGTATGAGAATAAAATAATATTAAATTACATTAAAAATAAAATCTAACTACCAAAAGCAAGAAAATAACAATAATAAATCAAACAAGCATTAAATGAACATAAAACATAAATTGCATTAAATGGAAATTAAGAATTACAAGAGTGTCCATAAAATGAAAAGTGACATAAAAGAGAAATTAAGAAGAAGAACTAAGATAACTAAGACAATAAAGTATGAAAACATAAATGAAACTACGTTAAAACAATAATTAAAGACTAAAATTAAAGAGAAATTAACTAAGAAAACCTAAATTCTAGAGAGTGGGGGGAGCTTCTCTCTCTAGAAAACTAAGACAAAACATAGAAAAATCTAAACCTAATTGCCCCCCTACTTCCACTTGAATTGGGGTTGAAATAGCTTCAGAAATGAGTTGGATTGGGTTTTGGAGGCCCGAAATTTGCTCCCAGTGATTTGCAATTAATGAGCTTATGTGACACGGGTCACGAGTACGCGTCGCTAAGCTCGCACTAGTGCGCGCACACACGTTGCTTGTGCGCACGCACGGATGCTGGAACTTCTAAACTCCATTTCTTCATGGTTTCTTCCCTTTTGCATGCTCTTTTTCTCACTTTTTTAACCCATACTTGCCTTGAAAATATGAAATCACTTAGCAAATACATCAAGGCATCAAATGGGATTAAAGTGAATAAAATTTAGCAATTAAAAGGCCTAAAAAGCATATTTTTACTTTCAAGCACAATTTAGGAAGAAATCATGAAACTATGCTATTTCAATGGATAAGTGCAAGAAAAGTTGATGAAATCCTCCCAAATAAAGCAAATAAATATCATAAAATGTGGATTCATCACATCCCCACACTTAAACAATAGCATGTCCTCATGCTATACGCAAGAAAGAAGCAAGGGGTAATACATTTATTCAATGCAAGTAAACTACCTACATGCAATCTGTCTACATGAATGCAACTACTTAGTCAAAATAAATCAAATTCCAAGAATACATATATGAACATAAGGGCTAAAGCAATCTTAACCAAGCCAAATCCGCAATTGATTAGAGTTATTGACAAGAATTTACAAATTTGCAAGATAAGCAACAATAATAGGTGGAAACATAGAATTTGAGCAATCGAACCCGCACCGGATGTATATCCGCTCTAGCCACTCAAGTGTTTAGGGGTGATTCACTCAATTCTCCTTTAATCAAGCTTTCTAAGATTTATTTTTCATCTAACAATCAATACTTATTCAATGTATGCACACAAATATCATGAGGACTTTTCCAAAGGTTGTAATGGGGCTAGGGTAAAGGCAAGGATGAATATGGTCAAGTGAGCTTAAAATTTGCATCTTTGATTAGCCTAAGCTCTCACCAACCTACATAACAACCTATACAACTCAAAGCAAACCTAACTACCCATTCCTCACTTTTCTTACACACTCATGCACTCTTTCTTTTTAATCACAACTCATATGCATTTTATCCCCTTTTATTGCTTTCTTTCTTTCTTTTTTTTTTTAAACTAACATATATATACAAGAGTATCAATGTATATGGTTTAAGTGTTTGATGCATGAGTATGTACCCAATTCCCAAAATTTTCAACAAAAGTACAACACATTTTCATCAACCAAAGTTCCCAAATTTTCCCCACACTTAAACATTACGCACTCTCTCTAACTTAAGCTATTCAAAGATTCAATATAGGGACATTTATTATTTTTCCGCTTAGAGATAGTGGTGTGCTCAATCGAGAACAAAAGGGGATTAAAAAGGCTCAAAGTGGTAAGCAAAGGAAGATAAAATGGTAGGCTATTTGGGACAAGTGGGCTTAATAAAAAGATGGCCTCAATCATATAAATACATATATACATCATACATTAGACATCAAGAATCAAACAAATCAAAGATTGCAATCATAAAAAGAGAATAACACACACAAGAATGAAAATAGTGGTTAATATGATGTAACCACATAATGAGGCTCAAAACTCACATGCTTATGTGTTCTTAGCTCAAAAACATATTCCACAATATATTTCAAGCAAGTTTTAATCAAACAAATACCAACTCCAATCAACTAGGATGTCAATGCCCTATATAATGGAAAGTTTTCTTGGAAAATTTTCATCATTTTAACTAAGCTTATTATATATATGCAAAGACATGCAATAAACTAAGAGAGAATGTAATTAAAGCCCTAAAATATATACAAACCAAGGAGAAAAAATGCAACTAAGAATTCAAAAAGAATATGAAAGTGTTAGGATTAGAGTATGTCACCCAAGGTTGACGATCAGTGATAACCTCCCCACACTTAAGGGTTTGCACGGTCCTCCGTGCACTCAAAGGTGAGCAAGGGGGTATGGTGACTTCGGATTGCCACCTTCAGCTGGTGGGTCAATCGGCTGCTGTATGCTCTTTCTCCTGCTTCCCTTGTTGCATATGTGATGACAAGTCATCTTAGGCTAGTTTTGCTAGCAATTTCTACTTGTTTTCATTAGGTTTCATACACCTTCTTGAACAATAAGTGATTGGAGTGGAATTTCATGTTTATCTTGATTCGATGAAACATTATTAATTTTATACAAAATCATGAGATTTATGCAAGAATTAGGTGATTATTATAAATGATGCAAAACCTTACAAATTTAGTAAGACTTTGATTGCATGTTTGATTGATGACAGATGAAAAGATGCAAGGAAGAAACAAAAAAAGAAGCATTACAGAAGAACGCTACGTTCATTTCAAAGAACACTACGCTCTCTAGCGACGCACACGCGTATAGGGCGCTTGCGCGTAGGGCAAGAATTTTGGAAGACCCACGCGTATGCGTGGGTGTGATCAGTGCTCGTTTACAAAAGAGCACTACGTTCACTTTGAACGAGCGCCTGCGATAATTTCAAATTTGGGATTGAAGATTTGTCATCGACACGCACGCGTACATGACGCGCACGCGTGGATGGGGCATCTGGGAAGAAGCACACAAACGCGTGGATGGCGCGGAAGCTGAGAATTGAAAATTTGCCATCCACGAGCACGCGCAAAGGACGCACACGTGTGGGGAGTGCTCATGGCGCGAACGTAGCGCTCATTTAATGAACGCTACCAAGGACGCGCATGCATGCATGATACGCACAAGCATGGCTGAGGCTGGAGATAGTGAAGACGCGCACGCGTATGGTACGCGTAAGCGTCGATGTGCAAAAACGTCAAGGGACGTGCATGCGCAAGAGACGCGTACGCGTCGGTGAATGAGCGTTGCGCTCTCTTTGAGAACGCTACGTTCTCCTGAAGCTGCATCAAAGTACCAATCCTGAACCACTTCATCAGTGGCCAAAAAGCCCACTCCAAGTACCTGATGACTGAATTAGAAAGTGTATAAATAGAGAAAAATTTGATTTCAAGGGCGGTCTTTAGTTTTTGGAGAGCTTTTCTTTTACTATTTCTTTTAGAGAGTTTTAGAGTTTTAGATCTGATTTTATTTTTCCTCATGTTCTTCATCTTCTGCAATTTTTCTTTTCTATTTGTGTTAGAGCAATGATGAACTAAACCCCAAGGGGGAGGAGCTCTATTGTAATTCCAATGAATCAATAAAATTCTTCTTCTTCTCTATTCATTTGTGTAGCTGTTGGGTATCTTCTGTTTTGGTTTTGAATTACTCACTCTGGAAGGGTGTTTAATTCAGTGAATGCTTGTGTGAGCCTCGAAAGGGGAATCACTTGCATTAGAATTGGAGCTCTATCCTTCACAACTCTCTTGATCAACACCATTCGGGAGGAATTGAGATCCTGAGAGTTAGTGTGGCTTATGGATGAGAGATATGCACTTAACCTCTTCTCATGACAATTAGATCAAGGAAATGGCAAGATTGATTGTAATTAGAAAGATTGCATTCCCAAGGAATTGGGATCCAATCAATTTCAATCTTCCATAGATCTACTCATGTGATTGAGAAAGGAGTTGAGACCCAATTGATTCATGAAGGATTATAATATCTCTAATCCCTGATGAATCATTTTCTTTGAATTTCTTCAACTTAGATTTCCCTGATTTCACTGCAATCTACATTTTCCAGTTCTGTTTGATTCCCAGTACCCAAATCCATTTATAATTCATGCAATTTAAGTTTCTGCACTTTTTAATTTCCTGCACTTTAAGATTCAGTTATTTACATTTCTTGCAATTAAAGATTCAGCCCTTTTAGTTTCTTGTTCTTTAAGTTTCAGTAATTTAAGTTTCTTGCCATTTAAGTTTCAATTAATTTACATTCTGCATTTTAGATTCCTAGCAATTTACATTCTATCAATCAATTTCCACTCAATTTCATTAATATTAGCTTAACTAAATTCATCACCTAACTAAAGTTGCTTGATCCATCAATCCCTGTGGGATAGACCTGACTTTTGTGAGTTTTACTACTTGATGCGGCCTGGTACACTTGCTGGTAAATTTGTGTGGAATCAATTTTCTCTCATCAATATGGTGACTCATCTGTGAAAAATAGAAGATAAGATAGTAAGATTTGTGAATGCAAAAGCAAGGAAGTAAAGATTATTAGGATGAGGAAAGAATCACTAAAATGAGTGACTGAATAGGTTTGTGACATGAAGGAAACAAGTATGAGAATTCTAAGTTGCGAGGCTTAGAACACACACACTAGCATAGATAACTAGGTCACAATTACACAAAAGAACATGCACTTCACTCATTCTAGTGTGCTTGATGTAAGAACCGGCTAAACCGTTTTAATAAAAATAATAAATTTAAGTGCCCAAGATAGATTCAAGATTTAGAAGTTTTAATTTGAAAATATAAATGTGAAATTTGATTTCAGTGAATTTTTCTGAGTTGGAAAATGTATCTTTTTCGAAAGATTTTTGTAAAAATGCGTACTGGCGCTTACGCTGGGAGTACCGACTCTAGTCTGTCTAGTATTGCGTATTTTGGGAGAATAAGATTTTGAAAAAATTGATTTATTGTTTTGAAAGGATAAAAATAATTTAGAATTGAAAACTGGGCACTAATGTTAAAGGTTTAGGCCCAAAATGGGCCAAACATACCAAAAACGCTAACGAATTAGACCGAGTCCAAGGCCCAACATATAAATGCTCATTTAATGAGCATTTCAGCGCATTTGATGCCAAAAAGAGAGAGAGAGGGCCGCAGCTTGAGAAGAGAGGAGAGGTGAGGGTGGGTAACAATTCACCTCCACCTTCCGGGAGCCAAAACTTGAGCTACAGAACTCCGATTGACGAGCCGTTTGCGGCCACGTGAAAGCTCTTGACGAGCTCTTCCTTTCTATCTAGGTTTTGCTTGTAAGAACTTGAAGCTCACGTCCCAGTTTCATGCCCTAATATTCTGTATTTTTAGGGGTTTGATTTTTGAGTAGATTTTGTGGTTTTGCTTGTTTAGGTGATCTCTTGTAGTGGATAATTGTTGAATTTTACCCCTAATCTCGTTGGGTAAGGTAAGGTTTTAGTAAACCCTTGTGTTTAGTTTTTTTGTGTATCTGAAGTTTTAATTTTGGTGATATATGTGTTGTTAGTTTGAGCTTTGGTGTTTGTTGGAGTTGGTTGTGGCTTTGGATCAAGCTTGGTGGCTTCATTTTGGTGTTTGGTTTATTTTGGGAATCGGCCAAGGTATGGTTTCGGTTTTCTTTATGTAATATGTAATGCTTCTGAAAACTTAGGCTAGTTGACCTTAAGATAGGATCGAATGTTTTGGGTGTATGTTTAATTGTATGTGATTTTAATGTTTGGGGATAACTTGTATGATAGTGATGATGATATAGAGTTTTAGTATAAGGAATATATGAGTTTGATGATGATTTTTGGTATTTAATGATTATGAAATTTGATGATGAATATGTGATTTATTATTGTTGATGAAGGTTTGTTGATATGGTTGATGATTGATGATGGTTATTGATGTTGTTGGTAAATTGAAGGTGAGTGTTGAGATTGTTGATAAATAATGTGGATTATGATGAGTTGATGATTTTTGAAATATGTTGATAAATCCTGATGTTGAAATTGGTAAGGATGGTGTAAGAGATTGAAAGTGAGATGAAATGAGATTGATTTTGATGTTTAGTATTGATTGAATTATGATTGATGAAAGTGTTGGTGGAGGATTGATTTTAGTGTTATATAATTTATGTTTGAAGTTGAGAATAATGCTATGAGTGGAAATTTTGGTATGAATAGTGGAAAGTAACAAAAAGGGCGAGTTATGATGGAAATTGGAGTTTGGAATGGTTTGAATTGGTTTTGGATTAATGTTGGTTAAAATTGAGGTTTTGAGGTTTTTGGATAAAAATAAATTTTTAGTGGACTTTGACGGATCATAACTTGAGCCTGAAAGCTTGAAATTGCATGAAACTTGTTTTTAGTTTAAAGATGGCTTTGAGAGCTTTAAATTGATATAAAATTTGTAAAATTTGGTTTTTATAGAGGAAGTTATGATCATTCAAAGTTTGGTGTCAAAATCTTAAATTCTACAAAGTTGCAGAATTTTGTGATTTCTAGTGCAGAACAATTGTTCCTATGGAGGAGGTCCCCTTGAAGACCCGAATCAACACTTATCTGTCTTCCTGAGAATTTGTGAAAATGTCAAGACAAATGGTGTGCATCCGGATATCTATAAGCTGCTCTTGTTTCCATTCTCCTTGAGGGATAAAGCATCTCAGTGGCTAGAGACATTCCCCAAAGAAAGCATGAACAATTGGGAAGATTTAGTGAGCAAATTCCTTGCCAAATTCTACCCACCTCAGAGGATCATTAGAATGAAGACAGAAGTGTAAACATTCACTCTAATGGATAGAGAATCACCTTATGAGGCATGAGAGAGATACAAGACCTTGATCAGGAAGTGTCCACCTGAGATGTTTAGTGAATAGGACAGACATCAAAATTTCTATGAGGGCTTGACTCTAAAAGCTCAAGAGGCCCTTGATTATTCAGCAGGAGGTTCAGTACAGCTCATGAAGACAGCTGAGGAACCCCAGAATCTCATAGACACTGTGACCAACAACCAATATTTTTATGCTCATCAAAGGCAATGCCAACCAGTTCAAAAGAAAGGTGTGTTGGAGCTGGAAGGTGTAGATACTATCTTGGCACAGAACAAAATGATGCACCAACAAATCTTGCAACAAATGAAGATGATGGCAAAGAGGATAAATGGTCTTCAATTAACTGCAGTGAGCACTACAAACTAACCACCAGCTGGGTTAGGACAAAATGAAGAAAGATATGAAGAGCAACAGCCAGAACAAGTTCACTATTTGCACAACCAAGGTGCTGGACAGAATGAGTTTCATAGAGACACTTACAACCCCTCTTGGAGGAACCACCCCAATCTAAGGTGGGGAGACAACCAAAACTCATGGCAATGAAACTCCAACTCAAGCAACCATTGCAGCATAAACCACCAGAACCATCAGCAAACTAACCAAAATCCATACAGAAAACCACAAAACAACTACCCCATATCTAACTTCTATCCACCCAATAACTTATTAACTAACCAAAATAATTTTCACCCACCATCTGCATCTCACACTCAGCCACAACCACCCCAAGAGACCTATAGAATCTCCAATTTGAAGATGATGATGGAGAAAATAATGAAGCACCAAGAGTTGGCTAATAAGAATCATGAAGCCTCACTGAAAAACCTAGAAAGATAAATTGGACAATTATCCAAACAGCCAGAAAGACCAACCGACACTTTTCCAAGTGATACCATTCCAAATTCCAAAGAAGAATGCAAAGCAATTCAACTCAGAAGTGGAAGGACACTATAAAATAACAAGGTTGATAGTAAAGTGGCAACTGAATAAAAGGACTAGGAGAAGCTCAAGAAGAAGGATGAAGAGCCACAAGCTTCAAGGAAGGGAAAGCAAATCATGGAAGAGCATCCACAAGAATAGAGGAAGGAGGTGAAACCTTACATTCCTCCTCTTCCATACCCTCAAAGGTTGCAAAGCGAGCTCAAGGACCAATAGTTTCCCAAGTTCCTGGAAGTTTTCGAGAAGCTGAAAATCAACTTACCACTTGCTGAAGCTCTAGAGAAAATGCCCTTGTATGCTAAGTTCCTCAAGTAACTCATCAATAAGAAGAAAAGCTAGAATGAAAATGAGACTGTGATTTTGACCCAAGAATGCATTACAGTGACTCAAAGAGGCATCCCACCAAAACTCAAGGACCCAGGGAGTTTCCTCATATCATGCACCATAGGTAACATTACACTAGAAAGAGCTCTCTGTGATTTAGGTGCTAGCATCAATTTGATACCTCTCTCCATGATGAAAAAGCTTGCAATAGAAGAAGTCAAACCCACCAGAATGTCACTTCAAATAGCAGATAGATCATTCAAGATACCTAATGGAGTTATGGAAAATTTGTTAGTGAAAGTAGGAGAATTCATCTTCCCTGTTGATTTTGTCATCTTAGACATGGAAGAAGAGGGACACAACTCGATTATCTTGGGGAGACCCTTTTTAGCCATAGCAAGGGCTATAATTGATGTGGAGAAAGGTGAAATGACCCTCAGGGTGCATGACAAAAAAATGATCATCAATGTCTTTAAGGCCATCCAATATCCCCCTGAGAAGGAAAAGCATATGAGGGTGGAAATGGTAGAAGAATTGGAAGAAGAGATACTTGAAGCCAATGGTCAAGAGGAACAAGAAGAGGAAATAGAAGTAGAACAAGATATCATATAAGAAAGAGTAGCTGAAATCTCCTTTGAAGGCAAGACAGAGGAGGTGCCAAAGCAAGAATTAAAGCCCCTCCCTCCTCATCTCAAGTATGAATTTCTTGGAGAAGAAGAGACCCTGCCAGTGATCATCAATTCCTCCTTAAACATAGAAAATGAAACAAAGCTAATTGAAGTGTTGAAAGCTCACAAGACAGCTTTGGGATGGACTATTGATGATATCAAGGGCATAAGCCCTGCCATCTGCATGCATAAAATTTTGCTAGAAGAAGACTCAAGACCTGTGGTGCAACCTCAAATAAAGCTTAACCCAACCATGAAAAAAGTGGTTCAAAAGGAGGTAATGAAGCTGTGGAATGTTGGAATCATATACCCAATCTCTGATAGCCCTTGGGTGAGTCCAGTCCAAGTAGTGCCAAAGAAGGGAGGTATGATTGTCATCTTCAATGAGAAGAATGAGTTAATCCCTACAAGAATAGTGACTGGGTGGAGGATGTGTATTGATTATAGAAGACTAAATGAGGCAACAAGAAAATATCACTTTCCTCTCCCTTTCATTGATCAGATGCTAGAAAGATTAGCTGGCCATGCTTATTACTGCTTTTTGGATGGATATTCTGGGTACAATCAAATAGTGGTGGACCCCAAGGATCAAGAGAAAACCTCATTCACCTATCCATTTGGAATATTTGCCTACAGGAGGATGCCTTTTGGGCTCTGCAATTCTCCAACAACCTTCCAAAGGTGTATGCTCTCCATATTCTCTGACATGGTAGAAAAATTTTTAGAGGTCTTTATGGATGATTTCTCTGTTTTTGGTAACTTTTTTGATACTTGTCTGCAATATTTAACCCTTGTCTTGAAAAGATGCTAAGAAAAAAATTTAGTTTTGAATTGGGAGAAATGCCATTTCATGATACCAGAGGGTATTGTTCTTGGGCATAAGGTTTCAAGCAAGGGTATAGAAGTTGACAGAGCTAAGATAGAAATCATTGAAAAGCTTCATGTACCTGTCAATGTAAAAGCAGTAAGAGGTTTCCTTGGGCATGCTGGGTTTTATATAAGATTCATCAAAGATTTTTCAAAAATTGCTAAACCACTGAGCAATTTGCTAGTGGTTGACAATCCTTTCATCTTTGATGACAATTGCAAGCATGCCTTTGAAACCTTAAAAAGGAAACTCACTACAGCACCAATCATCACACCCCCAGAATGGGGACTTCCTTTTGAACTTATGTGTGATGCAAGTGATGTTGCAATTCGTGCTGTATTGGGGCAAAAGAAAGACAATCTGCATCATGTTATATACTATGCAAGTAAAGTGTTAAATGAGGCACAAAAGAATTATACCACCACAGAGAAAGAGCTCTTGACTATTGTGTATGCATTTGACAAATTTAGACAATACTTGATTGGTTCAAAAGTTGTAGTATATACTGATCATGCTGCTCTCAAGTATCTCATATCTAAATAGGATTCCAAGCCAAGGCTTATTAGGTGGGTGCTGCTGCTATAAGAATTTGACATTGAAGTAAGAGATAAGAAAGGAAGTGAGAACCAAGTGGCAGACTATTTGTCAAGATTGCCACAAGAGGCCAACCAAGATACACCACAACCAGTGAATGAGAAGTTCCCAGATGAACATCTTCTCCAAATCCTGCAAGCACCTTGGTTTGTTGACATTGCAAACTACAAGGTGGGAAGAAAGATTCCTCAAGAGTTTACCAAGCAACAAGTGAAGAAGCTGCGTAATAAAGCCAAGAAATTCTTGTGGGACGAGCCTTTCTTGTTCAAGAAGTGTTCAGATGGGATGATTAGAAGGTGTATCTCTGAAAATGAGATGAGAGACATATTGTGGCACTGTCATGGTTCAGTTTATGGTGGACATTTTGGGCCAGAAAGAACAGCAGCTAAAGTGCTTCAAAGTGGATTTTATTGGCCAACTATATTCAAAGATGCCAGAGAGTTTGTGCACCAATGCAATGAATGTCAAAGAGCTGGAGGGTTAACAAAGAGGATTGAAATGCCTCAAAACTTCATTCTGGAAGTGGAACTGTTTGATCTCTGGGGTATGGATTTCATGGGCCCCTTTCCTCCATCCTATTCCTTCAAATACATTTTGGTAGTAGTGGAATATGTCTCCAAATGGGTGGAGGCTATTGCCACAACCACATGTGATGCACTAATTGTTCTTCAATTTCTTAAGAAACACATCTTTACTAGATATGGGGTACCCAAAGGCCTTATTAGTGATGGTGGCAGCCACTTTTGCAACAAACAAATGGAAAAACTACTCCACAAATATAGAGTAATTCACAAAGTGGCCACACCATACCACCCTCAAACCAATGGGCAGGCTGAATTGGCAAATAGGGAGCTAAAGAGAATCTTGGAGAAGACAGTTGGGATCACAAGGAAAGACTGGGGTAGAAAGTTGGATGATGCTCTATAGGCATATAGAACAGCATTCAAAACTCCAATTGGAAAGTCACCCTTTCAGCTAATCTATGGCAAATCCTGTCACCTTCCTGTGGAACTTGAGCATAAAGCATACTGGGCCACTAAACTCCTCAATCTTGACTCTCAAGCAGCAAGAGAGAAAAGGTTATTGCAACTCAATGAGCTGGATGAGTTCAGATTGGAAGCTTATGAGAATGCTAAGATATACAAGGAGAGAGCTAAAAGATGGCATGACAAGAAGATCACAAGAAAAGAGTTTGAGCCAGGGCAACATGTGTTATTATACAACTCTAGGCTCAAGCTTTTTCCTAGAAAACACAAGTCTAAATGGACTGGCCCTTATTTGGTGGCTAAGGTTTTCCCACATGGAAGCCTTGAAATTCTGAATGAAGCTACAAAGGACATATTCACAGCAAATGGTCACAGAGCTAAGCATTATCTGGGAGGATCTTAGAATAAAGAAGAGAGTGTTCATGAGCTGGGATGAACAAGGAAGAAGGACGTCAAGCTAATGACGATAAACAAGCGCTTGTTGGGAGGCAACCCAACCAGAGGTAGTTTCCTTCTCCTAGCTATTTCAATAAAAAAGTAAAGTAGAGTTCTCTGCATTGCAAGGAGCTAAGTTTGGTATTGCACACCAAAACAATTTAAGGGTGAGTGTGTGATTTTAAGTTTGGTGTTCCACCACATATTTCATCAATAACACATTACAACCCTCTGCAAGATTTATCACTAACTCCAAACAATCAGAGAAACTACTTAGCACTTGTCGAGTTTCTAGTTCATAATCTATTTTCTTGAATAAAGCACAAGGTTTCATGTATGCAATTAATCTAATGCATAACAGACAGTGGCAAGGAACTAAGTTTGGTTCACACACTAAAGTAAGTTCAAAAGCCTACAAACATTCAGGCATGTTAACCATTTTTCAAGTGCTTGGGGGACAAGCAACTACCAATATCATTGCAGAAAACCATTCAACATTTTGGAAGGATCGTACATCATCAGCAAGGAAAGCACAAAAGCTAAGGTGGATGATGAAGGAATAAGCAAGAAGATGCCAAAAGGATGTATTGTTACTCAATTGTTTATTCCTTGAAGCGCTTTAGTTGGAAGTCTAATTGTACCTCCTTTCTGATTAGTTTACCCTGGTCTACATTCTATTTGTTTACTATCATTTTATTCTTCAATTAAGTGATCTAGCCAGAATGTCTGCTTCATCTACATCTATTTGAATTTATGTCTTGTTCCCCTCTGCCTAAATAAAAGAAAATGTTAAAACAGAAGTGAAATTGTCCAATCTGATAGGAATGAGAATAAAGTTCAGTGGTGGTATATATGTTTGATTGTTTAAGTGAGCTCACTAATAAAGGATAAGGGTTAGAATTTTCTTTTATAGTATAAACTAGGCTACTGTTTGTGAACTCTTAATGAATAAAGATCCTTGGAAAAAGAAAGAGTAAGAAGGAAAAGAAGAAAAGCCAAGAATTAGCAACAAAAATGAAAGAAACAAATAATAAGGCTAGACACCAATAGCTTGGACCTTAAGACATATTCTTGTGGTGCTTCTTGTGCTAGGATCTGCTTGGACAATTAGGTTCTAAGGAGTATTTTAAAACTTGGTAACTTGGGTTAATTAATCCGGGATTATCAACTGAAAGTCCACTGTCAAGAGCAACCTAGTCACAAAGCATTTAGTAACCCAAAGAGGTGCTGGGCATCAATGTTCCTAAGATGAATTGTAAGCCAAGTGTCTGTGGTGTATATGTGTTGACTGAAAAACAAAGCTAAAAAGCTGCTGCAACACATAACACTTAGCTGTAGATAAAAGTGTAAGCTTCTCAGCAGAAAAACAAAAGAAAATCAAGCATCAAGGATCAATAAATAAAGGTTTCATAGCAGCACCTAGGTTAACATTTAAAGGATATCTCAATCCTGAAAACTAATAAAAGTAGAGCTTCAATTACAATTTGCATGAAACCCCATAAACCTAGACTGAGTGATTTCAAATAAGGATGAATATACTTTTCTGTTTTCTTTCATTTTTCTCATGTTTTACTGCTTGCTTGGGGACAAGCAAGATTTAAGTTTGGTGTTGTGATGACAAGTCATCTTAGGCTAGTTTCGCTAGCAATTTCTACTTGTTTTCATTAGGTTTCATACACTTTCTTGCACAATAAGTAAGTGATTGGAGTAGAATTTCATGTTTATCTTGATTCAATCAAACATTATTAATTTTATACAAAATCATGAGATTTATGCAAGAATTAGGTGATTATTATGAATGATGCAAAACCTTATGAATTTGGTGAGACTTTGATTGCATGTTTGATTGATGACAGATGAAAAGATGTAAGGAAGAAACAGAAAAAGAAGCAGTGCAGAAGAATGCTACGTTCATTTCAAAGAACGCTACGCTCTCTAGCGACGCACACGTGTATAGGACGGTTACGCGTATGGCAAGAATTTTGGAAGACCCACGCGTACGCGTGGCGTGGGTGTGATCAGCGCTCGTTTACAAAAAGAGCGCTACGTTCACTTTGAACAAGCGCCTGTGATAATTTCAAATTTGGGATTGAAGATTTGCCATCGACGCGCACGCGTATATGACGCGCACGCGTGGATGGGGCATTTGGGAAGAAGCACGCAAACGTGTGGATGGCGCGGAAGCTGAGAATTGAAAATTTTCCATCCAAGCGCACGCGCAAAGAACGCGCACGTGTGGGAGCGCTCATGGCATGAACGTAGCACTCATTTAAAGAATGCTACCAAGGACGCGCACGCATGCATGATACGCGCAAGCATGGCTGAGGCTGGAGATAGTGACGACGCGCACGCGTATGGTACGCGTAAACATCGATGTGTAAAAACGTCAAGGGATGCACACGCGCAGGAGACGCGTACGCGTCGGTGAATGAGCGTTGCGCTCTCTTTGAGAATGCTACGTTCTCTTGAAGCTGCATCAAAGTACAAATCCTGACCCACTTCATCAGAGGCCAAAAAGTCCACTCCAAGTACTTGATGACTGAATTAGAAAGTGTATAAATAGAGGAAAATTTGATTTCAAGGGCGGTCTTTAGTTTTTGGAGAGCTTTTCTTTTAGTTTTTCTTTTAGAGAGTTTTAGAGTTTTAGATCTGATTTTATTTTTCTTTTTATTCTTCATCTTCTGCAATTTTACTTTTCTGTTTGTGTTAGAGCAATGATGAACTAAACCCCAATTTCAGTAGGGGGAGGAGCTCTATTGTAATTCCAATGAATCAATGAAATTCTTCTTCTTCTCTATTCATTTGTGTAGCTATTGGGTATCTTCTTTTTTGGTTTTGAATTACTCACTCCGGAAGGGGATTTAGTTCAGTGAATGCTTGTGTGAGCTTCGGAAGGGGAATCACTTGCATTAGAATTGGAGCTCTATCTTTCACTACTCTCTTGATCAACACCATTCTGGAGGAATTGAGATCCTGAGAGTTAGTGTGGCTTATGGATGAGAGATATGCACTTAACTTTTTCTCATGACAATTAGATCAAGGAATTGGCAAGATTGATTATGATTAGAGAGATTGGATTGCCAAGGAATTGAGATCCAATCAATTTTAATCTACCATAGATCTTCTCATACGATTGAGAAAGGAGTTGAGACCCAATAGATTCATGAAGGATTATAATATCTCTTATCCCCGATGAATCATTTTCTTTGAATTTCTTCAACTTAGATTTCTCTGATTTCACTGCAATCTACATTTTCCAGTTTTGTTTGATTCCCAGTACCCAAATCCCTTTATAATTCATGCAATTTAAGTTTTCTTGTCATTTAAGTTTCTACACTTTTTAATTTCTTGCACTTTAAGATTCAGTTATTTACATTTCTTGCAATTGAAAATTCAGCCCTTTTAGTTTCTTGTTCTTTAAGTTTCAACAATTTAAGTTTCTTGCCATTTAAGTTTCAGTTAATTTACATTCTGCAGTTTAGATTCCTAGCAATTTACATTCTGTCAATCAATTTCCACTCAATTCATTAATATTAGCTTAACTAATTTCATCACCTAACTAAAGTTGCTTGATCCATCAATTCCTGTGGGATCGACCTCACTTTTGTGAGTTTTACTACTTGATGCGATCCGGTACACTTGCCGGTGAGTTTGTGTGGAATCGATTTTCCCTCATCAATATGGTGACTCATCCGTGAAAAATAGAAGATAAGATAGTAAGATGAGTGAATGCAAAAGTAAGGAAGTAAAGATTGTTGGAATGAGGTAAGAATCACTAAAATGAGTGAGTGAATAAGTTTGTGACATGAAGGAAACAAGTATGTGAAGTCTAATTTGCGCGGCTTAGAACGCACACACTAGCATAGATAACTAGGTCACAATTACACAAAAGAACATGCACTTCACTCATTTTAGTGTGCTTGATGTAAGAACCAGCTAAACCGTTTTAATAAAAATAATAATTTTAAGTGCCCAAGATAGATTCAAAATTTAGAAGTTTTAATTTGAAAATATAAATTTGAAATTTGATTTTAGTGAATTTTTCTGAGTTGGAAAATGTATCTTTTTTGAAAGATTTTTGTAAAAATGCGTACTGGCGCATAAGCTGGGAGTACCGGCTCTAGTCTGTCCAGTATCGCGTATTTTGGGAGAATAAGATTTTGAAAAAATTGATTTATTGTTTTGAAAGGACAAAAATAATTAAGAATTGAAAACCAGGCACTAATATTAAAGGTTTGGGCCCAAAATGAGCCAAACAGACCAAAAACGCTAACGAATTAGACCAGGCCCAAGACCCAACATATAAATTCTCATTTAATGAGCATTTCAGCTCATTTGATGCCAAAAAGAGAGAGAGGGGCGTAGCTTGAGAAGAGAGGAGAGGTGAGGGTGGGTTATTATTCACCTCCACCTTCCGGGAGCCATAACTTGAGCTACGGAATTCCGATTGACGAGAGGTTTGTGGCCATGCGAAGCTCTTGACAAGATCTTCCTTTCTATTTAGGTTTTACTTGTAAGAAATCGAAGCTCAAGTCCCAGTTTCATGCCCTAATATTCTGCGGTTTTGGGGGTTGGTTTCTGAGTAGATTTTGTGGTTTTGCTTGTTTAGGTGATCTCTTATAGTAGATAATTGTTGGATTTTATCCCTAATCTCGTTGGGTAAGGTAAGGTTTCACTAAACCCTTGTGTTTAGTTGTTTTGTGTATCTTAGGTTTTGATTTTGGTGATATATGTGTTGTTAGTTTGAGCTTTGGTGTTTGTTGGAGCTGGTTGAGGCTTTGGATCAAGCTTGGTGGCTTCGTTTTGGTGTTTGGTATTTTTTGGGAATCGGCCAAGGTATGGTTTCGGTTTCCTTTATGTAATATATAATGCTTCTAGAAACTTAGGCTAGTTGACCTTAAGATAGGATTGAATGCTTTGGGTGTATGTTTAATTGTATGTGATTTTGATGTTTGGGGATAACTTATACGATAGTGATGATGATATGGAGTTTTAGTATGAGGAATATATGAGTATGAAAGTTGATGATGAATATGTGATTTATTGTTGTTGATGAGGGTTTGCTGATATGGTTGATGATTGATGATGGTTATTGATGTTGTTGGTAAATTGAAGGTGAGTGTTGAGATTGTTGATAAATGATGTGGATTATGATGAGTTGGTGATTTTTGAAATATGTTGATAAATCATGATGTTGAAATTGGTAAGGATGGTGTGAGAGATTGAAATTGAGATGAAATGAGATTGACTTTGATGTTTAGTATTGATTAAATTATGATTGATGAAAGTGTTGGTGGAGGATTGATTTTAGTGTTAGATAATTTATGTTTGAAGTTGAGAATAATGTAATGAGTGGAAGTTTTGGTATGAATAGTGGAAAGTGACAAAATTGTTGAGTTATGATGGAAATTGGAGTTTGGAATGATTTGAATTGGTTTTGGATTGAGTGTTGGTTAAAATTGAGGTTTTGAGATTTTTGGATAAAAATAGACTTTTGGTGGACTTTGACAGATCATAACTTGATCCTTAAAGCTTGAAATTGCATGAAACTTATTTTAAATTAAAGATGGATTTGAGAGCTTTAAATTGATATAAAGTTTGTAAAATTTGAATTTTTGTAGAGGAAGTTATGATCATTCAAAGTTTGGTGTCAAAATCTGAAATTCTGCAAAGTTGCAGAATTTTGTGATTTCTGGTATGTGCGGACGCACAGCCTTGTGCGCACGCACAACCCTGTAAATTTTAATCCTGTGCGCACGCACAGCCTTGTGCATAAGCACAAGTAGGGAAAGCCTTATTGATGAGAGCGATAGCACGACCTGGGCACGCACATACTCAATTGAGTATTACAACCTGTGCGCATGCACAAGTTGGGAAGGTCAGTCTGTTGAGGGCGCTCGCACAACTTGTGCGAGCAAACAGACTTGTGAACTTTTGTATCTGTGCATACGTGATGAGCGGATAATTTATATGCTTTTTGGCATTGTTTTTAGGTAGTTTTTAGTATGTTTTAGTTAGTTTTTGTTATATTTTTATTAGTTTTTAAATAAAAATCACATTTCTGGACTTTACTATGAGTTTGTGTGTTTTTCTGTGATTTCAGGTATTTTCTGGTTGAAATTGAGGGGCCTGAGCAAAAATTTGATTCAGAGGCTGAAAAAGGACTACAGATGCTGTTGGATTCTGACCTCCCTGCACTCGAAATAAATTTTTGGGAGCTACAGAAACCCAATTGGCGCGCTCTCAATTGCGTTGGAAAGTAGACATCCTGGGCTTTCCAGCAATATATAATAGTCCATACTTTTGTCGAGTTTTGATAACGCAAACTGGCGTTTGAACGCTCACTTTCTACCCTATTCTGGTGTTAAATGCCAGAACTGGCAAAAAAACTAGAGTTAAACACCCAAACTGGCACCAAAGCTGGCGTTTAACTCCAAGAAGAGTCTCTACACATGAAAGCTTCAACGCTCAGCCCAAGCACACACCAAGTGGGCCCCGGAAGTGGATTTCTGCACTATCTGCACTTAGTCACTTATTTTCTGTAACCCTAGCTACTAGTTTAGTATAAAAACTACTTTTAGTGATTTATTTTATATCTTTTGATCATTTTTGAGACTATATTTGTATCACTTTTGATCTCTTGATCATGTTTAGGGGCTGGCCATTCGGCCATGCCTGGACCTTCATCACTTATGTATTTTCAACGGTGGAGTTTCTACACCCCATAGATTAAGGTGTGGAGCTCTGCTGTTCTTCATGAATTAATGCAAAGTACTATTATTTTTCTATTCAATTCAAGCTTATTCTTATTCCAAGATATTCACTCGCACTTCAACCTGATGAATGTGATGATCCGTGACACTCATCATCATTCTCACCTATGAACGCGTGCCTGACAACCACTTTCGTTCTATCTGCAATAGCTTGAGTGTGTATCTCTTAGCCTCTTGGTTCACGATCAGAGTCTTCATGGTATAGGCTAGAATTATTGGTGGCCATTCCTGAGATCCGAAAAGTCTAAACCTTGTCTGTGGTATTCTGTGTAGGATCTGGGAAGGGATGACTGTGATGAGCTTCAAACTCGCGAGTGTTGGGCGTAGTGACAGACGCAAAAGGATCAATGGATCCTATCCAACATGAGTGAGAACCGACAGATAATTAGCCGTGCGGTGACAGCGCATTTGGACTATTTTCACTGAGAGGACGGACGGTAGCCATTGACAACGGTGATCCCCCAACATAAAGCTTGCCATGGAAAGGAGTATGAATGATTGAATGAAGACAGTAGGAAAGCAGAGATTCAGAAGGAGCAAAGCATCTCCATACGCTTATCTGAAATTCTCACCAATGAATTACATAAGTATCTCTATCTTATTTTATATTTTATTTATCTTTTAATTATCAAAACTTCATAACCATTTGAATCTGCCTGACTGAGATTTACAAGATGACCATAGTTTGCTTCAAGCCGACAATCTCCGTGGGATCGACCCTTACTCACGTAAGGTTTATTACTTGGACGACCAAGTGCACTTGCTGGTTAGTTGTGCGGAGTTGTGAAAAAGAATTAAGATTATGAACATGCGTACCAAGTTTTTGGCGCCGTTTTAGAGATCACAATTCCATGCACCAAGTTTTTGGTGCCGTTGCCGGGGATTGTTCGAGTTTGGACAACTGACGGTTCATCTTGTAGCTCAGATTAGGTAATTTTATTTTAATTTTAAGCTTTTTATTTTTATTTTTATTTTCGAAAAATTTTAAAAAAAAAATAAGTTATTCTATGTGTTCAAAATTTTTAAGAACGAATTCTAGAGTTTCATGATGATCTGTTGAGGTCTGGCTAGTTGTGAAACCATGTCTAATCTTTTGGATCGAGGTTTCAACTCATCATCACAAGAGCTTGTTGATTTCTATCAATCTTGCTGTTGAATGTAATGATCTGCTAAAGCTTGGCTGGCCGTTGGCCATGTCTAGTGTTTTGGACCGAAGCTTTCACTGAAAGCTTGGCTGGCTAGTAAGCCATGTCTAATTCCTGGACCGAAATTTTAGACTAATATTGCATGATTCCTGGAATTCTCATTAAAAATTTTGAATTCCTTACTTTCTCTTTTTCCAATTAATTTTTGAAAAATTACAAAAAAATAAATAAAATCATAAAAATAAAAATAATGTGTGTTTCTTGTTTGAGTCTAGTGTCTATTTTTAAGTTTGGTGTTCTGCATACTGTTAATCTTCTTGTATTTTTCGAATATATGCATTATGTTCTTCAATGATCTTCAAGTTGTTCTTGATGATTTTATTGGGTCTGATCTTTAAATTCTCTTGTTTTGTGTCTTTTGTTGTTTCTCATGTGCATTCTCAATTTGTTAGTGTCTCTAATATAAAAAAATTTCTAAATTTGGTGTCTTGCATGCATTGTTTATCTGATCATAGTTTTCCATGATTAGTTTCATTTTGTTGTTTTTCATCATTAAAAATTCAAAAAAAAAATTTCAAAATTTTGTCTTTTCAAGTCAATAATACAGAGAATTGAAGATTCAGAACATACAGCAGAAGAATCACAGAGAAAAAGCTGGGCATTCAAAATGCCCAGTGAAGAAGGAAAACTGGCTTGGCTGGGCGTTAAACGCCCAAAAGGGTAGTATTTTTCCATTCTGGGCGTTTAACGCCAGGATGGCACAGGAGGGGAGATTTTGTTTTTAATTCAAATCTTTTTCAAATCTTAAAAATTTTTCAAAATCAAATCTTTTTCAAATCATATTTTTTTATCACATCTTTTTCAAACTCAAATCTTTTCCATTTTTTTACTGTTTTCGAAAATCCTTGCTACCAATTAATGATTTGATTCAAAAATTTTAAGTTTGTTACTTCTTTGTTAAGAAAGGTTCAATATTTGAATTATAGAATCATATCTTTTAAATTTCTTGTTAGCCAAGTCATTAATTTTAAAAAAATCAAATCTTTTTAAATTATTTTTCAATCATATCTTCTCAATCAAATCTTTTTCAAAATAATTTTCAATCATATCTTTTTGATTGCCTATTTCAAAATCTTTTTCAAAATCACTTAACCACTTTCTCACTTTTAATTTTCGAAAACCATCATCCACTTTTTCAAAATTCTTTTTAATTATTTTAAAAATTTTAGTTTTATTTAAAAATTTGTTTTCGAATAGTTTTCCCCCTTCTCACCTTTTTCTATTTAAGACTAACACTTCTCCTCCATTAGCAATTCGGACTCATTCCCTCTCTATAAGTTTGAATTCTCCTCTCTACCTTATTCTTCTATTCTTCTTTTCCTCTGACACCTCAAGGAATCTCTATACTGTGACATAGAGGATTCCATACTTTCTTTGTCTTCTTCCTTATCATATGAGCAGGAACAAAGATAAAAGCATTCTTGTTGAAGCTGATCCTGAACCTGAAAGGACCTTGAAGAGAAAGCTAAGAGAAGCTAAGGCACAAAACTCTGAAGAGGACCTGACAGAAATTTTCAAAAACAAAGCAGACAAAACAAACATGGCCGAACCCAACAACAATGGTGGAGATGCAAGGAAGATGCTTGGTGACTTTATTGCACCCTCTTCTGACTTCTGTGGAAGGAGCATCTCAATTCCTGCAATTGGAGCAAACAACTTTGAGCTTAAGCCTCAATTAGTTTCTATAATGCAGTAGAATTGCAAGTATCATGGACTTCCATTGGAAGATCCTCATCAGGTTTTAGCTGAGTTCTTGCAAATCTGTGACACTGTTAAGACTCATGGGGTTGACCCTGAGATCTACAAACTTATGCTTTTTCCTTTTGCTGTAAGAGACAGAGCTAGAACTCTTGGGAAAAGCCAAACTCTTGGGAAAAGCTGGTCAATGCCTTCTTGGCAAAGTTCTTTCCACCTCAAAAATTTAGTAAGCTTAGAGTGGAAGTCCAAACCTTCAGATAGAAGGAAGGCGAATCCCTCTATGAAGCTTGGGAAAGATACAAGCAGTTGATCAGAAGATGTCCTTCTGGCATGCTTTCAGAATGGAGCATCATATGCATATTCTATGATGGTCTGTCTGAACTGTCCAAGATGTCATTGGACAACGGTGCAGGTGGATCTCTTCATCTGAAGAATATGCCTGAAGAAGCTTAGGAACTCATTGAAATGGTTGCAAATAACCAATTCATGTATACTTCTGAAGAAATCCTGTGAATAATGGGACAACTCAGAAGAAAGGAGTTCTTGAGATGGATACTCTGAATGCCATATTGGCTTAGAACAAAATATTGACTCAGCAAGTCAATATGATTTCTCAGAGTATGAATGGATTGCAAGCTGCATCCAGTACATGAAACTTCTCCTGGGCGTGCGCGCGCACACCCTTGTGCGTACGCACACGTCCTGTTTCTCAAATTTAACTTTGTTTTCAACTATTTCACCTTCCCAACAAGACTGCAAGCCTCTATGACACCATTTTAAGGCTTGTGGGCATAATTTTGGGTATGAGAACTTGGGAAAGAACTTTAGAGATTTATTTGATGTCATTTTGAAAAGTTAGCAAACGAAGGTTTAGGTTTCTGGCGTACTGAGGATGGGCTTAGTGGAGTGAGAAAGAAGGATGATACTTGAATTAAGGAACTGATGAACTAATGGGTTCGAAATGGAATTTTGAAATAATGATAGTAATGATGAGTTGAAAACTCTAAAAGGGAATAATGATCTTGTTAGATGTGAAAAGTGTGCAAGGTACTATATCCTTGGAATGATAGTGTGCCAGGCATTATATCCTTGGAATGATTTATGATGAAATAGATGTTGTTGTTGTTTTCCTTCTTCGCCGCAAGAGTGTGCCAGGCACTATATCCTCGGAATGAGCATGCAAGTGTGCCAGGCACTATATCCTTGGAACGATAGTGTGCCAGTCACTATATCCTCGGAACAAAAGCGTTCCAGGTGCTATATCCTAGGAAGTGGCAGAAAGGCAACATCCGAAAGGATGTGTCGGGTTGGCATTTATAGACCGACAAGTGATATCACGAGCCAATAGGATAGGCATTCATTATATGCATCTTTTATGTGCTTGTTTGCTTTGATTACTTGAGTTTGCCTAATTGTATAATATGCTTACTTGCTTCTTGAATTAATTGTGATATATCATTATTACCTATGTATTACTTGTTTGCATTAATTGTGTTTGTCTGGTGCTGAGGAGGTTAAGTAGGTGGTGGCGATGGGATCGCACGGAGGTTAGGGTAGCGAAGGCTGTGGGATATAGCGGTGTGACTAGTTCTAGTAAGAAATCCCCTAAGTTAGATAACCCTGCTTATTATTTAAGTTCTTTATTTATTTATATTTATTCTAAGCTTGAATATCCGTATTTAATGTGAAGTTCTAGGATTGCCTTCGGCGTCCTGGAGACTTATATCTTACATATTGGGCACTGTTACCATACTAAGAACCTCCGGTTCTCATATCATATGCTGTTGTTGTTTTTCAGATGCAGGTTGCAAATCCACTTCGGTGAGATTGCGGATATGGTGACAGAGCAGAGTATGGTTCCTCCTTGGTTTATTTCTGTTTGACTTTGTTGTAGTTACTCTCACATCTCTTTGTATATTTATCTTTATGGCCTTAGAAGCTTACTTGAGAGATAAGTTGTATAAGCTGTTTTAACTCCAAAACTCTGTATTTTTTTGTGTATAACTAGTCGGCTTAAACTCCGCAAGCTGCGGCTAGTTCCCTATGATTATTATACTATTATATCTATATACGTTCTTTTCTTTTGTATCGATATCTTATATCTTGTGCGTTGGCTTCGTGTGACTGTCTCACTCTTTTGCAATTCTGTCTTTGTGCTTAATCCTTCATTGGGCTTCTAAAATATATTATTTTCTTCTATATATAAATATGTATTAGCCTTAGAATTGTCGTAACCTTTGATTAACCTTTGCTTTACGGCTAGAGGTAAGGCTTAGGATAATTAGGGTGTTACATTTAGTGGTATCAGAGCGCTTTATCCTCGTGAGCTTGAGGGATGGACCGATTGTGCTTCGTTGCACACTCTGGGTCATTTTTCTTTTCATGCTATTTAGGATATCTATTTGATATGCCTAGCAGGCTTGTTTGTGAGTGCCTTTGGGTATAAATGAAGCACTGATCTTGAGATATTGAGAGTGATCACCTTGATATCGATTGTTTAGTGTCAAAAAGTAGCCTGAATGGCAAGTCACGGACGAGGTCAATCATGTTCACGGAGAGATAGTGAGGATGACTAGCCTAGTTCATGTGTTTCGAGCTCAACATGTTCAAGAGGACCAGTTCGTGGAGTTTGCGCCATATTGGTTGATGGGTGCGGTTGAGCAGTAGTGGCAACGTAAATAACGATGGATGCTTTCGTGGTTTTTTAACTATGATTTTCTGTTTCTAACTGGTATGGTCTTGAATTTTGTTGAGAAACTTTTAAAGTTTAAAATGATTTTGAAATTTGGTTTGGAGCTTTTGGTTTAAATGACTTGGTTTTGAAAGTTGGTCGGAACTCTTGGTTTAAATTACATGGTTTAAAAGAAAAGTGAGTTCTCTGATTTTTTTCATTTGTGAATTGGGTTTCCAAATTATCTTATCAAAAGGGATTCAAATTGAAAAGCTTTTAATTAAAAAAACCGTGATTTCAAGCATTTGACTTACGAGTAAATGCTTTTTTTACCCTTTTGAGAAAGCTTTAGCAATGAACTGGTTTAGAATGGACTTGTTTTAAATGTTTTGGAAATTGTTACAAAAGTTGGTATATGTTTAAAGGAAAATTTTGGATGCTTAATAACGATAATCAGAGTGACGCAACGGAAGGCGAGAGGATGCATCGATACAGTAGAACGCTTAGAGGAGGATATATCGAGTAATTCAAATTTTCGATAGCGAAAATTTTATTAGGAGGGGAGAATGTAAGAACCGGCTAAACCGTTTTAATAAAAATAATAATTTTAAGTGCCTAAGATAGATCAAAATTTATAAGTTTTAATTTGAAAATATAAATGTGAAATTTGATTTCAGTGAATTTTTCTGAGTTGGAAAATGTATCTTTTCCGAAAGATTTTTGTAAAAATGCGTACAGGCGCTTAAGTTGAGAGTACCGGCTCTAGTCTATCCAGTATCGCATATTTTGGGAGAATAAGATTTTGAAAAAATTGATTTATTATTTTGAAAGGATAAAAATAATTTAGAATTGACAACCGGGCACTAATCTTAAAGGTTTACGCCCAGAATGGGCCAAACGGACCAAAAAATGCTAATAGATTGGACCGGATCCAAACCGGGCCCGAGGCCCAACATATAAATGCTCATTTAATTAGCATTTCAGCTCATTTGATGCCAAAAAGAGAGAGAGGGGCGCAGCATGAGAAGAGAGGAGAGGTTAGGGTGGGTTACTATTCACCTCCACTTACCGGGAGCCATAACTTGAGCTACGGAACTCCGATTGACGAGCCGTTTGTGGCAACGCGAAGCTCTTGACGAGTTCTTCCTTTCTATCTAGTTTTTTCTGTTAAGAATCCGAAGCTCACGTCCCAGTTTCATACCCTAATATTCTGCGTTTTTGGGGGTTTGGTTTTTGAGTAGATTTTGTGGTTTTGCTTGTTTAGGTGATCTCTTGTAGCGGATAATTGTTGGATTTTACCCCTAATCTCATTGGGTAAGGTAAGGTTTCACTAAACCCTTGTGTTTAGTTGTTTTGTGTATCTTAGGTTTTGATTTTGGTGATATATGTGTTGTTAGTTTGAGCTTTGGTGTTTGTTGGAGTTGGTTGAGGCTTTGGATCAAGCTTGGTGGCTTTGTTTTGGTGTTTGGTGCATTTTGGGAATCGGCCAAGGTATGATTTCGGTTTCCTTTATGTAATATATAATGCTTCTAGAAACTTAGGCTAGTTGACCTAAAGATAGGATTGAATGTTTTGGGTGTATGTTTAATTGTATGTGATTTTGATGTTTGGGGATAACTTGTATGATAGTGATGATGATATGGAGTTTTAGTATAAGGAATATATGAGTTTGATGATGATTGTTGGTATTAATGATTATGAAGTTGATGATGAATATGTGAATTATTGTTGTTGATGAGGGTTTGTTGATATGATTGATGATTGATGATGGTTATTGATGTTGTTGGTAAATTGATGGTGAGTGTTGAGATTGTTGATAAATGATGTGGATTATGATGAGTTAATGATGTTTGAAATATGTTGATAAATCATGATGTTGAAATTTGTAAGGATGGTGTGAGAGATTGAAATTGAGATGAAATGAGATTAATTTTGATGTTTAGTATTGATTGAATTATGATTGATGAAAGTGTTGGTGGAGGATTGATTTTAGTGTTATATAATTTATGTTTGAAGTTGAGAATAATGTAATGAGTGAGAATTTTGGTATGAATAGTGGAAAGTGACAAAAAGGGTGAGTTATGATGGAAATTGGAGTTTGGAATGGGTTGAATTGGTTTTGGATTGAGTGTTGGTTAAAATTGAGGTTTTGAGATTTTTGGATAAAAATAGATTTTTGGTGGACATTGACGGAAAATAACCTAAGCCTCAAAGCTTGAAATTATATGAAACTTTTTTAAATTAAAGATGGCTTTGAGAGCTTTAAATTGATATAAAGTTTTTAGAATTTGTCTTTTTGTAGAGGAAGTTATGATCATTCAAAGTTTGGTGTCAAAATCTAAAATTCTGCAAAGTTGCAGAATTTTGTGATTTCTGGTATGTGCGCACCCACAGCCTTGTGCGCACGCACAACCCTGTAAAATTTTAATCCTGTATGCATGCACATCCTTGTGTGTACTGACAAGCAGGGAAAGGCTTGTTGGTGAGAGCGCTAGCACGACCTGTGTGCGCACATACCCAATGGAGTATTACAACCTGTGCGCATGCACGGCCCTGTGCGCACGCACAAGTTGGGAAGGTCAGTCTATTGAGGACGCTCGCACAGCTTGTGCGAGCGGACAGACTTGTGAACTTTTGTATCTGTGCGTACACACACTTCTATGTGTACGCTCACGTTTTGAAACTTCTCCTGGGCGTGTGCGCTTACACCACTGTCCGTACGCACATGTCCTGTTTCTCAAATTTATCTTTGTTTTTAACTATTTCACCTTCCCAACAAGACTGTGAGCTTCTATGACACCTTTTTAAGACTTGTGGACATAATTTTAGGTATGAGAACTTGGGAAAGAACTTTGTAGATTTAGTTGATGTCATTTTGAAAAGTTAGCAAACGGAGGTTTAGGTTTCTGGCGTACTGAGATGGGTTTAGTGGAGTGAGAAAGAAGGATGGTACTGGAATTAAGGAACTGATGAACTAATGAATTCGAAATGGAATTTTGAAATGATGATGGTAATGATGAGTTGAGAACTCAAAAAGGAATGATGATCTTGTTAGAAGTGAAAAGTGTGTCAGGCACTATACCCTTGGAATGATAGTGTACCAGGCACTATATCCTTGGAATTATTTATGATGAAATAGATGTTGTTGTTTTCCTTCTCTGCCGCAAGAGTGTGCCAAGCACTATATCCTCGGAATGAGCATGCAAGTGTGCCAGGCACTATATCCTCGGAACAAAAGCGTGCCGGGCGCTATATCCTCGGAAGTGGCAGAAAGGAAACATCCAAAAGGATGTGTCGGGTTGGCATTTATAGACCGACAAGTGATATCACGAGCCAATAGGATAGACATTCATCATATGCATCTTTTATGTGCTTATTTGCTTTGATTACTTGAGTTTGCCTAATTGTATGATATGCTTACTTGCTTCTTGAATTAATTGTGATATATGATTATTACCTGTGTATTACTTATTTGCATTAATTGTGTTTGTCTGGTGCTGAGAAGGTTAGGTAGGTGGTGGTGATGGGATCGCACGGGGGTTAGGGTGGAGAAGGCTGTGGGATACAGCAGTGTGACTAGTTCTAGTTAGAAATCCCATAAGTTAGATAACCCTGCTTATGGTTTATAGTTTAAGTTCTTTATTTATTTATATTTATTCTAAGCTTGAATATCCGTATTTGATATGAAGTTCTAGGATTCCCTTCGGCGTCCCAGAGCCTTATATCTTATATATTGGGCACTATTACCATACTGAGAACCTCCGGTTCTCATATCATATGCTGTTTTTGTTTTTCAGACACAGGTAGAGGTGTGCAAAAAAACTGGTTTCACTAAACTGAATTGAAACTGAACTGAAACTGTTTTAAATAAACCAGTTTTTTTAAAATAAAAAACTAAACTGAAACCATAGTTTTTATGAAAACCAGTTTATTAAAAACCAGTTTTTTATGGTTCAGTTTAGTTTTAAACCAAATTAAATCTGGTTTTATTTAAACTCTGAAATTAGTTTTTACATACTCTCTCTCTCTCTCTCTCTTTTTCTCTCTCTCTCTCCCTTCACTCTCACTTTCCCCTTCTTCTCTCTCCTCTTTCTCCCTTCTCTCTCTTTCCCCTTTCTTCTCTCTCTCTCTCTCTCTCTCTCTCTCTCTCCTCTTTGTCTCCCTCCTTCTCTCTCTCTTCCTATCTCTCTCTCTCTCTCTTCCTATCTCTCTATCTCTCTCTCTCTCTCTCTCTTTCCCTTCCTGTCTCTTTTCCTGTCTCTCTTCCTCTTTCTCCCTCTCCTCTCTCTGTAAAATATAATTTTCTACATGTTAAGAGAGAGAGGGAGAGAGAGAGGAGGGGGAAAGGAAAGGAGAAGAGGGAGAGAGAGAGAGGAAGAGGGATATGTGAGAGAAAGAGAATGAGAGAAAGGGATAGAGAGGGAGAAAAAGAAGAGAGAGAGAGAGAGGGGGGAAGGGAGAAAGAGGAAAAGAGGGTAGAGAGAGAGAGAAAAGGAAAAGAAAGAGAGGAGGGAGAGAGAGGAGAGAAGAAGAGAGGAAAATGGGAATGAGAGGGAGGGAGAGAAGGGTGATAGAGGGAGGAAGGGGAGATAGAGAAAGGAGAAGGAGAGAAGAAGAGAGAGAGAGAGAGAGAGAGAGAGACAAAGAGAGAGAGAGAGAGAAGGGAAGGAGAGAGAGGGAGAGAGAGAGTAGGGAGAGAGAGAGAGAGAGCAAGGAGAGAGAGAGGGGGGAGAGAGAGAGAAGGAGAGGGGGAAGAGAGAGAGAGAAAGAGAGGAGAGAGAGAGGAGAGAGAAAGTGGGAGAGAAAATATAAAAACTAATTTTATATATGTTAAAAGTTAAAACTAGTTTTAGCCTATAAACCAGTTTAAACTGATTTTTTCAATTAAAACTGGTTTTATTTTTATGAATTGGTTTAAACTGGTGCACTGTATTGTAAACTGGTTTAAAACCAGTTTCTTATTTGAAAAAGTAGTTTGCTTCAGTTTCTAAGCCATTTAAAATGGTTTAGTGCAGTTTCAGTTCAGTTTATGAAAAAACTGAACCATGAACACCCCTAAACGCAGGTTACAAATCCACTTCGATGAGATTGCGGATATGGTGACAGAGCAGAGTATGGTTCCTCCTTGGTTTATTTCTATTTAACTTGTTGTAGTTACTCTCACATCTCTTTGTATATTTATCTTTATGGCCTTAGAGGCTTACTTGAGAGACAAGTTGTATAAGCTGTTTTAACTCCAAAACTCTATATTTTTTGTGTATAACTAGTCGGCTTAAACTCCGCAAGCTACGGCTAGTTTCCTATGATTATTATACTCTTATATCTATATACGCTATTTTCTTTTGTATCGATATCTTGTATCTTGTGCGTTAGCTTGGTGTGACCATCTCGCGCTTTTGTAATTCTGTCTTTGTGCTTAATCCTTCATCGGGCTTCTAGAATATATTATTTCCTTCTATATATAAATATGTATCAGCCTTAAAATTGTTGCACCTTTGATTAACCTTTGCTTTACGGCTAGAGGTAAGGCTTAGGGTAATTAGGGTGTTACACTTGAGATACTTAAAAAGAAACTTGTATGCCAAGATAAACAAACAAGCAATAAAGAAGCATGAGAGCATTCAAGCAAGTATCAAGGAATTGTGAAATGGATAAGCAAGCACACCTAATTGACATGAAGTGGAAAACATGTCAAGCAAAGTCCACAAAGCTTATAAAGCTCAAAAAGTGTCATTAGGTACTTATGATCCAATTCCACAATTCTAAATGTTAATGCATCAAATAGGTGACTTAAATAAAAATCAATCCTAAACAAGCATCACCTAACAAAAAATGCATCAACTACAAACAAATTGCCTATCTATAGATAATGAAATCAAATTACATGGTGGCCAAAACATGCAATTTAGAAATCCAAAAGCATTCTCAAAGGCAATGTTATAAGTACTTGGTATGCACGAATGTCCAACATTCAAAACTCAATACCAAGTAACAATTTATAACCTCAATAAGGATATCCACCAATAAATAGAAATAACAGTATCAGTAATCCAGCAGCAATATCTCAACATAATCAACAAATCAACTCAATCATCCAACACTTAGCATCAAAACAGAAAATTAAACTAACTAGCTAAATAACTAACTAACTAACTACCTAACTAACTAACTAACTAAAAGTGAGTGTCCTGGGTGGTAAAGTATAGTGGCGAGTGGTGGTTGAGGAAGGGAAAGAAGAGAGGAGAAAAGAAAAGAAGAGAAGAAGTAGAGAGAAGAGAGTAAAAGAAATATAGAGGGTGGAAACAGGGGCGTGCGTACGCACACAGGGCCATGCGTACGCACAAGTGGTCACGTGTACGCATAAGGGACGCGTGCACGTGATGCTTGCGGAATTGGTTATCGACGCATACGTGTGAAAGAGAGAAAAATGCAAGGTGACACGTACACGTGAGTTGATGCGTACGCGTGGAGAGCAAAATTTTAAAGATTGTGCGTTCGCATTATGTGTGCAAACACCGCGAACAGAGGCCTTGAATGGACGTGTGCCCACGCACAGACCTGTGCCCATGCACAGAAAGGCTAAAAAAATTTTTTTTAAGAAAATGAAACGTCAAAAATGAACGCCTGATTAGCCATCTGTGCATATACGCACATGTTCGTGCGTATGCACAAGAGGCAAAAAGAGGGGGATGCGAGTGCATGATGAGCGGATATTTTATACGCTTTTTGGGGATAATTTCATATAGTTTTGAGTATATTTTAGTTAGTTTTTAGTCTATTTTTATTAGTTTTTAGGAAAAATTCATATTTCTGGACTTTACTATGAGTTGTGTGTCTTTCTGTAATTTCAGGTATTTTTCTGGCTGAAATTGAAGGAGCTGAGCAAAAATCTGATTCAGGCTGAAAAAGGACTGCTGATGCTGTTGGATTCTGACCTCCCTGCACTCAAAGTGGATTTTCTGGAGCTACAGAACTCGAAATGGCATGCTTCCAATTGCGTTGGAAAGTAGACATCCAGGGCTTTCCAGAAATATATAATAGTCCATACTTTTCACAAGGATAGACGACGTAAACTGGCGTTCAACGCCAGTTCTCTGCCCAATTCTAGCGTCCAGCGCCAGAAAAGGATCAAAAGCTGGAGTTGAACGCCCAAACTGGCATAAAAACTGGCGTTCAACTCCACAAATGGCCTCTGCACGTGAATTGCTTAAGTCTCAGCCCAGCACACACCAAGTGGGCCCCAGAAGTGGATCTCTGCATCATCCATCATAGTCTACTCATATTTTGTAACCCTAGGCTACTAGTTTAGTATTTAAACAACTTTTAGAGACTTATTTTGTATCTCATGACATTTTAGATCTAAACTTTGTATTCTCTGACGGCATGAGTCTCTAAACCCCATTGTTGGGGGTGAGGAGCTCTGCTGTGTCTCGATGAATTAATGCAAGTATTTCTGTTTTCCATTCAAACACGCTTGTTCCTATCTAAGATGTTCATTCACGCTTAACTGTAATGAAGGTGATGATCCATGACATTCATCACCTTCCTCAAACCATGAACGTGTGCCTGACAACCACCTCCATTCTATATCCGATTGAATGAGTATCTCTTAGATTCTTTAATCAGAATCTCCGTGGTATAAGCTAGAACTGATGGCGGCATTCATGAGAATCCGGAAAGTCTAAACCTTGTCTGTGGTATTCCGAGTAGGATTTAAGGATTGAATGACTGTGACGAGCTTCAAACTCCTGAAGGCTGGGCGTTAGTGATAGACGCAAAAGGATAGTAAATCCTATTCCAACCGGATCGAGAACCAACCGGTGATTAGTCGTGCTGTGACAGAGCGCGTGAGCGTAGTTTTCACTGGAAGGAAGGAAGGTAGCCATTGACAACGGTGATCCACCAACACACAGCTTGCCATAGGAGGACGTGCGTGCGTGAACAAGAAGACAGAGGAAAGCAGAGATTCAGAAGACAAAGCATCTCCAAAACTCCAACATATTCTCCATTACTGCATAACAAGTAACCTTTGATCCATGCTCTATTGTTTATTTGCAATTCAACTGATAAACATAATTGACTTCCTGACTAAGATTTACAAGATAACCATAGATTGCTTCAAACCAACAATCTCCGTGGGATTTGACCCTTACTCACGTGAGGTATTACTTGGACGACCCAGTGCACTTGCTGGTCAGTGGTACGAGTTGTGAAAAGTGTGATTCACAATTCGTGCACCAAGTTTTTGGCGCCGTTGCCAGGGATTGTTCGTGTTTGAACAACTGACGGATTATTTTGTTGCTTAGATTAGGAAAATTTTTCTTTTTTTGGTTTAGAGTCTTTTATCATTTATCCCTTGTTAAAACACTTTAAATTTATAGCTCAATTAGTTAGAACGTGGTGTTTATGTTCATGGTAATTGGCTATCATATTTTTTTAAAATCTTTTTCAAAAATAATTTTTTTCTATTAAATCATGTGCCAAACTTTAAGTTTGGTGCTTTCTTATTGATTTTTCAAAAAAAAAAAATATACTTCTTCAAAATAAGTGTTACATTCATAACTCATTTGGCTAGAGCGTTAATCTGTGTTCTTGGTAATTGGGTTAGAATCTTTTATATTCTTTTCAAAACCTTCTTTTTCATAAATAATAATTTCTCTATTAAATTGTGTGCCAAACTTTAAGTTTGGTGTTTTCTTGTTGATTTCCCTTTGGTTTTCAAAAATTTTGGTGGTTTTCTAAAAATTTTAAGTTTGGTGTTCTTTCATCATGTTCTTGTGTTCTTGTGAGTCTTCAAAGTGTTCTTGAGTTTTCCTTGTGTCTTGATCTTAAAATTTTTAAGTTTGGTGTTCCTTGGTGTTTTTCCTCCAAAATTTTCGAAAATAAGGAGCATTAGATCTAAAAATTTTAAATCTTGTGCTATCTTATTATTTTTCTCTTTCCTCTTAAAAATCAAAAATATCTTTTCTCTCTATTTTAAAAACAATTTTTTCGAAATATATTTCTAAAAATTCAGATTTTTTATTTCAAAATTTAAAACTTTTTTAAAAAAAAAATATCATCATATCCTTTTCAAAACTTCCTAACCACTTTCTCTCTCCTCAGTTTTTCGAAAATCTTCACTCAATTTTTATTTATTTTAATTTATTTCATTTTCGAAATAAATATATAAATAAATAAATAAAAATATTTTTTCTATTTTACATCATCTCCCTTTCTCCATCATGGACCTAAGCGGAAATGAACAGTCCAGGAGGACTCTGGGGTCATATTCTAACCCCTCTACTGCTTCATATGGGAGTAGTATCTGCATACCCTCCATTGGAGTCAGTAGCTTTGAGTTGAATCCTCAGCTCATTATCATGGTGCAGCAAAGTTGCCAGTATTCCGGTCTTCCACAGGAAGAACCTACAGAGTTTCTGGCACAGTTTCTACAGATTGCTGACACAGTACATGATAAAGAAATAGATCAGGATGTCTACAGACTATTGCTGTTTCCATTTGCTGTAAAAGATCAAGTTAAGAGGTGGTTGAATAACCAACCTAAGGCTAGCATAAGGACATGGAAACAGCTGACAGAAAAATTCCTGAATCAATATTTCCCTCCAAAAAGGATGACACAGGTAAGGCTGGACATCCAAGGCTTTAAACAGGGAGATAATGAATCCCTTTATGATGCCTGGGAGAGATACAGAGAGATGCTACGAAAATGCCCCTCTGAAATGTTTTTAGAGTGGGTTCAGTTAGACATCTTCTACTATGGGCTTGCAGAAGGAGCTCAGATGTCTCTAGATTACTCAGCTGGTGGATCTATCCACATGAGAAAGACAATTGAAGAGGCTCAAGAGCTCATTGATACAGTTGCCAGGAATCAGCATCTGTATCTAAGCAGCAACCCTTCCATGAATGAAGAGGTTAAAACAACAACTGCTGAACTCAGTCCTGTAGAACAAGCTGCTGAATTCAATCAACAATTGGACTTCCTAACAAGGCAGTTAGCCGAATTCAAAGATAGATTACAAGAGACAAGGATGGCTAATATACATATGGAAGAACAGTTTAAGCAAACAAAGCAGCAGCTGTCAAGGCAAATAACAGAAGAATGCCAAGCAGTTCAATTAAGAAGTGGGAAAACATTAAATACCCCACCTCAAGGCATCAAAAAGTCAAGAAATGAGCAACCCACCAAAGATTCACCTGAGGACAGTAAGAGCCCAGGGAAAAATAAGTCTGGCGCTGAACGCCCAGACCATGCCCAAAACTGGCGTTCAACGCCAGAAACAAAGCAGGATTGGCGTTCAACGCCATAAATGGGCAAGAATCTGGCGTTGAACGCCCAAATAGGGCAGAATCTAGCGTTGAACGCCCAAAATGGGCACAGTTCTGGCGTTCAGATGCCAGAAGCAGACAAGGAGCTGGCGTCCTGTTTCACTCCAGCTTCTGACTTTGGCACTCAATTGCCAGTGAGGGATCAGACACACACAAGTGCTGATAACAACCCCTCTAAAAAGGCTTCTTTAACCACTAAGGTTGAAGAATATAAAGCCAAGATACCTTATCCTCAAAAACTCCGGAAAGAGGAGCAGGATAAGCAATTTGCTCGCTTTGCAGATTACCTCAGGACTCTTGAAATAAAGATTCCATTTGCAGAGGCACTTGAGCAAATACCTTCTTATGCCAAGTTCATGAAAGAGATCTTGAGTCATAAAAAGGATTGGAGAGAAACAGAAAGAGTTCTCCTCACTGAAGAATGCAGTGCAGTCATTCTAGAGAGCTTTCCTGAAAAGCTTAAAGACCCTGGGAGTTTTCTGATACCATGCATATTAGAAGGTATTTGCACCAAGACAGCTTTATGCGATCTTGGGGCAAGCATCAACCTAATACCTGCATCCACTATCAGGAAGCTTGGCTTAACTGAAGAAGTTAAACCAACCCGGATATGTCTCCAACTTGCTGATGGTTCCACTAAATACCCATCAGGCGTGATTGAGGACATGATTGTCAGAGTTGGGCCATTCGCCTTTCCCACTGACTTTGTTGTGCTGGAGATGGAGGAGCACAAGAGTGCCACTCTCATTCTAGGAAGACCCTTCCTAGCAACTGGACGATCCCTCATTGACGTCCAACAGGGGGAAATAACCCTGAGAGTCAACGATGATGAGTTCAAGTTGAACGCTGTCAAAGCCATTCAGCATCCAGACACATCAACAGACTGCATGAAAGTTGATCTCATTGACTCTTTGGTAGAAGAGATCAACATGGCTGAGAGTCTCGAATCAGAGTTGGAAGACATCTTTAAAGATGTTCAGCCTGATTTGGAGGATTCAGGGGACATGAAAGAGCCTCTGAACTTTCTTCTGAAAGAGGAAAAACCCCCTAAACCCGAGCTCAAGCCACTACCACCATCCTTGAAATATGCATTTCTGGGAGAAGGTGACACTTTTCCAATGATCATAAGCTCTGCTTTAAATTCACAGGAAGAGGAAGCACTTATTCAAGTGCTAAGGACACACAAGACAGCTCTTGGGTGGTCCATAGGTGACCTTAAGGGCATAAGCCCAGCTAGATGTATGCACAAAATCCTATTGGAGGACAATGCCAAACCAGTGGTTCAACCACAGAGGCGGCTAAATCCAGCCATGAAGGAAGTGGTGCAGAAAGAGGTCACCAAGTTACTAGAGGCTGGGATTATTTATCCTATTTCTGATAGCCCCTGGGTGAGCCCTGTTCAAGTCGTCCCAAAAAAGGGAGGCATGAAAGTGATTCATAATGAAAAAAATGAACTGGTTTCTACAAGAACAGTTACAGGGTGGCGCATGTGTATTGACTACAGAAGGCTCAATACAGCCACCAGAAAGGATCATTTTCCTTTACCATTCATAGACCAGATGCTAGAAAGACTAGCAGGTCATGATTATTACTGCTTTCTGGATGGCTACTCAGGCTACAACCAGATTGCAGTGGATCCTCAGGATCAAGAGAAAATAGCATTCACATGTCCATCTGGAGTGTTTGCTTATAGAAGGATGCCATTTGGGCTATGTAATGTGCCTGCAACCTTCCAGAGATGCATGCTCTCTATTTTCTCTGACATGGTGGAAAAATTTCTGGAAGTCTTCATGAATGACTTCTCAGTATATGGAGACTCATTCAGCTCCTGTCTTGATCACTTGAAACTTGTTCTGAAAAGATGCCAAGAGACCAACCTAGTTTTAAACTGGGAAAAGTGTCACTTCATGGTGACTGAAGGAATTGTTCTTGGGCATAAAATCTCAAACAAGGGAATAGAGGTGGATCAAGCAAAAATAGAGGTAATTGAAAAATTACCACCACCTGCCAATGTTAAGGCAATCAGAAGCTTTCTGGGGCATGCAGGATTCTATAGGAGGTTTATAAAGGATTTTTCAAAAATCGCAAAACCTCTAAGCAATCTGCTAGCTGCTGACACGCCATTTGTGTTTGACACAAAGTGCCTGCAGGCGTTTGAAACGCTGAAAGCTAAGCTGGTCACAGCACCAGTCATTTCTGCACCAGACTGGACATTACCATTTGAGCTAATGTGTGATGCCAGTGATCATGCCATTGGTGCAGTATTGGGACAGAGGCATGACAAGCTTCTGCATGTCATTTATTATGCCAGTTGCGTTCTAAATAATGCCCAAAAAAATTACACAACCACAGAAAAAGAACTACTTGCAGTGGTTTATGCCATTGACAAGTTCAGATCATACTTAGTAGGATCAAAAGTGATTGTGTATACTGACCATGCTGCTCTTAAATATCTACTCACAAAGCAGGATTCAAAACCCAGGCTCATCAGATGGGTATTGCTTCTGCAAGAGTTTGATATAGAAATAAGAGACAGAAAAGGGACAGAGAACCAAGTGGCTGATCATCTGTCCCGGATAGAGCCAGTGGAAGGGACCCCCCTCCCTTCTCTTGAGATCTCTGAAACGTTTCCTGATGAGCATTTATTGGCCATTCAGGAAGCACCATGGTTTGCCGATATTGCAAACTATAAAGCTGCAAGGTTCATACCCAAGGAGTACAACAGGACACAAAAGAAGAAATTAATTACTGATGCAAAGTACTACTTGTGGGATGAACCTTATCTCTTTAAGAGATGTGCAGACGGAATTATCCGTAGGTGTGTGCCTAGAGAAGAAGCACAGAAGATCCTGTGGCATTGCCACGGATCTCAATATGGAGGCCATTTCGGAGGTGAGCGAACAGCCACCAAGGTCCTCCAATGTGGCTTCTATTGGCCCACACTCTATAAAGATTCCCGAGAGTTTGTACGTAATTGTGACAGTTGTCAAAGAGCTGGTAATCTGCCTCATGGTTACGCCATGCCTCAACAAGGAATCTTGGAAATTGAGTTGTTTGACGTATGGGGAATTGACTTCATGGGACCTTTCCCACCATCATACTCAAACACTTATATTCTGGTGGCAGTTGACTATGTATCAAAATGGGTTGAGGCTATTGCCACACCCACCAATGATACTAAAATAGTGCTGAAGTTCCTCCAGAAACATATTTTTAGCAGGTTTGGTGTCCCTAGAGTACTAATCAGTGATGGGGGCACTCACTTCTGCAATAAACAGCTTTACTCTGCCATGGTTCGGTATGGAATTCGCCACAAGGTGGCCACTCCATATCATCCACAAACCAATGGGCAGGCTGAAGTCTCTAACAGAGAATTAAAGAGAATCCTGGAACGGACAGTAAATACCCGTAGAAAGGATTGGGCAAGGAGCTTGGATGATGCTCTGTGGGCTTACAGAACAGCATTCAAGACCCATATAGGTACCTCTCCATACCAACTGGTGTATGGTAAGGCATGTCACCTGCCCGTGGAACTGGAACATAAGGCCTACTGGGCAACCAGATTCCTAAACTTTGATGCCAAATTAGCAGGAGAAAAAAGATTGCTCCAGCTAAATGAGCTAGAGGAGTTCAGATTCACAGCTTTCGAAAATGCCAAGCTATATAAAGAAAAATAAAAAAAGTGGCATGACAGAAAGCTGTCATCTAGAATCTTTGAACCAGGACAGAAGGTTCTGTTGTTTAACTCTAGACTCAGGCTATTCCCCGGGAAACTGAAATCCCGGTGGAGGGGACCATACGTGATTACAAGTGTATCACCATATGGTTATGTGGAGCTTCAAGATATTGATTCTGATAAGAAGTTCATTGTCAATGGACAGAGAATCAAGCATTATCTAGAAGGCAACATTGAGCAAGAATGCTCAAGGCTGAAGCTAGATTAAAAGCTCAGCAAGGTCCAGCTAAGGACATCAAAGAAGCGCTTGTTGGGAGGCAACCCAATTTTTATTTACTTTCATGGTTTTTCATGTTTTATTAGGTTCATGATCATGTGGAGTCACAAAATAAATATTAAAAATTGAAAACGGAATCAAAAACAGCAGAAGAAAAATCACACCCTGGAGGAAGCACCTGTCTGGCGTTCAACGCCAGAACAGAGCATGGTTCTGGCGCTGAACGCCCAAAATGGGCAACATCCTGGCGCTGAACGCCCAGAACAAGCATGGTTCTGGCGTTCAACGCCAGAAATGGCTAGTAAATGGGCGTTGAACACCCAAAATAGGCACCAACCTGGCACTGAATGCCCAGAGTTGTGTGCAAGGGCATTTTGCATGCCCAAGTTGGTGCAGGGATGTAAATGCCTTGACACCTCAAGATCTGTGGACCTCACAGGATCATTTCAAGATCTGTGGACCCCACAGGATCCCCACCTTCCCTCCTCATAATCCTAGTTTTTTCTTTCCACATCTTCTTCTTCATCTATTCCCTCTTCTTTTGCTCGAGGACGAGCAACATTTTAAGTTTGGTGTGGTAAAACAATTATGTGAAGGATCTATAGCTCAGTGGTAGAACATGTGGCTGCAAATCAAGAGATACCTCAGGGGATTATTGGAAGCAATTGAGGATAGAAATACCAAAAATCACTAGGAATCAAGCCACAAAGGCAAGGAAGAGACATAAAAGAGCTCAAGAACATCATTGGTGCCTCAAGAAGGAAATGCCATCATCACTAAGGTGGACTCGTTCCTTGTTCTTACTTTCTCTGTTTTTCGTTTTCTCTATGTTAAGTGCTTATCTATGTTTGTGTCTTCATTACATGATCATTAGTAGTAATTAGTGTCTAGTTTGATTTTATCCCCAATTAAGTTATAGTCTATTTTTCTCATCATCAGCAAACATGAATAAAATAGTAGATCTTTTGAATAAGAGGCAATAAAATTTCGAGTTTTTAATAAGAAAAATTCTAATTAGTAACATGTGGTGGCAACGCTTTCTGTCTTCTGAATGAATGCTTGAACAGTGCATATGTCTTTTGAATTTGTTGTTTAAGACTGTTAAATATGTTGGCTCTTGAAAGAATGATGAACATGAGACATGTTATTGATAATCTGAAAAATCATAAAAATGATTCTTGAAGTAAGAAAAAGCAGCAAAGAACAAAGCTTGCAGAAAAAAAAATAGAAAGAAAAAGAAAAAGCAAGCAGAAAAAGCCAAAAGCTCTTAAAACCAAGAGGCAAGAGCAAACAGCCAATAACCCTTAAAACCAAAAGGCAAGGGCAAATAAAAAGGATCCCAAGGCTTTGAGCATCAGTGGATAGGAGGGCCTAAAGGAATAAAATCCTGGTCTAAGCGGCTAAACCAAGCTGTCCCTAACCATGTGCTTGTGGCGTGAAGGTGTCAAGTGAAAACTTGAGACTGAGCGGTTAAAGTCAAGGTCCAAAGCAAAAAGAAGAGTGTGCTTAAGAACTCTGGACACCTCTAATTGGGGACTTTAGCAAAGCTGAGTCACAATCTGAAAAGGTTCACCCAGTTATGTGTCTGTGGCATTTATGTATCCGGTGGTAATACTGGAAAACAAAGTGCTTAGGGACACAGCCAAGACTCATAAAGAAGCTGTGTTCAAGAATCATCACACTGAACTAGGAGAATCAATAGCACTATCTGAATTCTGAGTTCCTATAGATGCCAATCACTCTGAGCTTCAATGGATAAAGTGAGATGCCAAAACTGTTCGGAAGCAAAAAGCTACTAGCCCCGCTCATCTAATTAGAATCTGAGCTTCATGCAAAAAACTCTGAGATATTATTGCTTCTCAACCTATTAGTCTTCTATTTTATTTGTCTAGTTGCTTGAGGACAAGCAACAGTTTAAATTTGGTGTTGTGATGAGCGGATATTTTATACGCTTTTTGGGGATAATTTCATATAGTTTTGAGTATGTTTTAGTTAGTTTTTAGTCTATTTTTATTAGTTTTTAGGAAAAATTCATATTTCTGGACTTTACTATGAGTTGTGTGTCTTTCTGTAATTTCAGGTATTTTTCTGGCTGAAATTGAAGGAGCTGAGCAAAAATCTGATTCAGGCTGAAAAAGGACTGCTGATGCTGTTGGATTCTGACCTTCCTGCACTCAAAGTAGATTTTCCGGAGCTACAGAACTCGAAATGGCATGCTTCCAATTGCGTTGAAAAGTAGACATCCAGGGCTTTCTAGAAATATATAATAGTCCATACTTTGCATAAGGATAGACGACATAAACGGGCGTTCAACGCCAGTTCTCTGCCCAATTCTGGCGTCCAGCGCCAGAAAAGGATCAAAAGCTGGAGTTGAACGCCCAAACTGGCATAAAAACTGGTGTTCAACTCCACAAATGGCCTCTGCACGTGAATTGCTTAAGTCTCAACCCAGCACACACCAAGTGGGCCCCAGAAGTGGATCTCTGCATCATCCATCATAGTCTACTCATATTTTGTAACCCTAGGCTACTAGTTTAGTATTTAAACAACTTTTAGAGACTTATTTTGTATCTCATGACATTTTAGATCTAAACTTTGTATTCTCTAACGGCATGAGTCTCTAAACCCCATTGTTGGGGGTGAGGAGCTCTGCTGTGTCTCGATGAATTAATGCAAGTATTTCTGTTTTCCATTCAAACACGCTTGTTCCTATCTAAGATGTTCATTCGCGCTTAACTGTAATGAAGGTGATGATCCGTGACATTCATCACCTTCCTCAAACCATGAACGTGTGCCTAACAACCACCTCCGTTCTATATCCGATTGAATGAGTATCTCTTAGATTCTTTAATCAGAATCTCCGTGGTATAAGCTAGAACTGATGGCGGCATTCATGAGAATCCGGAAAGTCTAAACCTTGTCTGTGGTATTCCGAGTAGGATTCAAGGATTGAATGACTGTGACGAGCTTCAAACTCCTGAAGGCTGGGCGTTAGTGATAGACGCAAAAGGATAGTAAATCCTATTCCAACCGGATTGAGAACCAACCGGTGATTAGCCGTGCTGTGACAGAGCGCGTGAGCGTAGTTTTCACTGGAAGGAAGGAATGTAGCCATTGACAACGGTGATCCACCAACACACAGCTAGCCATAGGAGGACGTGCGTGCGTGAACAAGAAGACAGAGGAAAGCAGAGATTCAGAAGACAAAGCATCTCCAAAACTCCAACATATTCTCCATTACTGCATAACAAGTAACCTTTGATCCATGCTCTATTGTTTATTTGCAATTCAACTGATAAACATAATTGACTTCCTGACTAAGATTTACAAGATAACCATAGATTGCTTCAAACCAACAATCTCTGTGGGATTCGACCCTTACTCACGTGAGGTATTACTTGGACGACCCAGTGCACTTGCTGGTCAGTGGTACGAGTTATGAAAAGTGTGATTCACAATTCGTGCACCAGTGCACCAGGTGTGCGAGCGCTCCAAACAGTGGCTGTGCAAAGAGCTGTGCGTACGCACAGGTGTGTGCGCACGCACATGCTCTATTTTTCTCAAAAATTTTTAGAGCTCTAAGGCACCAAACTTGAGCTCATCAAAAGGGTTCCAACCCCAAAACATCCAACATTGTACAACTACATTATTCAAACTAAAAAATTAACTAACTAGGCTTAAAATTAAACTAAACATAAACTATCTACAAGAAACAAAATGCAAGGAATTAAAGCTATATACAAGAGAGGGCTAGAAAGGTGTTACTATGGTGGGGTATCTCCCACTTAGTACTTTTATTTATTGTCTTTAAGTTAGACAATTGTGAGAGCCCTTGCTATGGTGGCTTGTGCTTGACTTCCCCACTAATTGCTTGAATTTCCAATGTCCTCTGGGATCTCAATCCTAACCATTAACAAAAACAAAAGACAACTAAAAAGCAAGCTATTTACATATTAACATATTCACAATAGCCAAAAATAAGCAAGCAACATATGCACAATCAACCAAAAATAAGCTATTCACAATATGCACAATAGCCAACAATATAACACAATTGCAATTTCTCGGCAACGGTGCCAAAAATTTGATGGATGACCCAAAGCGGGTTAGAAAATTTTTCTCTCAAAATTAGAATTGGCGTTGCAAGTATAGCTCCAAACCCAACAATTGGCCAACAATCAAATTTAAATCAAAGGATAGTCACAATTAAAATACAATAACCGGGAGTTTGAAATCCCAGGTCATCTTCCCTAGGAATTACAATTAAGTGCTAAGATTATTGGCTATGATTGATTGCAAGAGAGGCAAGAAATATAAACAGCAAGAAAGTAACTTAACATGCAAGGAATTAAAAGTCAAAGCAATTAAATGCAAGGCAATTAATCAAGAGAAAAGGGAATTCAAATGCAATAAAACCTCTTGGCATGGATTGAGAGCTAAGATTACCTATCCTAGTCATTGACCACAAACACATGATGATTATGAAGAGTTAATCCTACTTAGTCAACCCTATATCGAGGATAAGTCAAATAGGCATAATTGATTTCAATCCATAAGTCCTAGTCAACTCTATTAATGGAAGACTTAGAGTCAATGGAAACCAAATCAACTAACTACTCTAATGTATCAAACAAGAATGGACATCAATGACTCAAGGAGCACGAAAGTCCTCATATCCAAACCAAGAGTGAAGAAAAAAAACTAATTAAAAACTAAGCCAAGCATTTTATCAAACACTTGGTGTGCATGAGAATAAAATAATATTAAATTACATTAAAAATAAAATCTAACTAACAAAAGCAAGAAAATAACAATAATAACTCAAACAAGCATTAAATGAACATAAAACATAAATTGCATTAAATAGAAATTAAGAATTACAAGAGTGTTCATAAAATGAAAAGTGACATAAAAGAGAAATTAAGAAGAACTCAGATAACCAAGACAATAAAGCATGAAAACATAAATGAAACTATATTAAAACAAGAATTAAAGACTGAAATTAGAGAGAAATTAACTAAGAAAACATAAATTCTAGAAAGAGATAGGGGAGCTTCTCTCTCTTGAAAACTAACACAAAACATGGAAAAATCTAACCCTAATTTCCCCCCTTGCTTCCACTTGAATTGGGGTTGAAATAGCTTCAGAAATGAGTTGGATTGGGTTTTGGAAGCCCAAAATTCGCTCCTAGCGATTTGCAATTAATGAGCTCACGTGCCACGGGTAACGCGTACACGTCACCTGGAAAAATTCACTTCCACGCGTACGCGTGGGTCACGTGTACGCGTCGCTGAGCTCGCACTTGTGCGCGCGCACGAGTCGCTTGTGCGCGCGCACGCGTCGCTTGTGCGCACAGATGCTGGAACTTCCAAACTCCATTTCTTCATGGTTTCTTCCCTTTTGCATGCTCTTTTTCTCACTTCTTCAACCCATACTTGCCTTGGAAACCTGAAATCACTAGTAAAAACATCAAGGCATCAAATGGGATTAAAGTGAATAAAATTTAGCAATTAAAAGGCCTAAAAAGCATATTTTTACTTTCAAGCACAATTTAGGAGGAAATCATGAAACTATGCTATTTCAATGGATAAGTCCAAGAAAAGTTGATGAAATCCTCCCAAATAAAGCAAATAAATATCATAAAATGTGGATTCATCAAAGCTTCCTCAAGAGCATTGAGGGGGTTGACCAAGGTGGACAAAAAACCATTGATGATACAATCCACTTCTTGATCAAACTCCCTCAATTCTCCTTTTTCCTCTTCCGGTGCACTAGTTCTACCTTCCTCCTTTTGTGACTCAAGCTTCAATCCCACTCTTTTTGTTTGAGACTCCATGTTCTCCTCCTCACTACACTTCTTAGTTGATCCTCTACCTTCCTCAAGGGGAATGTCTTGTGTGCTTGAGTGTAGTACGGCCAAGCGGTTCACCGCTTCGGCTATAGTAGTCATGAACTCCCCTTGCTTCTTTCGGAACCCTTCTTGCTCTTGAAGGAATGCTTGAAGGTCTTGTTGTTCTTAGGGCAAGGGTTGGAGAACTTCACAATTGGATGAAAGATAAGGTTCAAAGGTTGGGAGAAAGGTTGTATTGTTGGAAGGTGTGTCATGTGGGTGAGGGTATTGAGGTGGTATATAAGGAGCTGATGGTTTATATAATTGGTGACAAGGTATATAGACATATTGGTTCCATGGAGGTGTAGGGTGTGGTGCTTGAAGGTTTGGTGGTTGGGGGTCATGTAGAGGGTATCTTTCATATCTTTGGATTTTATATTCACATAGGGCAGGGTTTTGCTCGTTGTAGTATGGGGAAGGTGATTGCCATGAGTGTTGCTCATACGCAAATGGTTCCTCCCTAAATTGATTCTCCCACTCCATGATGCAATCCCAACTTGAATTCATCATACCCTACAAAATACTCACAACCAAGCTCCAAACAACAAAGGTGATAACTCATAGAGAAAGTAGAAAATAAAAATGAAAGACATTAATAAACAAGAAAAATAAACACCTAAATATTAGCAAAAACCACCGAATAACTAAAAAGTAAACTATTTGCACTGTTTACACATTTACAACAACCACAAACATGACACCAATTGCATCCCCGGCAACGGCGCCAAAAACTTGATGAATAGCCCAGAGCGGGTTAGGATTTTTCTCAAAATAAGATTGGTGTTGCAAGTATAATCCCAACCCGACAATCGACCATCAATCAAACTTTAGATTTTTTAATTCAAAATATTACCGAGAGTAATAAAACCTCAGGTCATTCTCCCTAGGAATACAATTAAAATGTTACGCTTTCGGTTGTGAGGAAAACAGGTTTTTTAAAATCAAAGAACAAAAGATTAAAAGAACTTAAGAAATAAAAGAACTAAGGAATGATCAAATTGGAATCAATGCAATTAAAAAGGAAACAAGATCAAAACTAGTGAAAATGCAAAGATATGTATAAAGAGCCTTGACTTGGGAATGAGGATCCAAGGAATCATGTCATTGTCATAACCACAACTATGGCAACTATGATGAGTCAGTCTCGCTTCGTTAACTCCTAACATCGAGGAGTAGGTCAAGCAAGCATAATTGACCTTAATCCATAAGTCCTAGCTAACTTACCAAATTAATTGGTAAAAAGCTAGCATCAATGAAAACAAGAGTCAACTAACTACCCAAGAATTACCACTAAATGTCAGACATTATGACTCTAGTATCCTAGGAACTCAAATCCCAAGCCAAGGTATGAAAAGCTACTCAAAATTATCAAGTGGCATTTTCACAAACACTTGGTGGGCATAAAAACAAAACATGAGAAATTGCAAAAGAAAATGAAAACTATAATTAAACTATTCACAATATCAACAATTAACATTCAATCAAACATAAAGAAAGCATAAAACACTATATTCATCAATCAAAACTTGAAGAACTTAAAATTGAAAATATTAACAAAGTACTTGAACCAAAGGATAATGAGAGTAAATATGATGTAACTAAAGAGAAATTAAAGAGTACTTACAAATGAGTTGATCAACCCAAGATGAAAACGTCAAACTATAAAATGCTACAATGAAAATGAAAATTGAAATAAAACCCTAAGAGAGCATTCTTACTACACTACTCCTACTCCTAATACTATGGAAAAATGTAAAAATAAAGTTATAAGTCCTAATGAAAGCTAATGCCTTCATATGGCTTCAATTCCCCTTGATATAGCACTTCCCATTCAGCATCAAGCCTTCCAAAACTGGGCCAAAGGCCCCCAAAATCGCGGATCACGTGTTTCATTAATGAATCCACGTGCAGGGACCTGTGCGTATGCACACTTTGTTGAATGTTCATTTGTGCGTGCACACAGAGGGTTGTGCGTACGCACGCAAGCTGATTTTCTTCTTGTGCGTATGCACCGGATGTGGTGCGTATGCACACATGGCTGTGTGCTTCTCCTTTGTTTTCTTCATGTGTTCTCCCTTTGTACATGCTTCTTTCCACTTTTGGCTATCCATTCTTGCCTCTATGGTCTGAAATCACTTAACAAACATGTCATGGCATCAAATAGAATAAAAGTGGAATTAAAATTACTAATTTAAGCACAAAAACGCATGCTGTCACATTTATGTCCAAATTAGGGAGAAATCACAAAAGTATGCTATTTAAGTGAATAAATGTGAGTTTATGTGACGAAATCCATTCAAATCAAGCTAAAATATATCGTCAAATATGGCCTCATCAGAGAGTTCTCTCATTTTGATACAGATAGTGTAAAATCATCTCCAAGGCTATTTAACATGCGTTCTCATATATGCGAGTCAGAGAGACAATTGTATTTTATGAAGGTAACTCGTTGTATCATTTGTTTTATTCTTGCCTGAAGCATGAAAGTTTCCTTTATAGATTTTGTTCATATGTGATAAATGAGATTGCCTCTCAATTATGAATTTGAATACTTTTCAAAATTTACTTCCTCTGAATTTTTGTTAGTATGTTTTTTATTTTTTATTATTTTATATAAGTAAAATATTTTGTATCCCTTATTATTTTGATTGGTGGATTGGAACTTTGAACAGTGATAGGATAAGAAAAAGCAGATGAAGGTCAATGTTATTAACTTGCCACTATTCATCATGTATAGTGTTGTTATGCTAATGTATATATTTTGGTGTTTTTGTTTTTGGTTGTGATTGAGTTGTCTTGTGGATGAAGAGATTTGCTGCACCACCTACAACCTCACTCACCTTCTCGGAGAATCCCCCTTTTGGCTGGCCTACTTTCTCTCAGGTCTCTCTCATCTGCTTTGGTGCGAATCGTCACGATCGCAGTGCTGTAAGACCCAGAACCTTTGAAAAGCCTTTTTATGATCAAGTCTCAAATCATATAATTATTTATAGCCTTAATTTCAGAAATTATTTTATTAAAGATAATTAAGGCAAGTTTTGATTTATTGAATTTGAGATAAGTTATGATTATTATCCAATTTTATAATTATTGAATTATTTTCTATATTTAAACCACAAAGTTGGTGGTTGTGAAATAATAAGGATTTTTATATGATTTGGATTAAATAATTAATATTTTAAATATTAATACTGCTATTTTGGAAAATGAAGAAATTAATTATATTATTTCTAAATTTTGGATTTGGACATTTTATTGAAAATAAAGTGTGAAATTGATGAGCAAATAGTATTTTATGCACTATTATTGTTGAATTAGAATTTATTTCTAATTACTACATTATACCTATTTTTAAGTGAAATTACTAAAATGCCCCTAATTCTAAGTTTTAAAAATGAAACCCTAATCCTATACCCAGCAGTCGCCATCTTTCTTCTCCCATCAGTAGCTGCAACCCCTCCTTCCCAAACAGATACACCCGCAGAGCTTTCCTCACCTAGCAGTAAGCAACACACTTTTCCCGCTTTCTCCAATCCAATGTGCAACAACAGTAGGAGAAGGAAACAAGAGAAACAGACCAGAGAGAGAGGATGAGTTGCAGATGAAAAGAGGAGGAGAGGAAGGATATTCGCGCCGGCGTGCTGGGCTCCACCGCCGCCGTCACTGTCGCTGAAGCTTCGCGCCGCTGTCCAACCGCCGTGCCTCACCGTCAGTTGCTGCTCATCCTTATCGCGACCAGAGGGGAGCGCGAGACCGAGAGAGAGAGAGAGAGAAAGCGTGGAGTCAGCGTCGCGCGGAGAGGGACTTAACGCTCCTTCCCACCGCCGCCAGCTGCCATTGTCGCGTGTCACCGCGGCTGAGGGTGTCGCCACCGCCAAACCCTGGCCAAAGATTCTTCCACTGCACGCGAGAGGAAGAGGAGCAATGAGGCAGAACGCGTCCTCGCCGGAGCTCTTGAACGCCGCCATCGTTCGTGCCTCCCGCAGCCAAATCTGCTCCCATTTCTGGGTTCTGAAATCTGACCCGGACGCTGCTGCCACCATCTGAGCTCGCTGCTGCTGATGATGGTAAGCCCAAACCACCTCCGGAAAATGGGGTTCAGGCCGCCGCAGGTGTCGCTGTCGGAGAAGGGAGCTGCATCTCTGTGATTTCGACCGCTAGGAGTGGTTCTGTGACGTTAGGGACCACCGCCAGAGCTTCTGACTGCCTTTGCCGTCGCCGGAAAAGTCTATCGGTAAGGGTCTTAAGTTGGTTCTCCTTTCTGTTGAGTTTCTGGAAACCTCACTGTCACTGCATATGGTTCAGGTCATCGCTGCCGCTTGAGGTGGCTGCCGGGCTGCTGCCAAACCGGTTCGGAGACCGCCGCTGCTTCGGTTCAGCCGTTCCTCCTTCGGTTCGGTAAGCGTTTAGATTTGAAAGCCTTTTAGTTACCGTTCTGTTATCATACGCTGAGGTTTGTGGCGTTAATTTCTATAGGATTGAGTTTCGGTTGTTGTATGTTGCGATTCGAGTTGTTGAGACTGTTGCGAAAGTGGCTTGGAGCTGAGGTTTTGGTTGCCGTCAGTTCGGGTTGAGGCGGAAAGGACTTGATGAGGCGTTTGGGTTATGGAATTGCGTTTTGAGATAGGGGCGCTTTCCAAAAACTATATTCTTATATATTGGAATTATTACATATGGATACTGTTGTGAGATATTGTGTATTTGGTGATTGTATCTGCCTTATGTGTCATTTAATTGACTCGAGTGATTATGGATGTTGGTTTGGTTGAATTATTGTGCGGCTTTGTGAAATGTAATGTTTTGAAGTTGATTCTTTAAAAGATTTGAAATCTGAGTTTAATCCGTTGGGGATTAGTTTGAATTGAGTCAATTATTTTGATGATGTGAAAAATAGAATACACTCTTGAATTCAGCCTGGCTTGCTTTAAATGATCTGGTTTTTGATAAATGATTGTTACTGAACCGTTTCTTTAAAGCTTTGGAAATGAGTTTATTCGGCTGATAACGATTTGATTTTTGAAATGGTTTCCTTGAAATACGGAATTGAGATGACTGTTGGATTTGGCTTGCCTTGAACTGATTTTAGAATTCGGGTTGTTGGAAAAGGATTGTGGAATGGTTTTGTTGGGACCCAAACCGGGTGGCAAAGTCCAAGTTTTAGGGGAGATGCTGCCGGAATTTCTATAAAATCTGAGTCTTTATTAAAATGTTGTTTGGAAAAATGATGAGTTAAAGACTTCTACTATTTTAATTGAATTATCAAGAAAAGGATGATCCATGCTTTTGAAATGAATTATTAAAGAGGAAATTGTGATTTAGTCTTGCTTCGTAAGAAAGGCATTGTATCTCTTTCAGGAGAAAGTTAATTAGGTGAAACTTATGTTTTAAAGCTGTTTTAAATGTGACAAGGGTAATGCCTTTGAATTTGACTCGAGGGTTTCAATTAGAGGAGTTTCAATGACTTTGAAAGAACCTAAATGTCTATTGACAAGTTTCATTTTGAAATGTTTTGAGAAAGGTTTTAAGTACTCTTTGAATCCTGAACTTTTGCAAGACAAACAATTTTGAACAGTTGAAACGCTTTAGAATTTGTCATGGGGGTTGAAGCTGGTTTTGCCTAAGTAAAGGAAACGGCTTTGAAGGAAATAAATGATTATGTGACTCGGTTTGGCTTAGATCTTATTTTATTACTCAAATCGGAAAGCCAAGGTTTTAATGATTTTAAATGAATTTGGCGAAATGAGTTATGCTATTCTCCCCTAAGGACTTGGGACTTTGCCGAGAAACTTTTGTTACAAAAATCCCATTGTTGGATGGGTGATTTTGAATGTTTTAAAAGGAATCTTTAACTTTCCATGGTTTTGGAAGTTTTGGAAAGAAGAAGCCGAGAGTGTCTTGTTTTAAAAAGGGAATTTTCCTTGAGTAAAAGTGGCTTATGAGCCTGAGATAATTTGAGAAATGAGATCTTTAAAGCCAAGGCTGAAAAGAGTTGAAACTTGATTTCAAAGTGAAATGAATTGAGAAAATGATTTATGGCTTAAATGCCAATTTCATGAATTTGATGATTTTGAATGTGGAAGTGCTGTTTTGTTGAGAGCCGGAATGGCTATGTATGATTATACATATTGATTGGTTCTGGATTGAACCGTGAGCCGGAATGGCTGTGTATGATATGGATATTGGCTGGTTCTGGAATGAACCGTGAGCCGGATGGCTGAGATGGATGTTGATCCATGGATGAGATTGAATGCATGTTTATGCTGAATCATTGATAAATGTGAATGTTGCACTTCCACTATCGGAGATAAGAGTTTCCCTGGGAGAAAGCAGTGGCTAGCCACCACGTGCTCCAGGTTGAGACTCGAAGCTCTTTTGACCCTATGTCGTAAGTGTGGCCGGACACTGTGAAAGCCGGATGAGCTTGCCCCCGTGAATATACACCAGTGAGGGTATTGGATATGGATCATGATTATGATCAAGTTTATATTGAGTATAACTCGAGTTGGGGATGCGCGACAGAGGGACAGTCCAATGGTTAGCTACCAGGACTTGTCGGGTTGGCTCTATAACCGACAGATGATATCATCAGCCACTAGCGACAGGCATGCATCATATGCATCTATGTGACATTGCTTGGGTGTGCATATTATACTTGGTTTGCCTATGTGATTAATTGCTAATTGTTCTACTTGCAATAACTGTTTGTTTGTGCTTGCATCTTCCTATTTGTGTTTGCTACTGGGACTCTGTTGGACTGTGGTGATTGGTTGTTGGTTGGATTTGTTTAGGCCTAGGGCCGTGGTTGGAATGAGATGAATCGATGGTTAATTTCGGTTTTGTGTTTCTGGTTTGGAATAAAATATGAAAGGCTATTTTGGTTTTGCATAGATAAATCATTTTGAAAGGCTTTTGAGTTTTTGAGAATTGAACGGTTCTTCTTTCAGAAAGATTTTTAGACTTTACTTTTACTGTAAACCGTTATTTTTGAAAAGGAGGCATAAGACGGTTATTAATCATTAGTACGGTTTATCTTCACGTATCCTATTACAGTAATTCCCAAAAACCCTCTACTGAGAACCCTTTCGAGGATGATGTTCTCAACCCCCTACATTTTTCCCCTTTCAGGATATGGGCGCAAAAGTTACGAAGAGGTTATTTAATTATTGTTGTGATGCTCTGTATTATTTTATTTATGGTCTATTGTACCCTCGCCTTTATCTTGATATAATCTGTAAGAGGGATAGGAATTGTATTGGATTATGTTTGTAATATTACTTATATATATATGTATGTATATATATGGTTGTACTCTTTATGAGTTTTTGTAAGTTGTATGGTATTTATGGATGTACGTTATCGAACGAAAGTATTTTTGGGAGCGGTATTGCGGTTTAAAGTTTTAAACAGGCTCATATTTTAGTATTAAATAGTATAAGTGTCGTCGTAATGTCCGAGCTATCAGAGTTGCGCAGCCGGAAGCGTGAGCTTTGGTAGTTAGGATATTACATTATGGTATCAGAGCAGTCCTTCCTGTAGAGCCTGAGGAATGGACCGACTATGCTTCAATTGCATACTCTGAGCGTTTGTCATGTATTAGGTCTTGTCGAATGACGAGAATTAGAGCTTTATGCACATGACGGTCTATTGATTAACGCTGTTAGTCTTGCATTGCATAATTCCTAATATTAAGTTTGGCTGGCTTAATACTAGTGAATTATGTATATGAGAGAACTAATGGGTTATCATAGTTGATATACGAGTTTTGAGTAAAGCGAATTGCGGGTTTTGGGAACGCTAGAAACTATTTCTCGAGGCTATTCAGTTGTGTGTCTTGAATTCTGTTCGAGTTGACCTGTTCTTTTGTATCCTAACTTGAAGTTCTTGCTTGTTAATCCTTTTGAAAAGTAGTTTGATTTTTCAACTTTATTCCTCTATTCATATGCATTCTTGTTTGATCTTAATTGCATATGCTTGTTTGGAATCCTTGTTGCATCTATCTTCCTCTGTTTGAGTTCTTCTTGATTCACGTGTTCCTTGATGTAGCCTTGAACTTGTCTTAATGTACCGTGACTTTTAACTCCGGGTTCCGAGTTCATTCTTAGAGAACTTGTTGATTCAGTTTTCCTCTTATTTGACAGTGATTACAGCTAATTTTGAGAATTTTATAAAAATTACTGTTGACTGGATATACACTTATCTATACGTGGAACCTTGAAGATTTCTTATACAGTTTAACAACTATTTATTTCTAATACCTCACCTGTACTTTTACTGGTTTGCGGAACCGCATTTACTTCAAATACAATTTGACTTTCTAGTAATTTTACTATAGTTCCAATGCACATCTTCATTTGATTATGTATTTGGGGTATTTTTCAAAATTCTGGAAAGAAAGGGAATTTTTCACTTTTATCCCAGTTGAGTTTCATTTGATAAACTTTACTTAATTCATTTTGATTTGAGTTTGATTTAGCATACTACATAATTTATGCTATTGTTGTTCTTTTGAAAATGTTGGACTCATAGCTTTCTTCTTATGATCAGACTCGCTCCTTCTTAAGCTTTTCACCTCTATGAATGTCATACATGATTCTGTTTTTAACTAATCTTTTACATCTTGTGAAATTACCATTGATCTTGGTTTGTCCTCTCTTGTAAATCTCATCCGTATATGAGTCAGTTTGATTCGTTTCAAATTAGTGCATTGTTTATTCTCTCATTTTCTCTACAAGAGTTTTTAGTTAAAGATTTACCTTTGAGAAATTACTAATGATTGAGTTGTCTTTTTCTATGACTTTTGTATTCTTTTGGATCAATTGAAAGCTTGTTTGATGACTCATGCCTAGTGAATCTTGTTTGGACTACTTTGGTTTAAGATCCTTTCTTGCAAGGCTGGACTCCTTTTTAGTACATCTTAAACTTCTTGAATGTTCTTCTGAGATGGTGATTTTAAGAACACTTTTGGGAGTCTTGTTCTGAACTTTTTAAAGAAGTTTTGAATTCTCTTGTAAGAAGTTTTAAACGAAATTTATTTTCTATTGCTTGATTTAGATTGAAACCATTGTTCAATTTTGACGAAGTTAATTTAAAGTTGGGATACACTATTTTAAATGAAGTTTTGGAAAGTTTCCTTGTTTAGTGGAAACCGGTTCGTTTGTAATGCACCACTTGTTTCCTTTACCAATTTACAAGCAAACTTTTACCTCGAATTTTCTTTTCCAAATAAAGCTTAACTTCCTCTTTCGACCTTGCTAAGATTTTTATACACGCTTGTTTGAATATGGACTTTGAGAATTTTTGAACAAGCATTTGATTCTCTTTTGAGTTTTATGATTATTTTTGGTTAGGTTGTGCACCTAATTATCTTTCTAAAATATTTGAGGAAATATTTTAGCTCTTAGCCAAACTTGTGTGCATTTTGTTTTTAAAACTCTACATGATCTACTTCAACATGAAACTGTATTAAAGCAAAGCCACGATTATGCTTTTTTTACTCTGTTGAAGGATGTTGTTACATAACTTTTCTTTTAGACTGTGAAGTGGTTTTTCCGCAAGTTTCGGTTCCTTTATGAACAATGTATTCGGAAGTACTTTTAATCGTGCTCTTGAGTTCTGTGAGCTTTGTCTTGGGTTTGAAATATTCTCTTCTGTAAACCTCATGCTTCCTCGACTCAGCTTGAGTTTATTTCAAACTGATGCACTGGTTTTCTTCCTATTGATCTTGTTGAACTTCTTGATCCATGGGTTATCTTTGAAATTGTCAATTGATTTATTTCTAGCAGACTTCATTGCTTGCGCGTCTTTGTTTGTCTGGAAATTGGATACATTCCCTTAAATCCATGAGTATTACCCTTGACAATTGTCTCTCCGTTCTAAATCTGGTATCCTTCTGAGTAGACTCGAGAATTGTTTTGATATCACGTGCGACTTGTAGATGTAGTAACGCGATGCGTTAGTTCTTTAAGACGTGATATGTGTATACGGAAGTTGAAGCGGTAGGTGTGCAACGTTAAGAGTTGTGGGTGTTTTGTTCCTAGCGAACGGGTTTGCAGGTCGTTAGGCTTATGACCGGATATGGGGATTGTAAAGTGCTTGATGGAGTTGGGAAATTGAAGCTTTGAGGTTGATATGAGATTAGTATGCGAATGTTGAGCACGTCGTTTTAACCCCATCATGTTTTATGGCCTTCGATGCCTTGCTTTACTATCGCATGTTTGAATCATGTCATCTTTTGCATTGAGCCTATCTTGTAACGTTTGCTTTGCAATCACACTCTTACCTTTACATCCTTATGCTTATGGCAATCAAAGTATTTGAAAATCGTATACATATGATTATATTTTGAGATATTTTTGCTTCTTCCTTAAATGTGTTCAAGGGTGAACTGTTATGAAATTTCTTTTGTTTTGTATCAATTTTCGAGGACGAAAATTTTTGCAAGGTGGGTAGAATGTAAGACCCAGAACCTTTGAAAAGCCTTTTTATGATCAAGTCTCAAATCATATAATTATTTATAGCCTTAATTTCAGAAATTATTTTATTAAAGATAATTAAGGCAAGTTTTGATTTATTGAATTTGAGATAAGTTATGATTATTATCCAATTTTATAATTATTGAATTATTTTCTATATTTAAACCACAAAGTTGGTGGTTGTGAAATAATAAGGATTTTTATATGATTTGGATTAAATAATTAATATTTTAAATATTAATACTGCTATTTTGGAAAATGAAGAAATTAATTATATTATTTCTAAATTTTGGATTTGGACATTTTATTGAAAATAAAGTGTGAAATTGATGAGCAAATAGTATTTTATGCACTATTATTGTTGAATTAGAATTTATTTCTAATTACTACATTATACCTATTTTTAAGTAAAATTACTAAAATGCCCTTAACCCTAAGTTTTAAAAATGAAACCATAATCCTATACCCAGCAGCCGCCATCTTTCTTATCCCCTCAGCAGCTGCAACCCCTCCTTCCCAAACAGATACACGCGCATAGCTTTCCTCACCTAGCAGTAAGCAACACACTTTTCACCCTTTCTCCAATCCAATGTGCAACAACAGTAGGAGAAGGAAACAAGAGAAAAAGACCAGAGAGAGAGGATGAGTTGCAGATGAAAAGAGGAGGAGAGGAAGGATATTCGCGCCGGCGTGCTGGGCTCCACCGCCGCCGTCGCTGTAGCTGAAGCTTCGTGCCGCTGTCCAACCGCCGTGCCTCACCGTCAGTTGCTGCTCATCCTTATCGCGACCAGAGGGGAGCGCGAGACCGAGAGAGAGAGAGAAAGCGTGGAGTCAGCGTCGCGCGGAGAGGGACTTGCCGCACCTTCCCACCGCCGCCGAGCTGCCATTGTCGATGCGTGTCACCGCGGCTGAGGGTGTCGCCACCACCAAACCCTGGCCGAAGATTCTTCTATTGCACGCGAGAGAAAGAGGAGCGATGAGGCAGAACGCGTCCTCGCCGGAGCTCTTGAACGCCGCCGTCGTTCGTGCCTCCCGCCGCCAAATCTGCTCCCACTTCTGGGTTCTGGAATTTGACTCGGACGCCGCTGCCACCATCCGAGCTCACTGCTGCTAATGATGGTAAGCCCAAACTGCCGCCGGCAAACGGGGTTCAGGCCGCCGCAGGTGTCGCTGCCGGAGAAGGGAGCTGCATCTCTGTGATTCCGACCGCCAGGAGTGGTTCTGTGATGTTAGGGACCACCGCCGGAGCTTCTGGCTGCCTTTGGCGTCGCCGGAAAAGTCTATCGGTAAGTGTCTTAAGTTGGTTCTCCTTTCTGTTGAGTTTCTGGAAACCTCACTGTCACTGCATATGGTTCAGGTCATCGCTGCCGCTTGAGGTGGCTGTCGGGCTACCGCCAAACCGGTTCGGAGACCGCCGCTGCTTCGGTTCAGCCGTTCCTCCTTCGGTTCGGTAAGCGTTTAGATTTGAATTCAGCCTGGCTTGCTTTAAATGATCTGGTTTTTGATAAATGATTGTTACTGAACCGTTTCTTTAAAGCTTTGGAAATGAGTTTATTCGGCTGATAACGATTTGATTTTTGAAACGGTTTCCTTGAAATACGGAATTGAGATGACTGTTGGTTTTGGCTTGCCTTGAACTGATTTTAGAATTCGGGCTGTTGGAAAAGGATTGTGGAATGGTTTTGTTGGGACCCGAACCGGGTGGCAAAGTCCAAGTTTTAGGGAAGATGCTGCCGGAATTTCTATAAAATCTGAGTCTTTATTAAAATGTTGTTTGGAAAAATGATGAGTTAAAGACTTCTACTATTTTAATTGAATTATCAAGAAAAGGATGATCCATGCTTTTGAAATGAATTATTAAAGAGGAAATTGTGATTTAGTCTTGCTTCGTAAGAAAGGCATCGTATCTCTTTCAGGAGAAAGTTAATTAGGTGAAACTTATGTTTTAAAGCTGTTTTAAATGTGACAAGGGTAATGCCTTTGAATTTGACTCGAGGGTTTCAATTAGAGGAGTTTCAATGACTTTGAAAGAACCTAAATGTCTATTGACAAGTTTCATTTTGAAATGTTTTGAGAAAGGTTTTAAGTACTCTTTGAATCCTGAACTTTTGCAAGACAAACAATTTTGAACAGTTGAAACGCTTTAGAATTTGTCATGGGGGTTGAAGCTAGTTTTGCCTAAGTAAAGGAAATGGCTTTGAAGGAAATAAATGATTACGTGACTCGGTTTGGCTTAGATCTTATTTTATTACTCAAATCGGAAAGCCAAGGTTTTAATGATTTTAAATGAATTTGGCGAAATGAGTTATGCTATTCTCCCCTAAGGACTTGGGACTTTGCCGAGAAACTTTTGTTACAAAAATTCCATTGTTGGATGGGTGATTTTGAATGTTTCAAAAGGAATTTTTAACTTTCCATGGTTTTGAAAGTTTTGGAAAGAGGAAGCCGAGAGTGTCTTGTTTTAAAAAGGGAATTTTCCTTGAGTAAAAGTGGCTTATGAGCCTGAGATAATTTGAGAAATGAGATCTTTAAAGCCAAGGCTGAAAAGAGTTGAAACTTGATTTCAAAGTGAAATGAATTGAGAAAATGATTTATGGCTTAAATGCCGATTTCATAAATTTGATGATTTTGAATGTGGAAGTGCTGTTTTGTTGAGAGCCGGAATGGCTGTGTATGATTATACATATTGATTGGTTCTGGATTGAACCGTGAGCCGGAATGGCTGTGTATGATATGGACATTGGTTGGTTCTGGAATGAACCGTGAGCCGGATGGCTGAGATGGATGTTGATCCATGGATGAGATTGAATGCATGTTTATGCTGAATCATTGATAAATGTGAATGTTGCACTTCCACTATCGGAGATAAGAGTTTCCCTGGGAGAAAGCAGTGGCTAGCCACCACGTGCTCCAGGTTGAGACTCGAAGCTCTTTTGACCCTATGTCGTAAGTGTGGCCGGGCACTGTGAAAGCTCGGATGAGCTCGCCCTCGTGAATATACACTAGTGAGGGTGTTGGATATGGATCATGATTATGATCAAATTTATATTGAATATAACTTGAGTTGGGGATGCGCGACAGAGGGACAGTCTAATGGTTAGCTACCAGGACTTGTCGGGTTGGCTCTATAACCGACAGATGATATCATCAGCCACTAGGGACAGGCATGCATCATATGCATCTATGTGAGATTGCTTGGGTGTGCATATTATACTTGGTTTGCCGATGTGATTAATTGCTAATTGTTCTACTTGCAATAATTGTTTGTTTGTGCTTGCATCTTCCTATTTGTGTTTGCTACTGGGACTCTGTTGGACAGTGGTGATTGGTTGTTGGTTGGATTTGTTTAGGCCTAGGGCCGTGGTTGGAATGAGATGAATAGATGGTTGATTTCGGTTTTGTATTTTTGGTTTGGAATAAAATATGAAAGGCTATTTTGGTTTCGCATAGATAAATCGTTTTGAAAGGCTTTTGAGTTTTTGAGAATTGAACGGTTCTTCTTTCAGAAAGATTTTTAGACTTTACTTTTACTATAAACCGTTGTTTTTGAAAAGGAGGCATAAGATGGTTATTAATCATTAGTACGGTTTATCTTCACGTATCCTATTACAGTAATTCCTAAAAACCCTCTACTGAGAACCCTTTCGTGGATGATGTTCTCACCCCCCTACATTTTTTCCCTTTCAGGATATGGGAGCAGAAGTTACGAAGAGCTTATTTAATTGTTGTTGTGATGCTCTGTATTATTTTAGTTATGGTCTATTGTACCCTCGCCTTTATCTTGATATAATCTGTAAGAGGGATAGGAATTGTATTGGATTATGTTTGTAATATTACTTATATACATATATATATATATATATATATATATATATATGTATGTATGTATATATATATATATGTATGTATATATTTGGAAGTACTCTTTATGAGTTTTTGTAAGTTGTATGGTATTTATGGATGTACGTTATCGAACGAAAGTATTTTTGGGAGCGGTATTGCGGTTTAAAGTTTTAAACAGGCTCATATTTTAGTATTAAATAGTATAAGTGTCGTCGTAATGTCTGAACTATCAGAGTTGCGCAGCCGGAAGCGTGAGCTTTGGTAGTTAGGGTATTACAAGTGCTGTCTCCAATGATGAAGGTGATGTATTTTTCATGTGTTTTTTGATTTTGTTTCAAATAAATATTAATTTACTTTTTTGTAATTGTGATGTGTTAGGAAAAAATTGCAAATCTTTTATTTGTGAAAAGATAAATTGAAACCTTTTTTTCCATGATTCTTTATGTATTTGTGAGTGTTCTTTGTGTGCTTTATAGTATTTATTTTTTAATTGAGATACCTATATATATTTTATTCGGCTGGGTGATACTAATACTAGTAATAGTATTAGTAAACCATTGGAAGTTGTTGGTGATTATGTTGTTTTGGCATAAGTTTATTGCAATTTTAGATAGAAATTGTGTATTTTTTAGGTAGATTATTTATATTTATAGTTTTTTGTTGCATAAATTGTGTATTGCTTAAATAGCTTACTAAGAAACTTCATCTCCAATAGGTCTTTAAAATTGCTATTGGTGGCTAACTATTGGCTGGACACCGATTAACTGGTTGAACCAGGTGATATGAAGAATCTTTGCTCCTCTCTGGGTTAGCTGCTGGCTTGGGAGAAAAATTTCTTATAACATGAAACTAGTAATAGTATTAGTAAACCATTGGAAGTTGTTTGTGATTATGTTGTTTTGGCATAAGTTTATTGCAATTTTAGATAGAAATTGTGTATTTTTTAGGTAGATTATTTATATTTACAGTTTTTTGTTGCATAAATTGTGTATTGCTTAAATAGCTTACTAAGAAACTTCATCTCCAATAGGTCTTTAAAATTGCTATTGGTGGCTAACTATTGGCTGGACACCGATTAGCTGATTGAACCAGGTGATATGAAGAATCTTTGCTCCTCTCTGGGTTAGCTGCTGGCTTGGGAGAAAAATTTCTTATAACATGAAGTTAAGTTAAATAATTTTTCTTCTTACCTATTTTAAGGAAAATTGTCCAAACCTTGCTATTTTGAATTGTGTTTAATTTTACGGTGTCCCTTGTTGAAAATGATAAAGTGTATTTGATAAAAATGATATAACTGAGGTACTGTTTATTTTTATGAGTCAATATGTATTACACTTATTTTTTAATAAAATAACAATAGAGTCTTATTTATGAGAAGAATTGAATAAATGTGCCATATTTTTCATTGTCTGAGAAAGTTTCTGTGTTGGTTGTAAATGTGGTTAGTTTATTGGCTTTTTGTTTTTTAGATTTTATTAAATTCTTTTATTTTTAACTTTATATTTTATCTTTTTTCCTTGGTAGTTGTTTGATCTTCCATGTTTTATATGTATTTTAATTTGAAAGAGTTTATTATTTGTGATTTTTGGTGTTACTGTAAGCATCAAGTTTATGTGTTTTTCGATCTTTAAATTTTTTTACAGTCGGAATTTTTGTCTTGATTTTTATTTGGGTACCTATTTCTTTTTTTGTGTGTTATTTAGGGCCGTTGTGAAAAAATTGTATTGCATCCACTTGTTTAGAGGCTTATAATTTCTTCTTTTTGGTTTGGTTGATTTTCGACGGATATATTGGTTATGACGTTGATTATGAAAATGAAGATTAATTGTTACTACCGTCTTTTGGATTTTTTACAATTGTGATTTTGAGCTTTTTTTTAATGGGTATTTGGTTCTTTCCGTGTAGATTATTTTGGGTAGAGTAAAATGGGTTTTGCAAGGACTTATTTGAATTTTATTTTGAATTTACTGCTGTGTAATTGTGTTTGTTTTAGATATATTATATATTTAGGTAATTAGCTGAATCATTTGTTCTTTTTTTCCTTTTAGATAGTATTGACTCCTTTTGTATTTTTATTTTATACTTTTTTTCTTGTCTAAAAGCCTTTAATCTATTCTTTTGATTTGTTTAGTTTGTACGGATATGATAGCTATGATGTTGATTATGATGATGAAGATGAATAATTCCTTCAACGGTAAACCCTATCACTATTCAATTCATTCGATCTTTATCATTTTGTGTTATTCTTGCTCTGAAAATAATGAAAAAATTTGATTGAATGAATAAGAATAGTTGATTTATATATGTGCTTTATTATAGTATTGGTTGATGATTGATATTCCTACTGAACTGGAATAAATTAGTACAGCGGTTATTTGATAACTAATTTCTAGTGTGGTTTCATTAGTGTGGTTTCAATCGATTTTATTATTCGTGTTTTTTGGTATTACTATTAGTATGAAGTTCAGGCCTTTTTCGATTTTCGGATTTTTTCCAATTGTTGTTTTTGTCTTGCTTTTCTTGTGAGTAACTGCTTTTTTTTTTGTCTGGACTATTTTGGGTGGTTGAAAAAAATTGTTATTGCATCATTTTGGTTGAATTTTACTTTAAATTTACTACGGTGTAATTGTGCTAATTTTATATATGCTCTTGATTTAAGTGATTATCTAAAAGAATTGAGATTTCTTTTAGTGCTAATTTTAGATATGCTCTCGATTTTTGTGTTATACAATTTCGAAGGTGCATGCTACTTTTTCTTTCATGGTCAGTATGACTAATTGTATGTTGATTTTAATTTTTTCCTAATGCTTTGAGTTGTCGCTTGGTATTATTTATAGTGTGATTTTTTGTCCCTTGTGGTTAGTGGATCTAATACTACTCTTTGGTCTAATGCATGATTGAAAAGTTTATTCAAACATTGCAATATCAGAGAATTTTTTCTTGTTTCTTTGCGTATTTTGTATATTTTTTATTGTCTTCTTTTTAACATGCTCATGTGATTTTGGCTTACTACTTTATGAGATTTTATTTGTTTATAATGTGTTCCTATTTTTCAATAAAATGTTCATTTTAAAGTGTAGCAGTTTACTTATTTTATTTTATTTTTTTAATTTTCTATGGTGAGTGATGTGTTTGTTAATTTTTATAGGTCTCTCATCTTAGTTATTATAATTGATGTAATTGAGAAAGATATTTGGTACTCCCAATGCGATCTTATTTTTTATGTGTTTTTTAACTCCTATATATGTAAAATTAAATTTTAAATAAGTGTAGAATCTATTTCTTAGGTTCAGTTTAGTGTGGTGTTTCCTATGCAATAATTCTATATCCCTATGTTGGCCTATGTACTTTTGTTATATGAATTTGGGTAGAAGTTAATAGTCTATGGGTCAGAAGTCTATGATGAGGTGGAAGGATTCAGTTTCGTGTGGGTGGGTTGTAGGGTAATCTATAACTCTATAATAGCATTAGATTTGTTGAATCATCTCTTTTCCGATTGAATTAGTACTAAATGGTGACTCAATATGTTTTCTGTGTGTTCTTCCTTTTTGTTTCAAATGAATATTAATTTAATTTAATTTTTATATTCTTTTTTAATTTATTCTACTGATAAACCCCAATTTTGTGGTTTATCTTGTGCTTATTTTAGGGGATTTTATCACCTTTTCTCACATTTATTCAATGAAATAGCATGGTTTTGTAATTCTCCCTTAAATTATGCTTAAGTATAAAAACATGCTTCTTAGGCCCTTAAATTGGTGATTTTAGTTCACTTTAATTCCATTTGATGTCTTGATGTGTTTGATGAATGATTTTAGGTTCATAAGGCAAATATTGGATGGAAGGAATGGAGAGAAAAGCATACAAAGTGGAGAATGCATGAGGCAACAAGGATTTGGAGTGCATCGATCAACGTGCAAGCACAGCAGACACACACGCGTGGAAAGTGAAGTTGTATGGCGACGCATACGCGTACATGACGCGTACGCATGGATAGGAATTTTGCCAAGTGACGCGCATGCGTGACCCACGCGTACGCGTCGATGCTCGTACGTGACTCACTTAAAGGCAAAACGCTGGGGGCGATTTCTGAGCTGCCCAGGCCCAAATCCAACTTGTTTCTGAGGGTATTTGATGTAGAATTGAAGATTAAGCAAAGGGGGGAGCAATTGTTTGTAACTTAGAATCATGTAGGTTAGTTTCTAGAGAGAGAAGCTCCCTCTTCCCTCTAGAATTAGGGTTCTTAGGATATTTCCATCTTAGATCTAGGTCCAATTTCATGATTTCATCTCATTTCCTTTGTGAATTCTTGCTTCTACACTTTCATTCTCTTAGTTTGTAGTGTTAATTTTACTTTTATGCCTCTCTTATGTTCATGCACTCATGTGGGATTTGGATCTCTTTAATGCAATTTATGTTTCATGTTCTTTTATTGTTGATTTGAGTTGTGGATTTACTTTCCTTGCAATTGGTAGTTGTTAAATTTTATTATTCTTGCAATTTTACTATGCTTTCCATTTATACCCACCAAGTGTTTGACAAAATGCTTGGTTGGGCTTTAGAGTAGATTTTGAGCATTCTTGGCTTGGAAAGAGTAATTAGGCAATCTTGAGGCATGAAAACCCAACCTATGTTGGTGATCTAGAGTTGTTAGCTAGTATTGTTTCCATTAACTCTAATCTCTTACTAATTCGATTAGTGAGTTAATTAGGACATTTGGATTGAGATTAGCTAGTCTTGTTAGACTTTCTTCGAGTGTGAAGATGATATGTTACCTTCTTCCATCGTCGAGGATGCCGTAATAAGATAAATTCTTGTTACTTCTTGTTATTAGTGACTAGGATGAAAAGCCTATGATCTCAATTCTTGCCATGAATGTCTCTCTTTATTACTTTTTTTCTCTAGTCACTTGCTTGATTTACTTTTCTTGTCATTTAAATTCTTGCACATTTAATTTCTTGCCCTTTTACCAATCAAACCTCTTGCCCCTTTATAGCCAATAATTGACCACTTCATTGCAATTCCATGTGAGACGACCCAGAGTCTAAATACTTCGGTTAATTTTTATTGGGGTTTGTACTCGTGACAAAACCAATTTTAATTTGATTTGAGGATTGACTATCGGTTTGGACTATACTAACAACGGAAATATTTTGTGGAATTCCGAACCGGTATAAATCCTTGCATCAAATTAATGGCGCCGTTGCCGGGGAATTGCAATCTTGCTATGTTATTGGCTATTGTATAAATTGTGAATAGCTTGATTTTTGGTTTGTTTGTTAGTTTTTGCTAGTTTTAGGATTTGGTTTTCTTTTATTCTTGTTAGAATTTGTTTTTGTTTTCTCTTATCACCATGAATTCTCATCACTTTGGCTATGAGTGTAGTTCAAACTATGTTGTAGAAAATGGAAGCTTTAATGAGGAATTGCATCAAGGATTTGGAGATCAAAGATGGGAGGAGCCCCAAGCTTATGGACAACCTTCTTGGCAACAACCTCCTTCCGAATCAAGTTTGGTAAGAGTGATTGGGGATATGACTACTCTCCTCACGGAGATGCGCAAGGACCAAAAGGCATTTTATGCCATCCGAGCCGTTCAAGCGCCATCCAAATGTGACTATTCTTCGAATTCATATGGGTATAATCCTAATCCTTATGCATACCAATCTAATGTGTGTGATGACCCTTATTGTAATTGTCAACCACAACCACCACATACATATGAACCCCCTCCTCAATATAGCCCTCCACCATACTCACAAGCCTCATACCACCATTCACCTTCACATGATCCCAACCCATACCCACCATACTAACCACCATATGAACCATATCTAGAGCCACCATCGTTCCAAACACCAATACTCCCAAGAACCACAAATTCTATATACACCACCTCAAGACTTTCACCAATATGAACCACCTTCCAACTACAATACCTTTCCCTCAAACAATGAACCCTCTCTTCCACCACCATCCCCCGATGAAGCCCTCACGCAAGAACTAAGAGATCTTGAATCTCATATCCTAAGGCAACAAGAGGGGACAGAAAAGGAGTTTAAGGAGCTAGAAGCCAAGATTGCTATCATGGTAGAAGCCGTTAGCAACATGGTCTCATCCTGCCTAAGCCTATGCAATCAAAGTACTCCCATTGTTGAATGTGGAGAAGTAACCAAGGAGCTTAGTGAGGGAGTGAACTTGAAGCTCCAAGGTGAAGAAAAGGAGTTAAAGCAAGAAATGCAACAAGAGGAGGAGGTAGAGTTTATTGAACAAGAGGAAGTTGTGGTTGGGTATTTAGGATATGTTGAGTACATAGAGAAATCTCAATCGAAGGAACCTTCTTCCATGAAATGCGAAATTGGTGTTGAGGAGGAGAATGCACAACCTCCAAGGAACGATGTGATTGGAGAATTGGGAGAAGTGGTACAAGCAACAAGCCCTCCTATCTATGATGATTCCACATCAACATATGATCATTTTGAGCTTGATGAGTCCTTCCCCAATATGCTTGGAATTGATGATGAGGTAGACTTTACTAAACCTCATATCTATGATGAGAGTGATGGGGAAGAGATAGAAGAATTTGGTGAAGAAGAAAGTGAACTTGAGGAAGCTTGGCAAGAGGTAGAGCTTGAAGAACCTTGCCAAGTGGTGGAAACCTCTAGAAGAGGATGGATGGGAGTAGAGCGTGCTTTGTCAAGACCGTTGGGAACTCCTCCACCTAGGTTGTCATCTAATCCTTCATTTGAGTGGGTAAAACTTCTAACTCTTAGCTTTATTATCCCACTTGAATTCGATTTGCTTGAAACGGATGGCCAACATAGGGCGCTTTATGGAATTAAGTGTAAGAAGAGTATGTTTAGTGGTTGACATTGTAAGTCTAGGCTCATTATGGTTGGAAGCTCAAAATTGAGGAGCATGGATTGGTGTAATGCTCAAATAGATGGGTCTAGGAGAATTGTTTGGTGCCTTCATGAGAATTCGGCTTCTTTACCACCCAGACGGAATCAAGGTAATCAACTTCAAGATGGGTATGAGAATAAGGTGTGGGATCCCGGCTTACAAGAGAAGGATCAAATTTGGGAGCCCATGGTTTGTGAGGAACTCCATCAAGGCTTGGAGTTATTAACTTTGAATGATGAAGCACAATGGAAGTCCAAGCATTGGTGGATGTTCAAGGATGAATTCAAGCAGAAGCCATCTTGATGAAGAGCTTCCCATAAGTCCAACTTAAGGACAATAAACAAAAGTACTAGGTGGGAGACACCCCACCATGGTAACATCTTTCCCTTTTTCCTCTTTGTAAATATTGGTAATTTAGGTTTAATCTCATGTTTTGTTTAGTTAGTTAGGTTTATTTGAGAGTCTAGTAGGTTAAATAACATTTTATGATGTTTTGGTAGCTGTTTGGAGGTTTGGAATGCTTGGTTTAGTGCAAAAACATAAAATTTTTTTGAAAAAACAGGGCACCAAACCACGCGTACGCGTGCCCCATGCGTACGTGTGAATCAAGCAATTTCGACCATCCACGCGCATGCGTCATGCAGCGTATGCATGGATTGCATATTTTCACCTCCCAGCCATTTTCCCGAGAGTTACGCGAACAGCGCGCGCGCACTGTGCCTTTCGTGCAAAGCTTCTCATGCGTACACGCACCTGACGCGTACGCGTCGCTCTCGAAATGACCCATCGATGCGCATGCGTGAAACGCGTCGCTTCCATTTCATCATTCCACGCGCACGCGTGGGATGCCCTGCATCAATCATCTTCTTTTCTTCTCTTCTTTCCATTGCTTTCCTTCTTCTCTCTCCTCTTCTTTTCTTTCCACCCTTCAAACATCATCCAACACTACCAAATACCATATAACACCATTTCTTTTAGTTATTTAGTTAGTTTAATTTTTGTCTAATTTTTGTTTTCCATTATGAGTGTTGGATTACTAATCTTGTTTACTATTTACTGCTGCTTATTACTGATAGGATGTTAGTTTAACATCATTGTTGTTAATTGTTATTGTTGGATTTCTTTGTTGAGGTTATATTAGGTTACTTGGTTTGGAACTTTTCACGCTTAATGTTTTTGAATACCAAGTACTTGTTATATTGCCTTCATGCATCTTAACTCTTTGAATTGCATGTTTTGGCCACCATGCATTCATCATCTATTGTTAGGCAATTGTACATTATCAATGCATTTTTTTTAGGATGCTTGTTCTAATTGACCATCACCTACTTCATGCATTAAGATTTTGGAATTGTGAAATCGGATCGAAAGCTTACCTAGTGACATATTTTTGAGCTTTCTAAGCTTTATGGACCATGGTTGCTTTGTGATTGATTTTTGACTTCTATATTCTTTCCCCTAAGTTCCATAGCATCCATGTCTTCCACCTCTATGTCACTTAGGTGTTGCAACAACTTCAATATGTGTCATTGATTGTTGTGTAAGTTTCATATACCGTTTTGTTCTCTAAGTTTACTTACACATTAATCAATGTCCATTGTTTATCCATTTCATAATTGCTTGACTTTTTGCTTGAATACTTCTATGCTTTTTCATTACTTGTTTGGTTGCCTTAACCTACAAGTCTTTTAAAGTATTTCAAGCACACTAGAATGATTGAAGTGCATGTTTTCTTTTGTGTAATTGTGACATAACTTTTTATACTAGTGTGTGTGCGTTCTCAACTGCGTGCAATTTTAGAACCCACACACCTATTTTTCATCAATGTCGCACCAATTCACTCACTCAATTCTAGTGATTTACCTCATTCCAATAATTCACGCTTCCTTGCTTTTGTATTTTCTCATCTTACGGTGTTTATTTTGTTTTTCACAACTAATGCACCACAAGCAAAAATGGAAGCGGAAGGAAGAACACGCAGCACCGGTTCACCTACCAGATGAAGGTGGCAAATCGGAGAGTCGTCGTACCCCCTTGCTCATTTTTAGTGCACTGAGGACGGTGCAAACTTTTTAAGTGTGGGAAGGTCGTCCGACCACTCGGCATTTTTGGGTAACAAGTTTCTAATCCCAACACTTTTGCATTTCATTTTAGGATTTTTAGTTGCGTTTTCTTATTTTGTATATGTATATATTAAGCTTAGTCAAAATCATGATATTTTCCAAGGATTTTATCTATAGGGCACCCTAATTGATAGAATTTTTTTTTTAGAACTTGCTTGAATTATATATTTTGTGGATCATGTTTTGAGCTAAGAACACAAGCATGTAAGTTTTGAGCCTTAATTGTGTGGTTACATTATATATAACCACTTATTTTCATTCTTGTGTTCATTATTCTCTTCCTATGATTGTAATCTTTGATTTGTTTGATTCTTTATGTCCATTATCTTATGTATATATGCATTTATATGATTGAGGCCATTGTTCAAATAGCTCACTTATCCAAATAATCTACCCTTTTATCTTCCATTGTTAGCCAATCTTGAGCCTATGCTTAACCCATTTGTTCTTAATTGTAGCACATTACAAGCCTAAGTGAAAAACAATAAATATCCCTTGTTTGGATCTTTGATTAGCTTAGGCTAGTGAGAGTGTTCATCATTTGATTTTGGGAGAGTTGGGAACATTAGGTAGAGATAAAAGTATATTTTGTATTTGTGTTGAAAATCTTTGGAATTGGGTACATACTCATGTATTAATTATGTGTAAACCATATACATTGATGTTCTTGTATATATTTTAGTTTGAAAAGAAAAAAAATTATAAGTTAAAAAGATAAAAAAAATAGAAAAAGAAAGAAAAAAAAGAATTGCAATAAAAAGGGGACAAAAATGCCCCAAAGTTCAAAGTTCAATAAAAATTAATGCATATGTGTGGTGATCAAAAGAGAATGCATAAGTGTGTGAAAAAAGTGAAGAATGGGTAGTTAGGTTTGTTTAGAATTGTATAGGTTGTCATAAGTTATGTGGGAAGTTTAAGCTCATCAAAGATTCAAATTCTAGTCCACTTAACTATATACAATCTTATCATAACCCTAGCCCCATTACAACCTATGGGAAAGTCCTCATGATATTTGTATGCATGCATGAAATAATTGTTGATTGTTAGATGAAAAACAAATCTTGCAAAGTATGATTAGGGGAGAATTGAGTGAATCAACCCCATACACTTGAGCAACCAGAGCAGATACACATCCGGTGAGGGTTCGATCGCTCAATTACATGTTTCCACCCATGATCATCTTTTCTTGCAAGTTTGTAAAATCTTTCAATGATTCAATTCAATTGTGGGTTTGCTTTGATTGCTATTGCCTTAGCCCTTATACTTGTATATGTATTCTTGGAAGTTGATTTGTTTTGACCAAGCCATTGCATTCATTTAGATAGATTGCATATAGAAAAGTTGCATGTAGTTAATTTGCTTTGAAAAAATGTTGATACCCTTTGCTTCTTTCTTGATTTTAGCATGAGGACATGCTTAGTTTAAATGTGGGAAGGTTTGATAAACCCCAATTTTGTGGTTTATCTTGTACTTATTTTAGGGGATTTATCACCTTTTCCCACATTTATTCAATGAAATAGCATGGTTTTGTAATTCTCCCTTAAATTGTGCTTAAGTATAAAAACATGCTTTTTAGGCCCTTAAATTGGTGATTTTACTTCACTTTAATTCCATTCGATGCCTTGATGTGTTTGTTGAGTGATTTCAGGTTCATAAGGCAAGTATTGGATGGAAGGAATGGAGAGAAAAGCATACAAAGTGGAGAATGCATGAGGAAACTAGGATTTGGAGTGCATTGATCCACGCGCACGTGCAGCAGACGTGCACATGTGGAAAGTGAAGTTGCATGGCGACGCGTACGCGTACATGATGCATACGCGTGGATAGGAATTTTGCCAAGCGACGCGCACGTGTGACCCACGCGTACGCGTCGATGCTCACATGTGACTCACTTAAAGGAAAAACGCTGGGGGCGATTTCTGAGCTGCCCAGGCCCAAATCTAACTTGTTTCTAAGAGTATTTGATGCAGAATTGAAGATTGAGCAAAGGGGGTAGCAATTATTTGTAACTTAGCATCATGTAGGTTAGTTTCTAGAGAGAGAAGCTCCCTCTTCTCTCTAGAATTAGGGTTCTTAGGATATTTCTATCTTAGATCTAGGTCCAATTTCATGATTTCATCCCATTTTCTTTGTGAATTCTTGCTTCTACAGTTTTATTTTCTTAGTTTCTAGTGTTAATTTTACTTTTATGCCTCTCTTATGTTCATGTACTCATGTTGGATTTGGATCTCTTTAATTCAATTTATGTTTCATGTTCTTTTTTTGTTGATTTGAGTTGTGGATTTAGTTTCCTTGCAATTGGTAGTTGTTAGATTTTATTGTTCTTGCACTTTTACTATGCTTTCCATTTGTACCCACCAAGTGTTTGACAAAATGCTTGGTTGGGCTTTAGAGTAGATTTTGAGCATTCTTGGCATGAAAAGAGTAATTAGGCAATCTTGTGGCATGAAAACCCAACCTATGTTGGTGATCTAGAGTTGTTAGCTAGTATTGTTTCTATTAACTCTAATATCTTACTAATTCAATTAGTGAGTTAATTAGGACATTTGGATTGAGATTAGCTAGTCTTGTTAGACTTTCTTCGAGTGTGAAGATGATATGTTACCTTCTTCCATCGTCGAGGATGATGTAATAAGATAAATTCTTGTTAATTATTGTTATTAGTGACTAGGATGGAAAGTCTATGATCTCAATTCTTGCCATGAATGTCTCTCTTTATTACTTGCTTTCTCTAGTCACTTGCTTGATTTACTTTTCTTGTCATTTAAATTGTTGCCCTTTTACCAATCAAACTCATTGCCCCTTCATAGCCAATAATTGACCACTTCATTGCAATTCCTTGTGAGACGACCCGGAGTCTAAATACTTCGATTAATTTTCATTGGGGTTTGTACTCGTGACAAAACCAATTTTAATTTGATTTGAGGATTGACTATCGGTTTGGACTATACTAACAACGGAAATATTTTATAGAATTCTGAACCGGTATAAATCCTTGCATCATCTTCCCATTATTTTTTACTTTTTTTTTTCTTTGTATGTTGATTTTTTGTTGTATTTTTTTATGTTCTGTTATAAGTAGGACTTACCACCTTATGAAATTTTGTGTATAATGTAATATTATTTTTACACATTGTTTGCTTTGAAGGAATATAAGTGAAAAGAAAATATAAGGAGAGAAAAAGGGTAGAAAATAAAATTTTTTGTTGTTTGGATTAGGAGAAAAAATAAAAAACAAAATAATTTAGAGTCCATGTAAATAGATGAAAAATGTGCGAATAATATTAAAATGAGAACTTTGCCATTTATTTAATAAAGATATTAAAAATTTTAAATTTATTTTCTTTGAAATTTCAAAATACATCTCTTCTGTTATTTAATTTTAAAAAATACTTTTTGTTGATAAAAATAATATATTAAAATTTTGAAAACTAATTTTAAAACTAATATTATTTGGTTGTGTCTCATATGTATATATACATGTTCAAGTAGATTAGATGTTAGTGGGTTTTAGGGTATTTTATTCTATTACTCTATAATGATATGAGATTTGTTGAAATCTATCCTTTCTTATTCAATTGGTGCCCAGAGAGTATAACATAGGTGTTCTTCATTGTGGTAGCTACATAGGTATGGATGTATAGATATGTATATGATATATATTAAATGATATATGATATGTGATACATATTTTTCCACCCTTTCTTTGAGATATTCAAATTCAAATATTTTGATGATTTCATAGCTTGTCTATAAAAAGGGCTCCTTGGTTGTATGGTCCAACGCACCTCTTTCCTTCTCTGAAATTCTTTGTTTTTGGTTTCTATTTATTCTTAGTTCTCTCTATTATGTTTGGTGGTTGAGCCAATGCCTCCTCCATTTGATTCTATTTCTAAGATCCACCCTCATAGGGAGGCATGGAGACTTAAAGTTAAGGTACTAAGGACTTGGATTGTTCCTTCATTTGGAAATCATGATGTTACAATTTCAATGGAAATTGTTTTTGTTGATCAGGATTTGAGTGCCTGTTCATTGTTGGCTTTGGGTTGATTTTATTTATCGCTTTCTAACATCGTGAATTGTAGTCGTTGTAACTGTTTTTTTTATTTGTGGTTATTTCTTACTCAGTCGAACAAAATCCAAGCAACTGTTAAGAAGCAGCTCATAAATAGGTTTAAAGAGAATATTATTGAGGGTCAAACATACCAAATGTCATATTTTAGTGTTGTTCCAAACCAAGTCAACTATAGGGCAGTAGAACATGAGTTTAAGTTGGTTTTCCATAACCGTACAACTGTTATTTCTGTCCTTGATGATGCCATTCCCAAGACATGTTTCAGTTTTTGTCCATTTGATGAGCTCTTGAAAATGACTGAAGATTATGTTTACTTAGTTGGTAGGTGACTTTGTATCTTCTTTACCCCCTTCATTTTCTTTTTTTGTTTCAGTTTGTTGCTTTTTTTATTAATTTTTTATGGAAGTGTACACCTTTGAACTGTAATTTTATTGATGTTTGTTTTTGGATAGATGTTATTGGTTTGCTAACTTCTGTCGGTGAAGAGAAAGAGTATGTGAAAGACGGCAAAGTGATGAAGAAGATTGTTCATACCCTGGGTCAAACTATCCGACCCAGACTGATTGAAGACAAAGCGACCGACTTCTTTAGGTCAGGTCCCCCGACCTCTTCTTTAAAAGAGTTCGGCCAAATTTTCAGAAGAGCCCAAAGCAGGCCCAAACGAAGGAACACAGCCCAATCTAAAGGCAGCCAAAGCCTAGAAAGATAAAGGCGATTCCCCTTAAAGATAAGATGACTTCACTAAAAGATAAGATAAGATAACTAACTTATCTTATCTAAGAAGGTCAGCCCACACTACTATAAATACACTGGAGCACCCAGGTATAACTCATACTCTGATTCTACACAAAAAACCTGCTTAAAGCCCATGCTAACTTAAGCATCAGAGTCTCTTGCAGGTACCACCAGCCTCCGGTGATGAAGGATCAGCAGCATCTCCAGCCACCAGATCCAACAAGTCGGACACGATAGCTCCAGCCACCACAGCAAATCTCATCCGAGATCGACTTTCAGTTTCCGGTAACCCTCGGAACATTGACGTCGTTGCTGGGGACCTGGAAGTCATCCCATCATCATCACGGACAACATTGACAACGACCGCGAGTCTGATCTGGAAAATAGGATGCCGCACAAGAATGACATCACCTCTAAAGACACACCTCAAAACGGAGGAGATAAGCAACCCCCAAACACAGAAATTCTGGATGTCCTACAAGCTCAACAGGAACGTCTCAAACAACTCGAAAGAGAAGCCGAACACCAGCATGAAGCCAAGAGGGATCTCCGGAGAGAAACTAGACGACGCCGAGAGTTAGAAGACAAACTCCTAAAGCTCGAAGATGACCTCAAAGCTAAAATAGTTCAGACCAATCGCGATGACAACTCCCATAGAGATCAAGACCTATTCACCAAAGAAATCATGAAAACTAAAATCCCAAAGGATTTCAAGGCTCCTGACATGATCTTATATGACGGCACATCAAACCCAAGCCACCATCTCAGCAACTTCAGAAGCCGAATGTAGCTCACCAACGCCTCGGACGCCCTTCGATGCAAGGCCTTACCGACCACCTTAACAAAGACAGCCATAAAGTGGTTCGACAGCTTACCCCCTAGATCCATTACCAGTTTTGATGACCTAGCCAAAAAATTCCTCGCTAGATTCTCCATCCAGAAGGACAAAGGCAAACATGCCCCGAGCCTACTAGGAATCAAGCAAGGAGATCAGAAAAGTCTTCACAACTACATGGAAAGATTCAACAAAGCATGTCTGGAAATACAAAGTCTGCCCACAGAAGCAGCCATTATGGGTCTTATCAATGGCCTGAAAGAAGGGCCTTTTAGTCACTCTATATCAAAAAAGCATCCAACATCCCTAAACGAAGTACAAGAACGGGCAGAGAAGTATATCAACATGGAGGAGAACTCTCGATTAGGAGGAACTTCAAAATCTGGATTCTCCTACCCCCTCGAGACAAGGATAAAGAGTCCAAGAAAAAGGATGATCAACCCAGTGAAAAACCCAGAAAATACCACAGTTACACCCCTATTCGGGTATCCCTTGTAGATGGTTACTGAGAAATATACAACACTGAAAAGATCCCGCCACCCCGCTCAATTAAAAGCAAGAAAGTGGGGGCAAATCGGACAGAGTATTGCGAATACCATCGAATTTACTAACATTCTACTAACGAATGCTTAGACTTAAAGAATGTCATAGAAAAATTGGCGAGAGAAGGGCGACTAGACCGATACTTAGCCAACAAAGCAGATGAGCCAAGAAAGAGAAGAAGGGATGAAGAGGTCGGACGGGCTAAACGACCACCTCACACTCCTGAGAGACATGTTCATATGATAAACGGAGGATTCGCAGGAGGAGGGATCTCTAAATCATCTCGTAAAAGGCACCTTAAAGAGGTATATCATGTTGGGAAAGGAGAGAGGTCATCCGACCTCCCCACTATTACCTTTACCCGAGAAGACGCAGCAGGCATCATCCCAGGACATGATGATCCCATGGTTATTACTATCATACTAGCCAATGCAAATCTCCATCGAACTCTAATAGACCAAGGAAGCTCCGCGGATATCTTATTTAAATCCGCCCTCGACAAACTCGGCCTGCAAGATAAAGAGCTCAGAGCTTTCAAACAGCTTGTTCGAACTGGGAGACACTCCAATCCAACCACTTGGATATGTTTCACTACACACGACCTTCGGAAAGGGAACCCGGTCAAGGACACTTAGCATAGACTACATCGAAGTCGACGTGAGCTCAGCTTATAATGCGTTGATAGGTCGGACAACACTGAATCAGCTTGCCGTAGTAGTCTCGACTCCACATCTATGTATGAAGTTCCCAATCCCAGAAGGGATCGCCACGATAAAAGGAGACCAGAAAATCACGCGACGCTGTTACAATGAAAGTTTGAACCTTAGAGGAAAAGGAGAAGAGATCAACACTATCGAACTCGGGGGAGTTCGAGCTTGCGAGGAACTTCGACCACAACCTGAAGGTGTGATTGAAGAGGTCCAAATCAGCAATGCCCTTGATAAGACAACAAAGGTCGGGGAAACCTTAAAAGGAGACCTAAAGGAATCTCTAATACAGTTCCTAAAGGATAACGCCGACCTCTTCGCATGGAAGGCCACAGACATGCCAGGCATAGATCCCAATCTAATGTGCCACAAACTAGTGGTGTACCCAGGATCTCAATAGTACAGCAGAAGCATAGGAAACTCGGACCGGAAAAATCCTAATCTGTTGAAGAACAGGTACAAGCCTTGCTGGAGGCAGTGTTCATAAGGGAGGTCAAATACCAACTATGGCTAGCCAATGTTGTCTTGGTAAAGAAGTCAAACGGAAAGTGGCGGCTGTGTACTGACTACACCGATCTCAATAAAGCCTGCCCAAAAGATCCTTACCCACTCCCAAGTATAGATACTCTAGTGGACGCTTCTTTGGGATACAAGTACCTCTCTTTCATAGACGCCTATTCAGGATACAATCAAATCCCAATGTATCTACCCGACCAAGAAAAGGCCTCGTTCATAACCCCAAAAGCAAATTACTACTATATCGTCATGTCATTCAGGCTCAAAAACGTAGGAGCTACCTACCAAAGGTTGATGAACAAAGTCTTTGCAGACCACATTGGGAAACTAATGGAGGTTTACGTGGACGATATGCTGGTAAAAACACAAAATGAGGAAAAATTGTTGCCCGACCTCACCAAAGTGTTCGACACCATCAGAAAGCATGGTATGCGACTTAATCCCGCGAAATGCACCTTTGCGGTAAAAGCTGGAAAATTCATGGGTTTCATGCTCACGCAAAGAGGAATTGAGGCGAACCCAGACAAATGTCAGGCTATACTCAACATGAAAAGTCTGACCTACGTCAAAGAAGTACAGCAGCTCAACAAAAGGCTTGCATCCCTGTCCAGGTTTCTAGCCGGGTTAGCCATCAGATGTCTCCTTTTACGCCATATTAAGGAAAGGAAAGAGGTTCGAATGGAAAACAGAGTGTGAACAAGCCTTCCAGGATTTTAAAAAAATTCTTGGGGCAACAACCCATTCTTACCCGACCACAGGTAGGAGAAGTACTCATATTATACCTTGCAGTGGGAAATCGGGCAATCGCTTTAGCACTAGTCAAAGAAGACGAACGTGGGTAGCAACCCATCTACTTCATCAGCAAAGCGTTACAAAGGGCCAAAACGAACTATCAAAAGATAGAAAAGTTTGCCTACGTACTCATACTCACTTCTGAACGACTCCGCCCGTACTTTCAAGCGCACATTATCAAGGTTCGGACCAACCAGCCCATAAAGGGCATCCTACAGAAAACAAACTTAGCTGGAAGAATCTTGCAGTGGGTGGTCGAGTTGTCCGAATTCGACCTTCAGTATGAAGCTCGAACCACCATCAAATCACAGTATCTGGCCGACTTCATCACCGAGTAGACTGATACCCCAGGAAAACCCACAAAATGGAATCTCTATGATGAGCAGATAATTTATACGCTTTTTGGCATTGTTTTTAGGTAGTTTTTAGTATGTTTTAGTTACTTTTTATTATTTTTTTATTAGTTTTTATGCAAAAAACACATTTCTAGACTTTACTATGAGTTTGTATATTTTTCTGTAATTTCAGGTATTTTTTGGCTGAAATTGAAGGACCTGAGCAAAAGTCTGATTCCGAGGCTCAGAAAGGACTGCAGATGCTGTTGGATTCTGACCCTCCTGCACTCGAAATGAAGTTTCTAGAGCTACAGAAGCCTAATTAGCGCGCTCTCAATTGCATTGGAAAGTAGACATCTTGGCCTTTCCATCAATATATAATAGTCTATACTTTTCTCGAGATTTGATGGCCCAAACTGGCGTTCAAATGCCCATTAGAGACCCTTTTCTCGCGTAAAATGCCAGAACTGGCACTAGAACTGGAGTTAAACGCCCAAACTGGCATCCAAGCTGGCGTTTAACTCTAGAAATGGCCTATGCACGTGTAAAGCTCAATGCTCAGCCCAAGCACACACCAAGTGGGCCCCGAAAAGTGGATTTCTGCACTATCTGCACTTAGTTACTTATTTTCTATAATCCCTAGTAACTAATTTAGTATAAATAGCACTTTTTACTATTGTATTCTCACACTGGAGAGCTTATGCGATTTTGGAGGCTGGCCACACAGCCATGCCTAAACCTTTTTCTCTTATGTATTTTCTACGGTGGAGTTTCTACACCTCATAGATTAAGGTGCGGAGCTCTGCTGTTCTTCATGAATTAATGCAAGTACTATTGTTTCTCTTCAATTCACGCTTACTTCTTATTTAAGACATACTCTCGTACTTAATTCAGTTAAGTCAGAATGAAGGGGTGACCCGTGACAATCACCCACTATCTTCATTACTCGCTTAGCCAAGATCCGCGTGCCTGACAACCACAAGCGGTCTACATGATGTTCAACGTAGTCACCGGATGACAGCCGGACTATAGTCTCTTGGGTCTCTGATCACGGATTGAGTCCGTGAGATTAGAACCTTCGTGGTAGAGGCTAGAACCAATTGGCAACATTCCTAAGATCCGGAAAGTCTAAACCTTGTCTGTGGTATTCCGAGTAGGATCTGGGAAGGGATGACTGTGACGAGCTTCAAACTCACGAATGTTGGGTGCAGTGATAGTGTGCAAAAGGATAGAGAGATCCTATTTCGACACAAGTGAGAACCAACAGATGATTAGCCGTGCGGTAGCTGTACTTGGTATTTTTCATCCGAGACGAGAAATCCGACAATTGATTAGCCATGCAGAAACCGTACTTAGACCATTTTCACTGAGAGGATCATACAGCTCGCCATGGAAAGGAGCACGCATGATTGGATGAAGACAATAGGAAAGTAGAGGTTCAGAAGCAACAAGGCATCTCCAAACACTTATCTGAAATTCCCACCAATGAATTACATAAGTATCTTTATTTTAATTTACGTTTTATTTATTTTTCAATTATCAAAACTCAAAACCATTTGAATCCGCCTGACTAAGATTTACAAGATGACCATAGCTTGCTTCAAGTTGACAATCTCTGTGGGATCGACCCTTACTCGCATAAGGTTTTATTACTTGGATGACCCAGTGCACTTGCTAGTTAGTTGTGCGGAGTTGTTAAAAGTATGATCACAATTCCGTGCACCACTCTATGTGGACGACTCTTCAAACAAAACCAGGAGTGGCATAGGTGTGATAATAGAAAGTGATCAAGGGACCCAAATTGAACCCTCACTAAAATTCGAATTCCCTGCTTCAAGTAATCAAGCTGAATACGAGGCATTACTGGCTGGTTTGAGGCTGGCTAAGGAGGTAGGAGTTTAAAAACTCACCATCTTCAGTGACTCACAAATAGTTACCTCACAAATAGAAGGGAACTACCAGGCTAAGGATCCCACTATGAAAAAAATACCTGGACAAAACCAGAGAACAGCTCGGACAACTCAGGGAATATGAGGTCCAACATATACCCCGAGAGCAAAATGCCCGAGCTAATGCCCTCTCAAAGTTAGCCAGCACCAAACCAGGCGGCAATAATAGAAGTCTCATCCAAGAAACGTTGCAAAGCCCATCAATCTCAGAGGAAGAAAAGGTTCTAACCATATTAGGTCAGGATCAAGTGTGGATGACCCTCATAATCAATTACCTAAAGTCAAAGGCACTCTCCAGAGATAAAAAGGAGGCAAAGAGGTTGATACGAGAAGCACAGTACTACACTATAGTGGGCGACATCTTATATAAGAGAAGGATTTCAACACCCCTCATAAAATGTGTAGCGCCTTCAAATGCAAGGGAAGTCCTAGAAGAAGTACACAGTGGCATGTATGGCAACCACTTGGGGGCACGAGCTCTTTCAAAAAAGGTAATCCGAGCTGGATTCTTCTGGCCAACCTTACAAAGAGAAGAGACAGAGTTCGTCAAGACATGTCCACCATGTTAGAGGCATGCTAACTTCCACATCGCTCCACCAGAAGAGCTCATCAGTGTAATATCACATTGGCCGTTCACAAAGTGGGGGCTAGACCTCCTCGGACCTTCTCCCCAAGGATCGAGACAAGTCAAGTTCCTCATTGTAGGGGTAGACTATTTCACAAAATGGATTGAGGCAGAGCCCCTAGCTAATGCCACTGCCCAAAGAAGTCAGAAATTTCTATATAGGAACATTATTACAAGGTTTGGGGTCCCATATTCCATCACCACGGATAATGGCACTCAATTCACTGATACAGGTTTCAGGAACTTGGTAGCCGACTTGAAAATAAATCACCAATTCACATCCATAGAACACCCACAAGCTAACGGACAGGCAGAAGCTGCCAACAAAGTCATACTAGCCGGATTAAAATGGAGACTACAGGACGCAAAGGGAGCCTGGGCTGAAGAGCTCCCCCAAGTCCTATGGGCATATCGGACAACTCCACACTCCACCACAGGAGAATCACCCTTCCGACTTCCTTACAGAATGGAGGCAATGATCCCAGTAGAGATAGAAAAAGGATTCCCCAGAAGGATCCTCTACAATGAAGAGGCCAATGCCCAAAATCAACAGATAGAACTCGACTTACTTCAGAAAGTCTGAGAAAGAGCTCAGATTAGAGAAGAAGAGTTAAAGTGTCGAATGACTTCAAGGTACAATCAAAGGGTAATACAGCGAAGCTTCGCCAACAATGATCTCATCCTAATTCGAAATGACATCGGAGTAGGTCGGTCAGGAGAAGGGAAGCTAGTAGCTAACTAGAAATGTCCTTACCGAGTTGTAGAGGTACTAGGAAAAGGCTACTACAAGGTGTCCGACCTCGAAGGATGAGAGCTACCAAGGTCATGGCACGCTTGTAATCTAAGAAGGTACTATAGTTAGAGAGTAATAAAGATCTTAGGTCAAGGCGCACTCTTTTTCCTGAAAAGGTTTATTGATGAGGCACCAAACCAAGATCTATAGAATTGCCCGACTTGGAAGGGTAAACACTCATATGTATATATTCCTGTCTACATGCCTATTTTTCTACTTGAATAAAGTTTTTTAGATTCTAAAATTCCCTATCAAGACGTATTAATCTGAGCGCAAAAATTCACTGCCTGATCACGACAAGGTCGACGAGGTGAAAACCAAATTCACCGCCCGATCACGATAAGGTCGGCAAAGATGAAAATAGAATTCATCGCCCGATTTCGACAAGGTCGGAAAAAGTGAAAACAGAATTCATCGCACGATTTCGACAAAGTCCGTTAAGATGAAAGTGATAAAAATAGATTATTGTAAGAAGTTATAAAAAGTAATCCATAAAAAGTGGCCTGACGAGGTCTAACTAAAAATGGAATACTAAAAATAACTTGGCTACACCTTGGACCGACAAGAGAAGTCAGACCATCGAAAGCTACAGCTCGGACCGACAAAGAGAAGTCGGATAACTAAAGCTATGGTTTGGACCGACAAATAAAGTTGGACCCACAAAAAATGTGCGCTAAAAGGGATATAATTTAGCCCAAAAAGCCACGGCTCCACAAGGCTGTCAAAATTGTCCAGAGTAACTAAAAAAGGGTTCAACCCGAACGCTAAAATGTTATCAGACAAAGTTAGCCCCAAAGATCATCTCGCCCCGAACAAAAGATGGACTAAACAAAGATCTAATCAAAAGAGATCGGACAAACCAAGTACCAATGCGCTATAAAGATCTACAAAAGTTGCAAAGACACGGATAGTATAGAAATATACACTTCAAAATAAAAACATTTAAAAAGACTCAAAAGGCCACCTGAAAGGCAAGCCTCAAGAGTTTAAAAGTGTTTTGTTAAAGTTGCATAGAAGCAACTAAAAGTCAAAGTAGTCTACCATCACTAAACACAGAGTTTAAAAGCCCACAAATTAGGCTGTATAGATAAAAAACCAACAATGTCATAGAGGATTCAAAGTTTCCCCAGTAATAGCATCAGTAGCCAAAGGAGGAGGAATGATATTCACAGGGATAGCGTCCACGGTCCCATCCTCACGATTAAGAATTTCACAATCCGGATCAGGTTGAGAATGGTCGACCTCAGCAGAAGGATTTAAAGAAGTCGCGGCTGCAGAAGCCTTGGCTGGTGGTGCAGAAGGGGGAGGCTCATCATCCTCATCATCTGGGGCAGGCACTATCTTACCATCTTCCACTACGTTGTCCAGGCTAAAGAGCATTAGGTCGAGTTCAGGAGCAAGAACTCGGACCTGTGTCTTTAAGTTCTCGTAAGCACCCGTCACAGTATCTACCAGATGACCCTGGAGATCGGCGTAATTCATAAGAGCCGATTCGAGCCTCTCCCTCAGCTCCAACACCTCGGCATAAGTGCAGGTATTGCTCTCCTTGTAGTTTTTTGCCGTTTCCCCAGCCAGGTTGGCAGCAGCCTCAGTGGCAGTAGCCCGTGACTTCCCCTTCTCCAAGTCCAGATCTAGCTTAATCACCCTAGCATCTAACTCATCCTTCAAACCTTTAATCCTATTAAACTCTGACTTGGCATCCTCAAGAAAAGCTTTCGTAGCATGAATGGGAGAGCCCTGAATAGTTCGAAATAAAGCTGCTCCCATGTGGGCCATCCGAATACTGTTACTGGTGATAAAATTTAAGTGGTGAAGGATGGACACATCATCCATTGAAAGTTGACCAAAAGGAGCAATCTGGTTATCAACAAATCCCACAGCATCAAAATCTGAGGCATCCAAGTCATAAGGTTCAACAGTTTTCTATTTCTTAGGAGGAGGGCCAGCAGTAGGAGATGAGGCAGCACCAGAAGGTGGTCGAACTGGGTCAGAAGGGACAATCCGGACCTGAGGGGTTGGAATAACCTTCCTCGGCCCAGAAGCGCTCAACGGTGGTTTCTTTGGAGGAACGTGAGAAGACTCTCCCTCTGCAGCCTTGGCCGAGATGTTGGAAGCAGTTGTCGCTTTCTTTGCCCTTCGGAAATGCTTCATAGAATTCATGGACTTTACCATCTCTGAAAAAGGAAAAACAGAGATTCAGTTACAAACAAGAAAGGGACAGATCGACAATCCTAAAAACAAAATTGTAAAATCGATCACTACCTAGTTCGGCAAGAAGAAGGGAAGGATCTCCTAAAAACTTCTTCGTGTCAAGATGGGGAGGCTCTCCCCAATTTTCCTCTAACAAATTTACAAAGGCCTGCACGACCTCATCCAAACTTTCCTAGGAGTACTTAGCTACTACTACATTCTTCTGCCAACACAAAGGGAAGGTAGGCTCATGGTTTTCATCCAAAAAGAAGGGCCGAGCTCCCTTAACAGCTCGGACCTTGAAATAGAAGTTTTTAAAATCCCTAAAGGACTCATCATACATGGAGAAAACCTTTTTTCCTTGAGTGGCTCGGAAAGATCCCCAGGAGGCTTTCTTTTTCGCCACCCTAGGCTTCGTCAGCATAAAAAGATAAAGGAAGAGAGTCTGAGTAGGTCGGATATCCAGCTCCTGACACAACAATTGGAAAATTTTTATGAAGCCCTAAGAATTCAGATGGAGCTGAGAAGGAGCTACATTGCAGGACCACAGTAACTCGGTCTCAATAGGGGTAAAAGGAATGGTAATATTCAATTGACTAAAGAAATAGTCGTAAGCCTAGAAAAACGGATGCTCCCCTTGAGTCAAAGAGGGAAAACTAACCCTCTCCTCAGGGTCAGGAGACACTAACTTATAGTTCTTTTCTTGATCCCTATCACTACAAATCCTATGGTGCCTCCTAAGCCGCACACAATACTCAGAGTCAACAACGATAACACACATCAACACAATGGAGTCCAGCCAGTCAAACATGCCATCCGGGATATTTGTAGACATCTCAACAATATTTTTGCGAGAAGACATAGGCCAACTATTCCTACAAGAAGAAAAAGAAAAGATGGGTTACTACCAAACAACTCGGACAAATATGAAAACAATTCAGACAATAATGTATGAACGACAAGAATCAGACATGGCAGCAAAAAGGGAAACCCCAAGATTCGCACTAAAATCCAGGGGCACCCTTTGGAGTCAGTAACAAGGCAGGAACCAGAAAAGAAGGAAACCAATGGTCTATGCCCTAAACATCGCACAAGCACTCCTCTTCTAGTAACATCATAAAGCAGTAAGAAATTTCATCATCATCAACAAGGACCACCAAGACTACAATCTTTCTTCACCAAAACTGTTCAACCAAAGTAGTAAACCCAGAAATGAAGACACGCAGAAATGAAAGATGCAGGAACGGCGCTAGTAAAACCCTAGGAAAGCAAAAAACACCAGGCACACATCATAGCAAAGGAAATACAGGGATCACCACAAAAGATGCAAGCTTTTTCAGATAACCATCATTTATTCCTCGAAAAGGTGAAAAATTCTCAGAGACAAAGCACATGCAATAGCAGAGACATACAAAAAAAGTGGCTAAACGAAAATAATAAAAGGGAAGAGAAAACACCAACCTGTAGAGGAAGAAGAGACGAGCGTGAGGGAAGGATTCGGAGGAAACAACGACGAAGGAACACCAAGGGAGGAAGAATGGAAAATGCAAAAAATAGAGGGTCAATAGAAACAAAGTGAAGTTGCAAAGCAAGAGCGAAAAGAAAGGAAGAAAGAAACTGAAAGATGAGACTTCAAAATTCAAAGTGAAAGGAAAAGAGGAAAAGAAGGGAAACGGAAAAAGGGGAGTTAATGAGCATTTAAAACCTCGCACATTCCCAAGGAAGTACAACGCGCGCAGTAATTAAAACAAAGAAAAAGAAAAAATGCTCCGCATTGAAAGGAGACCAACAGGAGTTATACGAAGATCGACAAAAAGGCTAAATGCTAGAGCTCGACTTCTCCAAAAGATCGAAGTCTGAAGACGTGACCTTAAAGGTAAAATCGAGCTCAAGCAAGGGCACTGTTCATATCTTGGATCAAGCTATCCGACCCAGACTGATTGAAGACAAAGCGACCGACCTCTTTAGGTCAGGTTCCCCGATCTCTTCTTTAAAAGAGTTCGGCCAAATTGTCAGAAGAGCCCAAAGCAGGCCCAAACGAAGGAACACAGCCCAATCTAAAGGCAGCCAAAGCCTAGAAAGATAAAGGCGGTTCCCCTTAAAGATAAGATGACTTCACTAAAAGATAAGATAAGATAACTAACTTATCTTATCTAAGAAGGTCAGCCCACACTACTATAAATACACTGGAGCACCCAGGTATAACTCATACTCTGATTCTACACAAAAACCTGCTTAAAGCCCATGCTAACTTAAGCATGGAGTCTCTTGCAGGTACCACCACCCTCCGGTGACGAAGGATCAGCAGCATCTCCGGCCATTAGATCCAACAAGTCGGACACGACAGCTCCGGCCACCACAGTAGATCTCATTCGAGATCGACCTTCAGTTTCAGGTAATCCTCGGAACAATGATCGTTCTTGAGTTATCTTCAAAAGAGTTTGTTGTATGCGTCTTATCTTGATATTGATTGTGTTTTGTATTGGTTACCTATTATTTATGTTAAGCATTGTCTTATTAGTTTTTAGTGGTATTTTATATTGAATTGTTAATGGATGTAAGGGTTTTAAAAATATTTTTTTCAAGTTGACAATACACTGTGCTCTGTTTGGGGAGTACGTGGATGAAGTGCATAATTTCTTAGGTTCTGGTTATATGGAGTAGCCAGTTGTTGTGATCCAACTTGCCAAAGTTAAATTCTTTAGAGGTAGTGAATATTATAATGTTTAGGCTTCTCAATTTCTTCTGAACTTTCTCTATTTTATATTTATTTTCCTATTTCTTCTTTTTGATTTATTCAGCTGGGTGTTTTGTAGGACAAGTTGGTCTCCAAAATGTTATGCATGCTACTCGCTTGTTCTTTAATCCTGATTTGGCTGAAGTTGTTGATTTCAAAAACAGGTTATTAGATAGTATCTTAATAAATGACATGTTTAGTTCATTGGTGTTCCTATTTATACTTTTAAGTTGGTTAATATAATATAATTTCATTTTATTCTCTTTATTTGTGTTTTAAGTTTAGTTGATCTTGTTTCTGATTTTTTTTTGGATCTTTCTTTTTTTATTCTTCTGTGATGATTAGTATGGTTGACCAAGGTATCAATGGAACATAACCATTGTTTATTGCTAATGAGGGCAAGGGTGTTTCATTGGAAGATAATTTTATGCGACTTACTAGGAGATGCACTATTGAGAAACTCCATGATAACAATGAGGTTTATTAAGTTTTCCATGTCTTTAGTCAATTTTGACTTAGTTGTCTTTCGATGAAAAACTTCTACAAAATTATGTTTTCCACTTGTATCTCAAGGTTTATTTTTGTTATAATAGGAAGGGTCTTTTGTGGTTTTTGGAATTGTGAGATCTATTATGGATGAAAGACCTTGGTAATATTCAGCTTGTGTTTGTGGGAAGTCAATTCAGCCTCAAGGTGGTGCATATTATTGTGATTTTTGTCAGCACTATTTTACCAATATGACTCCTAGGTTTGTTGTGTTTATTTCTTTTTATGTGATCTCTTTTTTTTCTTTCTTTTTTCTTCTGTTGTTTCATTCTCCTTGTTCCATTTTTCTAATTATAGTTGTTTCCTTGTTTTTTTTTCCTAAATTTCTTATTGGGTTATTGTTCTATGGTCAGATATAGGATCAAAATAGCTGTTGAGGATGATAATCGACATGGTGTATTTGTCTTATTCGATCGTGAGGCTGCTTATTTATTGAAAAAATCATGTGCTGATCTATTTGACGAGGTTCAAAATGATGCAAGTGTATGGTTTATTCTTTTTTTTTTGTTGTTAAGTTTACTAGTGGATAAGGTTTGTTTGTGCCATATATAATTGTTTGTTGACTGTGTTTGAGTGTGTACTTAGTCCTTGATTTTCTAAGAACCATGTGTTCAAATTAATTCACAGGTTTTTTGTGGAGATAGTTATCCTGTGATGTTCCAACAATTGCTAGAGAAAAAATTGCTTCTTAAGATAGATACCAAGAGTGTTGGTGCTGAAAAATATTTCGGAACTTTCCATGTGAGAAGAGTCTGTGATGATGCTGCTATTATTGCTATGATTGAGTTGCCTAACTATGATGCAGATGATGAGCGTATTCCAGTGAAGGTTGCATCTTCAAACTCGTTTATTTGATATGTACCTGTCTCATAATGTTGTTTTAGTTTATTCCTTGCTTTTTCTTTATTGGTTTCTTTTCATTTGATTTTCTTTTATTTTTTTTTAAAACCGTGTTTAGGATGGTTATTTGGGAAAGATCCCTTCAAGTGACCATGAATATATTGTTGGCAAGAAGGATCTGTGTGAAGTGCTGGGTGAGGGTATCACTTCTGATGGGAATTGTTCCAATATGAAGACAAACTGCAGACCTTTTATTGATTTCCTTGGTGAAAGGATGCTGAAGTTTCTGGATTAGATGATATAATAAGACCTCTTGATATGTGTATTCATGAATTAAATTTTTGTTGATTGGTAGAGAAAGAGCAAGGCTTGGAAAGAAAGATTAGTAGAGAACCGAGAGAACCAATCTTCAAACACTAGAGTGATTAGAGTGTATACACTCCCGGTGAGGGTTCGATGCTCGATTCCTTGTTTTCCACTTTCACGAGCTTTCTTTTGAAAGTTTATTTGTACTTCATTTTGAGATTTGAATTAGTGAAATTCAATTTATTTTTGTTCTTGGAAGATTGATTTACTTTTAACTAAGTAGGTAGAAGCATTTAGCATGTAGTTGCATTCATATAGATAGGTTGCATTAAATAAATCCTACCATTCCTCTTCACTCCTTTATAGCTTCTCTTGAGCTTAGCATGAGAACATGCTAATATTTAAGTGTGGGGAGATTGATAAACCACTATTTTATGGTATATTTTAGATTGAATTAAGTGGATTTTGTCAACTATTCTCACACATATTCATGTAAATTGCATGTTTTTAAGTTTCCTTCCTAATTTTGTGCTATGATTGAAAGCATGCTCCTTTGGCCTTAAAATTTCTAATTTTTAATCTTCTCTTATTACCATTTGATGCCGTGGTATTTGTGTTAAGTGTTTTCAGGTTTTATAGGGCAGGAATGGCTTAGAGGATGGAAAGGAAGCATGCAAAAGTAGAAGAAAAACAAAGAATTAAGAATTTGAGAAGCTCGTCCCGACACGCACACATGGCTAACACGTGCGCATGACCAGGAGCGTCTTCCAATGATGCGTACGCGTGGCTGACACATACGTGTGACCTTGCGCATAGTTCAGCGACACTTACCCATGGCTGACGCGTACGCGTGACGAGCGTCACGTGCCTCAGTAAAGAAAAAATGTTGGGGGCAATTTCTGGGCTGCTTTTGACCTCATTTCAGGCCTAAAAATGGAGACAAGAGGCTGCAGAGTCAAGCTAGAAAGGGGATTCAATCATTTATTCATTCACACATATTAGGTTTAGGGTTTCTTCTTTCAATTTCTCCTTAGGTTTATGTTTCAGTCTTATTTTAATTTTGTTTTCTCTTACTTTTATTTGTTCTAGCACTTTAGTTATCTACTTCTCTTATTGATTCCTTTATTTTGCCCATTTAGTTTATGAACTCTTGTGTTACTTTCAATTTTATTTTTAAAGCAATTTTATGTTTCCATGTCTTTTTTATGTTTGCCTTGGTTTCTCTTATTGCTTTCTTGCTTGTGTTAGTTATAGCTTTTATTAATTCTTGCATTTTATGATTTTTTTTTTATTGCATTTTATGTGTTTGATGAAATGTCTCTTTTAGATATAGAGTAGATTTTCTATTCTTGGCTTGGGTTGGTAACTTGGGTGACCTTGAGTTGCTAATGCCCAAGTGATTGATGGTTGATGTCCATTGATACTAGCTTTCACTAATTCGATTAGTGAGTGGCTAGGACTTATGGATTGGGATTGATGAAGCTTATTTGACATTCCTTCAATTGTTAGACGATGACTATATGAGATTGATCCCTACAACTATCATATTGTGGTTAGTGACAAGGATAGAGATCCTTAACCATTAACCCTTGCCAAGACCTTTTTACCATTTGAGTTTTCCTTACTTTCTAGCTATTTACATTTCTTGTTCCTTATTTCAAAACCCCAAAATGAAGTACATCATAACCAATAATAAACACACTTTCCTGTAATTCCTTGAGAGACGACCCGAGATTCGAATACTTCGGTTTATTTTTATTGGGTTTGTACAAGTGACAAACAAATTAAACATTGATTGAGGATAATTTGTTGGTTTAGAACTATACTTGCAACGCGATTATTTCTGTGAAAATTCTTTACTGACATTTTTCCTCCATCAATATTGTGTGTTGCTCATTCTTGTTTGTGATATTTTGTAGGAAATGTTGTTACCTCATTAGCTAGCAATACATCCACAAATACTATAGGTTATTTTTCTTTTTTCCTAATGGTTAAAAATTGTAGATTTTCATTCTTTTTCACCTATCATATTTTTCATTATTATTATGATTTTTTTATATACGGGCTTTCTTTTTTACTTTTCTTGTTTTTTTATAAATTTTCTTAATACTATCTTGTTTCTTTCTTTATTTGAATGTTGTTTTAATTTTTTTAAATATCAAATGACGTAGTTGTTGATCGAGATGCTAGCGGTCTAACACAAAATTTATTAGTTTCAGGTATTATCATATGTTTAAGTTCTATTTTAATTTTTTATAACATACTCTTATATTTCGTGTATTCATGTACCTTTTATAAAACTTAGTTTCACAACAGTAATAGTGATAATGTTTATAATACAACAATAATAATAACAATAACAGTGGTAGTCGTGGTGATTGTAGTAATGTTTAATATAATGTATTTTGAATATTAGGTTCCTTTAATTTTTTTATTATTGCATATTCTATGCTTAATTTTTATTTTTATTTTCTAGGGGGTTCTATTTTATTTCGTATTGTAAATGATATGTGTGTAAGATGTATTTAAAATATCATGAATTAATTATGCTTACTCCATAATGATTTCTTTTTACAAAAAATAGATGAATCAGATATATATGATCCTTCCATAAATTCACGTAATCTATTTGGTTCTTTGATTGTTCATTCTCTTTTTTTGTGAAATGAGCTCCAAGGTATTTTATTTTTTTTCCAGCTGTTTGTTTCGTGATATGATAATATTTCCATTTATCATTTGATTCAATTTGTATGTATTGATTTATTTAATTTATTTACAATAATTTTTCTCATATATGCAGTATTATCTGTTTGATTTTTTCGATTACAAATATGGAGATGTGATACATAGTAAATGTATTTGACTATTTATAAAAATAAATATATATAAATGCAAAGGAAATTCCAATACAAGTGATAATAGAGAAAAAAAATTTTGGTTTAAAATATGATGATCTATGAATTATTTTTTTACATGATTTTTGGTTCATTGTATTTCTGTAAGCAAAATATTGATAGATACTTGTCATCCTTTTTTAATATGTTTGTGGTGTAAGGTGATTGCAGTGATTTTTCTTTCTGTTTGAAATCTATACAGGGTGTCTTGATATTAGTAATTCTGATTACACTTGTTCATTTTGTGGGGCAAACTTTTGGTTGTTAGAGCGTGTTGAAAAATATTCAACAGTAAATCAACCAATATTTACACTTTGTTCCTCAAAAGGAAAATTTCAATTGCCTTATTGGCAAAGGCCTCTAGAATTATTTTGTAACCTTATAGATGGTCGTGATAATAAGTGTTTACATTTTCAAAAAAAATATCAGATCATACAATAGTATGTTTGTATTCACTTCGTTTGGATGTAAAGTGCATGACTCAATTTAAGATGGTAGTGGGCCACCTCAATTTATCATAAATAGGCAAGTTTATCATAGAATTGGGAGTTTGCTACCAACTATTGGTGAAAATCCAAAATTTGCACAGTTATATATTTATGAGACAGAGCATGAAGTAGTCAATCGCCACGGGATTTTTGGGTATGTTCTTTTCAACTTCTATGGTTGATTATTATTATTATTATTATTATTATTATTATTATTATTATTATTATTATTATTATTATTATTATTATTATTATTTTCCATTATATGTGTATGATTTTTAGTTTTTTGTTTTATACTATGGACTAGAGAGATTTTAAATGAATTGTTATATTGTATCTTTTTGTAGGCAAACAACTGAAATAGATAAGGAATTGATTGTTGGTTTAATGCAAATGATTAATGAACACAATGTTATAGCCCAATTGTTTTGGAGAGCTCAACAATTTTATGAGTATCATACTTCGCAAGAATTTTGTTTGAGATTATTTTCTCAGCGAGTACATGATCTAAGAATTTACAATTATCCTTCGTGTGATGAGATTGTTGCTTTGATAGTTGGAGATTTTGAATCATCCAATTGTGATCGTGATGTTATTATTCAGTCCACCAGTGCTCAATTACAATGGATTTATGAAACTCATGCTTTATACTTGCCATTACAGTATCCTTTACTTTTTCCTTATGGTGAGGATAGGTATCAATTGAACATCCCGTATCGAGGGGTTCAAAATACTTACGTATGTGGAAGAAGGACGAGGGTGTCTTTGCGTGAGTTTGTGAGTTTTCGATTACAAATGAGAGAAGATGAGGGAAGAATCATTCACAAAGCTAGGAGGTTGTTTCAACAATTTGTTGTTGATTGTTTGGCATCGATAAAATCAAAGTACAATTAGAGGGGAGTTTTTGCATGGTATAGAGGAAGCTATGCAATGTGGTGATGTTGAAGCATCCTCAATTGGGACAAGGGTTATACTACCATCTTCTTTTATAGGTGGTAAACATTATATGTTTAATAATTGCCAGGATGCTATGGCAATTTACAAGCATTATGGTTACCCTGATTTGTTCCTCACTAATACTTGTAATCCAAATTGGCCTGAATATAAATGTCGTGACCAGGTTTTAAATCTCTTTGATTCTTGAATGATAGTTCCTCTTTAGCCTTTTTAGTCTCTCTTATCAATCAATTAGTGATCTTGGTTATCTTAATTCTTGAATGATGTCACGTATCATATGAGGGAGATTTAAAAATGAATCGGGACATTAATTGCTAATGTATATGACGATTTGTCTTCTTTTTCTTTGTTTTCTTTTGTTCCCCCAACCACCTCAGTTTTATTTCGTTTCTAAGATCCTTGTGATAGGTATAATTTTTTATACAGCAAAGAACCATAGAACATATATCAAGTAGGAAACAACATAAGCACTCTCGTTTTTGAGTTTGATTTGCTTTTATCATTTTGTTCTGAGATTGGATTTCCTTCAGCTGTGCTAATTAGTCATGATGGTGGAGGATTCCTTGCCTTTAAGGTTGCACAAAGAGTTCAATCAATAATGAATTCTTTCAATGTACGTATTTTTCCTTCTTTTCCCCCCTCCTCTCCCTACTTTCTTTGGCATGTTAGATAACTTATTTTTGTGATGTTGATTAAAATGGAGTTTCATTTAGTTGATTCTTCTTCTTTGGTTGTGCAGCTCACTTTGAAAATGAGGATACGAATAATTCTCCTCCTAAGTAGTAGGATGGAAATGTCATACATTACAAAAAAGGTCTATGGTCACGGTGATTAAAAGGGTGACCATAGGTCTATGGTCACGGTTTTTGACCTATGGTCACGGTTTTTCCACCGTGGCCTATTCTCTCGTAGCCGTAGACCTATGGTCATGGTTTTTTTTATCTATAGTCACAGTTTCTATGGTCACGGTTGTAGTGTTTAAATTTTGGCACTTTAGACCACGTTTTTTTACCGTGACCATAGGTTACTCTATGGTCACCCTTTTATTAAAACCGTAACCATAGCCTAAGCTATGGTCACGGATTTAGCGTGACTATAGGTATCTATGGTCACCCTTTTGTAAAACCGTGACCATAACTTAGTCTATGGTCACCCCAATTTTATACCGTGACCATAGCCTTATCTATGGTCATGGTTTTCAGCGTGACTGATGCGAGCAAAACCGTCGGTTAAGAATTCCTTCTCGGTAAAGGAGAAATAACCTCGTTGCAAGTATAGTTCTCAACCAACAAGTAATGCTTGATCAAAGTTTACAATTTCTAATCTAAACCGAGAGTCTTTCAACCTCGGGTCGTTCTCCCTAGGAACTAATGCCAATAAGTGCACAATTTTGGTTTTAAGAAAGCCAAAGGGGTTTTCAATGATTGAGAGCAAACAAAATAAAGAGATAAAAGAACGAGACAAAATTGTAATTAATAAAGCAATAAAGGAATAAAAGAACTATGTATGTAATATGGACAAGTAAAGCTATAAAGTGATGGGAAAGTAGTTCAAAACATAAATGAAACCTTGACTTGGGATGAGTTATGGAATCCCTTCCTTGCCATAACTACAACTATGATAATTATCATGAGTTAATCTCGCTTAGTTAACCCCAACCATCGAGAAGTAAGTCAAGCAAGCATAATTGACCTTAATCCATAAGTCCTAGCTAACTTACCAAACTAGTTGATAAAAGGCTAGCTTTAATGGAAACAAGAATCAACTAACTCCCCAAGAATTATCACTAAATGTTGGACATTATGGCTCTAGTAATTCATAAAATCATTTCCCGAAGCCAAGGGGTGGAAATCTACCCCATAACTAAGCTTGGCATTTCATCAAACACATAGAGGGCATAAACATAAAACATGGCAAAATTGGGAAAATGGTAAAAGCTATGAACCATAAATGACCAAAATCAATAAAAGTAACTCAAACAAACATATAAAAGCCATCAAACATCAAATTAAACAACTAGGAATTCAAAATTGCAAAACTATATAAATTGACAAGAGAGATGAAAATATGAGAAAGTGTAGAACAAGTAATGTCATAAAAGAGAGAATTAAAGAAATACTTACAATAAAGTTGCTATAATCCAAATCATACCTTGAAGTATAAAATGCTACAAACCCTAATTAAACCTAAGAGAGAATTTCCTAATCTACACTACTCCTACTTCTACTATGTGTTTCTACCCTACAAGTGAGCTTCCTTCATAAGTGTGGAATTCCCCTTTATATAGCACTCCCATTCAGCATTTCAGCCTTCCAAAAATGAGCCAAAGGCCTCCAAATTTTCACAGCACATGTTTCATTAATGAAGTCATGTGCAGACACCTGTGCGGACGCACAGATGCGTGCGACTGCACGCTTTGTGAAAATTCCTTCTGTGCGTACCCACAAGTAGCTGTGCGCATGCACACTAGGTGATGCCTGGTTGGACACGCGACGCGCTCGAAATGATCCACGCGCTCTGATTGGGCAGCTGTGCGTATGCACAAGGAGCTGTGCGTACGCACACATCTATGAACTCATCTCCTTTGATTCTTCATGTTTCCTCCAGTTTGCATGCTCTTCTTTCATTTTCTTCAACCCATTCCTACCTTATACACCTGAAATCACTCACAAACAATATCAAGGCATCGAATGGAAGGCAACTGGAATAAAATAGATTAAATTAGGCACAAAAGAGCTTATTTTCATAATCAAGCACAATTTAGGAGGAAAGTTCAAAAGCATGCTATTCAAGGGAATAAGTGTAGGTTTATATGATGAAATCCATCCAATTCAAGCTAAAATATATCATCAAATATGGACTCATCAGTGACCATAGCATCTATGGTCACCCTATCTTAAAATCACGATCATAGCCTTATCTATGTCACAGTTTTCAGTGTGACCATAGCCTCTATAGTTACCCCACCTTAAAACCGTGACCATAGCGTTATCTATGGTCATGGTTTTTACCGTGACCATAGCCTATTTTGTTTTATGAGATTTAATTTTTTTAAAGTATAATCACATCCCAAAATGATAATCACAAAATAAATCTAAAATAAAAAATTCAAGAAATTTAAATCATAAAAGTTACATTATAAGCTAGATATTATTTCTGTGCAAACAACACAAATCAAAATAGAGTGTAATTTATCCATTACATGTAATATAGGATAAAGTCTTGTTTCAAAAAGTACAAAACACATCAAAATATATATTACATTTAGATAATCGTGAGAGACTCACAGTATCAGTGTCATCTCCTCTATCAAGTTAGATAATTCTGACATAGCAAATTTTGCTTCTGAAGCACCCATCAAAAGCCTATCAAATGTGGCTTCTACTTCAGTAATTCTTCCTTGCTACATAATTCTGCTTCTGTATATTCTTCAACATTTTTACTGACAAACTTAAACCAACACTACAATAAGAGAGTAAACAGATACAACAACAACATAAGTAGATGCCCTGAAACACACCTACCACCTGAGGCCCAAAAAAGGGTCTATTTAACATCACATATGACTAGTAATAAGTATATAACATGATTTCATACCTCCATTACATACAGAGCAATAGCAGGAGGGCCCCAGACCCAGGCCAGTCCCAACAAATAACCATCCTACACGCATACTAAACAAGTTGTTTATTGCTACACTGAAAAATTGAAAACACAAATTTTCACTGAGAACTAGTCATAAGGATTCACATTTGAGAACAAGGGATTCTTCTACTTGACTAAATTTAAATCAGAGTGAGGTTAGATGTTTCAGAAAAAGCAATTCTGGAAAACAAAAAAGAGTAAATAAAAATAGCCTAAAAAGATGCATTGAAACCTAGGATATTAAAGATGAAGAGAATATACTGGCTTTAGAAATATAACCTCATCGAAGCGCCAATTATCATTGGCAAAGCACACAACTGGAAAGCCCTACAATGCCTCAACTACATCAGCAATCCAGCCACTTAATAGACTTCCAATTAATGCACCACCAAGACATATGCTCACCACCAAACCTTCATTCAAAACCACACAACAATAAATAAACAAATCAAACCAGATCAAATTATTTGAAACTTTTAATAATGCATCAAATTAAGCATGGTATTGGAATTTTTAGTTTCACCTTCTGCCAAGGTATTTCCTCTGAAGCCAAGATCCACAGATATGCTTTCAAGTTGTTCATTAACTACTCTGGATAAAACAAAAAACAGAGGATCAATATTGAAAAGTTAACTAGATTACCAATCAAAGTCAAGGAAGAATGCAAAGGAGAAACTATAAAGCACAAAGATGGTATCCAAATAGAAATGATGAAAGAGTCTCCACAAGTACATGCGGTAAGGAGAGCTTCTAAGAAGGATTTGATGTTTCTTTCTCCAAGAAAGATTCAATGCATCCATATCTTTTGAACCTTATTTTGTTGGAAATTAATTAGTTAGATTAGGCTTATGCTTAATAAATAGATAGTTGGATATTTATCACTAAACATGCTAAGCAATATTAAATATTTTGCTGTAAATATTAATGTTAACAATCAAATCATGCCAGTTAATGTCCTATCCATCGAAAGAACAATCATCCAAGATAGAAATGATAAACTAGCAATATACCAGCAAGATTTGAAATACACAGCAACCAGCAGCAAAGTAAAAAGTTAAATAAATCCAGTAAGAAACAACTAACACAGCAAGCAAAAAGTGAAGGGGTACATTAAAACATTAAAGCTATCAGATTTAATGTTATCAGATTATAACATAATAAAACCCTAATGCTCAATTTGGTTTTTAGCTTAGGAATTTGGTACATTATTGGGTGAAGGGGTTAGAGGATAAGGGTACAAACATACCTGAGCACGCAGACATCGACGGAATAGAGCAACAGCTCCGACGGCGGTGCAGACAGCCACGGCTCCCTCTGGTGACTACCCAAACAGCGGTGACGGCGACACCGCAACGGCGACAAGAGGCACGAACGGCGGCAACTCCTCCTCCTGGGCCACTGGCCTGTGTTTTCTTGTCCCTCTCTTCTTCAATGGCGACGCGACGGCGACACTGGACGATGATGACCGCGATCTTGACGGCAGCAGCGACATGCTATGATCCTTCAAGTGGAGGCGTGGATTGCGGTGGCCCCCTCTCTCGCGTTTAGCTTGACGACATCCCTCTCTCTCAACGTTTCCTCCCTCTCCTTCTCGGTTCTGTAATGACGATGGCGACGACGGCACCCAGCCCCGCCGGTGCTGTCACCTCGCCCTCTTTTCTTCTCCCTGCCCCTTCTCTTTCTTTCTTTCTTTCTTTCTTTCTTTCTTTCTTTCTTCCTTTCTTTCTTTATTTCTAACCATGGGTAAGGGGGTGAGGGGGTAAGGGTAGGGGAGGGATAGGGTTGGGAGGGTTAGTGTGTGTTTTAAATTTTAAGGTTAGGATTTAATAATTTTAATTAAAAAAAGATATAGAGTAATTTAAAATTTAATTTAATTTTTAAAAAATTATTTTAAAAATATTATTGAATTATCAATTTGTTTATTAATTTTTAATTAAGGATTTTAATTTAAAATTTTAATATTTAAATTAAATTATATAAATTTTTTATTAATTTTTAATTATTAAATTATTAATTAATTTTAAATTTTAAATGATTTTTTAATTTAGAAGATAGAATAGTTATTGAAATTCAACCATAATTTAATTAAATTATATTAAAAATATAATATTTATTTATCAATTTACAAATTAGTTTTAAGATTTAAATAATTTTTTAATTTAAAATTAATAGTATTCAACTTAATCATTTTAGGTCACTCTTTCGAAAAATCGTGACCATAGATTCTTTTAGGTCATCCTCCAAAACTGTGACCATAGATACCTTTAAGTCACCTCCAAAATTGTTACCATAGACCCTTTTAGGTCACCCCCAAAACTATGATCATAGATCATTTTAGATCACCCTCAAAACCATGGCCATAGACCCTTTTAGGTCACCCTCTAGAAAAACCGTGACCATAGTCCCCTTTAAGTCACTCCCAAAACCGTGACCATAGACCCATTTAGGTCACTCCCAAAACCGTGACCATAAACCATTTTAAGTCATCCTCTCGAAAAACTGTGACCATATACCCTTTTAGGTCACCCACCCCCCAAAACCGTTACCATAGACCCCTTTAAGTCACCCCGTAAAATCGTGACCATAGACCCTTTTAGCTCACTCACAAAACCGTGACTATAGATCCCTTTAGGTCACCCCCCAAAACCGTGACCATAGACCCCTTTAGGTCACCCCCAAAACTATGACCATAGTCTCCTTTAGGTCACCCCCTAAAACCGTGACCATAGAGCCTTTTATGTCTCCCCCAAAACCGTGACCATAGACTCCATTAGATCACCCCCCAAAATCGTGACCATAGACCCTTTTAAGTCACCCTTTTTTGAAAAATCGTGACCATAGACTCTTTTTGGTCACTATAAAAAGCCGTGACCATAAACCTCTTTAGGTCATCCCAAAACCGTGACCATGGACCTTTTTAGATCACCCTTCAAAACCGTGACCATAGACCCCTTTAGGTCATCCTCCAAAATCGTGAGCATAGACCCTTTTAGGTCACCCTTTTTTGAAAAACCATGACCATAGATCCTTTTTGGTCACTATAAAAAACCGTGACCATAGACCCCTTTAGGTTAACCCCCAAAATCGTGACCATAGACTCTTTTAGGCCACCCTTTTTTAAAAAATTGTGACCATAAGTACTCTATGGTCATTATTTCAAAAATCGTGACTATAGCTTTTTTTTGTCACGGTAAAAAACCGTGACCATAGACGATCTATTGTCATGGTTTTTTACCATGACAAAAAAAACTGTGGCCATAGACCCAAAATGTTGTAGTGATACCAAATTCAACCACTAAATACAAAGAGGTATGATTTTTGAACTGTAATCTTCAACCTGGCATATCACAATTTTCCATTTAGACATTGTTTCTAATTGTGCTAACTCTAACTAGGATCCGAAAGTGAAGTGGGATGAAACATCATATGAAAAGTTTTTTGTTATAATCTGAATCCACTAATTTATACTAGGGTTTGGTACTGGGTTCAGTTGCTTTTCAGTAAAGTTTTTTCACTAATTGTAAATTGGTATACCTTTAATATTTGCCATATCAACATGGAGATTGATTCACCATTTTGAAGCAAAATTAAATTTTTTAACAATAGTGACAAAAATAGCTATGAAACTTATATCATAAAAAAATAATTTATTCATTTTTTACATTAGCATCACAGTCTAAATTGTAATTTATTTCTATAACACAAGTATCATTTCATTTAATTCTGTAACTTGCTCTAACTTTCTACTCAAATGCTAATAAAAAACTCATTTTTCAACTACTCATTTTTCTTTCTATTCAAATGTTAATAAAAACTCATACTCTAAGTGACATAATTCTATAAATTTGTCCCAACCATTTTGCACCCAAACTTCATATTTTTCCCCTTCAACTCTAACATAGTTCTTGTTCTTTATTGTTTGGTAGCTTCATCAGGTGGAGTTCTTTTCCCACTATTTTTCCACATAATTCTTTTAAGCCATCTGAAAAATATAATACATGTGTTACATAACAGAATTATTCATATATCACATGCTATAAATATTGTGCATGAAGAAGAAATAAACATAAATCTATAGATATATTTTATTACAAAATTCAAAATACAAGTATTTGAGATAAGAGAAATATATAAATTGAAATATTATGCATTGTCCAAATTTTTTAGATCTTTTGTAAAACTAAAAGATTGGTTTGAGTTCTTACTGTTTACTTTAATCAAAGGAAACACAGTTGCATGCTTGGCCATATCTACTTTGCTCTCTGTTATTTGCTTCTTGCCCATTGGTGCGCGAATTTGTGATTCGCACAACTGAACCGACAACGTCCAAGTAATACCTCAGGTGAGTGAGGATCGAATCCCATGAGGATTGCCATATTGAGCAAGATGTGGTTATCCTGCAGATCTTAGTCAAGCGAATAGAAAGTTGATTGTTGTTGTTGTAGGCACATAAACAAAACAATAACAGTAAACGTAGAAGCAATGGTAAGAAATTAGTTAAGGCTTCGGAGATGCTTATTCTTCTGGATTAATACGTTTTACAAACTATTCCAACAATGAGTGATTCATTCAATGGAAAGGCTGCAAGTGATTAAGCCATGGGTCGTGGTCATTAATCTCCTCTGATCCAAACTAAACGCCCGAACAGGTTAGTCAATTTGGAAGAGGGTGAAGCTCACGCAATTCAATCTCTGATGATCCTACTCAAAATGCCACAGACGAGGTTGGATCTTCTGAATCGGAGAATAAAGCTCTATGATTCTAGCCTTGGAGCCACATGAACCTCAATTAGCCATGACTAACGAGATTTCAGTTCACATATCCCTATTAGCCCAAGTAACTTGTTGGAACCTGTGATGTACTCTCAAGCTGTAGCTTAATACTATCCAGGTAAGGACTCGTAAAGACTCATGTAGAATAAGGGGTCATACTTTCGTTCCAGCCCAGATTCATAAATATGAAGAATGACAATACTTCATAGAATAGAATCAAACATATATTAAAGTATAAAAGTAATTGTATTAATCTATAGGAATCAGCAGTGCTCCTAACCTTAACCTAGGAGGTTTAGCCACTCATACTGTACAGAAAATAACGTATGATAAGTTCTGAGGGGCTGAAGATCCTAAACATGGGTGATCTTCGCCTATATATACAAATCTAATAATTAAAAATTACAAAAATGAAATAAACTATGATAAAGGTGCGAAAATCCACTTCTGGGCCCACTTGGTAAGTGTTCGGGTTGGGCTTAGCGTCCAACTTGAAGGAGTGGGCCTTGAATGCCTACTACGGGGGTTTGTGTGCTACTTCCTTACTTCCCTTGTGGCGTTGAATGCTGGGTTTGGGCATTCAACGCTGGCTTGAGTCCTACTTGAGCGTTGAACGCCAGAAATGGGGAAGTTTGGTCGTTCAATGCCCGTTTTGGGCAGTCCAAGCCAAAGAAAAGTATAGACCATTATATATTGCTGGAAAACTCTGGAAGTTAGCTTTCCAACACCATTGAGAGCGCGTCAAGTGGATCTCTTTAACTTAGAAATGCTCATTTGAATGCATGGAGGTCAGGATCTAACAACATCTACACTCCTTTCTTTTCTTCTGAATCAGACTTTGCCAAAACTTGCCAAGTTCACCTAAAAATCACCTAAAATCATAAAAAAAAAACAAAAAATCTCAAAGTAGTATCCAAAAAGAGAAATTTTCACTAAAACCTACTAAAACATAATAAAACTTAACAAAATATACTAAAAATACTAAGAAAACAACATCGAAAAGCGTATAAAGTATCTGCTCATCAGAACACCAAACTTAAATTGTTACTTGTCCTCAAGCAACCAAAAACAAGTAGGACTACAAAGAAGATAAAGATACAAGAAGTCTTAGAATTTTCAATGAAGCTCAGGTCCAAATACTGAGTGGGGCTAACAGCTCTTTACTTCTGAACAGTTTTGGCATCTTACTTTCCTTTGAAGTTCAGAAATATTAACATCCCTTGGAACTAGAATCCGGATGATATTATTGATTTTCTTAGTTTAGCTCTTCTTGATTCTTGAACACATCTTCTTTTGGTGATTTTCACCTTTTGAGCCTAGCCATGACTCTAAGCGTTATGTTTTTCCGTATTACCACCAGATACATAAACGCCACAGGCACTTAACTGGGGGAACCCTTTGGATTCAAATTTAGCTTTGCTTAAATTCCCAAATCGTGGTGCCCAGAGTTCTTAAGCATACTCTTTAGCTTTGGATAATGACTTTAACTGCTCAGTCTCAAGCTTTTTTTCTTGACACCTCTACACAACAAGCATTTAGTTAGGGATAGCAACTCAATTGAGCTTTTTAGGCCAATTTTTGACCCTCCTAACCATTGATGCTCAAAGCCTTGGATCCTTGCTCTTTCGATTTTTCTTTTATGAGCTTTTATTTCTTTCTTTTATTTTTCTTTTTCTTTTTCTGTTGCTTTTTCTTGCTTTAAGAATCAATATTTTTTATCTTTCAGAGAACCAGTAATACTTCTCTAAATTCACCGTTCTTCAAGAGCCTGATGTGCGGAAAATGATCCGACACAAAACTCACCGGCAAGTGCACCGGGTCGCATCAAGTAATAATAACTCATGGGAGTGAGGTCGATCCCACAGGGATTGAAGGATTGAGCAATTTTAGTTTAGTGGTTGATTTAGTCAAGCGAATCAAGATTTGATTGAGAGATTTGTGATGTGCAGAATTTAAATTGCATGGAAAATAAAGGAAATGGGTAATTTGCATGAAATTAAAGAGAACTGAAATGTTAAAGTGCTAAATCTTAAAGAGCAAGAAATTAAATGGCAGAAACTTAGAACGCAAGAAATGTAAATTGCAGAATCTTAAAGTGCAAGAAATGTAAATGGCTTGAATTGTAAAGGGAATTGGGAATTGGATTTGCAGAAATTAAACAAGGAAAAGTAAAATTTAACAAACAGAAGAGTAGAAAATAACTTGAATTGAATCGGATCTAAAACGGAATTGTAAATGGGTTTGAAAAGCATTAAACAGAGAATCGAAAATGAGAAATCCAGATCTCAGGACTCAAGAGACTAGATAACTAAGCCTAGATCTCAATGCCTTCCTAGATCCAACAAGAGCAATTGCAAAGGAAATGAAGAAATGTAAATTGCAGAGAAAGTGAAAGAAGAAGCAATTAACAGAAACTAAAATTCAATGATGCTGAAAATTAAACAAGATCCCAAGGTGAGATTGAAACAGAATTTCTTCAATTCTCCACCCAAGATCCGAAGCAAGAAAAGTAAAGAGTATTCAAGCAAGAACAAGGAAGAAGAGAGATCAATTCTCCTCCTCTAATCCTCTTGAATTAAAAACAACAATGCCAAAAATGTAAAAGTGAGCTATCTACAAACTACTAAATCAAAACCAAAAAAAAAAAGCTCAGCTAGAAACTTAAATCCTAATCTATTTATACACTTTCTTCAAATGGTCTTCAAGCCTTGAATTGGGCCTTTGCTCTTGATGTAATTGGGTTGATAGAGGCCTTGGTTGATTGCTCTTGGAGTTAGAAAGAGAACCAAAGTGAACCGGGTTGGGAATTATAAAAGCTTGAGTAAAAGTTTGAGTAAAAGTTTGAGGCAAACTTTTACTCAAACTTTTTACATCAGCAACCCCATTCTTGCTGCTACCAACGTTTGAGCTAAAGTTTGGGGTCAAACTTTTGCTCAAACATTGGCCCCCTTATGCACACTCATGGCGCCAACGTTTGCCAAAAAGTTTGAGGCAAACGTTGGCGCAAACTTTTTGTCTCCAGGGTGTTGATTTGTGATGCCAACGTTTGCCAAAAAGTTTGAGGCAAATGTTGGCTCAAGCTTTTCTCCCAAAAGTTTGAGCTAAAGTTTGAGACAAACTTTTGCTCAAGCTTTTTGTTCCCTGGTGTGTTTTCACTTATCCGAAAGTTTGAGCTAAAGTTTGAGGCAAACTTTTGCTCAAACTTTTTGTTCTCTTTTGCTCCTAGCCATTCCTTCTTGCTTCAACCTTTCTCCAAGCTTTCTTCACCTATCATTAATCAACCAAACACATCAAAGCTATGCTCAAAATCATGAGTTTGTCATTCTTTCATAATATGTGGCAGTTATAGCATAAATCCTCATGAAATTGCATTAATTCATCTATGGTTGATTAAATCAAAGGAAACATGGAAATCTACCCAATTGGCTTGTTTATGGCTCAAGAAAGTGCATAATTCAATTGAAATCAAAAGAAAAAGGCTAGTAAAACTAGGCTAAGATGACTTGTCATCACAACACCAAACTTAAAGCTTGCTTGTCCCCAAGCAAGAAAGGAATTATGCTCAAAGGTTCTTTCAATCAGAATGGATTTGAAAAATTACATGTAATGTCCTGTGAGTGAAGTGATCAAGTGACAGTGGGGTGAACTCTAAATCATGTGCTCATGCAAGGGCCTCAGTGCTTACTAGTCCCTACATCTTGGAAGTCTTAGGTCTTAGGATTTTCATCCAAATGGTATCATGGAGGTCTCTTTATATGTAATCACCTTGAAGCAGCTTATGGTTTCCTTGCTTTGGCCTTGACTCTAAGTGTCATGTCTCAAAGCGGCTCTTTAGATAAGCTTTCAATCAATACTCCCAAACCAGTTGGTTTTAAGGTATTAGGTGTTAAAGCACCCCTAAGGATTTACTTGCTCAAGCCTCTTTCTTTGACACAATTCGACCACAAGCATTTACTAGGATAACAACTCTTTGAGTTTTTGTTTCTTCTTTCTTTTCTGCCTAGTAATTGATGCTCAGAGCCTTGGTCCATGTTCTTTTTGTTTTTGTATTTTCTTTATTTTCTTTTGTTTTGTTTGCTGCTTCTTGGATCAATAAATTTTTGAGAATCTCCACAATACTTCTTTGAACTTCATGTCCCGCCTATGAGCTCCCATGCAAGTTTTCATAAGCATGCAACCTCAATACATTATCATACAACTAGAACCGCCACTTCTCCTAATCTTTTGCTTGCCTCAAAATTGTTTAATTCCTCAATCCTTCTTTTCAAAGAACTTTCATGTGATGCATTTTTGAAGTATTGAGTGCAAACAAGTGTGAAAAGTGTAGTGTTGTGAATAATCAAGCATCTTGCTTATTGAATTACAGAAAAACTATATTAGACAGAAGGACAGATAGGGGTATAATATAACTTTCAATCACATCAATATCTGATAATGAATAATACAACCTTTTGGAGTCTACTTGCTGTCCTCTTCCTCATCATCATTGCTGGTCTTCACATTCCTCTTTCGTCTCTTTGATTGATGATGCTAAATCTTCCCAAAAGTTTGTATGGTACTCTGCAGTGATATTTGAAAGTTGCTTGTTCCCCAAGCACTTAGAAACAATGGTTAGCATGCATGATTTATTTGTGGGCCTTTGTACTTACTTTGGTGTGGCAACACCAAACTTAGTACCTTGCCAATGGTCCTTGTGCATCAGATTAACCATGTGTAAAACTCTTTTTCTTTTTCAAAAGTGACAAAACTGGAAACTTAGGAAAAGACAGCATAGTTAACCAGTTTATCTAAATGCTTGAAGCTAGCATTATGCAGAAAGTGAGAATGTGTTTTATGATGGGATTTTGGTGGAATACCAAACTTAGAATCCTTCATTCTCCCTTAGATTGTTTTGCTGTGCAACACCAAACTTAGCTTCTTTTAATATAGATAAAACTAAGTAAACTTTTTATTGAAATAGCTATGAAAAGAAAACTACCTCAGGTTGGGTTGCCTCCTAACAAGCGCTCTTTTATTGTCATTAGCTTGACATCCTTCACCTTCTGATCATGGAAGTTGAGGCTTCTGTTGCCTTTGGTTTGCCCCTCTCACCGTGGGCTTTTCCTTGATGATTGTTTCTTTTCCCTTAGCCTTCTCATTTTTTTCCATAACTGCTTTCCCTTTCAACCCAGCAGCTTTTTCACTGTTCTTTGGGTCATCTTCAGTGGCCCTTAAGGATATGATTGCCTCTCTCTCGCCCAATTCAGCAAGGTTTTGAACCAGTTGTTCCATTTGCTTTTCAACTCTTCTGAGTGAGGCCTCTTGGTTCCTGCTTATCATCTCTTGATTTTTCCTTATTTCTTCCTGCTCTACTGTCATCATTTCTTGCACCTTCAGATTTCTTTCCATCATCATTTCTAGGACATAGAGTCTTTGAGAGTTTGGAATTGGTTGTGGTTATGTCAACTGTGATGGTTGATGAGAGTCATTTTGGGCGAGTGGTGAGATAGGACAGGGTTGGAAGTGTGTGTATTGGGATGGTGTGTGATGATTGTTGTTGTGGGGGTGGTTTTTATGTTGGTTTTTGAAGTAGGGGTTGTTGCAGTTGAAGTCCCTTGGTTTTTGATTTTGGTTTTCAACCCCTCTCCAGTTAGATTGAGTTCTCCAAGGTGGGTTGTACACATCATTCTGAGTCCTACGTTGGAACATGCTTGAGGAGCTGTCTGGAGAGTGTTATCGCTCATGACTTTGTTTCTCATAGTTAATTACTTCAGAACCTTTTTCAGATTGATTCCAACAATGGGGGTTTTGAGGTGTGTTCTGTGCATTCGCCACAGCATGTTGCAGTTCATCTATTTTTCTGTTAATCACCTCCAATTGTTGCTTGAGCTGTTGATGTATCTGCTCGCTTTGGCCCATGATTGCACGAATACCTTCAATTTCATTCTCTTGTGCGAATGGTTGCACTCCTGCCTCTGGTTTAACAGTTCTCTGAGGTGGCTTCAGCTTGACCAGGAGTTCACTCATTAGTTCTTCCCATCCGATAATATTTCCTTGTGGGAAAGATTCAAACCACTGAGCAATGTCGTTCATGGTGATGAATGGTTGCTTGTTATCTAAAGTGGGGGCATTACTTCCATAATTACTAGAATCCGTTGAATTCCTTTCCATGATCTGCACAATCACAAACAGTCCAAATGAAGATTGAATACATTCATGTCCAAAATGTGGTTAAAAGGTTTAGCTGACACAATGTATCAAACAGTTGATAGGTTAGAAAGATTAGTAAGAGAGAATTGCTTCTCTCGTATATTCAACAAGCTGAAATATGAGAATCATAGGGAGCCAGAGGAACTAAGAAAACTTCACTTTATTGCTAAAGTGAGGTTTCAGTTAATTCAAGCAAAAATTCAAACAGTTAGTGGGTTAATCAAAAGTTAAAGAACAGAAAGTAAAAATGCTAGATCTAGATCACCACCTCACTTAATCATTGTCAATCTAATCAATCCCCGGCAACGGCGCCAAAAACTTGATGTGCAGAAAACGATCCGACACAAAACTCACCGGCAAGTGCACCGGGTCGCATCAAGTAATAATAACTCACGGGAGTGAGGTCGATCCCACAGGGATTGAAGGATTGAGCAATTTTAGTTTAGTGGTTGATTTAGTCAAGCGAATCAAGATTTGGTTGAGAGATTTGTGATGTGCAGAATTTAAATTGCATGGAAAATAAAGGGAATGGGTAATTTGCATGAAATTAAAGAGAACTGAAATGTTAAAGTGCTAAATCTTAAAGAGCAAGAAATTAAATGGCAGAAACTTAGAACGCAAGAAATGTAAATTGCAGAATCTTAAAGTGCAAGAAATGTAAATAGCTTGAATTGTAAAGGGAATTGGGAATTGGATTTGCAGAAATTAAACAAGAAAAAGTAAAATTTAACAAACAGAAGAGTAGAAAATAACTTGAATTGAATCGGATCTAAAACGGAATTGTAAATGGGTTTGAAAAGCATTAAACAGAGAATCGAAAATGAGAAATCCAGATCTCAGGACTCGAGACTAGATAACCAAGTCTAGATCTCAATGCCTTCCTAGATCCAACAAGAGCAATTGCAAAGGAAATGAAGAAATGTAAATTGCAGAGAAAGTGAAAGAAGAAGCAATTAACAGAAACTGAAATTCAATGATGCTGAAAATTAAACAAGATCCCAAGGTGAGATTGAAACAGAATTTCTTCAATTCTCCACCCAAGATCCAAAGCAAGAAAAGTAAAGAGTATTCAAGCAAGAACAAGGAAGAAGAGAGATCAATTCTCCTCCCCTAATCCTCTTGAATTCAAAACAACAATGCCAAAAATGTAAAAGTGAGCTCTCTACAAACTACTAAATCAAAACCGAAAAGAAAAGCTCAGCTAGAAACTTAAATCCTAATCTATTTATACACTTTCTTCAAATGGTCTTCAAGCCTTGAATTGGGCCTTTGCTCTTGATGGAATTGGGTTGATAGAGGCCTTGGTTGATTGCTCTTGGAGTTGGAAAGAGAACCGAAGTGAACCGGGTTGGGAATTATAAAAGCTTGAGTAAAAGTTTGAGTAAAAGTTTGAGGCAAACTTTTACTCAAACTTTTTACATCAGCAACCCCATTCTTGCTGCTACCAACGTTTGAGCTAAAGTTTGGGGTCAAACTTTTGCTTAAACGTTGGCCCCCTTATGTACACTCATGGCGCCAACGTTTGCCAAAAAGTTTGAGGCAAACGTTGGCGCAAACTTTTTGTCTCCAGGGTGTTGATTTGTGATGCCAACGTTTGCCAAAAAGTTTGAGGCAAACGTTGGCTCAAGCTTTTCTCCCAAAAGTTTGAGCTAAAGTTTGAGGCAAACTTTTGCTCAAGCTTTTTGTTCCCTGGTGTGTTTTCACTTATCCGATAGTTTGAGCTAAAGTTTGAGGCAAACTTTTGCTCAAACTTTTTCTTCTCTTTTGCTCCTAGCCATTCCTTCTTGCTTCAACCTTTCTCCAAGCTTTCTTCACCTATCATTAATCAACCAAACACATCAAAGCTTTGCTCAAAATCATGAGTTTGTCATTCTTTCATGATATACTTAAAACTTATGTATCTCACTATTTCTTTTAAAAAAAATCTTTTAAACATGGTGAGGGATACAGAGGATATCGTATAACCAAAACAAAACAAGAAAATAATACTAGAAAAGGACAAAAAACTAGATGTGATCATGAACTTAGAAAAGAAAATAGACAATAAATAAACGTACAGTGAAAACAGAAATAAAATAGAAAAGATGTAATGGGACTTAACAACCTCAGTGATGACAGCTGCTGCTCCCTCTGGAGAACCCAATGGAGCATTTTAGCTCCTCTATGTCACGTCCTTGTCTCTGCTGTTCCTCCATCAATCTTCTCTGATCTTCTCTCATTTCATGGAGGATAGTGGCATGCTCTTCATGCTTTACTCTCAGCTGCTCCATGCTTGAGCTCAGCTCCCCTATTGAGGTAGTCAGTTGACTTGGTAGGGTTGCCTTGTGCATCCCTCCTCCACGATGCTCCTTCCACACAAATATCCGCAAGGACTTGATCCAATCTTTGGTTGGAGCTGCCCCTTCTAGTGTAAGAGTGTGGATCTCCTAGCATGTGTGTAAATTGTAGCGCCACTTTCACACTTTTCGGGCTAAAGTCTAATAGTTGCTCTCTCACCATGGTGCGCCAGTTCTTTGACTTTGGGTTCACACTTGTATCATGATTTTTGGTGACCCAAGAATTGGCAAAAAACTCTTGCACCATTAGTGTTCCGACCTCTGAAACAGGGTTGGCCAGAATTTCCAAATCCCTTCTCCAGATTTCTTGTTGGATCACCGAGTACTCCCCTTTCTTGAGCTTGAAGGGGACCTCAGAAATCACCATTTTGTTCCTTAACACATCATAGAAGTGATCATGGTTTACCTTGGTGAGGAATCTCCATGATTCCCAAGGTTCAGAAGTGGAAGCGGGGGCTTTTCTTTTCCTCTTTCTTGAGGCTTCGTCGGTCTTTGGTGCCATACCTAAGAATGGTAGAAGTCAAAAAGCAAACCTTTTGGAATACCAAACTTAACAGTTTTGCTTGACCTCGAGCTAAGAATAATAAAAGAGAAGAAAGGAGTAGAAGAAAGAAGGAAAAGATAGAGATAAAGGGAGAGAAGGGCTTCGGCCGAGTGGAGGAATAGGAAAGAAGAGGAGTGTGGAAAGTGTTTAAGGTGAGAGGGAGATAGTGTGTAGGAGGTGTGTGTATGAAGGGGGTATTTATAGGGTTGGTATAGTGTAGGGTTTGGTTATGGGAGGGAAGAATGGGTGGGAATGGTTTGAATTTGAAGTGGATAGGGTAGGTAGGAAAGTAAAGTGATGGGATTTCGGATGGGTTCGGGGAAGAGTATGTGTTGGGAAGAGGGAAAGTAGGGTGTGGGTTACAAGGTTTAGAAAGTAGGAGAGAGAATGGAAAGGTGGGGTAGGTTGAGATTCTGTGGAACCCACTAGTTGAGAAGGCTTTAGAACTCGAGCTGCCTGCCCCCTACCTGGCGTTCAACGCCAAGAATGGGTGTTGAACGCCCAGACTGCTCCCTGTCTAGTGTTCAATGCCAGCAATGTATCCCTTAGGGGTGTTGAATGCCCAGAGTATTTCTTCTCTAGCATTCAACGCCAGCACCTGGCTCCTCTATGGGTGTTGAACGCCTAACTTCCTCCTTGTTTGGCGTTCAATGCCAGCAAGGGGCTCTACCCAGGGTGTTCTATTTTCAGTTATGCATGTCTCTGTCTCTGTCCTAAGTGCTGCACGTGATCACAAACATCAAAAAGCAAAGGAAAAACTAAAATGTAAAATCAAACTAAAACAAACGAAAAAAATTTAAAGTACTATGCTAGTAGTTGGGTTGCCTCCCAACAAGTACTTCTTTGCCGTTATTAACTTGACAGGCAGCTCCATTACGGAGGTAGGTAGGGACTCAGATCTTTATCCCTCACAGTGAACTTTCTTCCTGTGCTCTCATGATGAGCTCCATATGCTCTAGAAATAGGATTCTACTCACTGTGTGTGGAATGACTGGACTCTTAGTGAAGACAACTCTCATGCCAGGTGAGAGGCCTTCAGTGGGGATCTTCTTGTCCTTCCAACTCTTAGGTACCTTCTTCTTTGTGCCTTTCTTCCCAGTGCTTGATGATGGTTGCCCAACGCCAAACGTAGAATTGTTGTCTGGGGCCCGATAAACCCCAATTTTAGGGTTTATCTTATGTAGAATTTGAGGAGTTTTATCAACATTCCATCACACTTATCCACATAAAATGCATAGTTTTGTGTCTCCTTCCTAATTTCACTTAATGGTTGAAAACACGCTTTTAGGCCATAAATATGCTATATTTTAATCTCCCTCTATTACCATTCGATGTCGTGATCTGTTTGTTGAGTGATTTCAGAGTTTATAGGGGCAATAATGGTCCAGAAGAGAGAAAGGAAGCATGCACAAGTGGTAGGAGCATGAATAATGGAGCTTTAGAGCATTGGCATCGATGTGCACGCATTACCGACACGCACGCGTGGGAGCTTAGATCTGGGATAGGTGCACAAAAGTTAATGCATTCGCGTGGTTGGTCAGAAATCTCATCGACGCGTACGCATGCTTTACGCATACGCGTGGCTTGCAAATACCCAGACGACGCGTACGCGTGACCGACGTGCACGCGTGACGCTCGGCACGTGACTTCATTAGTGAAATCGGGGCTAGCGATTTCTGAAGAGCTCTAGGCCCAATTTGAGTTAAATTCTGGAGGAAAAAGACCCAAGGGACCAAGGATTGAAGGGGAATTCACACATTAGACACTTTTTTAGCTAGTTTTTGAGTTTATGTTTCTAGAGAGAGAAACTCTCACTTCTCTCTAGGTTTTAGCTTGCTCAATATCAATTTCACTTGGATCCTTTGGTTAGATTTGAATTCAATTTAATTCTACATTGTTCTAATTTGTAGATCTCATTCTTCTACTCTCATTTTAGTGTTCTTGTTACTCTAGTATTGTAGATCTTAGATTTGGATCTTGTTTACTTTTACTTCTATTAATGCATTGAGAAATTTCATGTTTATTGTTGTTAATTGCTTGATTGTGGTTAATTGTTTGTAGTAGATAACCTTGATTTGAATTTTCTTCTCAATTTCACAGTGCCTTTCATTATTTCTTACCAAGTATTTGAGAAATTGTCAACTATAGTTATGGAGTAGCTTTTTACTCTTGGCTTGGGGGTTGGGTAATTGGAGATACTTGAATTGTCAAAGTCTTTTGTTGATTGACAATTGGAAGTTGCTAGTTGATTTGAATGTCACTAAAGCTAGTCTTTCCTTAGGATTTGACTAGGACTTGTGGACACAAATTGATTATCTCCACTTGACTTTCCTTCATAGTTAGAGGTTAACTAAGTGGAGCAATGACCAATTCTTGTCACAATTGATGGAGACAATGATGATAAGAATTCCAATTATCACCCCTAGCCTAGGCTTTTATATCGATTGATTATCATTTACTCTTGTTAGTCTAATTTCTTGGTTTACTTAGTCCAATTGTTAATCACTCATTGTCTTAATTCATGCTCATTTACTTTCCTTGTCTTCAACTCCAAAAACACCAAGAGAACTCCTAACCAATGATGTGCATTTTAGGGCAACTCCTAAGGAGAATGACTTGGGATTTTACTCCCGGTTATTGATTTTGAATTGTGGTGACACATTTTCTAAGTTTGGTGTGGATTGCTTGTTGGCTTAGACTATACTCACAATGAAATTTATTGATAAATTCTAGACCGACAAAATATCACACATCAAAATGTTTCCTCTTTTCCTTCCTTTTTTAGGATGGCCACCAAAAAAGGCAAGGAGAAGGTGTCCAAAAAACTGCCTACTAAAAGGGTACCCCAAAGATCAAATGCCAAGGCGCACTCTTCCCTAGGAGCTAAGCCCCTCTCCAAGAGGGCAAAGACGATCGTTCATATTAATGAACAAGAGAAGGGCAATCTGGCACGGGACCCCATAACGTTTCTCAACTGCTTCTGTGAGCTCATGTTTCCTGCAATAATTGAAAGAAATTATTATTTTGAGCATCTACTCGCCCCTCCGGAGCACATTGTTCAGTATGTGATGCCCCGCATTGATCGGTGACAATGGGATTTCTAATGCGGAGACCACAGGAGGTCAACCTTTCTTGGGTGGTGGAGTTCTACTCCAACTACCACTCCCATTCTCTTTAGTCAGTTTATGTGCGCCGGAAGCATGTCCCAGTTTCGAAGGAAGCTATTTAGCGGGTGCTTAATGATTCACCGGTACCGGAGGAGATGGATGGTTACCAAGAGGTCCTACATCAGCGCAATGAATTTGGGTTTGATTGGGATTCGATCCTTCGAGTCATTGCCCAACTAGAGATTCATTGGACCCAAGGGAGACTCTGGATGCGGCCTAACTGCATTGACGCACGCGGGCTTACAGTGGAAGCTCGAGCATGAGCCCAGATCTTTTCTCACTACGTGCTTCCATGCACCCATGAGTCATCCATCACGACGGACCTATCCCTCCTTGTCTGGTGCATACTCACGGAGAGGCCAGTCAACATCCATCTCCTCATCCGACAAGCGATTGGTCGGGTCCATGCCAAGGGTAATCTCCCATTTCTTGCCTTGGTATCAGATTTGGTCGCTGCTGCTGGTGTTCCCTGCGACGCTAAGGACATGAAAGCTATAATTCCGGCAAAGGGCGATATCGTCCCGAGCGGGAAATATCTTCAGCCTCCCACGGACACCACAAGCCTTGACATAACTCCGCCTCTCGCCATTCCTAGCACTTCATCAACTCCACATAAGTCCACCCATCAACTGCTTCTTGAGCTCACTGAGAAGATAGTCCGATATGAGCGGTGGAATAAATGCTAATTTGCTTACTTGAAGAAGCTTTGGGGTTGTGTCAACCCGCCTATGAAAGAGCCAGACATTTCCACATCCGCTTCAGACCACAGTGAAGCAAGCACTCAGGACACGAATGGTGGAAGTGGTGACCCCGATCCAACTTTACGTATCACCAATGGCACGGAGGACCGTGCAAACTTCTTAGTGTGGGGAGGTCGGTTACCGACTTCCATAGGTAACAACCCTTTTCTTTTCAACACCCATGATTTTGATTTTTCTTTCATTAAATAGGATAAATTGCATGGTTAGTTTTTGTACTTGAACACTTTTTGCATGCTAGGATTACTTGGTTAGGGTGATAACTTTTTCTCCAAGAAATTGCCTTTAAGGCACCCTACTAATTTAAAAAATTTTTTGTGTTAATCTTGCTTGAAGAATTTATTCAGGAACATGGTTTTTGAGCTAAGAACACAAGCATGTGATTTTTGAGCCCAACTGCATGGTTATATCTTATAACCACTATCTCTCCTTCTTGTGTGATTATTCTCTTTCTATGATTGTGATCTTTGATTTGTTTGATTCTTTATGTCCATTATTCCATGTATACGTGCAATTATATAATTGAGGCCATCATTTCATTTAGCTCACTTACCCAAATAGTCTACCTTTCATCAACCATTGTTAGCCAATTTTGAGCTTATTTTAATCCCCTCTTGTTCTTAATTTTAGCACATTACAAGCATTAAAGCAAAAAAACAATAAATGTCCTTTATTTGGATCTTTGATTAGCTTAGGCTAATGAGTGTGTATCATTTAAGTGTGAAAAAACTTGGGACATTGGTTGAGGTAAAAGTGTATTTTGAGTTTTCTATTAAAAATATTGGGAATTAGGTACATACTCATGTGTTAATTAAATGTAAAACCATATGCATTGAGGCTCTTGTATATATATTTTAGTTTGAAAAGAAAAAAATGAGAAAAACAAAAAGGAGAAAAATAAAAAAATAAAAAAATAGAAAGAAAAGAAAAAAAGAAAGAAATAAAAATGGGACAAAATTCCCCAAAGTAAGGTTCAATAATAACCAATGCATATGGGATGAGATAAAAAAAAGGAAAATGCATGAGTGTGTGAAAAAGTGAAGAATGGGTAGTTAGGCTTGTTTTAGATTTTTATAGGTTGTTATATAGGTTAGATGGAAAGCTTAGGTTAATCAAAGATTCAAATTTCGAGCTCACTTAGCTATATATAACCTTACCTTGACCCTAGCCCCATTACAACCTAAGAAAAGACATCATGATATATGTATGCATGCATTGAATGATTGTTGATTGTTAGATGAAAAACAAATCTTGGAAAGCATGATTAGAGGAGAATTGAGTGGTCAACCCTAAACAGTAGAGAGGATAGAGTGCAAACACTTCCGATGAGGGTTTGATGCTCAACTTCTTGTTCTCGGCTTTCACGAGCTTTCTTCATGCAAGTTACATACACTCCACTTTGATGTTTGAATTGGTAGAGTCATGAATTATTTTGTCATTTTGGCCCTATGTGCTCATAAATATATATATATATATATATATATATATATATATATATATATATATATATATATATATATATTCTTGGAAGTTGATTCACCTTTGACTAAGTAGATAAATACATTACACTATAAGAAAAATACCCATTTAGCCACACTTTTTTTAAGCTACATTTGAAAAGCATAGCCTATTCTATGAATAGGCTACGCTTTTCTCCATGTTGCCTTTTTATAAGAGAAAAGGATACACAATTGTGGCATCATTTAAAAAGTGTAGCCGTAGGTATTTTAGAAATCACTTATAAAGTGTAGCCATAGGTTGATATCTATAGGTTCACTTTTCGTATCAAAGAGGATGCTTTTAGAGGGTAGCCTATTTGTTAAGTTTTGGGTGCATTTTAAAAGTGATGCCTAATGTATCTAGAGTCAAAAATTTAACACTTAGTCAATTTTTTCCCTCTTAACTTTTTCCCGGCGTAAGGACGCACGCTCAGCTCACACTTAGTGAAAATTTCCCTCCAAGAGAAGAAAACCCTTTCACCTTTCACCTTTTAGAGAAGAAAACCAAGAGTGATCGGTGTTTTTGCTGCTTCTTCTATTTGCAGTGGTCTCGAATGACCAAGGGTTATTTTCTTCTTTCTTACACTTGCTTTTCTCAGTGAAGGGTTCAGAGAAGAAAACCCTCAACTCACACTCAGAGAAGAAAACCCTCAGCTCACACTCAGCTCATCATCACCCTTTCACCTTTTAGAGAAGAAAACCCTCCAAGAGTCACCACTCACTGCACGAAGAAAACCCATTCAGAAAACCCTCCTGCATCGCGTGAATCAAAAACCCTCACCATCGCGAAGATCGCACCCCAGTCACCACTCACCGCCACACACCACTCACCACTAACCATTGACTGTCGCTCCTCTTCGCCCTCCTGCACTGATCGTCGCATGCCTCCCATACCGTCGTCGATCTCTGCGCTTCTCGTCATCCTCTCTGTGCTCACATCGTCGATTAGGTATGTATTAATTTTCATTTGATTTTAAAATTTGAGGGGTTTAGGGTTTCGATTTTAGAAACCGGTTTCTGCTCTGTAATCACAAACACAACAACTATAGTCTTGTTTATTTCTTGTATTTCAATTAGAATGTTGAAATTTGAGAGTAACCAAGTTGATGCAGGAGCTAGATATGCCATTTTTGAGCTGAAATTGTATTTGGTTTGGGTGACATTTTAAGATATTTATTTATTTTTCAGGTGACATTTATATTGAACTGTATTTAGTTAATTAGATTCGAGTAATTTGTTTGGTGTTTTGTTCACGGCATCTGAGGCCAAGACATTCTTTTTTACCATTTGATCACGAAAATTTTCTAAACACTTGAATAGTTTTGATTCCATCCAATACCCAACTCTGCATGCAAAATTATTATCTTATTGTTAAAAGTTCCAATCTTTATGGATTAATTGAAATGAGTTTTGGTGTTGTTGCTATGTTAATTTTCATTTTTTCTTGATCCTAGCTCATTGTTAGTTCGGGAAATTGGTTCCGGGTTTGGAAATTTGAGCTTTGTGCTATAAAAATACTAGATTTGAAGCCCTAGAATCGCCAAAATCCATGTAAGTTAGGTTTTGTGTGTGATCCATTGGTCAATGGAGTAAAATTGATGATCTATTTAATCCTAAATTTGTGTTGTGAGGTTAGCTACTTGATTGTACATTGTGAGATTTATTGAAGCTTTGCAAGTAACTACTTGAATGTGCTTTGTTGTAAAGGGTTTTTGAATTGATGAAATGGTATTCGTGATTGAAATCAAATAAGTTTTTAGTAGATTATCTTGTTACTAGAAATTGTTGATTTTTTTTGGCCCTCACCAGTAATAGATTTCATTGAGATGTTCCTGTGTCTATTGCTTAAACATCATAGACCAGAACACTACAAATGATTTTAAATGGGAGAAAAATAAAATCTTCAGAGGGTTGTAAATACAGCTGATTATAATTGAATAAACTGATAAGTGCCACATGACCGAGTTACTTTGAGTTTGGGTTATAATTCTGTGAAACTAAATTTTGTTATCTAGAATGTGTTCAGATGAGGCTAAAACTGATGCTTGAACTGTAATTTGATTATCATGGTTTGTCTCCTCCAAAATAAAACCAAATAATGTAACCTTTGGTTAATTTACTTCATTTTTTAATCTTATGTATCTACAGGATGTAATTTGAACCAATGGATGGTACGACAAGTATCTAATTAACCAAATGCTCTTATTTATTGAAATGTATCTAGTCTACATTGTATGTACATTAGCAATATGAGTTAAAATTTGGGGGTGAAATCGCCATCTATCAAGATATCATAACCTTTTTCTTGCACCTGCTTTCAATATTGAACAATTAATTAATTTAGTGATTCAATCATGCCACCTTTAATTAGATGCAGCAGAGCAGAGGCCTCAGATGATCAAATTGTACATCGATACATCTCTATTGTTTATTGAACAATAGTCCTGTATCTGTGTGCTTTTTGTTTATTTATTCTAACTTCATATATTAATATAATTGATTTTCTTTAATTGTAATAGATGTGATCACTTTTACACGCTAAGGATTTTAAATAGAATGATATTAAAAAAAGAGGTGGACATATTAGGAGTAAAAGGAAGAAGAAATGAATGACTAAGTGAATTTAAAAGTTTAAAAATTTCAATTCATGAAAATTAATTTCTGTGAGTAAATTTGGTTTCTTTCGCATTAGAATGTGAAACCAGTTTCTGCAAATTGGTTTATAGATATACACGTTGAAAAATAGTGGTTTTATAAAATCTTGTGTCTTTCAAGTTGGATTGATTGAAAGTTTTTGGTATCCTTTCAAACAGAATATTACATCTCTAATTTATGTTGTTATTACTTGAGTTTTCTATTTTAATTATTGTAGTTAACTTGTTATTACTGTGATTCTATTTTGTTGGTTGATTCTATTAGTTCATTCATGTTCTTGTTATTTTTATTTTTTCCATTTTTTTGTTTTTACTATGATTTTCTATTTAGGTTGTTACTATGATTTCTATACTGTGATTTTTCTTTTGCCATCATCTTCTAACTGCTTCTCACTGCTCACCCAGCACCACCAGTGTCTGCTGTCTTTGCCGCCACTCCTCTGTTTCGCAGCCTCTGAGTCGTGAACTCCATCGCCGATTCCATCTTCACCTGGCCGTTGAACACCCTTAACTTACACCATGAGGACCACAACTCGCCTTTTGCCTTCTTACATAGATATCGTTGGGTAAAGATGCTTTATCTGTTTAATATACTCCACTAACCACTTCTTGTAAGTAAGAATAGTTAATTAGTTTATTATATTTGAATAAATTATTATCTTTTCATATGAAATTATGAATGCAACTTTGTAGAGTAGAACTGCATCTGATACTGTACATATTATACGTACTGACCACTTTCTTTTCTGGAAGAAAAATAGTTATTAAATTTATCTTTTGGGTTTGGGGTTCTACCTGGTGCCATGATCCATCTCTTTCACAGGGATTCCTAACCCATACCCGAAATGCAAATATATGTATGGCATATCTGACTTCAATAATAAAGAAAGATATAGACGAACAAATGCACTTAAAAGTGCTCCTGCTCATTAACCATCTTTTATATTTTTTATTTTCAAAATTTCTCCAAACAAATTAAACCAAAGTCTATCATTGTATGGTCAAGACAAGTGCTACTGTGCTAGTAATAAGTAGTTCACACCCATTTTATATTCAAATATCTGCGAATATATAGATATAGTTAGAAGGTGCGAACGGTAAATTGCAATGAGTTATGAATATATTTTGCACAGATTTATTTGAATTTCTAAAAAAACTATCTTTTAAATGCTATAGATATAAGGTTTTGCACATATCTAAATGTCCATATGTCTTTAATTTTTATACATTTTAAACTATTACAGACTTAAATATTAGAATTTCTTACATGTATACACTGCACATGTAATGGAACACAATTTAATATTTGCTTGAATTCTCTAAATAAAATGTTTTATTTTTTATTTTTATTTTTTATCTACATGCAATGAGTCAAGTTCTGCATTTTTGTTTCTGAAAATATGTTTATCTATTACATCTAGGGATCTGTAAGCAATAAGACATAAGGTGTGGCTATTTTTTTTAATATGACCATGGAGTAAGGCAGTAAAAGAGAAATTTAGTTACTTTATCATGGAGTAAGGCAACAAGACAGGGTACCCTGCTCAACTTAATTTAACAGATATCAAGAAAGAAATGGTAGTTAGAAATTTTGTCCCTTGCTTATCATTGCATATTCATTTTCCATTGCCTTTTCTATGTGCCTCCTATTTAGTTTTCACTTCTGGTTTAAGATTATCTGCATAACTTGGTGGAAAGATTTAGACACTTCTGTTTCTAGTCAACGTAATTGGAGTTTGGTAGTCTTCCTATGTCAGTCCATGTTTAGTCTATAGTTTCTCTAGTGGCATCATGGTATTTAACGAGAGAGGGGGTGTGGATTTATGTTGTAGTTAACTTGACTAACATGTATAATTATATTTCAACTATAATTATATTTGGTAAATGTAAATAAGAAAATTTAATAAAATTTGTTTTCTCAAAAAGAAAAATATATCATCATCAAGGTTAGTATATTTCCCTTGCCTTTTCTTTTGGCGGTAATTTCTATTTATCAAACCTAAATTACAGATACAAGGTTACATTTAGAGATATAATGTTAATGATTAATTAGTTAATTTATTACTACCAATACATGCTGAGAACTGGAAAATAAAAACTACCTTTGTTTGGACATAACTGTCTAATTTTTTTTTCAAATGAAATTATCCAATTGAAAAATTTGCGTTTTAATTTACAAAAATATTATTATAATTTGCGTTTGAGTTTCTTATGAATGGTTGCAAAAATATTATTAAAAAGTTGACTTTGTTTTTTATTTGCATTGAGCAAGATTGAAGGCGGAAGTTTTTAGTTAAGGTCTTCCAAGCAGATTTTGTCAAAACGTTGACCGTGTTATGGCAAGGTACAATGCATACTTTAATTCTTTTATTTTTTTAGTTTTGAAGTTACAATTTAACTTATTATATTTGTACTATAAATTCTATGTTTCTCTTTATTTGTTTTACCTCAATGGGTTTCTGGAGAATTACTTCTAAGACTAGGAACTATTTTCCAACCTAATTACAAGGCTTTGAAAGTCCTTTTCGTTGCCCATTCCCTTTATAGCGAATAATACCTTTCCTCCTCTATTTTTGATATCTTCACTTTGCGATCCCTTATAAATTTTTCTCCTAAAAAATTTAATAATTATCGATTAGGGTTTCTGATATGCCAAAGGATTGGATGGATCTACCGAGGTATAGCGAAGAGTATATCAATTGTGTTAATAGTTTTTTAGACTTTGCATACTCCGAGGGAGAACCGGACAGACGAAAAATTCAATGTCCTTGTAAGAGGTGTTGTAACATTAATTGGTATACAAGAGATGTGGTATTTGACCATTTAGTAGCCGACGGATTTGTTAAGGGATATAGAACATGGATTAAGCATGGGGAATAGACGATTCTGATGGCAGTTGACGATGACACGGATGATGAAGAAGGTGCACACGATGACATTGAAGGACTGCTTAATGATGCATTTGGAGATATACCTCATGCTGAGGGTGTTACTGTAGGTCAAAATGAAGAGGCTAAAAACTTTTACAATTTAATAGATGGGGCAAGTCAAGAGTTATACCCAGGTTGCAAGAAATTTTCTACATTATCTTTTACCATCCGTCTGTACTTGTTAAAGTGTTTGTACGGTTGGAGCAATGCCTCCTTCATTTCACTTCTTGAGCTATTGAAAGAGGCAATGCCTGACATTAACATACCTTCATCTTTCCATAAGACGAAGGCTATGATAAGAGATTTAGGTCTGGATTATAAAAAAATTGATGCTTGTCCTAATGATTTCCTCCTATATAGAAAAGAACTAAAGGATGAAAAACAATGTCGTGTGTGTGGAACTTCTCGATATACTGAAAATTCTAGTGATAATAGCGAGAACCAACCTGACAAGAAAGGTCGTCCTATTCCTGAAAAGACTCTAAGATACTTTCCTATAATTCCAAGACTTCAGAGATTATTTATGTGCTCAAAGACGGAAGCTAGTCTGAGGTGGCATGATGAGGAGCGCGTAAAAGATGGGACGTTAAAGAATCCTACTGATGGCTTGGCTTGGAGGAACCTTGATGAAATGGATGAAGAATTTGAAAAAGAATCACGCAATATTAGACTAGGCTTGTCAAGTGATGGGTTCAACCCATTTCGTAGTATGAACATTTCATGGAGCACGTGGCCCGTGATGTTAATGGTATATAACTTGCCTTCGTGGATGTGCATGAAACCCGAATATTGTATGCTTTCTTTGCTTATTCCTGGGCCATAATCACTTTGTAAAGACATTGATGTGTATCTACAATCATTGATAGAAGACTTGAAGTTGTTATGGGAAATAGGGGTCGAAAATTATGATGCATCAAAGAATGAGACCTTTCAAATGCGGGCAGCTCTTTTGTGGACAATCAACAATTTTCCTGCCTATGCTATGTTGTCTGGGTGGAGTACAAAGGGAAAATTGGCTTGCCCTTGTTGCAACAAAAATACCTGTAGCTTACAACTAAACGATAGTCAGAAGACAGTTTATATGGACCATCGTGTCTTTTTACCCATGGATCATCCATGGAGAACCAATACAAGATCTTTTAATGGGAAGCAGGAATTAAGATCCCATTCACCTGTTATAGAAGGAACTGAAATTTTTGAGATGCTACAAAATATTGAAAATATCTTTGGGAAGAAGCAAAGTACATCAAATAGTTTCCCATGGAATTGGAAAGAAAGATCAATTTTCTTTGAATTGCCTTACTGGCACAAGAACCCATTGCGTCACAACTTGGATGTCATGCACATAGAGAAAAACATACTTGACAGTGTAATTGGAACTTTCTTCGATATCCCAGGCAAGACAAAGGACCATTTGAATGCTCAATATGACTTAAAAGATCTGGGTATCTGGAAAAATCTTCAAGCAAAGGAGGTGAATAATGCCAGAGAACAAAGTTGGCAAAGGCATGCTTTTCTATGACTGCTGGAGAGAAGTAAGTTTTTTGTGGTGTTTTGAAGACAACAAAGCTACCTGATGGTAGTGCTTCGAATATATCACGCTGTGTACATCTAGCAGAAAGAAAAGTTTATGGGTATAAGACCCACGATACTCACTTTATGCTTTACTATTTACTACCAATACCGATTAAAAGCATCCTTCCTGATCATGTTGCCATTCCGTTGATTCGACTAAGTTCCTTTTTTCGTCTCCTATGCAAAAAATTCATCACACTGGAAGAGATAGATCTACTGGAGTTAAAGATTGTGGAAACATTATGCCACCTTGAGAGGATTTTTCCCCCTATTTTTTTGACATAATGGTTCATCTTCCCATTCATTTAGCAAATGAGGTGAGATTGGGTGGTCCGGTGCAGTTTTGTTAGATGTATCCTCCAAAAAGATACATGTGTACATTAAAGTCATATGTTTGCAACAAAAGTCACCCCGAAGGTTCTATTACAGAGGCATATCTGGATGAAGAGTGCTTAACTTTCTGCTCAAGATACTTGCGTGGAGGTGTGCAAACAAGACTTAATAAGCGGCCTTGGAATGATGATGATCCTAACGAAGACGAAGTTGTGCCATCAAAGTTGTTTTCTAGCAAAGGTCACTCGTTAGGCGTGGGAAATGGAGAACCAATTAATCTAGATGACATATCAATTGCTCAAGCCCATGTGTATGTATTACACAATTGTGAAGAAGTCGCAGATTATGTTAGGTAACTTAATCAAACTTTTTTTTATTCCGTTGTAAGTTCACCCATATTTTTTAGATCAAACCTAACTATTATTAATTATAGAGAGCATGAGGAAGAGGTTAACAATCACCGGGGAACGAAATGGAGAAAAGCAAAAGTTCACAACAAAACGTTCACGCAGTGGTTTGAAACTCGTGCGAGGGATCCAAATGTGCCTTCTTGTCTAAAAGAATTATCTCGAGGTCCAAGCTCTGTTGCAAGAAGATTTTCTGGATATGTAATTAATGGATATAGGTTTCACACTGTGCAGCGTGAGTCAAGGAGAAAAACACAGAATAGTGGTGTCACATTAACTGCTTTAACTTTAAGCTTTGCAAGTGCTAAAGATAACAGTCCAATCCAAGACACTGTAGCTTATTATGGCAGGTTGTTTGAGATAGTAGATTTAGACTATTTTGGGCATTTTAAGGTTGTCTTATTTTGGTGTGAGTGGTATGATGCTGGGAGGGATAAGTATGGTCTTACATTTGTTCACTTCCATAAGAAATGCTTCCAGAATGAACCTTTCATACTAGCATCTCAAGCACATCAGTGTTTTTATGTGCAAGATCCATATGAACACAACAAACATTATGTTATGGAAACTGTCCCAAGAGACTTATTTAAAACAAGCGACGAATCTGAGTCTGAGGCCCACCAAACACACTATAGTGAACAACACGAGCGTATAACAAGGTCTGCCATACCTAAGGCTGGCAATGGGTAGGGTAGGGTAGGGTTTGGATAGCATCCAAACCCTACCCGCGGGTTGAAAAATTTCTTAAAACTCTACAGTACCCTATCCGCGGGTTGAAAATCTCTCAACCCTAACCCTACCCACACCCTAAAGTTTTAAACCCTACCCTACCCGACCCTACTCGCAAAAAAAATAAAAAATTTTGAAGAAAATATAAAATTTAACCATTCCAAATTTTATACATATTAATAAAATAGAAAATAAAAAACTAAGTTCAAATTAAAATTAAAAACAATAAAATCTTAAAAAAATCCAACATAAAATTACAAATAATATGATCATCAACTAACTTAGTGGTTATTTTAAGTTTTTATAAGAAGAAAATTGTGAGTTCAACACTCACTTTCTTCACTACATACATAACTTTTATATATATATATATTATATAATATATTAGGGGTGCGGGTAGGGTAGGGTAGGGTACGTATACCCTAAACCCGTACCCTACCCTACCTGCAAGCAAATTCATACCCTACCTTACCCTACCCTACCCGCAGTAGGTAGGGTAGACAACCCTACCCGAATGGGTTGGTCCGGGTTGGGTACCCGTGGGTAGGGTATATATTGCCAGCCCTACCCATACCAGCTGATGATGGTGAACTTATTCTGGAGAGGACTGATTTACGACCCACGGTTATTGAAACGGTTCCCCAAGTGACTTCTGCCTAAGAATATGAGGTAGACTTCATTGGAGATTCTGATTCTGATGGGTCATCCTAAGCAATTTGTAGCTTAATATGTACATATGTATACTTAAGTTTTCTTCTTCACCTTTTTATTTGTAAGAAATACTTATTTTTTTGTTAATTTGTCAGTCTCTTACATTTTTCTTATATTGATTTTGATGGGTATATTGACTCTACTTAACTATTTTATTTGTGTAGGAATAAGAAATTTATTGATCTTAAAGCTATATCAAGTAAGAATTTGCTTAGACAATTTGAGGCTAAGAGACAAAGGATTGTAATTGAACGCAAGAAATATAAAATAGAAGCTGCCGCTGCTAATGACAAGGAGAAATCTGAGCAAAGGGTGGATAAACTAGAAAGTCAATTGGAGATGTGTGCAACCAAATAGTAGAAGAAATCCATGTCAAAGAAGCTGGATTTTAGTCATTTGCAAAGCACATTCGATTCTATTAGCAAAAGGACTAATTCCACGCCTACCACCTTGGAAGTACAGCCAAACATTTCTTCGCAACAGCCAGAAAATAGAAATAGAAAGGAGCTATTGACTGTGCCTACTGTTGAAAAAGTCAAGAATGGAGTGCAGGGTGGAAAATCAATACAAGGCTTGAAGAAGTCTAAGCCTACAAACATGGAGGCAGATGAACTTACAAGGAAGCTCGAAGCAATTCGTAAAAGGAACAGCATCGTGCCAACAAATGTAAGCCGAGAGCAGAGTTGTCCAAGTTCTACTCAACTCACAATCAACCAAGGGCAACAGCAGAATATTCAACTCACAGATGAAGAGACTCAAACAGGGCAAGATGACACAACTTTGCCTACTCCTGAAACTACCCCATAAAATGAAAGTGCAATGTTGGAGCAAGGAATATCAACAAAGGGTAAGAGGATGCCAGGAGTAAAGGCTACAACAATTAACGAATTCTTAAAGGAAAATGGGATAGATGTGGAAATTGAAGGACCAAGCACTGAACTAAGTGAGGACGGGGAAGAAAGCATGGCACTTGATAAAGACTATTATCAACATGTGATGGAGGACATTGATGATGAAGAAGGTACTGTTTTGCTATTTTTATATCTTCTCTTGTAAATTGTAATGCTTCTTTTTTCAATTGGCATCACTTATCAGTCCTTAATCTATTTCCTAATGAATGAAACTAGGAGAGCCAAAGAAGAAGAAAACCCGTGGAAAAACAACTTGCAAGGAGATTTATGCAAGGACCATAGAACAGCGAGAAGAAGTCACTTTTGATATTGGATAGCCCGTAGGACCAATCGACCAAAGTGTTTCTAATTTAACTAGTTTTGTTAGCACTATTGGTAGAAATAAAAGATTCGTTAGTCTTTTGTACACTAGTTGGCATGCTGTTCCTCCTAAAGCTAAGAAGTTCATGTGGGACTATGTTAACATAAGACACTCGGTAATTATTGACTTCGATTTTTTTATTTAGCACAAGAGCATATAACAATTACTTATAATCATGCAGACCAAGTTTATCCTCCCAGACAGTGGAGAAAAGTGGGTAATGCAAGCAATTCGAGATGCTTGGAAGTGGTTCAAAGGAAAGATTAAGCAAAAGCACTTCGTTCCCTATGATACTATTGAAGATATGGTGAAGAATTGACCCCCATAAGTACCAGAAAGTGGATTCATAAAATTGATCTATTATTAGAGTCATCCTCTAATCCAGGTAAAAGACTATATATGTTGAATTTTCATGTGTACACTTTGTTTCTAACATGTGGTTCAGCTCCTTCACCTTTCTTCTCTTTGGTTTCTTTGCTCTTTAGCATTTTATAGCTGCCAAAATGGTTGTTGCATGTTTTACTAAATGGACTACGACGGTTACAAATCTGAATTTTATCCATGCTTTATTTTTTTATCGGTTTTTGTTTTCTGTGCTTTTGATTGCTGTCATGTTGTGGCTCTGCTTTTTTTGTTTTCTCTTGAATCTTCTAATTGTTCATCTCTGGTTGCTAATCTGATGAAGTTCATTTGCATTTCTTATTCATGGATTAAGGAATTATTATTATTCTTATTCATGGATTAAGGAATCAGAAAGGGAAGGTAGTAGTAGCAGTGACAGAAAGAACAAAAAATCCTAATCAATTAACACTAGAGTACATAAGAGAACTTAATCACAATACACACTAGACTAAGGCGCATTATTTACGCAACTAGAGAAAGTAACCACAATACTACAGAAGCTGCCAGAATTAGTTAAGAACTTCTAACTACTTTTTGACACAATTTTGATTTGCACAGTTATCATCTGCCATTATAATTTCAATACTACCGTTAATCTGAATTATATTGTTATAACTATAGCTAGGAATTATAATAGACAACTAACACTTTCAATAATGTGCAGATATTCTTTCATTTTTTAAAAAGAAAATCTGGTAAATTGAAATAAATATTACCTATATTGTTGTACTAGTTCAAAATTGAAACTAAACAGGGAAACTAGTTGTATGAATCATTGATCTTATACTACTAGTAGTTGTGGTAACATCTTGTACTTGTGCCATGTGGCTCAAGTTTGAAAATTGAGTGCATTTATTATTAGTTACTGTCTTTCATCCTCATGCATTTGCTTCTTAATAAATGCAAACTCCACATAGCCACTTTTGGTTGGACTTTGATCATCTTAAACCGTGATCAATAAGGCATCTACAAACTAGAAGAATTGGGAGAGTTGTGCCGGTTGGTCACTGGTTTCACGGGAATCTTATATGATATTCTTTTTGATTGTCTTGGCTACACTGGTTTTTTTCCTATCTAATTTTTAAAGGCAGGGTTAATATTTAACGAGTGAATGTGATATATTTTTTAGTGCTTTAGCTTAATAATATAGCCTTGCTAGTAGATTTGCCCAACTCATTATGCTGCACATGTTAGTAATTGTATGCTAATTTTTTATTCACTTCCAGTCAATAAGTCAAAGAAACAAGCAACACAAGGAAAAATAGAAGTTTCCACATCGCATGGGGCCAATCAATTTCGGAAGAGTACGAGTGGCTATGGTAAAGTTCTTTAATATGAAATAGCAGATTTATATTTATTAGGATTTATATTTGCATAAATTGAAGGAAGAAACCGAAGTAAGATCTTGTTTTGCAGCGAGCGACAAAGGAAACAAATGAGGAACCAAAAAGGTTTGAGATGTTCATTGCTACCCGATCAAGTCGGAAGAGGAAAGAAGTGGATGAGGAAACACAGACTGTTGTTGTAAGAGTTCATTGAATAATTCATAATTACATTTCAAATTTAGGATATGGTAACTAATTCAACTTTTAATTGTTTCTTCTATGCAGGAAGACTTCCAACACTGCCAAGCTGCTCGTGAAACAGAAGAGGAAGCATTTGATACTTTATTCGGGAAAGAACAACCGGGTCGGTTAAGGTTGTATGGAAGATCCTGTGACAAAAAGTGATTTAAAAAAACATGATGAAATTAATGAAATAAAAAATTAGCACAAAGAAGAAGTGTTTGGTCTGAAGGATAAACTTGGACACATAGAGGCCAAACAGCAAAAACAAGAGGAAGAGATTCATGGGTTGCGAAATATCGTCAAGTTAATACTGCAGCGATCGGAACCTGGAATGAGGCCACAAGAACTAGGAGCTTTATTACAAGACGCCCAACAGTCTCCGATTGATGCGAATAGCGGCCATGGATCAACTCATTTTCCGAACTTGGATGTGGATCAACTCATTTTCCGAACTTGGATGTGGTATGTCCTTATCTGTTCCCTGTTCCATAGTTTTTTGCTTGCATTTACATTAATTGCTATGGCTGGAAATTATATGTCGTTGGCTTTATTAACCGAAGTTGTATTGCTATGGCTGAAATTTGTTTGTGCAATTCTGGTTGTTGTATTTCTGATTTTGTGAACTTGGCACAAATGAATTTGTCCCTATATCTAATTTAAATGTGAAAGTCTGGTTAATTAGTACATGAACAGTGCTATAGGGACATATCAGGATTGTGTTAAAGGAAATGGAAGAAAGAAACACCTGCATATTTTCATGGTTTGAACTTTGAATGAAACAAGATAATGCATAATTCTTTGAATTCACCTCTTTTGTTGTGACCATGTTATTTTTTTTTGTATATGCTTTCTTGGTTTACTATGTCTACGTAGTGTTCCCTTCATTGCAAGCTCATGTGGGATAATCTTGTGAAATGTTGCTTTTGGTTTGAACAGAATAACATTAGTTTTTTTTCATAATTACGAATGTCATTATGAATATTTTTCTAACTACTTTTCTATATAATTATGCAGGGTAACAATGAAGATTAAACAATGAAGATTAAGCTGATTATTATTGTGGTTTATTGGCTAAGATAGAGTACTGTTTAGAATCTTTACATGTATGGTTGATTAATGAATTTTATTAGAAGATACTTATGTATGTATTTAGGATATGTTTTTTTGTAGAGTATTAGTAGTAAATTCTAAGTGATATTATAGTTATTTTGATATGGCTATGCTTACTTTAGTGTGAGATGTATGACTTTTTACAATTAACTTTATTTTAGTATTTTTGGATTATTATTATAAATATATTTTGGTTAGAGATAATTTTTATTATATAAAAAAATTATTTAGTATAATTATGTATTTATTTTTATTTTATGATATTCAACTCATTTAAATAAAAATGCAGAATTATTATACATGTAATCATATTAACTATTATGTTGTATTAATAATTATTAAATATATATATATATATACATATACAGAAAAAAATGAGACCTAAGGCTACACTTATATAGAGTAGCTATAGTATCAAAAAAAAAATGAGACCTAAGGCTACACTTATAAAAAGTAGCCATGGTATACAATGGGGCTACGCTTTACAGGTGATGCAGTAGCATTAAAAAGCGTAGCCTATTCTGGTAAAAATGGAAGCTAAAAAGCGTAGCCTTTGCTCCTGGACAATATCACTTGAAAAGCGCACCCTATTCACAAATGCCAAAAGCATAGCCCTTGGTGAAAAAAGCGTAGCCTTTGAGAATAGGCAACGGCCGAATAGGAATCACTCCAAAAAGCGTAGCCGTAGCCCAGAAAGCGTAGCCGTAGCCTAAGGCATCATTTTTTTCACTTTTGGCTACACTTTTCATGTGTACCTGAATGGGTGTTTTTCTTGTAGTAATTTGCATTAGTTGCATCCATATAGGTAAATTGCATTTAATAAATTCTGTCTCCTATGTTTTTTGGTCTTTTAATTTTTAGCATCAGGACATACTTGGTTTTTGTGTGGGAAGATTTGATAAACCCAAATTTTAGGGTTTATCTTATGTAGAATTTGAGGGATTTTATCAACATTCTATCACACTTATGCACATAAAATGCATAGTTTTGTGTCTCCTTCCTAATTTCACTTAATGGTTGAAAACACACTTTTTAGGCCCTAAATTCCATCTCCTATGTTCTTTGGTCTTTTAATTTTTAGCATTAGGACATGCTTGGTTTAAGTGTGGGAAGATTTGATAAACCCCAATTTTAGGGTTTATCTTATGTAGAATTTGAGGAATTTTATCAACATTCCATCACATTTATGCACATAAAATGCATAGTTTTGTGTCTCCTTCCTAATATCGCTTAATGGTTGAAAACATGCTTTTTAGGCCCTAAACATGCTATATTTTATTCTCCGTCTATTACCATTCGATGCCATGATATGTTTGTTGAGTGATTTCAGAGTTTATAGGGGCAAGAATGGTCTAGAAGAGAGAAAGGAAGCATGCACAAGTGGAAGGAGCATGAAAAATAGAGCTTTGGAGCATTGGCATCGACGCGCACGCGTGGCCGACGCTCACGCGTGGGAGCTTGGATCTGGGATAGGCGCGCAAAAGTAGACGCATTCGCATGGCTGGTCAAAAATCTCATCGATGCGTACACATGCTTGACGCGTACGCGTGGCTTGCAAAAACCCAGACGATGCGTACGCATGACCAACGCGCACGCGTGAAGCTCGACACCTGACTTCATTAGTGAAATTGTGGCTAGCGATTTCTAAAGAGCTCTAGGCCCAATTTGAGCTGAATTCTGGAGGGAAAAGACCCAAGGAACCAAGGATTGAAGGGGAATTCACACATTAGACACTTTTTTAGCTAGTTTTTGAGTTTATGTTTCTAGAGAGAGAAACTCTCACTTCTCTCTAGGTTTTGGCTTGCTCAATTTCAATTTCACTTGGATCCTTTGGTTAGATCTGAATTTAATTCAATTCTACATTGTTCTAATTTGTAGATCTCATTCTTCTACTCTCATTTTAGTGTTCTTGTTACTCTAGTATTGTAGATCTTATATTTGGATCTTGTTTACTTTGATTTCTATTAATGCATTGAGGAATTTCATGTTTATTGGTGTTAATTGCTTGATTGTGGTTAATTGTTTGTAGTAGATAACCTTGATTTGAATTTTTTCTCAATTTCCCAATGTCTTTCATTATTGCTTACCAAGTGTTTGAGAAATTGTCAACTATAGTTATGGAGTAGCTTTTTACTCTTGGCTTAGAGGTTGGGTAATTGGAGACACTTGAATTATCAAAGTCTTTTGTTTATTGACAATTAGAAGTTGCTAGTTGATTTGAATGTCACTAAAGCTAGTATTTCCTTAGGATTTGACTAGGACTTATGGACTCAAATTGATTATCTCCACTTGACTTTCCTTCATAATTAGAGGTTAACTAAGTGGAGAAATGACTAATTCTTGTCACAATTGATGGAGGAAATGATGGTAGGAATTCCGATTCTCACCCCTAGTCAAGGCTTTTATATCGATTGATTATCATTTACTCTTGTTAGTCTAATTTCTTGGTTTACTTAGTCCAATAGTAAATCACTCATTGTCTTAATTTATGCTCATTTACTTTCCTTGTATTCAATTCCAAAAACACCAAGAGAACTCCTAACCAATGATGTGCATCTTAGGTTAACTCCTAGGGAGAACAACTCGGGATTTTAATCCCGGTTATTGATTTTGAATTGTGGTGACACATTTTCTAAGTTTGGTGCGGGATTGCTTGTTGGTTTAGACTATACTGATGACAGAATTTATTGATAAATTCTAGATTGACAAAATATCACACATCAGGGGCTCTGTAAAGCTCTACACTGAGAGGGAAGGCTGAATTACTCTGTGTTGTACAATGGTACCTCCTGTGTCAGAGGGAGACTGAGGGTTAGGGATCTTGAAAAACATACAGCTCTCCTCTTTCCACATCAATTATGACCTTAGCAGTGGCTAGGAAAGGCCTTCCAAGGATGATAGATTCATCTCTGTTCTCCCTAGTGTTTAGGATCACCAAATTTGCACGGATGTAAAGGTCTTGAACCTTCACTAGGACATCCTCCACCATGCCATACGCCTTTTTTAGGGACTTATCTGCCATCTCCAATGATTTTTCGGCACGCTGCACCACTAGAATTCCTAGCCTCTTCATTACAGATAGAGGCATGAGGTTAATGCTTGAGCCAAGGTCGCATAATGCCTTCTCAAAGGTGATAGTCCCTATAGTATAGGAAATCAGGAAGCTTCCAGGATCCGGGAGCTTCTGAGGGAGCTTCTTCTGGACCAAGGTACTGCATTCCTTTGTCAGCACCACAGTCTCATCTCCCTTTGAAGCTTCCAAACACATCACGGAAGGGTATCCTTCTCCAATGCTACTGCATGAGAGGAGTTGGCGTTCAGCTTACTAAGGATTGCCAGGAACCGAGCAATTTGCTCTTTCTTAGACTCCTCTTGCTCGTTTGAAGAAGAGTAGTCTTCAGGTTCCTCTCTCATCAAAGGGGCGTGCAAGGGGATTCTGTCAGTCTCCTCACGAGCTCTGATTTCCTTGAGCTCCTGGTGCGCATGTATGCAAACCCCACACTTTTCGTATAGCAGCAGTACCAGCAAGTGAACTAGGTCGTCCAAGTAATACTTGAGCGAGTCAGGGTCGATCCCATGAGGATTGTTGTAACACCCTACCACACAGAGCTTTACATCTAGGATGTAAAACTGAGGTGGCGAGGTGCTACGACCTCTAAAATAAAATATAAATATATATATATATAATAGTTGAAAGAATGTATTATACTAGGAGCCTTGAAGAATGGGTAAGAACAAAATCACAAAAATAAAAGTGCAACGCTTAGGAAAGAGATTACTTGCATACGAAGAAAACTAGAGTTCACAAACATATATATAAGAAGTAAGAGCAGAGGGCCGAGAATATAAAATAACAAGCTCCTGACTCAGCCTGCGAAGCTAAAGCTGGCCGGAGAATATTTACATACATATATATACTTAACCCAGAACCCAAAATCCATATATAATCAATCCTGATTCTCCATAAATCTCTAAGAGGTGCAAAATAATACAGGTATATATATGAGAAGAATCTATACACATATAGCAAAAGACCAAAAGTAAAACCCCAAAATGAATCCACTTCGCTGTAGAAGTTCCAGATGCCAACCGAGGTGACTCTCGACCTGCATATGAAAAACACAAATATCGTATGGGATGAGAAGCGGGGGTTCTTAGTGTGGTAAAGGTACCTGCATATATAAGATATAAGGTCTTGGGAATGCCAAAGGCAATCCTATAATGCCAGAGGCAATCCTATAACACCAACACTCTTATTATAAAACTTAAAAACTAAAGAAGAAGCCATAACTCAAAGTGGTTTTCTAAGGATTCCTAACTTAACCAAGTCTTAAGCCTAACAAAATCCCTAACTTCTCTGCCTTTCCTCCGTTCCTCCATCTCCGATGAAATTACAAAGGCAAACAAGTAGACAAAGGCAAACACAGGTAGAATACAAGTAATACAGATAGGAAATATAACAAATAGCATATTATAATCACTTAGGCAATCCCAATTAAAGCACAAACAAAAAATTCAAACAATATGCATATGATGCATGCCTGTCGTATGGCTGATGATATCATCTGTCGGTTATATAGCCAACCCGATACGTCCTAGTAGCTAACCATGGACTGAAACACCCATGCAGAGCAAGTGGGTTTGAGATACAACCCGCTGACTACTACCCGCTTAACCCAGAGTCAGTGGAATAACTACTACTGCGGCTACTACTCAGGTGGGTATTTGAAAGATCAACCTGGAGCGAGTGGAATAACCATTATTGTTGCTACTACTCTGGCATCACAATCTCAGACCTGGAGCAAGCGGGATGAACCACCATCCTTGCTACTACCCAAGTATCTCAAGCATTGACCTAGAGCAAGCGGGACGAACCACAATGCTTGCTACTGCCTAGGTATCTCAAACATATATCCATTCAATCTCAATTCATATTATCAATTATAACTCATCAATAACAATCTCATTTCGACTTCATTTATCATATTCATTCATTCATTCATTCATTCATTCATTATCAGTCATTAATTATCAATTTTATCATTATTCATAACATCATCATCCTTTTCGCACACTTCATTTTATCCAAAAATCCATCTACGAAAGATTACAAGCCTAATTCTTTCTCTCTAGACTCAAAACGGAAGTATCCTAGAAATCCAAACCCATTTGAAATAGTTAAATTGAATAAAATAAAAAAGAAATCCATTTTCTCTTTCAAAAATTGGTTTCAAGTTTGAAAATTCTGCAATAAGACAGCAAGCTACCCTGTTCTTAGAAAATTCACCAAACATCATATTTTCACTTGATATATCTGAAATTTTCCAAAAATGAAATAGACTTAGAGAGCTTTAAGTCAGTCAAATTTCCATAGAAAAATCATTTTTCTGGAAAGAGTTATACTGATTACAAGTTTGCTTTTAAAAACTAGTTTCGCTATCAAAACAGCTAAGAACTCTATTTTTAAAACTAGCACAACTTCTTCAAAACAATTTATGAAAGTACGAAATTTCTACACAAACAAGAAAATATTCCCAGAATCAATGTATTTTTGGTCCCACTCAAAATTATGGTCAGGATTCGGAGATATAAGCTTGGAAAGTTGCTAGTTTGATTATGCAACAGCAGAAAATCAGCTTTAAAGTAACAAACTTCAAAACTTTATATCTCCTAATCCAACCGTTAAACATTAACCAAATTTTGTAGGATTGATCTAAACATCCCAAGGATTAAAGAAAAATTAATTTCAATCAGTTGTGATGGTTAGATCGTTCCCAAAAAGCGTCCGAAGTTGCTGCCAGAAAATAGATTATGCAGAATTTTGCCAAACCTCACCTTCCAAAATATTTCATCTCCAACCCCCATTCAAACTTACCAAATCTTACTATAGTGGCTCAAAACCAAACTCAACTACACACATCATTCCTCAATACACTAATTTACCATCCCCGTCAAGTTTTCAATCCAACAACCCATGCTTAACACAACATCTTTGATATACATCATCATGATCATATCCAACAACACAAGTTCAATATAACAATATACATATTCATCAATACCTACAACATCATACACTTCAAATATCATCTTTCCACCATCATCAACTATATTCATGTCATAAAACCAATGAATTTATCATGCCTTAACAAATTAAACATACATTGTCAACTAAACTATCAATCCAATCCAACATTCTCAATCCAACTTATCGTAGGTCGTCTAGCCTAAATTTTCACAAGACATTACATATTAAATACGAGAAACATAAACCATACCTTGGCCAATTTCTCCCCAAAGCTCAAAACCACCAAAATTCAATCTTCAAGATTCCTAATAAACTCAATGATTCCAGCCACCAAGGGTTGTTCCAAGAGCTCCAATTTACCAACTCAAACTCCAAATTAACATAAATTCAATCTAATTCACACAATTCACTAAATTAGCACTAAGGTACACAAAACTAGAAAAACCACAAGGGTTTAAAGTTTTCATACCTCACCCATTGATGATTGGAGTATAATCCAACAATTATCCAATGTTAGATTATACCTAAACCACCAAAATCATCAAAATCACTCTATATACACACAAAAATGCGAACAGAAAGGGGAAAGGAAACTGGGTGCAAATCACAAATATTATTACCAATTTGTTTGAATAGAAATGAAGAGAACTCCGAGACAAATGTGTGGCCACAAACGGCTCGTCAATCGGAGCTCCGAATTGAAAGTTACAGAGGATTGAAGTTGGAACTGGAATATGAAATCCTCACCTCACAACTCTCTTCAATTCAACGTTGATGCCAAAATGAAAGGGAGGGAGGCTGAATTTTGGCTTTTAAGTATGGGTAATGTATGTGGGTTTGGGCCCATTTGGGCCCGGTCCACCCGGTTTAGCCCGTTTGGCCTAATTTTGGGTCAAATTATTTAAAATTAGTGTCAAAATTCTTATTTTAATTAGCTCTATTCAATTAAACTATAAAATTTAAATTTTCAATTTCTTTTATTAAAAACTAGTTTATTGAGTAATTATTCACTAATTTTGTGGGGTTTACATCCTACCCACCTAATTAAGAATTTTGTCCTCAAAATTCAAATTTAGTTACTTGAAAAGAGGTGTGGGTAGTCTTTCTGCATATCCGATTCGAGTTTCCAAGTGTATCCTTCGATTTCAACCTGATTCCAAGCAAACTTTATTATTGATACTACTCTTCTGCCTAGTTGCTTACACTGGTATTGTCAACCTCAACCAAAGTTACTCAATACGTCAACTCTCCTTTTCATTTAGATTAACTCAGACCATAAACTGTGGTTTACTACAGAGGCATACTGCCGGCGTGGTGGAGTGTGGATATGTCGTGCAGGTTCAAAAGATACAACGGAAAAAGCTGCTGGCTACCTCACCGGCCCATAATCTGTCTTAATACATTAAACGGTTTAATACACCTCGGTTTTAATTCCCTAGTTTTGATGGCTCACCGATTCTAGTTCGTTGAAGTAGCTTTTAAGAACGCGTATCTTCCTTCTTCAAACTAGCTAAGCCTTCTCCTTTCTTATTCGTATAACTTATCTGTTGGCTTTACACAGTTATAATCTCAACTCAAATTTGCTTAATCTTTCCTCATTATTTTCGGCTATCAGTTCAGAACCTAAGACGCTTGATTCCCTTGTTCAACATACTTCAACATTCTTATTAACTCTTTATCCCCTTATTGCGCTTCCCAAACTCTCAGCCTTACAATTCCTTGGAATTTGTAATCGATTCAGTCTGATAGCTCTAGCTGCTACCTCAAAACCCAACTTTAGATTATAATCTTACTTAACGGTTCCTTCTCCTTAATCATCCTCCAACAACACTCAGGGTCTTCTTAGTGAGGGCGCTTGTCACTACTTTACAATGTTGCCTCCACATGCATCTTAAACCCTTTGATAATACTTCGTAGTAATTTCAAATGGCTTATTAGGTTCAAGTATCACGAGTACTGGTACAGAGATTAATCTTCCTCTCAAGATTCGAAAGTTTTCTTTGCATTCAGGCATCCACACACACGGTGCATCCTAGCGTGCCAATGTAATTTCAAACAATACGATCGGCGAGAATTAAGGCCCCCAACCTTCAGCAAACTTCCAAGACTCAAGAATCATTTGTTTATACCAAAACAAGCTCAGGCTCACCCCTGGATGGCCAGATTCAAATATAAATATGTGCATGTAAAGGGGTTAGAATTTAGAGGATAAACCATTCGTTGTTCGAGGGAAAAAGGAATCCAAAACCAAATTCCATTGCAGGTTACACAAGGAAAGCAAGATCGCGACGTGAAGATTCACCGGTACTATCCCTCTCCTATACAGTCTACTACTATGGTCTTCCCATTCTACTAACAAAATGGGTGTTCTCCACAGGGTAGCCCTTGGTCGAATAGATTTTTCTTTCATTACTCCCTTCAACCAAGTCCTCAGATTAACACTAAGCTTGACACTTTCAATCTTGCATCCTCATCCCTGACGCAGGCTATAAATAAATACGGTGTTTCAAAATCACAAATTACAATTTAGGTTTTGGCTATCAATTTCGCAATTACCTCAATCCTGCTGATTCGATCATCCCCCATCTTGAGTCTTTCTTGCGGACAATTCCTGGATATGCGCCCTGGTAGACTACACATGTAACATACGCCAAAGCCAAAGTGGCACGGCCTGTCCATATGATAGCGACCACACTTCTGACATGTCAGCTCCTCCGAAGTATCCCTTGTTTGTTTCCCTCTTCGCTTGAATTCTTGGCCCATTGGTGCCAAATTCTGATTGTGGTCTCTTCAGTGGAATTCCTGGCTATCATTCCTTTCTATAGCAGCCTTCTTCAAACAATTTTCTGTGACTCTACTCTTGTTTACCAAGTCTGAGAAAACTCTGATCTCCATCAAACCTACTAAACTCAGTATATCACTCCGAAGTCCCCCTTCGTATTTGATGTATTTTCATTCCTCAAACTTGTTTATGTATTCGGCTACAGACATTTGACCCTGCTTCAGTTACAACAATTCAAGTTTCTTAGCCATCTTGACTGAATTGGGAAAGTACTTTTTGTAGAATTTCAACTGAAAGGCATTCCAAGGTATTACAACATTGTCTTGCTGCAGCAGGCGTCGTGTACCCTGCCACCAATACTGAGCTTCACCCATTAACTGATAAGTTGCAAACTCAACACGTTGACTTTTAGGAACTTGTTGTGCTTGTAATGCCCATTCTATTGCCTGAAACCAGTTATCTGCCTCTGTAAGGTTTGTTGTCCCTCTAAAAATGGGCGGGTTTATCTTCAGGAAGGTTGCTAAGGTCATTGGCCCATTTCCTCTATCATCACCATTCCCATTACCGGCTTGATTCCCCAATGCCGCAGCCGTAGCCTGCATAGGAGCAACCATGTTCTCCAGGGTAGTCATAAAGTTTGCAGGATTATTCTCAGCTGTCTCAGGTTATAAGTTACTAGCCCTATCTCTCCCTCGACCGCGACCGTGTTCACGAGTCGCCATTTGGTCCCTGTTCACACCAAACAAGTGATATCAAGGTGATCAGTCTCAATATCGCAAGTATAGTGCTTGAAAGTTCCAAATGCATGCTCATATATCAGTTAGATATCCTAATCAGCATGTATAGACACTCAGAGTATGCCCGGAAGCATAGTCAGTCCATCTTTCAGGCTTTATAGGAAAGAACTGCTCTGATACCATAATGTAACACCCTACCATATAGAGCTTTACACCTAGGATGTAAAACTGAGGTGGCGAGGTGCTACGACCTCCAAAATAAAATATAAATATATATAATAGTTCAAAGAATATACTATACTAGGAGCCTTGAAGAATAGGTAAGAACAAAATCGCAAAAATAAAAGCGCAACGCTTAGGAAAGAGATTACTTGTGTACGAAGAAAACTGGAGTACACAAACATATATATAAGAAGTAAGAGCAGAGGGCCAAGAATATAAAATAACAAGCTCCTGTCTCAGCTTGCGAAGCTAAAGCTAGCCGGAGAATATTTACATACATTTATATACTTAACCCAGAACTCAAAATACATATATAATCAATCCTGATTCTCCATAAATCTCTAAGAGGTGAAAAATAATACAAGTATATATATGAGGAGAATCTATACACATATAGCAAAAGACCAAAAATAAAACCCCAAAATGAATCCACTTCGCTGTAGAAGTTCCAGACCCCAACCAAGGTGCCTTGATGAAGGGAAATTTTGATGGTATAGAATTTCATAAATAAATTCTCGTTGTAAGTATAGTTTCTAAACTAGCAAACAATCCTCAATCAAAAATTTGGTTGTCACAAGTACAACCCCAAAAAAATAACCGAAGTATTTAAACCTTGGGTCACCTCTCAAGGAATTGCAGGGAAGTGTTCTTGTTATTGGTTATGGGACAAGTATATTTTGGAATTTTGAATAAAAGACAAGAAAAATAAATGGCAAGGAATTAAATGAAACTCAAATGGTAAAAAGGTCTTAGCAAGGGTTGATGGTTAAGGATCTTTATCCTTGTTACTAACCACAACATGATAATTGCAAGGACTAATCCCATTAAGTCATCCTTTAACAAGTAAAGGAAAGTAAAATGAGCTACATTAATCCTGATCCATAAGTCCTAGCCACCTCACTAATGAACTTAGTGGAAGCTAGAGTCAATGGACATCAATTATCAATCACTTGGACATTATTTACTCAAGTTCACCTAAGTTACCATCCCAAGCCAAGAACACAAAAATCTACTCTAAATCCTTCCAAGCATTTTGACAAACACTTGGAAGGCATAAAAGAAAGCAAGATAAAATTACAAGAAATGTAAATCTACAACTACCAATTGCAAGAAATTAACAACAACAAAGCAATTAGACAATAAAGGAAATCAAACATAAATTGCATTAAAGGAAAATAGAAGAAACAATAGTGCATCAACAACAAAGTAAACAAATACAAAGAGTAAAATACTAACTAGGAAAGCAAAGGTAAAGTAACAAGAAATTAAAAAGGAAAAGTAAATCAAAGCATAAGTTAAACCTAGATCTAAAGAAATCCTAATCTACATCTAACCTAATTCTAGAGAGAAGAGAGAGCTTCTCCCTCTAGAAACTAGCTAAACCATGGCAAAAACTCAACTATGTGCTTCCCCCCTTGACCCCTCTTGATTTCTGCATGAAACAGTCTTTGGAATCAGTTGGATTTGGGCCTGGGAAGCTCAGAAATTGCCCCCAGCGTTTTCACTTTAATAAGGTCACGTGCGAGCTACGACGTGTACGCATGCGTCACGCGTACGCGTCACTTGGCATTTTTACTTTCCACGAGTACGCGTCATGTCATGCATACGCATCACCAAGCGACTTCATATCCACATGTACGCGTCGATGTATGCACTCCCAATCCTTGATTTTTTATGAGTTCTCCACTTTGCATGCTTTTCTCTTCACTCCTTTGATCCATTCCTAGCCTTTTCAAACTAAATTCACTAACAAACATATCAAGGCATCTAGTGGAATCAAAGGTGAATTAAAACTAGCAAATTAAGGGCCTAAAAAGCATGTTTTCACTCTTAAGAACAAATTAGGAGAAAGTCATGAAACCATGCCATTTCATTGAATAAATGTGAGAAAAGTTGATAAAATCCCCTAAATTAAGCACAAAATGTACCATGAAATAGTGGTGCATCAAATCTCCCCACACTTAAACCAAGCATATCCTCATGCTAAATCAAGAAAGAGGTAAGGGGTTTTATCATTTATTCAATGCAAAGAAACTATATGCAACTATCTAAATGAATGCAACTACTTGGTCAAAATAAATCAACTTCCAAAAAAGCATATATGCACATGAGGGCTGAAGCAATAGCAATCAAATCAAACCCACAATTGAATTGAGTTATTAAAGGTTTTAAAAACTTACAAGAAAAGTGATGATCCTAGGTGAAAACAAGTAATTGAGTAATCGAACCCTCACCGGATGTGTATCCGCTCTAGTGACTCAAGTGTGTGGGGTTGATTCACTCAATTATCCTCTAATCATGCTTTCCAAGATTTGTTTTTCATCTAACAATAAAAAATTATTTCATGCATGCATACAAATATCATGAGGACTTTTCATAAGGTTTTAATAGGGCTAGGGTCAAGGTAGGATGCATATGGTCAAGTGAACTAGAAGTTTGAATCTTTGATTAACTTAAACTTCCCACCTAACCTATGACAACCTATACAATTTCAAATCTAACTTAACTACCCATTCTTCACTTTTGACACACTCATGCATTCTCTTTTTGATCACAACTCATATGCATTGATTATTACTGAACTTCTCCTTGGGGCATTTTGTCCCCTTTTTATTGCTTTTCTTTTTCTTTCTTTCTTTTTCTTTTCTTTTTTTTTCTTTTATTTTTCTCATTTTTTTCTTTTCAAACTAAAATATATATACAAGAGCATCAATGCATATGGTTTTACATTTAATTAACACATGAGTATGTACCCAATTCCCAATGTTTTCAATAAAAAACTCAAAATACACTTTTACCTCAACCAATGTCCCAAGTTTTCCCAAACTTGAATGATACATACACTCACTAGCCTAAGTTAATCAAAGATCCAAAATTAAGAACATTTTTTGTTTTTCGCTTTTAAGGCTTGTAATGTGCTAAATTAAAGAACAAAGTGGGTTAATTGTAGGCTCAAAATTGGCTAACAATGGAAGATAAAAGGTAAGGCTATTTGGGTAAGTGAGCTAAATGAAACAATGGCCTCAATCATATAAGTGCATGTATACACAAAATAATGGACATAAAGAATTAAACAAATCAAAGATTACTATCATAGAAAGAGAATAATACACACAAGAAGGAAAATAAGTGGTATATGATGTAACCACACATTTAGGCTCAAATCTCACATGCTTGTATTCTTAGCTCAAAAATCATGTTCCACAATATATAATTCAAGCAAGTTCAATGAAATTTTTTTTACTCAATTAAATTGGGGTACCCTACAAATAAATTCCTTGAAAAATTTCATTATTTTGACTAAGCTTATTATGTATATATGCAAAAATAAGAAAATGCAACTAAAAATCCTAAAAGACCTAAGAATGAAATGCAAAAGTGTTGGGATTAGAAATGTGTCACCCAAAATCGCCGATTGGGTCGGACGACCTCCCCACACTTAAAAGTTTACACCGTCCTCGATGCATTCAAAGATGAGCAAGGGGGTACGACGACTCTCCGAATTGCCACCTTCAGCTGGTGGATCAACTAGTGCTGTGTGTTCTTTCTCCCGCTTCCATTTTTTGCTTACGGTGACTTATCCTGAAAATAGAAGACAGGATAGTAAGAAAAGTAAATGCAAAAGTAAGGAAGCATAAATTGTTGGAATAAGGTAAAAACCACTAGAATTGAGTGAGTGAATTAGTGTGACATTTATCAAAATAGGTGTGTGGGTTCTAAATTACGCGCGGTTTAGAATACACACTAGCATAAAAAGTTATGTCACAAAAGAAGCAAGCACTGTGTAAGTAGACTTTAATGAACAAATGGTGTGTGAAACTTACACAACAAACAATGACACACTTTGAATTTAGGCTCACATCACCTAGTGGACATAAGAGGGAAACATGATTGCTATGCAATGTAGGAAAAAAGAACTAGAGGTGAAAAGTCAATCACATAGCAAGCATGGTCCATATATCTTGAGAATTTCAAGAGGGTGTCTGATAAACCACTATTTTATGATTTATCTTGTACTCAATTGAGTGGTTTTTATTAACTCTTTACCCACTTATTCAAACTATTTGCATGGTTTTATATTTCCTTCCTAATTATGTGTTTTGATTGAAAATATGCTTCTTTGATCTTATATTTGCTTATTATTAATCCTCTCTTATTACCATTAGATGCCTTGATATGTGTGTTAAGTGTTTTCAGATATTATAAGGCAGGAATGGCTTGGAGGATGGAAAGAAAGCATGCAAAAGTGGAAGGAATGCAAGAAGTTGGAGAAATTGCTAAGCTGTCCAACCTGACCTCTCTGCACTCAAACGGCTATAACTTTAGCTACAGAGGTCCAAACGACGCGGTTCTAGTTGCGTTGGAAAGCTAACGTCCGGGGTTTCGATTTGATATATAATATGATATAGTTCCCCTGACGCTAGGTGACGCGATCGCGTGATCCATGCGGCCGCATCGCAGTGACAGAAACCAGCGCATTTGAATTCGCAACCAGCGAGTTCTGGGCTATTTCTGACCCAGTTTACGGCCCAGAAAATACAGATTAGAGGCTATAAAGTGGGAGAATACATCCATTCATAAAGAGGCTCTCACATTCACAATTTTAGGAGTAGATGTAGTTTTTAGAGAGAGAGGTTCTCTCTTCTCTCTTAGGATTAGGATTTATGATTTCTCTTAGTTTTAGGAGTGACTCTCAATCCCAGGTTCTTTATTTTTATTTATTTTCTCAATTTAATTTATGAACTCTTCCATGTTACATATAATTTTCTTAATTAATGTTATTTGAGGTATTTCAGATTTAAGATTGATTTGCTCTGTTTAAGATTGCTTTCAATTTAATTTAGATATTTTTCTCCCTTTTGGCTTTGGTCAAGTGATTGGTAGTACTTGAGTTATCAAACTCAGCAAGTGATTGAAATGGGCAGATTTTGCTTTAGCTAGGATTGCTCTAACACTAGTTTCCCCACAGGAGTTGACTAGGACTTGAGAATCAAGTTAATCAGTCCACTTAACCTTCCTTTGTTTAATAAAGGCTGACCAAGTGGGATTAAAACCCAATTCTCTTCACACTTGATAAGGATAACTAGGATAGGAATTCCAGTTCTCATACCTTACCAAGAGTTTATTTTATAGTTATTTATTTATTTTTATTATCATTCAACATACCCCAGTTTACAAAACTCATAACCAATAATAAGAACATACTTCCATGCAATTCCTTGAGAAGACGACCCGAGGTTTGAATACTCGGTTATCAATTTCAAAGGGGTTTGTTACTTGTGACAACCAAAAACGTTTGTATGAAAGGGCTTTTGAAGGTTTAGAAACTATACTTGCAACGAGGATTTATCCGTAATTTTCTAGACTACGCAAAAGTTCTCTCATCAGTGTCCTGGTGCACGAAATTGTGATCCCCGGCAACGACGCCAAAAACTTGGTGCACGAAATTGCGATCTCTAAAACGGCTCCAACAACTTGGTACGCACGAATGTAATCTCAACTCTTTGTCACAACTCCGCACAACTAACCAGCAAGTGCACTGGGTCATCCAAGTAATAAACCTTACTTGAGTAAGGGTCGATCCCATGGAGATTGTCGGCTTGAAGCAAGCTATGGTCATCTTGTAAATCTCAGTCATACAGATTGAAATGGTTATGAGGTTTTGAGAATTAAACTATAATTAAAATATAAAATAAGATAAAAATACTTATGTAATTCATTGGTGAGAATTTCAGATAAGCGTATGGAGATGCTTGTTGCTTCTGAATCTCTGCTTTCCTACTGTCTTCATTCAATCATTCATACTCCTTTCCATGGCAAGCTTTATGTTGGGGGATCACCGTTGTCAATGGCTACCGTCCGTCCTCTCAGTGAAAATGGTCGAAATGTGCTGTCACCGCATGGCTAATCATCTGTCGGTTCTCGATCATGTTGGAATAGGATCCATTGATCCTTTTGCGTCTGTCACTACGCCTAACACTCGCGAGTTTGAAGCTCGTCACAGTCATCCCTTCCCAGATCCTACTCGGAATACCACAGACAAGGTTTAGACTTTCCGAATCTTAGGAATGGCCGCCAATAATTTTAGCCTATACCACGAAGACTCTGATCGTGAACCAAGAGGCTAAGAGATACACACTCAGGCTATTGCAGATAGAACGGAAGTAGTTGTCAAGCACGCGTTCATAGGTGAGAATGATGATGAGGGTCACGGATCATCACATTCATCAAGATGAAGTGCGAGTAAATATCTTGGAATAAGAATAAGCTTGAATTGAATAGAAAAACAACAGTACTTTGCATTAATTCATGAGGAACAGCAGAGCTCGACACCTTAATATATGGTGTGTAGAAACTCTACCGTTGAAAATATATAAGTGATGAACGTCCAGGCATGGCCGAATGGCCAGCCCCCTAAACGTGATCTCTAAACATAAAATTATTCAAAGACTAACCAGAGATATAAAATAAATCACTAAAAGTAGTTTTTATACTAAACTAGTAGCTAGGGTTACATATGATAAGTAAATGATGTAGAAATCCACTTCCGGGCCTAATTGGTGTGTGCTTGGGCTGAGCATTGAGCTTTCATGTGTAGAGACTCTTTTTGGAGTTAAACGCCAAGTTGTAGCCTATTTCTGGCGTTTAACTCTGATTTCCAACCTGTTTTTGGCGTTTAACTCTAGAATAGGGCAGGAAATTGGTGTTTGAACACCAATTTGCATCATCAAAACTTGGGCAAAGTATGGACTATTATATATTTCTGGAAAGCCTGGATGTCTACTTTCCAACGCAATTGAGAGCGCGCCAATTGGGTTTCGGTAGCTCCAGAAAATCTATTTCGAGTGCAGGGAGGTCAGAATCCAACAACATCTGCAGTCCTTCTTCAGCCTCTGAATCAGATTTTTGCTCAAGTCCCTCAATTTCAGCCAGAAATTACCCGAAATCACAGAAAAACACACAAACTCATAGTAAAGTCCAGAAATGTGATTTTTATTTAAAAACTAAAAAAAATATACTAAAAACTAACTAAATCATGCTAAAAACTACTTAAAAACAATGCCAAAAAGCGTATAAATTATCCGCTCATCACAACACCAAACTTAAATTGTTTCTTGTCCCAAGCAACTGAAAATCAAATAGGATAAAAAGAAGAGAATCTACTATAAATTCTAAAATATCAAATTAGATGAGCGGGACTAGTAGCTTTTTGCCTATGAACAGTTTTGGCATCTCACTTTATCCTTTGAAGTTCAGAATGATTGGCGTCTATAGGAACTCAGAATTTAGATAGTGTTATTGATTCTCCTAGTTCAGTATGTTGATTCTTGAACACAGCTACTTTATGAGTCTTGGCCGTGGCCCTAAGCACTTTGTTTTCCAGTATTACCACCGGATACATAAATGCCACAGACACATAACTGGGTGAACCTTTTCAGATTATGACTCAGCTTTGCTAAAGTCCCCAATTAGAGGTGTCCATGGTTCTTAAGCACACTCTTTTTTTACTTTGGACCTCGGCTTTAACCACTCAATCTCAAGCTTTTCACCTGACACCTTCACGCCACAAGCACATGGTTAGGGACAGCTTGGGTTAGCCGCTTAGGCCAGGATTTTATTCCTTTGGGCCCTCCTATCCACTGATGCTCAAAGCCTTGGATCCTTTTTACCCTTGTCTTTTAGTTTAAAGGGCTATTGGCTTTTTGCTCTTGCCTTTTGGTTTAAAGAGCTATTGGCTTTTTCTGCTTGCTTTTTCTTTCTCTTTCTCTTTTTTTTTCCTTTTATTTTTGCCATTTTTTTTCGCAAGCTTTGTCATTCACTGCTTTTTCTTGCTTCAAGAATCAATTTTATGATTTTTCAGATTATCAAATAACATTTCTCCTTTTTCATTATTCTTTCAAGAGCCAACAATTTTAACATTCATAAACAACAAATTCAAAAATATGCACTGTTCAAGCATTCATTCAGAAAACAAAAAGTATTGTCACCACATCAAAATAATTAAACTAATTTCAAGGATGAATTTGAAATCATGTACTTCTTGTTCTTTTGTGGTTAAAACATTTTTCATTTAAGAGAGGTGATGGATTCATAGGACACTCATAAGTTTAAGACATAGACACTAGACACTAATGATCATGTAATAAGACACAAACATAAATAAAAATAGAGCATAGAGAACGAAAACAAAAAAAAATTAATTAGACAAGGAGATTAAGGAATGGGTCCACCTTAGTGAGGGTGGCGTCTTCTTCCTCTTGAAGAACCAATGGTGTTCTTGAGCTCCTCTATGTCTCTTCCTTGCCTTTGTTGCTCCTCTTTCATAGCTCTTTGATCTTCTCTAATCTCATGGAGAATGATGGAGTGCTCTTGGTGCTCCATCCTTAGTTGTCCCATGTTGGAACTTAATTCTCCTAGGGAGGTGTTGATTTGCTCCCAATAGTTTTGTGGAGGAAAGTGCATCCCTTGAGGCATCTCAGGGATTTCATGATGAGGAATTTCCTCATGCTCTTGTTGAGGTCCATGAGTGGGCTCTCTTGTTTGCTCCATCCTTTTCTTAGTGATGGGCTTGTCCTCATCAATGAGGATGTCTTCATCCATGTCAATTCCAGCTGAATTACAGATGTGACAAATGAGGTGAGGAAAGGCTAACCTTGCCAAAATAGAGGACTTGTTAGCCACCTTGTAGAGTTCTTGAGGTATAATCTCATGAACTTCCACTTCCTCCCCAATCATGATACTCTGGATCATGATGGCCCGATCCACAGTTACTTCGGATCGGTTGCTAGTAGGAATGATAGAGCGTTGGATGAACTCCAACCATCCTTTAGCTACAGGCTTAAGGTCTGGTCTTCTCAATTGAACCGGCATGCCTCTTGAGTCAACTTTCCATTGAGCTCCTTCCATACATATGTCCATGAGGACTTGGTCTAACCTTTGATCAAAGTTGACCCTTCTAGTGTAGGGGCATGCATTTTCTTGCATCATTGGCAAGTTGAACACCAACCTTACATTTTTCGGACTGAAATCTAAGTATTTTCCCGGAACCATTGTAAGCCAATTCTTTGGATTCAGGTTCATACTTTGATCACGGTTCCTAGTGATCCATGCGTTTGCATAGAACTCTTGAACTTATTAAGATTCTGACTTGTCGAAAAGGATTGGAGAGAACTTCCCATCCTCTTCTTCTAATCTATTGTCGGATCTCCGGATACTCGCCCTTTTTTAGCTTAAAAGGGACCTCAGGAATCACCTTTTTCTTGGCCACAACTTCATAGAAGTGGTCTTGATGGACCTTTGAGATGAATCTCTCCATCTTCCATGACTTAGAGGTGGAAGCAATTGCCTTCCCTTTCCTATTTCTTGAGGTTTCCCTGGCCTTAGGTGCTATAAATGGTTATGGAAAAATAAAAAGCAACGCTTTTACCACACCAAACTTAAAATGTTTGCTCGTCCTCGAGCAAAAGAAGAAGGAAATAGTAAAAGAAGAAGAAAATGGAGGAGATAGAGGGGAAGAGTGTATTCGGCCAGGGGGGAAGAAGTGTTTGTAATGTGTAAAAATGAGGTAGTGTTGAGGGGTTTATATAGGGGTGTGGGAAGGGTTAGGTTTCGTGTATTAGGGTTGGATTTGGGAGGGAAATGATTTTTGAATTTGAAGGTAGGTGGGGTTTTTGGGGAAGAGTGGATGGATGTGAGTGGTGAAGAGTATTTGGGGAAGAAGTATAGAGGTGATTGGTGAAGGGTATTTGGGGAAGAGTGTTATGAAAGGGTGTGAAGAGGAGAGAAGAAGAGGTGGGGTAGGTGGGGATCCTGTGGAGTCCACAGATCCTGAGGGGTCAAGGACTTAACATCCCTGCTCCATTTAGGTGTGCAAAATGCCCTTAGAATGCACTTCTGGCGTTAAACGCCAGGTTGCTGCTTGTTTCTGGTGTTTAACGGCAGCTTTTCTCCCATTTCTGGCGTTAAACGCCAAGTAGATGTTCTGTTCTAGCGTTAAATGCCAATTTGGTGCTTGTTTTTGGCGTTTAACGCCAGCTTGATGCTTCTTTCTGGCGTTAAATGCCAGTCTGCTGCTTCTTACTGGCGTTTAAACGCCAGTAAGCTCTTCCTCCAGGGTGAGCTATTTTTCATTCTGTTTTTTATTTTTCAGTTGTTTTTATGACTTCACATGATCATCAACCTAAAGAAAACATAAAATAGCAATGGAAAATAAATAGATATAATTAAATAACATTGGGTTGCCTCCCAATAAGCGCTTCTTTAATGTCAATAGCTTGACAGTGAGCTCTCATGGAGCCTCACAGATAATCAGAGCAATGTTGGGGCCTCTCAACACCAAACTTAGAGTTTGGTTGTGGCCTCCCAACACCAAACTTAGAGTTTGAATGTGGGGGTTCTGTTTGACTCTGTACTGAGAGAAGCTTTTCATGCTTCCTCTCCATGGTTACAGAAGGAGAACCTTGAGTTTTGAATACAAGGTAGTCCTCATTCAATTGAAGGACCAACTCTCCTCTGTCAACATCAATCACTGCTTTTGCTGTGGCTAGGAAGGGTCTGCCAATGATGATGGATTCATCCTCATCCTTCCCAGTGTCTAGGATTATGAAATCAGCAGGGATGTAAAGGCCATCAACCTTTACTAGCACGTCCTCTACTAGTCCATAAGCCTGTTTCATTTATTTGTCTGCCATCTCTAGTGAGATTCTTGTAGCTTGTACCTCAAAGATTCCCAATTTCTCCATTACAGAGAGTGGCATGAGGTTTATCCCTGATCCCAGGTTACACAGAGCCTTTTCAAAGGTCATGGTGCCTATGGTACAAGGTATGAAGAATTTTCCGGGATCCGATTTCTTCTTAGGTAATGTCTACCTCAGTAATGCACTCAGTTCATTTGTGAACAAGGAGGGTTCATCCTCCCAAGTCTCAGTACCAAATAACTTGACATTCAGCTTCATGATTGCTCCTAGATATTTAGCAACTTGCTCTTCAGTGATGTCTTCATCCTTTTTAAAGGAAAAATATTCATCAGAGCTCATAAATGGCAGAAGGAAGTTTAGTGGAATCTCTATGGTCTCAATATGAGCCTCAGATTCCTTTGGTTCCTCAAAGGGAAACTCCTTTCTGTCCAGAGGACGTCCCATGAGGCTTTCCTCACTGAGACTCACGTCCTCCTCACTCTCTCCAAGTTCGGCCATGTTGGTCATGGTTATGGCCTTGCACTCTCTCTTGGGGGTTTTTTCTCTATTACTTGGGAGAGTACTGGGAGGAGTTTCAGTAATCTTCTTACTCATCTGACCCACATGTGCCTCCAAATTTCTAATGGAGGACCTTGTTTTATTCATGAAACTTAGTGTAGTCTTGGATAGATCAGAGACTATGGTTGCCAGGCCAGAATGGCTCTGTTCAGAATTCTCTGTCTGTTGTTGAGAAGATGATGGAAAAGGCTTGCTATTGCTAAACCTATTTCTTCCACCATTATTATTATTGAAGCCTTGATTAGGCTTCTATTGATCCTTCCATGAGAAATTTGGATGATTTCTCCATGAAGGATTATAGTTGTTTCCATAGGGTTCTCCCATGTAATTCACCTCTGCTATTGCAGGGTTTTCAGGATCATAGGCTTCTTCTTCAGAAGATGCTTCTTTAGTACTGTTGGATGCAGCTTGTAATCCATTCAGACTTTGAGAAATCATTTTGACTTGCTGAGTCAATATTTTGTTCTAAGCCAGTATGGCATTCAGAGTATCAATTTCAAGAACTCCCTTTTTCTGAGGCGTCCCATTGTTCACAGGATTCCTCTCAGAGGTGTACATGAACTGGTTATTTGCAACCATTTCAATGAGTTCCTGAGCTTCTGCAGGGGTTTTCACGTGAAGAGATCCTCCTGCAGAATGGTCCAATGATATTTTTGACAACTCAGACAGACCATCATAGAATATACTTATGATGCTCCATTCTGGAAGCATGTCAGTAGGACACCTTTTGATCAATTGCTTGTATCTTTCCCAAGCTTCATAGAGGGATTCTCCTTCCTTCTGTCTGAAGGTTTGGATTTTCACTCTAAGCTTTCTCATCTTTTGAGGTGGAAAGAATTTAGCCAGGAAAGCACTGACCAGCTTATTCCAAGAGTTCAGGGTATCCTTAGGTTGTGAATCCAACCATGTTCTAGCTTTGTCTCTTACAGCAAAAGGGAAAAGCATAAGCCTGTAAACCTCGGGATCAACTCCATTGGTCTTGACAGTGTCACAGATTTGCAGGAATTCAACTAAAAACTAATGAGGATCTTCCATTGGAAGTCCATGAAACTTGCAATTCTGCTGCATTAGAGAAACTAATTGAGGCTTAAGCTCAAAGTTGTTTGCTCCAATTGCAGGAAGTAAGATGCTTCTTCCATAGAAGTTAGAAGAGGGTGCAATAAAGTCACCAAGCATCTTCCTTGTATCTCCACCATTGTTATTAGGCTCGGCCATGTCTCCTTCTTTTTCGAAAATTTCTGTCAGGTTCTCTCCAGAGAGTTGTGCTTTAGCTTCCCTTAGCTTCCTCTTCAGAGTCCTTTCAGGTTCAGGATCTGCTTCAACAAGAATATTCTTATCCTTGTTCCTGCTCATATGAAAAAGAAGAGAACAGATAAGAAAATATGGAATCCTCTATGTCACAGTATAGAGATTCCTTATGTGAGTATAAGAAGAGAATAATAGAAGAAGAAGAAGAGAAAAATTCGAACACAGAGAAGAAGATGGGGTTCGAATTTGGGAGGGAGAGAAGTGTTAGTAGATAAATAAATAGAAGGAGATGTGAGAGGGGGAGAGAATTCAAATTTAATTTAAAATAAAAGGAAAATATTTTTCTTTTTATTTCAAATATTACTTAGAATTCGAAAATTATAAAGAGAAATAAAATTAAAATTAAAATTTGAAACAATTGTTTAATTAAAAAGAATTTTGAAGAAAAATGAGGAGTTTCGAAAATTAGAGAGAGAAAATTAGTTAGATAGTTTTGAAAAAGATAAGAAATAGCAAAACAAACAAAAAGTCAAGTGGTTAATTGAAAAAGATTTGAAAATGAATTTTGAAAAGATAAGAAGTTAGAAAAGATTTTGAAATTGATTTTGAAAATGATATGATTGAAAATCATTTTGAAAAAGATTTGAATTGGAAATTAAAAATATTTTATTTTGAAATTAAAGTTGATTACTTGACTAACAAGAAACTAAAAGATATTATTCTAAAATTTAAAGATTGATCCTTTCTTAATAAGCAAGTAACAACTTGAAATTTTTAAATCAAAATATTAAATGCTAGCAAAGAATTCGAAAATATGAAACAAAATAAGAAAAAGATTTTTGAAAATCAATTTGAAATTTTCGAAAATATGAAAGAAAAAATGAAAAAGATTTGATTTTTGAAATATATTTGAAAAGATAGAATTTTTAAATTGAAAATTTGACTTGATTCATAAGAAACAATTAAATTTTAAAACTTTATAACTAAATCAATTCAAATTTTCGAAATTTATGAGAAGAATAAAGGAAATATATTTTTTTATTTTTGAATTTTTAAGAAGAGAGAGAAAAACAACAAAAAGACTCAAAATATGAAAATTATGAATCAAAACACACAATGCATGCAAGAACACTTTGAATGTCAAGATGAACACCAAGAACACTTTGAAGATCATGATGAACATCAAGAACATATTTTTGAAAATTTATAAGAAAAGACACACATGCAAGACATCAAACTTAGAAATTTTCAATGTTTAGACACTAACAAATTGAAAATGCATATGAAAACAAGAAAAGACACAAAACATGAAAATGCAAAGATCAAACAAAGAAAATCATCAAGAACAACTTGAAGATTATGAAGGACACATGCATGAATTTTCGAAATTTTTTTTTGGAAATTAAAAAGATGCAATTGACACCAAACATAAAAATTGACACTAGACTCAAACAAGAAACACAAAATTATTTTTTTGGTTTTATGATTTTATTAAATTTTTTTGTATTTTTCGAAAATTGTTTGGAAAAAGAAAAATAAGGATTTCAAAATTTTTAATGAGAATTTCAGGAATCATGCAATGTTAATCTAAAGCTCCGGTCCAGGAATTAGACGTGGCTTACTAGCCAGCCAAGCTTTCAGTGAAAACTTCGGTCCAAAACACTAGACATGGCCAATGGCCAGCCAAGCTTTAGCATACAAATCAGGCATACAACAGCTGAATTGATGAGAATAAAAAAGCTCTTGTGATGATGAGTTGAAACCTCAGTCCAAAAGATTAGACATGGCTTCACAGCCAGCCAGACTTCAATAGATCATCATGAAACTCTAGAATTCATTCTTAAAAATTCTGAAGCCATAGAATAATTTATTTATTTATTTTTTTTAATTTTTTGAAAATAAAAAGAATAAAAACAAAAACTTAAAATTAAAGTAAAATTACCTAATCTGAGCAACAAAATAAACCGTCAGTTGTCCAAATTCGAACAATCCCCGGTAACGGCACCAAAAACTTGGTGCACAAAATTGTGATCCCGGAAACGGCACCAAAATCTTGGTGCACGAAATTGCGATCTCTAAAACGGCCCAACAACTTGGTATGCATGAATGTAATCTCAACTCTTTGTCACAACTCCGTACAACTAACCAGCAAGTGCACTGGGTCGTCCAAGTAATAAACCTTTCGTGAGTAAGGGTCGATCCCACGGAGATCGTCGGCTTGAAGCAAGCTATGGTCATCTTGTAAATCTCAGTCAGGAAGATTCAAATGGTTATGAGGTTTTGAGCATTAAACTATAATTAAAATATAAAATAAGATAGAAATACTTATGTAATTCATTGGTGAGGATTTCAGATAAGCGTACGGAGATGCTTGTTGCTTCTAAATCTCTGCTTTCCTACTATCTTCATTCAATCATTCATACTCCTTTCCATGGCAAGCTTTATGTTGGGGGATCACCATTGTCAATGGCTACTGTCCGTCCTCTCAGTGAAAATGGTCCAAATGCGCTGTCACCGCACGGCTAATCATCTGTCGGTTCTCGATCATGTTGGAATAGGATCCATTGATCCTTTTTCGCCTGTCACTACGCCCAACACTCGCGAGTTTGAAGCTCGTCACAGTCATCCCTTTCCAAATCCTACTCGGAATACCACAGACAAGGTTTAAACTTTCTGAATCTCAGGAATGGCTGCCAATAATTCTAGCCTATACCACGAAGACTCTGATCGTGAACCAGGAGGCTAAGAGATACACACTCAGGCTATTGCAGATAGAATGGAAGTGGTTGTCAGGCACGCGTTCATAGGTGAGAATGATGATGAGTGTCACAGATCATCACATTCATCAGGTTGAAGTGCGAGTGATTATCTTGGAATAAGAATAAGCTTGAATTGAATAGAAAAACAATAGTACTTTGCATTAATTCATGAGTAACAACAGAGCTCCACACCTTAATCTATGGTGTGTAGAAACTTTACTGTTGAAAATACATAAGTGATGAAGGTCCAGGCATGGCCGAATGGCCAGCCTCCTAAACATGATCTCTGAACATAAAATTATTCAAAGACTAACCAGAGATATAAAATAAATCACTAAAAGTAGTTTTTATACTAAACTATTAGCTAGGGTTACATAGGATAAGTAAAGGATGTAGAAATCCACTTCCGGGCCCAATTGGTGTGTGCCTGGGCTAAGCATTGAGATTTCATGTGTAGAGACTCTTTTTGGAGTTAAACGCCAGGTTGTAGCCTGTTTCTGACGTTTAACTCCAGAATAGGGCAGGAAGTTGGTGTTTGAATGCCAGTGTGCGTCGTCAAAACTCGGGTAAAGTATAAACTATTATATATTGTTGGAAAGCCCTGGATGTCTACTTTCCAACGCAATTGAGAGCGCGCCAATTGGGTTTCTGTAGCTCCAGAAAATCCATTTCGAGTGCAGGGAGGTCAGAATCCAACAGCATCTGCAGTCCTTCTTCAGCCTCTGAATCAGATTTTTGCTCAAGTCCCTCAATTTCAGCCAGAAATTACCTGAAATCACAGAAAAACACACAAACTCATAGTAAAGTCTAGAAATGTGATTTTTATTTAAAAACTAATAAAAATATACTAAAAACTAACTAAATCATGCTAAAAACTACTTAAAAACAATGCCAAAAAGCGTATAAATTATCCGCTCATCATGTCCCTAGGTGAGCTTCCAATCCAATTTCTCAAAAAAAAAAAAAAACATTGTGCCAAAATGACTAGTTTCAAATATGTGTAGAGCACATAAGTAAACAGTTAATGGTCAATCATATCATTATGGCATAAGTATAACATATGGATGCATATGATCAAGAAACACAATGCATTAAGATAAATACACAACATCCATCAAGAAATTACGTAATCAAAGAAAAGAATTCTAATCACATGTTGGCTAGCTACAACATGCAATTCAAAGAATTTAAAATGCTTGAAAGGCAATTCTCATGCACTTGGTATCCAAAAACATTAAGCATTAGGAGCTCAAAACCAAGTAGTAAATTGTAACCTCAACAAAGAATCCAACAATGAATAACAAAAACAATTATGCTAAAATAGAATCAGGTTAATAAGCAGCAATAGACAGCAAACAATATTAATAATCCAACACTTATAATGAAAAATAGAAAATGAAATAAAAATTTAACTAACTAAACAACTAACTAACTAACTAAAAGAAATTGTGTTAGAGATGGTGCTTGGTAGTGTTGGATGATGGTTGAAGGGTGGAAAGAAAAGAGAAGAAGGGAGGAGAAGGAAAGAAATGGAAAGAGGAGAAGAAAAGAAGTTGGGTGAAACAGGGCTATCCACACGTACGTGTGGTGTGAGGCATAAGAGTGGGGTGGTGAAATCGGAGCGACACGTACGCGTGCTTCACGTGTATGCATGATGGGTTATTCAGAGGTGCGACGTGTACGCGTTGGTCACGCGCACGCGTGGGTGGGTTTTGTGCTAAAGGCACAATTCCAGCCCAAAACTCGCACAACTCTCTGGAATGATTTTTTAATTTAGAAGATAGAATAGTTATTGAAATTCAACCATAATTTAATTAAATTATATTAAAAATATAATATTTATTTATCAATTTACTAATTAGTTTTAAGTTTTAAATAATTTTTTAATTTAAAATTAATAGTATTCAACTTAATCATTTTAGGTTACTCTTTCAAAAAATCGTGACCATAGATTCTTTTAGGTTATCCTCCAAAACTGTGACCATAGATACCTTTAACTCACCGCCAAAATTGTTACCATAGACCCTTTTAGGTCACCCCCAAAACTATGATCATAGACCATTTTAGATCACCCTCAAAACCATGACCATAGACCCTTTTAGGTCACCCTCTAGAAAAACCGTGACCATAGTCCCCTTTAAGTCACCCCCAAAACCGTGACTATAGACCCATTAGGTCACCCCCAAAACCGTGACCATAGACCATTTTAAGTCATCCTTTCGAAAAACTGTGACCATAGACCCTTTTAGGTCACCCGCCCCCCAAAATCGTGACCATAGATCCCTTTAGGTCACCCCCCAAAACCGTGAAACTGTGACCATAGTCCCCTTTAGATCACCCCCTAAAACTGTGACCATAGACCTTTATGTCTCCCCCAAAACTGTGACCATAGACCCCATTAAGTCACCCCCCAAAATCGTGACCATAGACCCTTTTAAGTCACCCTTTTTTGAAAAATCGTGACCATAGACTCTTTTTGGTCACTGTAAAAAACCGTGATCATAAACCCTTTAGGTCACCCAAAACCATGACCATGGACCCTTTTAGGTCACCCTTCAAAACCGTGACCATAGACCCCTTTAGGTCATCCTCCAAAACCGTGACCATAGACCCTTTTAGGTCACTCTTTTTTGAAAAACCATGACCATAGATCTTTTTTGGTCACTATAAAAACCGTGAGCATAGACCCCTTTAGGTCACCCCCAAAATCGTGACCATAGACTATTTTAGGCCACTCTTTTTTAAAAAACTGTGACCATAAGTACTCTATGGTCATTTTTTCAAAAACCGTGACTATAGCTTTTTTTTGTCATCGTAAAAAACCATGACCATAGACGGTCTATGGTCATGATTTTTTACCGTGACAAAAAAAACTGTGGCCATAGACCCAAAATATTGTAGTGATACCAAATTCAACCACTAAATACAAAGAGGTGTGGTTTTTGAACTATAATCTTCAACCCGGCATATCACAATTTTCCATTTAGACATTGTTTCTAATTGTGCTAACTCTAACTAGGATCCGAAAGTGAAGTGGGATGAAACACCATATGAAAAGTTTTTTGTTATAATCTGAATTCACTAATTTATACTAGGGTTTGGTACTGGGTTCAGTTGCTTCTCAGCAAAATTTTTCACTAATTGTAATTTGGTATACCTTTAATATTTGCCATATCAACATGGAGATTGATTCACTATTTTGAAGCAAAATTAAATTTTTTAACAATAGTGATAAACATAGCTATGAAACTTATATCATAAAAAAATCCTTTATTCATTTTTTACATTAGCATCACAGTATAATTTTAATTTATTTCTATAACACAAGTATAATTTCATTTAATTCTGTAACTTGCTCTTACTTTCTACTCAAATGCTAATAAAAACTCATTTTTCAACTACTCATTTTTCTTTCTATTCAAATGTTAATAAAAACTCATACTCTAAGTGACATAATTTTATAATTTTGTCCCAACCATTTTGCACCCAAACTTCATATTTTTCCCCTTCAACTCTAACATAGTTCTTGTTCTTTATTGTTTGGTAGCTTCATCAGGTGAAGTTGTTTTCCCACTATTTTTTCACATAATTCTTTTAAGCCATCTGAAAAATATAATACATGTGTTACTGATGAGCGGATAATTTATACACTTTTTGACATTGTTTTTAGTATGTTTTTAGTAGGATCTAGTTACTTTTAGGGATGTTTTCATTAGTTTTTATGTTAAATTCACATTTCTGGACTTTACTATGAGTTTGTGTGTTTTTCTGTGATTTCAGGCATTTTCTGGCTGAAATTGAGGGACTTGAGCAAAAATCAGAGTCAGAGGTTGAAGAAGGACTGCTGATGCTATTGGATTCTGACCTCCCTGCAGTTAAAGTGGAATTTCTGGAGCTACAGAACTCGAAATGGTGCGCTTCCAATTGCGTTGGAAATTAGACATCCAGGGCTTTCCAGCAATATATAATAGTCCATACTTTGGCCACGAATAGATGACGCAAACTGGCGTTCAACGCCAGCTTTCTGCCCAAACCTGGCGTCCAGCGCCAGAAAAGGAGCCAAAACCAGAGTTGAACGCCCAAACTGGCACAAAAGCTGGCGTTCAACTCCAAGAAGGACCTCTACACGTGCAACACTCAAAGCTCAGCCCAAGCACACACCAAGTGGGCCCTGGAAGTGGATTTATGCATCAATTACTTACTTTTGTAAACCCTAGTAGCTAGTTTATTATAAATAGGACCTTTTACTATTGTATTAGGTATCTTTGATCAGTTGTATGCTATCTTAGATCACGTTTGAGGGCTGGCCTCTCGGCCATGCCTGGACTTTCACTTATGTATTTTTAACGGTAGAGTTTCTACACTCCATAGATTAAAGTGTGGAGCTCTGCTGTTCCTCAAAGATTAATGCAAAGTACTACTATTTTCTATTCAATTCATCTTGTTTCGCTTCTAAGATATTCATTCGTACTTCAATCTGAATGTGATGAACGTGACAATCATCATCATTCCCTATGAACGCGTGCCTGACAACCACTTCCGTTCTACCTTCGACTGAATGAAGTATCTCTTAGATCTCTTAATCAGAATCTTCGTGGTGTAAGCTAGAATGATGGCGGCATTCAAGAGAATCCGGAAAGTCTAAACCTTGTCTGTGGTATTCCGAGAAGGATTCAATGAATGAATGACTGTGACGAGCTCCAAACTCGCGATTGCTGAGCGTTAGTGACAGACGCAAAAGGATAGTAAATCCTATTCCAGCATGATCGAGAACCGACAGATGAATAGTCGTGCCGTGACAGGGTGCGTTGACCATTTTCACTGAGAGGATAAGATGAAGCCATTGGCAAGGGTGATGCCTCCAGACGATTAGTCGTGCCGTGACAGGGCATTTGGATCATTTTCCCGAGAGAAGACCGAAAGTAGCCATTGACAATGGTGATGTATCACATAAAGCTAGCCATGGAAAGGAGTAAGACTGATTGGATGAAGATAGCAGGAAAGCAAAGGGTTCAGAGGAACGAAAGCATCTCCATTCGCTTATCTGAAATTCTCACCACTGAATTACATAAGTATTTCTATCCCTATTTTATTATATTATTGTCGAAAGCTGCATAACCATTTTATATCCGCCTGACTAAGATTTACAAGGTGGCCATAGCTTGCTTCATATCGACAATCTCCGTGGGATTCGACCCTTACTCACGTAAGGTATTACTTGGACGACCCAGTGCACTTGCTGGTTAGTTATGCGAAGATGTAAAGATATGTTTAGACCATGGTTCTGTGCATCCGTTTGTGGTGCCATTGACAGGGAAAGAAAGAGCGATGAATTTTACATAATCAAAGTGTAATCACAATTTCTGCGCACCAAGTTTTTGGCGCCGTTGCCGGGGATTGTTCGAGTTTGGATAACTGACGGTTCATCCTGCTGCTCAGATTAGGTAATTTTCTTTTTGTTTTCTTTTTCAAAAAAATTTTCAAAAATAAAAATGTTTTCAAAAATATATTTTTCTTCAGAATTTTTAAGAATGAATTCTAGTGTTTCATAAAGCATGTTGAAGCCTGGCTGGCTGTAAAGCCATGTCTAAATTCATTTGGACTGAGGCTTGCAATTTGTTATCAAGAGAAAGCTAGTAGTTGCTAATCCACCTGCTGCTATTCCTGATTTACATGCTGAAGCTTGGCTGGCCATTGGCCATGTCTAGTGTTTTGGACCGGAGCTTTCATTGAAAGCTTGGCTGGCTAGTGAGCCATGTCTAATTCCTGGACTGAAGCTTTAGACTAAGAGTGCAAGATTCCTGGAATTCATATTAAAAATTTTGGAATCCTTATTTTTCTTTTTCACATTAATTTTCGAAAAAATACAAAAAAATTAGAAAATCATAAAAATAAAAAAAAAATATTTCATGTTTCTTGTTTGAGTCTTGAGTCTTGTTATAAGTTTGGTGTCAATTGCATATGCATCTTGCATTTTTTCAAAAATTTCATGCATTCATAGTGTTCTTCATGATCTTCAAGTTGTTCTTGGTAAGTTTTCTTGTTTGATCTTTGCATTTGCATGTTTTGTGTCTTTTCTTGTTTTTCATATGCATTCTTGAATTCTTAATGTCTAAGCATTAAAGAATTCTAAGTTTGGTGTCTTGCATGTTTTCTTTGCATTAAAAATTTTTCAAAATTGTATCTTTGATGTTCATCTTGACATTCAAAGTGTTCTTGGTGTTCATCTTGACATTCATAGCATTCTTGCATGCATTCATTGTTTTGATCTAAAAATTTCATGCATTGCATCATTTTTCTTGTTTTTCTCTCTCATCATAAAAATTCAAAAATAAAAAAAATTATCTTTCCCTTTTTCTATCTCATAAATTTGAAAATTAGATTTGACTTTTTCAAAATTTTTTTTTAAAATCTAGTTATTTTTATGAGTCAAATCAAATTTTCAATTTAAAAATCTCATCTTTTTCAAAATCTTTTTCAAAAATCAAATCTTTTTCAAATTTCTTAGTTATTTTCAAAAATTCCAAAAATATTTTTCAAAAATCTTTTTCTTATTTTTATCAAATAATTTTCGAAAATAACAATACCAATTAATGTTTTGATTCAAAAATTTCAAGTTTGTTACTTGCTTGTTAAGAAAGATTCAAACTTTAAGTTCTAGAATCATATCTTGTGATTTCTTGTGAGTCAAGTCATTAATTGTGATTTTCAAAAATTCAAATCTTTTTCAAAAAACTAATTTCTATCATATCTTTTCAAAATATCTTCTTATCTTACCTTTTTCAAAAATTTGATTTCAAAATATCCTTTCTAACTTCCTAACTTCTTATCTTTTTCAAAATTTGTTTCAACTAACTAACTAACTTTTTGTTTGCTTCTTACCTTTTTCAAAACTACCTAACTAACTCTCTCTCTCTAATTTTCAAAAATATCTTCCCTCTTTTTCAAAAATTTCTTTTTAATTAACTAATTATTTTTATTTTTGATTTCAAAATTTTTCAAAAATTACTAACCTTTTTCAAAAACTATTTTCGAAAATCACTAACCCTTTTTCAAAAATTATTTTCGAAAATTCTCCCTCTCCCATCTTATTCTATTTATTTATTCATCTACTAACATCTCATCTCACATCTCTACCCTCCTCACAGCTGTGTTTCTTTCATTACATTACATTCTTTATCTCCCTCTTTTCTTCCACTCACAAAGGGATCCCTATACTGTGGTATAAAGGATCCATATTAGTATTATTATTTTTTTCTGTGCCCTCTTCTTTGTCATATGAGCAGGAGTAAGGACAAGAATATTCTTGTTGAAGCAGACCCAGAACCTGAAAGGACTCTGAAGAGAAAATTAAGAGAAGCTAAAATACAACAATCCAGAGATAATCTTTCAGAAATTTTCGAACAGGAAGAGGAGATGGCAGCCAAAAATAATAATAATGCAAGGAGAATGCTTGGTGACTTTACTGCACCAAATTCCAATTTACATGGAAGAAGCATCTCCATTCCTGCCATTGGAGCAAACAACTTTGAGCTGAAACCTCAATTAGTTTCTCTGATGCAGCAGAACTGCAAGTTTCATGGACTTCCATCTGAAGATCCTTTTCAGTTCTTAACTGAATTCTTGCAGATCTGTGATACTGTTAAGACTAATGGAGTAGATCCTGAAGTCTACAGGCTCATGCTTTTCCCATTTGCTGTAAGAGACAGAGCTAGAATCTGGTTGGACTCTCAACCCAGAGATAGCCTGAACTCTTGGGATAAGCTGGTCACGGCTTTCTTATCCAAATTCTTTCCTCCTCAAAAGCTGAGCAAGCTTAGAGTGGATGTTCAAACCTTCAAACAAAAAGATAGTGAATCCCTCTATGAAGCTAGGGAAAGATACAAACAGTAGACCAAAAAGTGTCCTTCTGACATGCTTTCAGAATGGACCATCCTGGATATATTCTATGATGGTTTATCTGAGCTATCAAAGATGTCATTGGATACTTCTGCAGGTGGATCCATTCACCTAAAGAAAACGCCTGCAGAAGCTCAAGAACTCATTGACATGGTTCCTAATAACCAGTTTATGTACACTTCTGAGAGGGATCCTGTAAGTAATGGGACGCCTATGAAGAAGGGAGTTCTTGAAGTTGATACTCTGAATGCCATATTGGCTCAGAATAAAATATTGACCCAGCAAGTCAATATGATTTCCCAGAGTCTGAATGGAATGCAAGCTGCATCCAACAGTACTCAAGAGGCATCTTCTGAAGAAGAAGCTTATGATCCTGAGAACCCTGCAATAGCAGAGGTGAATTACTTAGGTGAACCTTATGGAAACACCTATAACTCATCATGGAGAAATCATCCGAATTTCTCATGGAAGGATCAAAAGCCTCAACAAGGCTTTAATAATGGTGGAAGAAACAGGTTTAGCAATAGCAAGCCTTTTCCATCATCCACTCAGCAACAGACAGAGAATTCTGAGCAGAATTCATCTAGCTTAGCAAACTTAGTCTCTGATCTATCTAAGGCCACTGTGAGTTTCATGAATGAAACAAGGTCTTCCATTAGAAATTTGGAAGCACAAGTGGGCCAGCTGAGTAAAAGGATCACTGAAATCCCTCCCAGTACTCTCCCAAGCAATACAGAAGAGAATCCAAAAGGAGAGTGCAAGGCCATTGACATAAGCAAAATGGCCGAACCCAATGAGGGAGAGGAGGATGTGAATCCCAAGGAGGAAGACCTCCTGGGACGTTCAGTGACCAATAAGGAGCTTCCCTCTGAGGAACCAAAGAAATCTGAGACTCATCTAGAGACCATAGAGATTCCATTGAACCTCCTTATGCCCTTCATGAGCTCTGATGAGTATTCCTCTTCTGAAGAGAATGAGGATGTTACTGAAGAGCAAACTGCCAAGTTTCTTAGTGCAATCATGAAGCTAAATGCCAAATTATTTGGCATTGATACTTGGGAAGTTGAACCTCCCTTGTTCATCAATGAACTAAGTGATCTGGATCAACTGACATTGCCTCAGAAGAGACAGGATCCTGGGAAGTTCATAATACCTTGTACCATAGGCACCATGATCTTTAAGGCTCTGTGTGACCTTGGTTCAAGAATAAACCTCATGCCCCTCTCTGTAATAGAGAAACTGGGAATCTATGGGGTGCAAGCTGCTAAAATCTCATTAGAGATGGCAGACAATTCAAGAAAACAGGCATATGGACAAGTAGAGGACGTGTTAGTAAAGGTTGAAGGCCTTTACATCCCTGCTGATTTTATAGTCCTGGATACTGGAAAGGAAAAGGATGAATCCATCATCCTAGGAAGACCTTTTCTGGCCACAACAAGAGCTGTGATTGATGTTGACAGAGGTGAACTGGTCCTTCAATGGAATGAGGACTCCCTTGTGTTTAAAACTCAAGGATATCTCTCTGCATCCATGGAGAGGAAGCAGAAAAAGCTTCTCTCAAAGCAGAGTCAAAAAAGCCCCCACAGTCAAACTCTAAGTTTGGTGTTGGAGAGTCTCAACAATGCTCTGAACATCTGTGAGGCTCCATGAGAGCCCACTGTCAAGCTATTGACATTTAAGAAGCACTTGTTGGGAGGCAACCCAATTTTTATTTATCTAACTATATTTTTCTTAGTTATATGTCTTTATAGGTTCATGATCATGTGGAGTCACAAAATAAATATAAAAATTGAAAACGGAATCAAAAACAGCAGAAGAAAAATCACACCCTGGAGGAAGCACCTGCCTGGCGTTCAACGCCAGAACAGAGCATGGTTCTGGCGCTGAACGCCCAAAATGGGCAGCATCCTGGTGCTGAACGCCCAGAACAAGCATGGTTCTGGCGTTCAACACCAGAAATGGCTAGTAAATGGGCGTTGAACGCCCAAAATGGGCACCAACCTGGCGCTGAACGCCCAGAGTTGTGTGCAAGGGCATTTTGCATGCCTAAATTGGTGCAGGGATGTAAATTCCTTGACACCTCAAGATCTGTGGACCCCACAGGATCATCTCAAGATCTGTGGACCCCACAGGATCATCTCAGGATCTGTGGTCCCCACAGGATCCCCACCCACCTCACCTTCTCTCTCTCCATTCATGACCATCCCTTCTGTTTTCCATTCACCACTCACATCCATACACACATCCCTCCATCTCCTCCGTATCTTCTTCTTCTTCTATTCTTTCTTCTTTTGCTCGAGGGCGAGCAACATTCTAAGTTTGGTGTGGTAAAAGCATAAGCTTTTTGGGAGATGGAAAGATTCATCTCAAGGGTCTATAGCTCAGTGGTAGAACATGTGACTGCAAATCAAGAGATCCCTGAGATACCTCAGGGGATGCACTTCCCTCCACATAAATATTAGGAGCAAATCAACACCTCCCTAGGAGAATTAAGTCCCAACATGGGACAATTAAGGGTGGAACATCAAGAGCACTCCATCATCCTTCATGAAATAAGAGAAGATCAAAAAGCAATGAGGGAGGAGCAACAAAGACAAGGAAGAGACATAGAAGAGCTCAAGGACATCATTGGTTCCTCAAGAAGGAAACGCCACCATCACTAAGGTGGATTCATTCCTTGCTCTTATTTCTTCTGTTTTTCGTTTTCTATGTTATGTGCTTATCTATGTTAGTGTCTTCATTACATGATCATTAGTAGTTAGTAACTTTGTCTTAAAGTTATGAATGTCCTATGAATCCATCACCTCTCTTAAATGAAAAATGTTTTAATTCAAAAGAACAAGAAGTACATGAGTTTCGAATTTATCCTTGAACTTAATTTAATTATATTGATGTGGTGACAATGCTTCTTGTTTTCTGAATGTATGCTTGAACAATGCATATGTCTTTTGAAGTTGTTGTTTAAGAATGTTAAATATGTTGGCTTTTGAAAGAATGATGACTAGGAGACATGTTATTTGATAATCTAAAAAATCATAAAAATGATTCTTGAAGCAAGAAAAAGCAGCAAAGAACAAAGCTTGCAGAAAAAAAAAATAGGCGAAAAAAAAATTAGAAAAAAAATAGAAAGAAAAAGCAAGAGCAAAAAGCCAATAATCCTTAAAACCAAAAGGCAAGGGTAAATAAAAAGGATCCCAAGGCTTTGAGCATCAGTGGATAGGAGGGCCTAAAGGAATAAAATCCTGGTCTAAGCGGCTAAACCAAGCTGTCCCTAACCATGTGCTTGTGGCGTGTAGGTGTCAAGCGAAAACTTGAGACTGAGCGGTTAAAGTCAAGATCCAAAGCAAAAAAAGAGTGTGCTTAAGAACCCTGGACACCTCTGATTGGGGACTTTAGCAAAGCTGAGTCACAATCTGAAAAGGTTCACCCAATTATGTGTCTATGGCATTTATGTATCCGGTGGTAATACTGGAAAACAAAGTGCTTAGGGCCACGGCCAACACTCATAAAGAAGCTGTGTTCAAGAATCATCATACTGAACTAGGAGAATCAATAACACTATCTGAACTCTGAGTTCCTATAGATGCCAATCATTCTGAATCTCAATGGATAAAGTGAGATGCCAAAACTATTCAAGAGGCAAAAAGCTATAAGTCCCGCTCATTTGATTGGATCTATGTTTCATTGATAGTTTGGAATTTATAGTATATTCTCTTCTTTTTATCCTATTTTATTTTCAGTTGCTTGGGGACAAGCAACAATTTAAGTTTGGTGTTGTGATGAGCGGATAATTTATACGCTTTTTGACATTGTTTTTAGTATGTTTTTAGTAGGATCTAGTTACTTTTAGGGATGTTTTCATTAGTTTTTATGTTAAATTCACATTTCTAGACTTTACTATGAGTTTGTGTGTTTTTCTGTGATTTCAGGCATTTTCTGGCTGAAATTGAGGGACTTGAGCAAAAATCAGAGTCAGAGGTTGAAGAAGGACTGCTGATGCTGTTGGATTCTGACATCCCTGCACTCAAAGTGGATTTTCTGGAGCTACAGAATTCGAAATGGCGCGCTTTCAATTGTGTTGGAAAGTAGACATCCAGGGCTTTCCAGCAATATATAATAGTCCATACTTTGGCCAAGAATAGATGACGCAAACTGGCGTTCAACGGCTAGCTTTCTGCCTAAACCTGGCGTCCAGCGCCAGAAAAGGAGCCAAAACCAGAGTTGAACGCCCAAACTGGCACAAAAGCTGGCGTTCAACTCCAAGAAGGACCTCTACACGTGCAACACTCAAAGCTCAGCCCAAGCACACACCAAGTGGGCCTTGGAAGTGGATTTATGCATCAATTACTTACTTTTGTAAACCCTAGTAGCTAGTTTATTATAAATAGGACCTTTTACTATTGTATTAGGTATCTTTGATCAGTTGTATGCTATCTTAGATCACGTTTGAGGGCTGGCCTCTCGGCCATGCCTGGACTTTCACTTATGTATTTTTAACGGTAGAGTTTCTACACTCCATAGATTAAGGTGTGGAGCTCTGCTGTTCCTCAAAGATTAATGCAAAGTACTACTGTTTTCTATTCAATTCATCTTGTTTCACTTCTAAGATATTCATTCGTACTTCAATCTGAATGTGATGAACGTGACAATCATCATCATTCCCTATGAATGCGTGCATGACAACCACTTCCGTTCTACCTTCGACTGAATGAAGTATCTCTTAGATCTCTTAATCAGAATCTTCGTGGTGTAAGCTAGAATGATGGCGGCATTCAAGAGAATCTGGAAAGTCTAAACCTTATCTGTGGTATTCCGAGTAGGATTCAATGAATGAATGACTGTGACGAGCTCCAAACTCGCGATTGCTGGGCGTTAGTGACAGATGCAAAAGGATAGTAAATCCTATTCCAGCATAATCGAGAACCGACAGATGAATAGCCGTGCCGTGACAGGGTGCGTTGACCATTTTCACTAAGAGGATAAGATGAAGCCATTGACAAGGGTGATGCCTCCAGACGATTAGCCATGCCGTGACAGGGCATTTGGATCATTTTCCCGAGAGAAGACCGAAAGTAGCCATTGACAATGGTGATGTATCACATAAAGCCAGCCATGGAAAGGAGTAAGACTGATTGGATGAAGATAGCAGGAAAGCAGAGGTTCATAGGAACGAAAGCATCTCCATTCGCTTATCTGAAATTCTCACCAATGAATTACATAAGTATTTCTATCCCTATTTTATTATATTATTGTCGAAAACTCCATAACCATTTTATATCCGCCTGACTGAGATTTACAAGGTGACCATAGCTTGCTTCATACCGACAATCTCCGTGGGATTCGACCCTTACTCACGTAAGGTATTACTTGGACGACCCAGTGCACTTGCTGGTTAGTTATGCGAAGTTGTGAAGATATGTTTAGACCATGGTTCTGTGCATCCGTTTGTGGTGCCATTGACAGGGAATCAATTTAGAACAACAATTCACAACCCGAGTAGCAATTTCGCATACCAGTTACATAACAGAATTATTCATATATCACATGCTATAAATATTGTGCATGAAGAAGAAATAAACATAAATCTATAGATATATTTTATTACAAAATTCAAAATACAAGTATTTGATTTAAGAGAAATATATAAATTGAAATATTATGCATTGTCCAAATTTTTTAGATCTTTTGTAAAACTAAAATATTGGTTTGAGTTCTTACTGTTTACTTTAATCAAAGGAAACATAGTTGCATGCTTGGCCATATCTACTTTGCTCTCTGTTATTTGCTTCTTGCCCATTGGTGCGCGAATTTGTGACTCGCACAACTGAACCGACAACGTCCAAGTAATACCTCAGGTGAGTGAGGATCGAATCCCACGAGGATTGCCATATTGAGCAAGCTGTGGTTATCCTGCAGATCTTGGTCAAGCGAATAGAAAGTTGATTGTTGTTGTTGTAGGCGCATAAACAAAACAATAACAGTAAAACGTAGAAGCAATGGTAAGAAATTATTTAAGGCTTCGGAGATACTTATTCTTCTGGATTAATACCTCTTACAAACTATTCCAACAATGAGTGATTCATTCAATGGCAAGGCTGCAAGTGATTAAGCCATGGGTCGTGGTCATTAATCTCCTCTGATCCAAACTAAATGCCTGAACAGGTCATTCAATCTGGAAGAGGGTGAAGCTCACGCAATTCAATCTCTGATGATCCTACTCAAAACGCCACAGACAAGGTTGGATCTTCCAAATCGGAGAATAAAGCTCTATGATTCTAGCTTTGGAGCCACAGGAACCTTAATTAGCCATGACTAACGAGATTTCAGGTCACATATCCCTATTAGCCCAAGTAACTTGTTGGAACCTGTGATGTACTCTCAAGCTGTAGCTCAATACTATCCAGGTAAGGACTCGTAAAGACACATGTAGAATAAGGGGTCATACTTTTATTCCAGCCTAGCTTCATAAAGATGAAGAATGACAATACTTCATAGAATAGAATCAAACATATATTAAAGTATAAAAGTAATTATATTAATCCATAGGAATCAGCAGAGCTCCTAACCTTAACGTAGAAGGCTTAGCCACTCATACTGTACAGAAAATAATGTATGATAAGTTCTGAGGGGCTGAAGATCCTAAACATGGGTGATCTTTGCCTATATATACAAATCTAATAATTAAAAATTACAAAAATAAAATAAACTATGATAAAAGTGCGAAAATCCACTTTTGGGCCCACTTGGTGAGTGTTTGGGTTGAGCTTAGCGTCCAACTTGAAGGAGTGGGCCTTGAACGCCCACTACAGGGGTTTGTGTGCTGCTTCCTTACTTTCCTTGTGGCATTGAATGCTGGGTTTGGGCATTCAACGATGGCTTGAGTCCTGCTTGAGCGTTGAACGCCAGAAAAGGGGAAGTTTGGGCGTTCAATGCCCGTTTTGAGCAGTCAAATCCAAAGAAAAGTATAAACCATTATATATTGCTGGAACGCTCTGGAAGTTAGCTTTCCAACACCATTGAGAGCGCGTCTAGTGGATCTCTTTAACTCCAGAAATGCTCATTTGAATACATGGAGGTCAGGATCTGACATCTACATTCCTTTCTTTGCTTCTGAATCAGACTTTGCAAAACTTGCCAAGTTCACCCAAAAATCACCTAAAATCATAAAAAAAAACACAAAAGCTCAAAGTAGTATCCAAAAAGTGAATTTCGCACTAAAACCTACTAAAACATAATAAAACTTAACAAAATATACTAAAAATACTAAGAAAACAACATCGAAAAGCGTATAAAGTATCTGCTCATGAGAACACCAAACTTAAATTGTTACTTGTCCTCAAGCAACCAAAAATAAGTAGGACTACAAAGAAGATAAAGATACAATAAGTCTTAGAGTTTTCAATGAAGCTCAGGTCCAAATACTGAGTGGAGCTAATAACTCTTTACTTCTGAACAGTTTTGGCATCTTACTTTCCTTTGAAGTTCAGAAATATTAACATCCCTTGGAACTAGAATCTGGATGATATTATTGATTTTCTTAGTTTAGCTCTTCTTGATTCTTGAACACAGCTTCTTTTGGTGATTTTCACCTTTTGAGCCTAGCCGTGACTCTAAGCGTTATGTTTTCCCGTATTACTACCGGACACATAAACGCCACAGGCGCTTAACTAGGGGAACCCTTTGAATTCAAATTTAGCCTTGCTTAAATTCCCAAAAAATGGTGTCCAGAGTTCTTAAGCGTACTCTTTAGCTTTGGATGACGACTTTAACTGCTCAGTCTCAAGCTTTTTTTCTTGACACCTCCACACCACAAGCATTTAGTTAGGGATAGCAACTCAATTGAGCTTTTTAGGCCAATTTTTGACCCTCCTAACCATTGATGCTCAAAGCCTTGGATCCTTGCTCTTTCAATTTTTCTTTTATCAGCTTTCATTTCTTTCTTTTATTTTTCTTTTTCTTTTTCTGTTGCTTTTTCTTGCTTTAAGAATCAATATTTTTTTTTCTTTCAGAGAACCAGTAATACTTCTCTAAATTCATCGTTCTTCAAAAGCCAACATACTCAACTTCAATATCAATTATGCACTGTTAACTTATACATTCAGAAGTTAAATGCAATGCCACCACATCAACATAATTGGAATAACTCATGATATACTTAAAACTTATGCATCTCACTATTTCTTTTAAAAAAAGTTTTTTTAAACATGGTGAGGGATACAAAGGATATTGTATAACCAAAACAAAACAAGAAAATAAGACTAGAAAAGGACAACAAACTAGATGTGATCATGAACTTAGAAAAGAAAATAGACAATAAATAAAAGTACAGTGAAAACAAAAATAAAACAGAAAAGATGTAATGGGACTTAACAACCTCAGTGATGACGGCTGCTGCTCCCTCTGGAGAACCCAATGTAGTATTTGAGCTCCTCTATGTCATGCCCTTGTCTCTGCTGTTCTTCCATCAATCTTCTCTGATCTTCTCTCATTTCATGGAGGATAGTGGCATGCTCTTCATGCTCTACTCTCAGCTGCTCCATGCTTGAGCTCAGCTCCCCTATTGAGGTATTCAGTTGAGTTGGTAGGGCTTGCCTTGTGCATCTCTCCTCCATGTTGCTCCTTCCACACAAATATCCGCAAAGACTTGATCCAATCTTTGGTTGGAGTTGCCCCTTCTAGTGTAAGAGTGTGGATCTCCTAGCATGTGTGGAAATTGTAGCGCCACTTTCACACTTTTCGGGCTAAAGTCCAATAGTTGCTCTCTCACCATGGTGCGCCAGTTCTTTGACTTTGGGTTCACACTTGTATCATGATTTTTGGTGACCCAAGCATTGGCAAAAAACTCTTGCACCATTAGTGTTCCGACCTCTGAAACAGGGTTGGCCAGAATTTCCCAATCCCTTCTCCAGATTTCTTGTTGGATCATCGGGTACTCCCCTTTCTTGAGCTTGAAGGGGACCTTAGAAATCACCTTTTTGTACCTTACCACATCATATAAGTGATCGTGGTGTACCTTGGTGAGGAATCTCCATGATTGCAAAGGTTTGGAAGTGGAAGCAGGGGCTTTTCCTTTCCTCTTTCTTGAGGCTTCGCCGGTCTTTGGTGCCATACATAGGAATGGTAGAAGTCAAAAACCAAAGCTTTTGGAATACCAAACTTTAGAGTTTTTCTCATCTTCGAGCAAAGAATAATAAAAGAGAAGAAATGAGTAGAAAAAAGAAGGAAAAGATAGAGATAGAGGGAGAGAAGGGCTTCAGCCGAGTGGAGGAATAGGGAAGAAGAGGAGTGTGGAAAGTGTTTAGGGTGAGAAGGAGATAGTGTGTAGGAGGTGTGTGTATGAAGGGGATATTTATAGGGTTGGTAGGGTGTAGGGTTTGGTTATGGAGGGAAGAATAGGTAGGAATGTTTTGAATTTGATGTGGATGGGGTAAGTGGGGAAGTAAAGTGATGGGATTTCTGATGGGTTTGGGGAAGAGTATGTGTTGGGAAGAGGAAAAGTAGGCTGTGGGTTTCAAGGTTTAGAAAGTAGGAGAGAGAAGGGGAAGGTGGGGTAGGTTGAGATTCTGTGGAACCTACTAGTTGAGAAGGCTTTAGAACTCGAGCTTCTTACCCCCTACCTAGCGTTCAACGCCAAGAATGGGTGTTGAACGCGCAAACTGCTCCCTGTCTAGCGTTCAACACCAGCAATGTATCCCTGAGGGGTGTTGAACGCCCAGAGTATTCCTTCTCTAGCATTCAACGCTAGCACCTGGCTCCTCTATGGGTGTTGAACGCCTAACTTCCTCCTTTTTTGGCGTTTAACGCCAGCAAGGGGCTCTACCCAAGGTGTTCTGTTTTCAGTTATGCATGTCTCTGTCTCTGTCCTAAGTGCTGCACGTGATCACAAACATCAAAAAGCAAAGGAAAAACTAAAATGTAAAATTAAACTAAAACAAACGAAAAAAATTTAAAGTACTATGCTAGTAGTTGGGTTGCCTCCCAGCAAGTGCTTCTTTACCGTCATTAGCTTGACAGGCAGCTGATGCGTGAGCATCTTTCTTATCTTTTCCTAGTGAATTTGCATTTAATTTATTAAGTTTTATCAAGAATTAATTATCTTTTAGTCATTATGGATGCTACTTTGAGTTTTGTGAAATTCTGCTTATTTTAGGTAGCATTCGGATGGATTTGATGGAGTTTTTGCAGAGAAAGAGAAGAAACCAAGGAGCTGACAAGCGAGGAGCTACGCGTGCGCGTGTCTGACGCGTACGCGTGAAAAGCGAATCTGCTCAGCGACGCGTGCGCGTACCTGACGCGTATGCGTGACACGCGAAAAAGGCCATCGACGCGTACGCATGACTGACGCGTACGCGTGATATGCGCGACATGCAGAATTCGCAGAAAATGCTGGGGGCAATTTCAGGCCAAGTTTCGACCCAGTTTTCAGCCCAGAAAGCACAGATCAGAGGCTGCAGAGTGAAGGAAACAAGTGGTCCCCTCCCATCAACTGAAGACTTGTTAATTAATTCTAATTTAAAATTCAAATATTATTTTTAGGAAAAGATATTATTTTAGTTTTAGAAGATAGATTTTAAATTAATTAGGATTAGATATAAAAAGGGATTCCAACAGGGGGGTTCCAACTCAACATTATTCCATTCCAATTCACAATCCTTATTTTACTCTGAACCATGAGCAACTAATCCTCCATTGTTAAGATTAGGAGCTTTGTCTATTTGTATGGATTAATTTTATTGCTTTTTCTATTTTAATTCATGTATGGATTTATAATTTAAGAATTGTTTTCGCTCTTTATCTTATGAATTTGGGTGGAACAGAAGTATGACCCTCTTTCTAATTGAGTTCTTGTATAACTTGGAAAAGCTCTTTACTTGAACAATAGCTTGAAAACATATTCTCCTAAATTTTAATTATCTGGATTTAACGGGATACGTGACATATAATCCTTTTATTTTTGGGTAATTATAATTTCTGTGGCATATAAACTAGAATAATTGAATTTCACCCTCTAATTGGAATTAAGTGAGCAAGGAATTGGCGGTTGATAAATTTTAGAGGAGACTAGAAAGGTCTAAGGAATTAGAGTCTAGTCACATATAGTTTGCCATGAATTAAATCTTGCATGATTAAAATAGTTAGTAAGAAAAGTTAATCCGGAAAAATATATAACTGTGAAACCTTAACTGCTTTCTTTATATTTTATTCCCAACCTATTCACCTGCCTGTCTTCAAACTCTTAAATTACTATTTAATGCTCTTGGATTCTCAAACTCTATTTTTTGTTTGCCTGACTATGCCTATCACTTAATTATTGTTGCTTAATCCATCAATCCTCGTGGGATCGACCCTCACTCACCTGAGGTATTACATGGTACGACCCAGTGCACTTGCCGATTAGTTTGTGGGTTATAAATTCCGCACCAGCAGCTCCATTATAGAGGTAGGTAGGGACTCCGATCTTCACCCCTCACAGTGAACTTTCTTCCTGTGCTCTCATGAATGAGCTCCATATGCTCTAGAAACAGGATTCTACTCACTGTGTGTGGAATGACTGGACTCTTAGTGAAAACAACTCTCATGCCAGGTGAGAGGCCTTCAGTAGGGATCTTCTTGTCCCTCCAACCCTTAGGTACCTTCTTCTTTGTACCTTTCTTCCCAGTGCTTGATGATAGTTGCCCAATGCCAAACTTAGAATTGGTGTCTGGGGGCCGATAAACCCCAATTTTAGAGTTTATCTTATGTAGAATTTGAGGGGTTTTATCAACATTCCATCACACTTATCCACATAAAATGCATAGTTTTGTGTCTCCTTCCTAATTTCACTTAATGGTTGAAAACACGCTTTTTTAGGCCCTAAATATGCTATATTTTAATCTCCCTCTATTACCATTCGATGCCGTGATCTGTTTGTTGAGTGATTTCAAAGTTTATATGGTCTAGAAGAGAGAAAGGAAGCATGCACAAGTGGAAGGAGCATGAATAATGGAGTTTTGGAGCATTGGCATCAACGCGCACGCGTGGCTAACTCACACGCGTGGGAGCATGGATCTGGGATAGGTGCACAAAAGTTGACACATTCGCGTGGCTGGTCAGAAATCTCATCGACGTGTACGCATGATTTACGCGTACGCGTGGCTTGCAAAAACCAAGACGATGCGTACGCGTGACCGACGCGCACGCATGACGCTCGACACGTGACTTCAATAGTGAAATCGTGGCTAGCGATTTCTGAAGAGCTCTAGGTCCAATTTGAGTTGAATTCTGGAGGGAAAAGACCCAAGGGACCAAGGATTGAAGGAAAATTCACACATTATACACTTTTTAGCTAGTTTTTGAGTTTATGTTTCTAGAGAGAGAAACTCTCACTTTTCTCTAGGTTTTGGCTTGCTCAATTTCAATTTCACTTGGATCCTTGGTTAGATCTGAATTCAATTCAATTCTACATGTTCTAATTTGTAGATCTCATTCTTCTACTCTCATTTTAGTGTTCTTGTTACTCTAGTATTGTAGATTTTAGATTTGGATGTTGTTTACTTTGATTTCTATTAATGCATTGAGAAATTTCATGTTTATTGTTGTTAATTGCTTGATTGTGGTTAATTGTTTGTAGTAGATTTTTCATTATTGCTTACCAAGTGTTTGAGAAATTGTCAACTATAGTTATGGAGTAGCTTTTTACTCTTGGCTTGGGGGTTGGGTAATTGGAGACACTTGAATTGTCAAAGTCTTTTGTTGATTGACAATTGGAAGTTGCTAGTTGATTTGAATGTCACTAAAGCTAGTCTTTCCTTAGGACTTGACTAGGATTTGTGGACACAAATTGATTATCTCCCCTTTATTTTCCTTCATAGTTAGAGGTTAACTAAGTGGAGCAATGACCAATTCTTGTCACAATTGATAGAGGCAATGATGATAGGAATTCCAATTCTCACTCCTAGCCAAGGCTTTTATATCGATTGATTATCATTTACTCTTGTTAGTCTAATTTCTTGGTTTACTTAGTCCAATAGTTAATCGCTCATTGTCTTAATTCATGCTCATTTACTTTCCTTGTATTCAACTCCAAAAAAACCAAGAGAACTCCTAACCAATGATGTGCATTTTAGGGCAACTTCTAGGGAGAACGACTTGGGATTTTACTCCCGGTTATTGATTTTGAATTGTGGTGACACATTTTCTAAGTTTGGTATGCGATCGCTTGTTGGTTTAGACTATACTCACGATGGAATTTATCGATAAATTCTAGACCGACAAAATATCTCACATCAAAATGTTTCCTCTTTTACTTCCTTTTTTAGGATGGCCACTAAAAAAGGCAAGGAGAAGGCGTCCAAAAAACCGCCTACTAAAAGGGCGCCCCAAAGATCAAATGCCAAGGCGCACTCTTCCCTAAGAGCTAAGCCCATCTCCAGGAGGGCGAAGAGGATCGTTCATATTGATGAACAAGAGAAGGGCAATCCGGCATGGGATCCCACAACGTTTCCCAACCGCTTCTATGAGCTCATGTTTCCCGCTATAGTTGAAAGAAATTATCATTTTGAGCATCTACTCGCCCCTCCGGAGCACATTGTTCAGTATGTGATGCCCCGCATTGATCGGCAACAATGGGATTTCTAATGCGGAGACCACAGGAGGCCAACCTTTCTTGGGTGGTGGAGTTCTACTCTAACTACCACTCCCCTTCTCTTTAGTCAGTTTATGTGCGCCGGAAACATGTCCCGATTTCGGAGGAAGCTATTTAGCGGGTGCTTAATGTTTCACCAGTACCGGAGGAGATGGATGGTTACCAAGAGGTCCTACATTAGTGCAATGAATTTGGGTTTGATTGGGATTCGATCCTTCGGGTCATTGCCCAACTAGAGAATCATTGGACCCAAGGGAGACTTAGGATGCGGCCTAACTGTATTGACACATGCTCACTCACAGTGGAGGCTCGAGCATGGGCCCAGATCTTATCTCACTACGTGCTTCTAAGAACCCATGAGTCATCCATTACGACGGACCTATCCCTCCTTGTCTGGTGCATACTCACGGAGAGGCCAGTCAACATCCCTCTCCTCATCCGACAAGCGATGGGTCGGGTCCATGCCAAGGGTAATCTCCCATTTTTTGCCTTGGTATCAGATTTGGTCGCCGCTACTGGTGTCCCCTGCGAGGCTAAGGACATGAAAGCTATAATTCCGTCAAAGGGCGATATCGTCCTAAGCGGGAAATATCTTCAGCCTCCCACGGATACCACAAGCCTTGACATAGCTCCGTCTTCCGCCATTCCTACCACTTCATCAACTCCACATAAGTCCACCCATCAACTGCTTCTTGAGCTCACTGAGAAGATAGACCGATATGAGCGGCGGAATAAACAGTGATTTACTTACTTGAAGAAGCTTTGGGGTTGTGTCAACCCACCTACGAAAGAGCCAGACATTTCCACATCCGCTTCAGACCACAGGGAAGCAAGCACTCAGGACACGGATAGTGGAAGTTGATCCAACTTTGCGTATCACCAATGGCACAGAAGACCGTGCAAACTTCTAAGTGTAAGGAGGTCGGTTACCGACTTCCATAGGTAACAACCCTTTTCTTTTCAACACCCATGATTTTGATTTTCTTTCGTTAGTTAGGATAAATTGCATGGTTAGTTTTTGTACTTGAACACTTTTTGCATGTTAGGACTACTTGGTTAGGGTGATAACTTTTTTTCCAAGAAATTGTCTTTAGGGCACCCTACCAATTTGAAAATTTTTTTATGTTAATCTTGCTTGAAGAATTTATTCTGGAACATGGTTTTTGAGCTAAGAACACAAGCATGTGAGTTTTGAGCCCAACTGCGTGGTTATATCTTATAACCACTATCTCTCCTTCTTTTGTGATTATTCTCTTTCTATGATTGTGATCTTTGATTTGTTTGATTCTTTATGTCCATTATTCCATGTATACGTGTAATTATATGATTGAGGCCATCATTTCATTTAGCTTACTTACCCAAATAGGCTACCTTTCATCAACCATTGTTAGCCAATTTTGAGCTTATTTTAATCCCCTCTTGTTCTTAATTTTAGCACAATACAAGCATTAAAGCGAAAAAACAATAAATGTCCTTTATTTAGATCTTTGATTAGCTTAGGCTAATGAGTGTATATCATTTAAGTGTGGGGAAACTTGGGACATTGGTTGAGATAAAAGTGTATTTTGAGTTTTTCATTGAAAATATTGGTAATTGGGTACATACACATGTATTAATTAAATGTAAAACCACATGCATTGAGGCTCTTGTATATATATATTTTAGTTTGAAAAGAAAAAAATGAGAAAAACAAAAAGAAAAAAACTAAAAAAAATAAAAAAATGAAAGAAAAGATAAAGAAAAAGAAAGAAATAAAAAGGGGACAAAATTCCCCAAAGTAAGGTTCACTAACAATCAATGCATATGGGATGAGATAAAAAAAGGAAAATGCATGATTGTGTGAAAAAGTGAATAATGGGTAGTTAGGCTTATTTTAGATTTTTATAGGTTGTTATATAGGTTAGATGGGAAGCTTAGGTTAATCAAAGATTCAAATTTGGAGCTCACTTAGCTATATATAACTTTACCTTGACCCTAGCCCCATTACAACCTAAGAAAAGACCTCATGATATATGTATACATGCATTGAATGATTGTTGATTGTTAGATGAAAAATAAATCTTAGAAAGCATGATTAGAGGAAAATTAAGTGGTCAACCCTAAACACTAGAGAGGATAGAGTGCAAAGACTTCCGGTGAGTGTTGATGTGTGGAAAACGATCCAACACAAAACTCACCGGCAAGTGTACCGGGTCGCATCAAGTAATAATAACTCACATGATTGAGGTCGATCCCACAGGGATTGAGGGATTGAGCAATTTTAGTTTAGTGGTTGATTTAGTCAAGCGAATCAAGTATTGGTTGAGTTGTTTGTAATTGACAGAAACTAAATTGCTTGAAATGTAAAGGGAGAGGGGTAAATTGCAGGAAATTAAAGAGCAAAGAAAGTAAATAAGCTGAATCTTAAAGAACAAGTAATGTAAATTGCAGAAACTTAGATTGCAAGAAATGTAAATGACTGAATCTTAAAGTGCAAGAAATGTAAATTGCTTGAATTGTAAAAGGGATTGGGAGTTGGGATTGCAGAATTTAAACAAGAACAAGTGAATTGCAATTAAACAGAAGAGCAAAAGATGAATTGAATTGAATTAGATCTCAAACAGAGAGGTAAAATGCTTTGAGAAGTAAACAGAAAGGGTGCTTAATTTGCAGCAAAATAAAAGATGGTTGAAGATCTCAGGGGTGGAAGAGACTAGATAACAAGTCTAGATCTCAAATCCTTCCTTGATCCAACAAGAATAATTGCAAAAGAAATAAAGAAAAGTAAATTGCAGAATTAGAGAGGAGATGAAACAGTAGAGTAAACAGAAAAGGAAATTCAATTATGCAGAGAAAACAAACAAGAGATCTCAAGGTGAGATTGAAACAAAAGTTCTTCAATTCTTCACCCAAGATCAAAAGCAAGAAAAGTAAAGAGTGCTCAAGCAAGAACAAGGAAGAAGAGAGATCAATTCCCCTTCCCAATTCTCTAAGATCTAAATTCAAAATAGAAACTTAAAAAGAAAATGAAAGTTCAAAAGAAAAATTCAAAGTAAAGTCTCCAGGTGTCAAAGGTTCTAATTACATTAAACTAGCTCCTATTTATACACTTTCTATTCTTGGATTTTGGAATTTGGATGGGCTTCTGATTTGGTGAAGGAATGAATTAATTTGGATTTTTAGCTCAATTTTCAGCCCAGGGTGCACCTCCCAGGGAAGAGTTCGGCTCTTGGCGAGAGCTTTGGCCAAGAGCTTTGGTTCCCTTTCCTTCCAATGTGTTGCGCACGGTCCAAGAGAACAAAGCTCTTTGCAAGAGCTTGAGAGCTTTTGGCAAGAGCTTTACTTGTCCTTGAGGTCCTTGGTTCATGTCTTGGGTGGATCACTTGTGGAGCTAATTTCCTTGGCACTAGAGAAGCCCCCAAAGTCTTGCTTCCTTGACGTGCCCGGTTCAATCCTTGGTGAAGGAAGACAATCCAATTTTTCTTGGCACATGAGTGGCGCACAAGGCCTTGCTTCCTTGAGGTGCCTAGTTTGAACCTTGGTGAGTGAAAACAAGCTAATTTTGGCTTGTTTTTCCTTGTGAAGTAGCGCTGGCCCCCTCCCCTTGGTCATGGATTCAAGTCTTGGTGGGTGCATTAGTGAGCTTTTCCTTCTTGATTTCATCCAAGGCATGCACGAAAAAGCTCTTTGGCAAGAGCTTCAAAGCTCTTTGCCAAGAGCTTCAAAGATCTTTGCCAAGAGCTTGGCTCTTGGTTCCTTCTTCATGTGTTCTTGATAAAGCTCTTGGCAAGAGCTTGGCTTCTGATTCTTTACAGGAAAGCTCTCCATGAGAGCCTTAAAGTTCTTGGCAAGAGCTTTGTGCCCTTGTTTCTTGACTTCACCCACGCTTTTCCTTGTTTGAGCCACGCTTCTCTTCCTTGTGCCACGCTTTCTTCCTTTGCTTAGATCATGCTCCTTAGGCTATGCTTGTCTTATTTTTTTTTCTTTTCTTCACCTACAAGTAATCAAAACAACCAATCAAAGTATCACAAAATTCACAAAGCTTAAAATTCATTTAAGACCAATTAATTTTTGTTTAAACTTCATGATTTTGCATCAATTAAAGGGTGGTTGATTGATTCAAAGAAACCATGCATTTCCATTCCAAATTACTTACTTAGAATGCAAGAAACTACATAAAACCAAATAAAAACAAAGAAAAAGGCTAGTAAAACTAGGCTAAGATGACTTGTCATCACAACACCAAACTTAAAACTTGCTTGTCCCCAAGCAAGAAAAGAATTATGCTCAAAGGTTCTTTCAATTAGAATTGTTTTGAAGAATTACATGTACTATCCTGTGAGTGAAGTGATTAAGTGACAGTGGGGTGAACTCTAAATTATATGCTCATGCAAGGGCTTCAGTGCTTACTAGTCCCTACATCTTGGGAGTCTTAGGTCTTAGAACTTTCATCCAAATAATATCATGGAGATCTCTCTATAGGTAATCACCTTGAAGCAGCTTATAGTTTCTGTGCTTTGGCCTTGACTCTAAGTGTCATGTCTCAAAGCGGCTCTTTAGATAAGCTTTCAATCAATACTCCTAAACCAGTTGGTTTTAAGGTATTAGGTGTTGAAGCACCCCTTAGGATTTACTTGCTCAAGCTTCTCTCTTTGACACAGTTCGACCACAAGCATTTACTAGGATAATAACTCTTTGAGTTCTTGTTTCTTTCTTCTTTTCTGCCTAGTAATTGATGCTCAGAGCCTTGGGCCATGTTCTCTTTGTTTTTATATTTTCTTTATTTTCTTTTGTTTGCTACTTCTTGGATCAATAAATGTTCGAAAATCTCCACAATACTTCTTTGAACTCTATGTTCTGCCTATGAGCTCCCATGCAAGTTTTCATAAGCATGCAACCTCAATGCATAATCACACAACCAGAACCACCACTTCTCCTAATCTTTTGCTTGCCTCAAAATTGTTTAATTCCTCAATCCTTCTTTTCAAAGAACTATCATGTGGTGCCATTTTTTTTTTTTGAAATCTTGAGTGCACGCAAGTTTGAAAAGTGTAGTGTTGTGAATAATCAAGCATCTTAATTATTGAATTACAGAAAAATTATACTATGCAGACAGGCAGGGGTATTATATCACTTTCAATCATAGCAGTATCTGATATAAAATAATCACTGAACAATACAACCTTTTGGAATTTACTTGCTGTCCTCCTCCTCATTATCATCACTGCTGGTCTTCACATTCCTCTTTCATCTCTTTGATTGATGATGCTTAATCTTTCCAAAAGTTTGTATGGTGCTCTACAATGCTATTGAAAGTTGCTTGTTCCCCAAGCACTTAAAAAATTGTTAGCATGCATGATTTATTTGTGGGCCTTTGAACTTACTTTGGTGTGGGAACACCAAACTTAGTACCTTGCCAATGGTTCTCATGCATCAGATTAACCATGTGTGAAAATCTTTTTCTTTTTCAAAAGCAATAAAACTGAAAACTTAGGAAACAGTAGAATAGTTAACTAGTTCATCTAAATGCTTGAAGCTAGAATTATGCAGAAAGTGAGAATGCGTTTTATGATGAAATTTTGGTGGAACACCAAACTTAGAATCCTTCATTCTCCCTTACATTGTTTTGGTGTGCAACACCAAACTTATCTTCTTGTAGTACAGACAAAACTAATTGATCCTTTTTTTATTAAACTCGCTATGAAAAGATAACTACCTCACGTTGGGTTGCCTCCCAACAAGCGCTCTTTTATTGTCATTAGCTTGACATCCTTCATCCTCTGATCATGGAAGTTGAGGCTTCTGTCGCCTTTGGTTTCCTCCTCTTACTGTGGGCTTTTCCTTGATGATTGTTTCTTTTCCCGTAGCCCTCTTCTCACTTGCCTCTATGATCGCTTTTCATTTCTCACACCTGGCAACTTTCTCATTGTCTTTCAGGCTGTCTTCAGTGGCTCTGGGGGACGTAATTGCTTTCTCCTTAGCTATTTCTGCAAGGTGCTTAGCCAGTTGTGCCATTTGCCTCTCAATTCCTCTGATTAAGGCTTCTTGATCTTTACTTACTTCCTCTTGGTGTTTCATCATTCTCTCTATTAAGATCTCTAAGTTGGTGATCCTCTGAGAGTCTTGTGAGATTGGGTGGTCGTGGGGTGTCTGAGGTTGAAAGGGTGAGTGTTGTGGTGGTGATGTGTAGTGGTTAATATTTGTGTGGTGGTGTCTTTATTGGTTTGGGAAATTGGGGTTGTTGTGGTTGAAGTCCCTTGGTCCTTGATTTTGGTGCTCACTCCTCCTCCAGTTGTAATGAGTCCTCCAGGGTGGGTTGTACACATCACCTTGGAACTTGTGTTGGAACATGCTTGAGGTACTACTTGGAGAGTGTGATTGCTCATGATTTTGTTGCCCATGGTCAATTGTTCCAAAACCCTTTTCAGGTTGATTCCAACCATGTGAGTTTTGAGTTAGGTTGTATGCATTTACTATAGCAGTTCGCAGCTCATTGATTTTTCTGACCATTATCTCTAGTTGATGCAGAGTCTGCTGATGCATCTGCTTGTTTTGGTTCATGACTGCACTGACACCTTCAATTTCCACCACTCCCTTCTCTTGTGTGGATGGTTGCACTTCTGCCTCTAGCTTACCGATTTCCTGAGGTGGTTTCAACTTGGCCAGGAGTTCACTCATTAGATCTTCCCATCTGATGATGCTTCCTTGTGGGAAAGCTTCAAACCATTGAGCAACATCATTCATGGTGATGATTAGGTGCTTCAAGTTATGGGTTGCATTATCATCTAAGGTGGGGACATTACTCCCATGATTACTGGAATTCGTTGAGTTCCCCTCCATGATCTGCACAATCACAAACGGTTCAAATGAAGATTGAATATACTCATACCAAAATATGGTCAGAGGGTTAGTTGACACAATATGTCAAACAGTTAATAGACTTGAAAGACCAATAGGAGAAAATTGTTTCTCTCGTATATTCAATCAAGCAACGGCATAGGATTCACACAGATTCAGAAAAACCAGAAGAATTCCACTCTATTGCTAAAGTGGGTTTTAGTTAGCTTAAGCAAAAATTCAAACAGTTAGTGGGTTAGTCGAAAAATAAGGAAACAGAAAAGAAAAAATGCTTGATCTATATCACCACCTTACTTAATCATTGTCAATCTAATTCAATCCCCGGCAACGGCGCCAAAAACTTGATGTGTGGAAAACGATCCAACACAAAACTCACCGACAAGTGAACCGGGTCGCATCAAGTAATAATAACTCACATGAGTGAGGTCGATCCCACAGGGATTGAGCAATTTTAGTTTAGTGGTTGATTTAGTCAAGCGAATCAAGTATTGGTTGAGTTGTTTGTAATTGACAGAAACTAAATTGCTTGAAATGTAAAGGGAGAGGGGTAAATTGCAGGAAATTAAAGAGCAAAGAAAGTAAATAAGCTGAATCTTAAAGAACAAGTAATGTAAATTGCAGAAACTTAGATTGCAAGAAATGTAAATGACTGAATCTTAAAGTGCAAAAAATGTAAATTGCTTGAATTGTAAAAGGGATTGGGAGTTGGGATTGCTGAATTTAAACAAGAACAAGTGAATTGCAATTAAACAGAAGAGCAAAAGATGAATTAAATTGAAATAGATCTCAAACAGAGAGGTAAAATGCTTTGAAAAGTAAACAGAAATGGTGCTTAATTTGCAGCAAAATAAAAGATGGTTGAAGATCTCAGGGGTGGAAGAGACAAGATAACAAGTCTAGATCTCAAATCCTTCCTTGATCCAACAAGAATAATTGCAAAAGAAATAAAGAAAAGTAAATTGCAGAATTAGAGAGGAGATGAAACAGTAGAGTAAACCGAAAAGGAAATTCAATTATGTAGAGAAAATAAACAAGAGATCTCAAGGTGAGATTGAAACAGAAGTTCTTCAATTCTTCACCCAAGATCAAAAGCAAGAAAAGTAAAGAGTGCTCAAGCAAGAACAAGGAAGAAGAGAGATCAATTCCCCTTCCCAATTCTCTAAGATCTAAATTCAAAATAGAAGCTCTTAAAGAAAATGAAAGTTCAAAAGAAAAATTCAAAGTAAAGTCTCCAGGTGTCAAAAGGTTCTAATTACATTAAACTAGCTCCTATTTATACACTTTCTATTCTTGGATTTTGGAATTTGGATGGGCTTTTGATTTGGTGAAGGAATGAATTTATTTGGATTTTTAGTTCAATTTTCAGCCCATGGTGCACCTCCCAGGGAAGAGTTCGGCTCTTGGCGAGAGCTTTAGCCAAGAGCTTTGGTTCCCTTTCCTTCCAATGTGTTGCGCACGGTCCAAGAGAACAAAGCTCTTTGCAAGAGCTTGAGAGCTCTTGGCAAGAGCTTTACTTGTCCTTGAGGTCCTTGGTTTATGTCTTGGGTGGAGCACTTATGGAGCTAATTTCCTTGGCACTAGAGAAGCCCCCAAAGTCTTGCTTCCTTGAGGTGCCCAGTTCAATCCTTGGTGAAGGAAGACAAGCCAATTTTTCTTGGCACATGAGTGGCGCACAAGGCCTTGCTTCCTTGAGGTGCCTAGTTCGAACCATGGTGAGTGAAAACAAGCTAATTTTGGCTTGTTTTTCATTGTGAAGTAGCGCTGGCCCCCTCCCCTTGGCCATGGGTTCAAGTCTTGGTGGGTGCATTAGTGAGCTTTTCCTTCTTGATTTCATCCAAGGCATGCACGAAAAAGCTCTTTGGCAAGAGATTCAAAGCTCTTTGCCAAGAGCTTGGCTCTTGGTTCCTTCTTCATGTGTTCTTGATAAAGCTCTTGGCAAGAGCTTGGCTTCTGATTCTTTACAGGAAAGCTCTCCACAAGAGCTTTAAAGTTCTTGGCAAGAGCTTTGTGCCCTTGTTTCTTGACTTCACCCACGCTTTTCCTTGTTTGAGCCACGCTTCTCTTCCTTGTGCCACGCTTTCTTCCTTTGCTTTGATCATGCTCCTTAGGCTACGCTTATCTTATTTTTTTCTTTTCTTCACCTACAAGTAATCAAAACAACTAATCAAAGTATCACAAAATTCACAAAGCTTAAAATTCATTTACAACCAATTAATTTTTGTTTAAACTTCATGATTTTGCATCAATTAAAGGGTGGTTGATTGATTCAAAGAAACCATGCATTTCCATTCCAAATTACTTACTTAGAATGCAAGAAAGTACATAAAACCAAATAAAAACAAAGAAAAAGGCTAGTAAAACTAGGCTAAGATGACTTGTCATCAAGGGTTTGATGCTCAACTCCTTGTTCCCGGCTTTCACGAGCTTTCTTCATGCAAGTTACATACACTCCACTTTGATGTTTGAATTGGTAGAGTCATGAATTATTTTGTCATTTTGGCCCTATGTGCTCATATATATATTCTTGGAAGTTAATTCACCTTTGACCAAGTAGATAGATACATTCACTATAAGAAAAATACCCATTCAGCCACACTTTTTTTAAGCTATATTTGAAAAGCGTAGCCTATTCTATGAATAGGCTCTCCATGTTGCGCTTTTATAAGAGAAAAGGATATACAATTGTGGCATCATTTAAAAAGTGTAGCCTTAGGTATTTTAGAAATCACTTATAAAGCGTAGCCATAGGTTGATATCTATAGGTTCACTTTTCGTATCAAAGAGGATGCTTTTAGAGGGTAGCCCATTTGTTAAGTTTTGGGTGCGTTTTAAAAGTGATGCCTAATGTATCTAGAGCAAAAAATTTGACACTTAGTGAATTTTTTCCCTCTTAACTTTTTCTCGGCATAAGGACGCACACTCAGTTCACACTTAGTGAAAATTTTCCCTCCAAGAGAAGAAAACCTTTTCACCTTTCACCTTTCAGAGAAGAAAACCAAGAGTGATCGGTGTTTTTGCTACTTCTTCTGTTTGCAGTGGTCTCGAATGACCAAGGGTTATTCTCTTCTTTCTTACGCTTGCTTTTCTCAGTGAAGGTTTCAGAGAAGAAAACCCTCAGCTCACACTCAAAGAAGAAAACCCTCAGCTCACACTCAGCTCATCATCACCCTTTCACCTTTCAGAAAAGAAAACCCTCCAAAAGTCACCACTCACCACACGAAGAAAACCCTTTCAGAAAACCCTCCTGCATCGCGCGAATTGAAAACCCTCACCATCGCAAAAATCACACCCTAGTCACCACTCACCCCCACTCACCACTCACCGCCACACACCACTCACCACTAACCATTGACCGTCACTCCTCTTTGCCCTCCTGCACTGATCGTCACGCGCCGTCCATACCGTCGTCGATCTCTGCGCTTCTCGTCATCCTCTATGTGCTCACGTCGTTGATTAGGTATGTATTAATTTTCATTTAGGGTTCCGATTTTTGAAACCAGTTTCTGCTCTGTAATCACAAACACAACAACTATGGTCTTGTTTATTTCTTGTATTTCAATTAGAATATTGAAATTTGAGAGTAACCAAGTTGATGCAGGAGCCAGATACGCCATTTTTGAGCGGAAATCGTATTTGGTTTGGGTGACATTTTAAGATGTTTATTTATTTTTCAGGTGACATTTGTATTGAACTGTATTTAGTTAATTAGATTCGAGTAATTTGTTTGGTGTTTTGTTCACGGCATCTAAGGCCAAGACATTCTTTTTTACCATTTGATCACGAAAATTTTCTAAACACTTGAATAGTTTTGATTCCATCCAATACTGAATTCTGCATGCAAAATTATTGTCTTACTGTTAAAAGTTCCAATCTTTATAGATTAATTAAAATGAGTTTTGGTGCTGTTGCTATGTTAATTTTCATTTTTGCGGGAAATTGATTCTGGGTTTGGAAATTTGAGCTTTGTGCTATAAAAATACTAGATTTGAAGCCCTAGAATCACCTAAATTCCATGTAAGTTAGGTTTTTTGTGTGTGACCCATTGGTCAATGGAGTAAAATTGATGATCTATTTAATCCTAAATTTGTGTTGTGAGGTTAGCTACTTGATTGTACATTGTGAGATTTATCGAAGCTTTGCAAGTAACTGCTTGAATGTGCTTTGTTGTAAAGGGGTTTTGAATTGATGACATGGTATTCGTGATTGAAATCAAATAAGTTTTTAGTAGATTATCTTGTTACTAGAAATTGTTGATTTTTTGTGGCCCTCACCAGTAATAGATTTCATTGAGATGTTCCTGTGTCTATTACTTAAAAATCATAGACCAGAACACTGCAAACAATTTTAAATGGGAGAAAAATAAAATCTTCAGAGGGTTGTAAATACAGCTGATTATAATTGAATAAACTAATAAGCGCCACATGACTGAGTTACTTTGAGTTTAGGTTATAATTCTGTGAAACTAAATTTTGTTATCTAGAATGTGTTCAGATGTGGCTAAAACAGATACTTGAACTGTAATTTGATTATTATGGTTTGTCTCCTCCAAAATAGAACCAAATAATGTAACCTTTAGTTAATTTACTTCATTTTTTAATCTTATGTATCTGCAGCCTCTAATTTAAACCAATGGATGGTATGACAAGTATCTAATTAACCAAATACTCTTATTTATTGAAATGTATCTAGTCTACATTGGATGTACATTAGCAATCTGAGTTAAAATTTGGGGGTGCAATTGCCATCTATCAAGATATCATCACCCTTTTCTTGCACCTGCTTTCAATATTGAACAATTAATTAATTTAGTGATTCAATCATGCCACCTTTAATTAGATGCAGCTGAGCAGAGGCCTCGGATGCTCAAATTGTACATCGATACATCTCTATTATTTATTGAAAAATAGTCATGTATCTGTATGCTTTTTGTTTATTTTTTCTAACTTCATATATTAATATAATTGATTTTCTTTAATTGTAATAGATGTGATCACTTTTACACGCTAAGGGTTTTAAATGGAATGATATTGCTTGGGATTTTTTCTTTCCTTCAAATGTACAGGCAACTTGTTAATATTAAAAAAAAGAGGTGGACATATTAGGAGTAAAAGGAAGAAGAAATGAATGACTAAGTGAATTTAAAAGTTTAAAAATTTCAATTCATTAAAATTAATTTATGTGAGTAAATTTGGTTTCTTTCGCATTAGAATGTGAAACCAGTTTCTGCAAATTGGTTTATAGATATACATGTTGAAAAATAGTGGTTTTATAAAATTTTTGGTACCCTTTCAAGCAGAATATTACATCTCTAATTTATGTTGTTATTACTTGAGTTTTCTGTTTTAATTATTGTAGTTAACTTGTTATTAATGTGATTCTATTCTGTTGGCTGATTCTATTAGTTGATTCATGTTCTTGTTATTTTTCTTTTTTTCATTTTTTTTGTTTTTACAATGATTTTCTATTTAGATTGTTACTATGATTTCTATAATGTGATTTTTCTCTTGCCATCATCTTCTAACTGCTTCTCATTGCTCACCCAGCACCACCAGTGTCTGCTGTCTTTGCCGCCACTCCTCTGTTTTGCAGCCTCTGAGTCGTGAACTCCATCGCTGGTTCCATCTTCACCTAGCCGTTGAACACCCTTAACTTACACCACGAGGACCACGACTCGCCTTTTGCCTTCTTATATAGATATCATTGGGTAAAGATGCTTTATCTGTTTATTATACTCCACTGACCACTTCTTGTAAGTAAGAATAGTTAAATAGTTTATTATATTTAAATAAATTATTATCTTTTGATATGAAATTATGAATGCAACTTTGAAGAATAGAACTGCATCTGATACTGTACATGTTATACGTACTGACCACTTTCTTTTCTAGAAGAAAAATAGTTATTAAATTTATCTTTTGGGTTTGGGGTTCTACCTAGTGCCATGATCCATTTCTTTCACAGGGATTCCCAACCTATACCCGAAATGCAAATATATGTATGGCATATCTGACTTCAATAATAAAGAAAGATATAGACAAACAAATGCACTTAAAAGTGCTCCTGCTCATGAACCATCTTTTATATTTTTTATTTTCAAAATTTCTCTAAACAAATTAAACCAAAGTCTATCACTGTATGTTCAAGACAAGTGCTACTGTGCTAGTAATAAGTAGTTCACACCCATTTTATATTCAAATATCTGCAAATATATAGATATAGTTAGAAGGTGCGAACGGTAAATTGCAATGAGTTATGAATATATTTTGCACAGATTTATTTAAATTTCTAAAAAAACTATCTTTTAAATGGTATGGATATAAGGTTTTGCACATATCTAAATATCCATCTGTCTTTAATTTTTATACATTTCAAACTATTACAGACTTAAATATTAGAATTTCTTACATGTATACACCGCACATGTAATTGAACACAATTTAATATTTGCTTGAATTCTCTAAATAAAATGTTTTATTTTTTATTTTTATTTTTTATCTACATGCGATGAGTCAAGTTCAGCATTTTTGTTTCTGAAAATATGTTTATCTATTACATCTAGGGATCTGTAGGCAATAAGACATAAGGTGTGGCTATTTTTTTTTAATATGAACATGGAATAAGGCAGTAAAAGAGAAATTTAGTTACTTTATCATGGAGTAAGGCAATAAGACAGGGTACCCTGCTCAACTTAATTTAACAGATATCAAGAAAGAAATGGTAGTTAGAAATTTTGTCCCTTGCTTATCATTGCATATTCATTTTTCATTGCCTTTTCTATGTGCCTCCTATTTAGTTTTCACTTCTAGTTTAAGATTATCTGCATAAATAGGTAGAAAGATTTAGACACTTCTGTTTCTAGTCAGCGTAACTAGAGTTTGGTAGTCTTCCTATGTCAGTCCATGTTTAGTCTATAGTTTCTCTAGTGGCATCATGGTATTTAACGAGAGAGGGGGTGTGGATTTATGTTGTAGTTAACTTGACTTACATGTATAATTATATTTCAACTATAATTATATTTGGTAAATGTAAATAAGAAAATTTAATAAAATTTGTTTTCTCAAAAAGAAAAATATATCATCATCAAGGTTAGTATATTTCCCTTGCCTTTTCTTTTGGCAGTAATTTCTATTTATCAAACTTAAATTACAAATACAATGTTACATTTACAGATATGTTGTTAATGATTAATTAGTTAATTCATGACTACCAATACATGCTGAGAACTGGAAAATAAATACTACCTTTGTTTGGACATAACTGTCTAATTTTTTTTTTCAAATGAAATTATCGAATTGAAAAATTTGCGTTTTAATTTACAAAAATATTATTATAATTTGCGTTTAAGTTTCTTATGAATGGTTGCAAAAATATTATTAGAAAGTTGACTTTGCTTTTATTTGCATTGAGCAAGATTGAAGACGAAAGTTTTTAGTTAAGGTCTTCCAAGCAGATTTTATCAAAACGTTGACCGTGTCATGGCAAGGTACAATGCATACTTTAATTCTTTTGTTTTGTTAGTTTTGAAGTTGCAATTTAACTTATTATATTTGTACTATAAATTCTATGTTTCTCTTTATTTGTTTTACCTCAATGGGTTTCTAGAGAATTACTTCTAAGACTAGGAACTATTTCCCAACCTAATTACAAGGCTTTGAAAGTCCTTTTCGTTGCCCATTCCCTTTATAGCGAATAACATCTTTCCTCCTCTATTTTTGTTATCTTCACTTTGCAATCCCTTATAAATTTTCCTCCTAAAAAATTTAATAATTATCGATTAGGGTTTCTGATATGCCAAAGGATTGGATGGATCTACCGAGGTATAGCGAAGAGTATATCAATGGTGTTATTAGTTTTTTAGACTTTGCATACTCCGAGGGAGAACCGGATGGACGAAAAATTCAATGTCCTTGTAAGAGGTGTTGTAACATTAATTGGTATAGAAGAGATGTGGTATTTGACCATTTAGTAGCCGACGGATTTGTTAAGGGATATAGAACATGGATTAATCATGGGGTATGGAGAATCCCGATGGCGGTTGACGATGACACGGATGATGAAGAAGGTGCACGCGATGACATCGAAGGACTGCTTAATGATGCATTTGGAGATATACCTCATGCTGAGGGTGTTACTGTAGGTCAAAATGAAGAGGCTAAAAAGTTTTACAATTTAATAGATGGGGAAAGTCAAGAGTTATACCCAGGTTGCAAGAAATTTTCTACATTTTCTTTTACCATCTGTCTATACTTGTTAAAGTGTTTGCACGGTTGGAACAATGCCTCCTTCACTTCACTTCTTGAGCTATTGAAAGAGGCAATGCCTGACATTAACATACCTTCTTCTTTCCATAAGACGAAGGCTATGATAAGAGATTTAGCTCTGGATTATAAAAAATTGATGCTTGTCCTAATGATTGTCTCCTATATAGAAAAGAACTAAAGGATGAAAAACAATGTCGTGTGTGTGGAACTTCTCGATATACTGAAAATTCTAGTGTTAATAGCGAGAACCAACTTGACAAAAAAGGTCTTCCTATTCCTGCAAAGACTCTGAGATACTCTCCTATAATTCCAAGACTTCAGAGATTATTTATGTGCTCAAAGACGGTAGCTAGTCTGAGGTGGCATGATGAGGAGGGCGTAAAAGATGGGACGTTAAAGCATCCTGCTGATGGCTTGGCTTGGAAGAACCTTGATGAAATGGATGAAGAATTTGCAAAAGAATCACACAATATTAGACTAGGCTTGTCAAGTAATGGGTTCAACCCATTTCCTAGCATGAACATTTCATGGAGCACGTGGCTCGTGATGTTGATGGTATACAACTTGCCTCCGTGTATGTGCATGAAACCCGAATATTGTATGCTTTCTTTACTTATTCCTGGGCCATAATCACCTGATAAAGACATTGATGTGTATCTACAACCATTGATAGAAGACTTGAAGTTGTTGTGGGAAATAGGGGTCGAAACTTATGATGTGTCAAAGAATGAGACCTTTCAAATGCGGGCAGCTCTTTTGTGGATAATCAATGATTTTCCTGCTTATGCTATGTTGTCTGGGTGGGGTACAAAGGGAAAATTGGCTTGCCCTTGTTGCAACAAAAATACCTGTAGCTTACAACTAAAACATAGTCAGGAGACAATTTATATAGACCATCGTGTCTTTTTACCCATGGATCATCCATGGAGAACCAATACAAGGTCTTTTAATGGGAAACAGGAATTAAGATCCCCTTCACCTGTTATAGAAGGAACTGAAATTTTTGAGATGCTACAAAATGTTGAAAATGTCTTTGGGAAGAAGCAAAGTACATCAAATAGTTTCCCATGGAATTGGAAAAAAGATCAATTTTCTTTGAATTGCCTTACTGGCACAAGAACCCATTGTGTCACAACTTGGATGTCATGCATACAGAGAAGAACATACTTGACAGTGTAATTGGAACTCTCTTGGATATCCCAGGCAAGACAAAGGACCATTTGAATGCTCGATATGACTTAAAAGATTTGGGTATCTGGAAAAATCTTTAAACAAAGGAAGTGAATAATGGCAAGAGAACAAAGTTGGCAAAGGCATACTTTTCTATGACTGCTGCAGAGAAGTCAGTTTTTTGTGGTGTTTTAAAGACAACAAAGCTACCTGATGGTAGTGCTTCGAATATACCACGCTGTGTACATCTAGGAGAAAGAAAAGTTTATGGGTATAAGACCCACAATACTCACTTTATGCTTCACTATTTACTACCAATACCGATTAAAAGCATCCTTCCTGATCATGTGGCCATTCCGTTGAGTCGACTAAGTTCCTTTTTTCGTCGCCTATGCAAAAAATTCATCACACTGGAAGAGATAGATCTACTGGAGTTAAATATTGTGGAAACATTATGCCACCTTGAGAGGATCTTTCTCCCTAATTTTTTGGACATAATGGTTCATCTTCCCATTCATTTAGCAAATGAGGTCAAATTGGGTGGTTCGATGCAGTTTCGTTGGATGTATCCTCCAAAAAGGTACATGTGTACATTAAAATCATATATTCGCAACAAAAGTCGCCCCAAAGGTTCTATTACAGAGGCATATCTGGCTGAAGAGTGCTTAACTTTCTACTCAAGATACTTGCATGGAGGTGTGCAAACAAGACTTAATAAGCGGCCTCGGAATGAGATGATCCTAACGAAGACGAAGTCATGCCATCAAAGTTGTTTTCTAACAAAGGTCGTTCGTTAGGCATGGGAAATGGAGAACCAATTAATCTAGATGACATATCAATTGCTCAAGCCCATGTGTATGTATTACACAATTGTGAAGAAGTCGCAGATTATATTAGGTAACTTAATCAAACTTTTTTTTATTCCATTGTAAGTTCACCCATATTTTTTAGATCAAACCTAACTATTATTAATTATAGAGAGCATGAGGAAGAGGTTAACAATCATCGGGGAATAAAATGGAGAAACGTAAAAGTTCACAACAAAACGTTCACACAGTGGTTTGAAACTCGTGTGAGGGATCCAAATGTGCCTTCTTGGCTAAAAGAATTATCTCGAGGTCCAAGCTGTATTGCAAGAATATTTTTTGGATATGTAATTAATGGATATAGGTTTCACACCGTGGAGCGTGAGTCAAGGAGAAAAACACAGAACAGTGGTATCACATTAACTGCTTTAACTTCAAGCTTTGCAAGTGCTAAAGATAAAAGTCCAATCCCAGACACTGTAGCTTATTATGGCAGGTTGTTTGAGATAGTAGAGTTAGACTATTTTGGGCGTTTTAAGGTTGTCTTATTTCGGTGCGAGTGGTATGATGCTGGGAGGGATAAGTATGGTCTTACATTTGTTCACTTCCATAAGAAATGCTTCCAGAATGAACCTTTCATACTAGCATCTTAAGCAGATAAATGTTTTTATGTGCAAGATCCATATGAACATAACAAACATTATGTTATGGAAATTGTCCCAAGAGACTTATTTAAAACAAGCAACGAATCTAAGTCTGAGGCTCGTGAAACACACTATATTGAATAACACGAGCGTATAACAAGCCCTGCCATACCAGCTGATGATGGTGAACTTATTCTGGAGAGGACTGATTTACGACCCACGGTCATTGAAACGGTTCCCCAAGTGACTTCTGCTCAAGAATATGAGGCAGACTTCATTGGAGATTCTGATTCTGATGGGTCATCCTAAGCAATTTGCAGCTTAATATGTACATATGTATACTTAAGTTTTCTTCTTCACCTTTTTATTTGTAAGTAATACTTATTTTTTTGTTAATTTGTCAGTCTCTTACATTTTTCTTATATTGATTTTGATGTGTATATTGACTCTACTTAACTAATTTATTTGTGTAGGAATAAGGAATTTATTGATCTTAAAGCTACATCAAGTAAGAATTTTCTTAGATAATTTGAGGCTAAGAGACAAAGGATTGTAAACGCAAGAAATATGAAATGGAAGCTGCAGCTGCTAATGACAAGGAGAAATCTGTGCAAAGGGTGGATGAACCAGAAAGTCAATTGGAGATGCGTGCAACCAAAGGGCAGAAGAAATCCATGTCAAAGAAGTTGGATTTTTGTCATTTGCAAAGCACATTCAATTCTATTAGCAAAAGGACTAATTCCACGCCTACCACCTTGGAAGTACAGCCAAACATTCCTTCGCAATAGCCAGAAAATAAAAACAGAAAGGAGCTATTGACTGTGAAAAAGTCAAGAATGGAGTGCAGGGTGGAAAATCAACACAAGGCTTGAAGAAGTCTAAGCCTACAAACATGGAGGCAGATGAACTTATAAGGAAGCTCGAAGGAATTCGTAAAAGGAATAGCAACGTGCCAACAAGTTTAAGCCGAGAGCGGAGTTGTCCAAGTTCTACTCAACTCACAATCAACCAAGGGCAGCAGCAGAATATTCAACTCACAGATGAAGAGACTCAAACAGGGCAAGATGACACAACTTTGCCTACTCCTGACACTACCCCATAAAATGAAAGTGCAATGTTGGAGCAAGGAATATCAACAAAGGGTAAGAGGATGCCAGGAGTAAAGGCTACAACAATTGATGAATTCTTAAAGGAAAATGGGATAGACGTGGAAATTGAAGGACCAAGCACTAAACTAAGTGAGGACGGGGAAGAAAGCATGGCACTTGATAAAGACTATTATCAACATGTGATGGAGGACATTGATGATGAAGAAGGTACTGTTTTGCTATTTTTCTATCTTCTCTTGTAAATTGTAATGCTTCTTTTTTCAATTGGCATCACTTATTAGTCCTTAATCTCTTTCCTAATGAATGAAACTAGGAGAGCCAAAGAAGAAGAAAACCCGTGGAAAAACAACTTTCAAGGAGTTTTATGCAAGGACTATAGAATAGCGGGAAGAAGTCACTTTTGATATTAGACAGCCCGTAGGACCAACCGAACAAAGTGTTTCTAATTTAACTAGTTTTGTTGGCACTATTGGTAGAAATAAAAGATTCGTTAGTCTTTTGTATACAAGTTGGCATGCTGTTCCTCCTAAAGCTAAAAAGTTCATGTGGGACTATGTTAACATAAGACACTCGGTAATTATTGACTTCGATTTTTTTATTCAGCACAAGAGCATATAACAATTACTTATAATCATGCAGACCAAGTTTATCCTCCCAGACAGTGGAGAAAAGTGGGTAATGCAAGCCTGTTTTACTAAATGGACTACGACGGTTACAGATCTGAATTTTATCCATGCTTTATTTTTTTTATCGGTTTTTGTTTTCTGTGCTTTTGACTGCTGTCATTTTATGGCTCTGCTTTTTTTGTTTTCTCTTGAATCTTCTAATTGTTCATCTCTGGTTGCTAATCTGATGAAGTTCATTTGTATTTCTTATTCATGGATTAAGGAATTATTATTATTCTTATTCATGGATTAAGGAATCAGAAAGCGAAGGTAGTAGTAGCAGTGACAGAAAGAACAAAAAATCCTAATCAATTAACACTAGAGTACAGAAGAGAACTAAGGCGCATTATTTACACAACTAGAGAAAGTAACCACAATACTACAGAAGCTGCCAGAATTAGTTAAGAACTTCTAACTACTTTTTGACACAATTTTGATTTGCACAGTTATCATCTGCCATTATAATTTCAATACTATCGTTAATCTGAATTATATTGTTATAACTATAGCTAGGAATTATAATAGATAACTAACACCTTCAATAATGTGCAGATATTCTTTCATTTTTTAAAAAGAAAATCTGGTAAATTGAAATAAATATTACCTATATTGTTGTACTAGTTCAAAATTGAAACTAAACAGGGAAATCAGTTGTATAAATCATTGATTTTATACTACTAGTAGTTGTGGTAACATCTTGTACTTGTTCCATGTGGCTCAAGTTTGAAAATTGAGTGCATTTATTATTAGTTACTGTCCTTCATCCTCATGCATTTGCTTCTTAATAAATGCAAACTCCACATAGCTACTTTTGGTTGGACTTTGATCATCTTAAATCGTGATCAACAACGCATCTACAAACCAGAAGAACAGGGAGAGTTGTGCCGGTTGGTCACTAGTTTCACGAGAATCTTATATGATATTCTTTTTTTATCATCTTTGCTACACTAATTTTTTTCTATCTAATTTTAAAGGCAGGGTTAATATTTAACGAGTGAATGTGACATATTTTTCAGTGCTTTAGCTTAATAATACAGCCTTGCTAGTAGATTTGCCCAAATCATTATGCTGCACGTGTTAGTAATTGTATGCTAACTTTTTATTCACTTCCAGTCAATAAGTCAAAGAAACAAGCAACACAAGGAAAAATAGAAGTTTTCACATCGCATGGGGCCAATCGATTTTGGAAGAGTACGAGTGGCTATGGTAAAGTTCTTTAATATGAAATAGTAGATTTATATTTATTAGGATTTATATTTGCATAAATTGAAGGAAGAAACCAAAGTAAGATCTTGTTTTGCAGCGAGCAACAAAGAAAACAAACGAGGAACCAAAAAGGTTTGAGATGTTCATTGCTACCCGATCAAGTCGGAAGAGGAAAGAAGTGGATGTGGAAACACAAACTACTGTTGTAAGAGTTCATTGAATCATTCATAATTATATTTCAAATTTAGGATATGCTAACTAATTCAACTTTTAATTATTTCTTCTATGCAGGAAGACTTCCAACACCGCCAAGCTGCTGATGAAACAGAAGAGGAAGCATTTGAGGCTTTATTCGGGAAAGAACAACCAGGTCGGTTAAGGTTGTATGGAAGATCTGTGACAAAAAGTGATTTAAAAAATCACGATGAAATTAATGAAATCAAGAATCAGCACAAAGAAGAAGTGTCTGGTCTGAAGGATAAACTTGGACACATGGAGGCCAAATAGCAAAAACAAGAGGAAGAAATTCATGGGTTGTGAAATATCGTCAAGTTAATACTACAGCGATCGGAACCTGGAATGAGGCCAGAAGAACTAGAAGCTTTATTACAAGACGCCCAACAGTCTTCGATTGATGCGAATAGCGGCCATGGATCAACTCATTTTCCGAACTTGGATGTGGATCAACTCATTTTCCGAACTTGGATGTGGTATGTCCTTATCTGTTCCCTGTTCCATAGTTTTTTGCTTGCATTTACATTAATTGCTATGGCTGGAAATTATATGTTGTTGGCTTTATTAACACCGAAGTTGTATTGCTATGGCTGAAATTTGTTTGTGCAATTCTGGTTGTTGTATTTCTGATTTTGTGAACTTGGCACAAATGAATTTGTCCCTACATCTAATTTAAGTGTGAAAGTCTGGTTAATTAGTGCATGAACAGTGCTATAGGGACATATCAGGATTGTGTTAAAGGAAATGGAAGAAAGAAACACCTGCAGACTTTCATGGTTTGAACTTTGAATGAAACAAGATAATGCATAATTCTTTGAATTCACCTCTTTTTCTGTGACCATGTTATTTTTTTTTGTATATGCTTTCTTGGTTTACTATGTCTACACAGTGTTCCCTTCATTGCAAGCTCATGTGGGAAAATCTTGTAAAATGTTGCTTTTGGTTTGAACATAATAACATTACTTTTTTTCATAATTACGAATGTCATTATGAATATTTTTCTAACTACTTTTCTATATAATTATGCAGGGTAACAATGAAGATTGAACAATGAAGATTAAGCTGATTATTATTGTGGTTTATTGGCTAAGATAGAGTACTGTTTATAATCTTTACATGTATGGTTGATTAATGACTTTTATTAAAAGATACTTATGTATGTATTTAGAATATGTTTTTTTGTAGAGTATTAGTAGTAAATTCTAAGTGATATTATGGTTATTTTGATATGGCTATGCTTACTTTAGTGTGAGATGTATGACTTTTTACAATTAACTTTATTTTAGTACTTTTGGATTATTATTATAAATATATTTTGGTTAGAGATAATTTTTATTATATAAAAAAATTATTTAGTATAATTATGTATTTATTTTTATTTTATGATATTCAACTCATTTAAATAAAAACGCAAAATTATTATACATGTAATCATATTAACTATTATGTTGTATTAATATATATATATATATATATATATATATATATATATATATATATGTATATATATATATATATATATCTATATATATATATATATATATCGTAGCCTATTCTGGTAAAAATGGAAGCTGAAAAGCGTAGCCTTTCCTCCTAGACAGAATCACTTGAAAAGCACACCCTATTCCCAAACGCCAAAAGCGTAGCCCTTGGTGCAAAAAGCGTAGCCTTTGAGAATAGGCAATGGCCGAATAGGAATCACTCCAAAAAGCGTAGCCGTAGCCTAGAAAGCGTAGCCGTAGCCTAAGGCATCATTTTTTTTTTCACTTTTGGCTACACTTTTCAAGTGTACCTGAATGGATGTTTTTCTTGTAGTAATTTGTATTAGTTGCATCTATATAGGTAAATTGCATTTAATAAATTCCGTCTCCTATGTTCTTTGGTCTTTTAATTTTTAGCATCAGGACATGCTTGGTTTTAGTGTGGGAAGATTTGATAAGCCCCAATTTTAGGGTTTATCTTATGTAGAATTTGAGGGATTTTATCAACATTCCATCACACTTATGCACATAAAATGCATAGTTTTGTGTCTCCTTCCTAATTTCGCTTAATGGTTGAAAACACGCTTTTTAGGCCCTAAATTCCGTCTCCTATGTTCTTTGGTCTTTTAATTTTTAGCATCAGGACATGCTTGGTTTATGTGTGGGAAGATTTGATAAACCCCAATTTTAGGGTTTATCTTATGTAGAATTTGAGGGATTTTAGCAACATTCCATCACACTTATCCACATAAAATGCATAGTATTGTGTCTCCTTCCTAATTTCGCTTAATGGTTGAAAACACGCTTTTTAGGACCTAAATATGCTATATTTTAATCTCCGTCTATTACCATTCGATGCCGTGATATGTTTGTTGAGTGATTTCAGAGTTTATAGGGGCAAGAATGGTCTAGAAGAGAGAAAGAAAGCATGCACAAGTGGAAGGAGCATGAAAAATGGAGCTTTGGAGCATTGGCATCGACGCGCACGCGTGGCCGACGCGCACGCGTGGGAGCTTGGATCTGGGATAGGCGCGCAAAAGTAGACACATTCGCGTGGCTGGTCAGAAATCTCATCGACGCGTACGCATGCTTGATACGTACGCGTGGCTTGCAAAAACCCAGACGATGCGTACGCGTGACCAACGCACACGCGTGAAGCTCGTCATGTGACTTCATTAGTGAAATTGTGGCTAGCGATTTTTGAAGAGCTCTAGGCCCAATTTGAGCTGAATTCTGGAGGGAAAAGACCCAAGGGACCAAGGATTGAAGGGGAATTCACACATTAGACACTTTTTTAGCTAGTTTTTGAGTTTATGTATCTAGAGAGAGAAACTCTCACTCTCTCTAGGTTTTGGCTTGCTCAATTTCAATTTCACTTGGATCCTTTGGCTAGTTCTGAATTCAATTCAATTCTACATTGTTCTAATTTGTAGATCTCATTCCTCTACTATCATTTTAGTGTTCTTGTTACTCTAGTATTGTAGATCTTAGATTTGGATCTTGTTTACTTTGATTTCTATTAATGCATTGAGGAATTTCATGTTTATTATTGTTAATTGTTTGATTGTGGTTAATTGTTTGTAGTAGATAATCTTGATTTGAATTTTCTTCTCAATTTCACAATGTGTTTCATTATTGCTTACCAAGTGTTTGAGAAATTGTCAACTGTAGTTATGGAGTAGCTTTTTACTCTTGGCTTGGAGGTTGGGTAATTGGAGACACTTGAATTGTCAAAGTCTTTTGTTGATTGACAATTGGAAGTTGCTAGTTTATTTGAATGTCACTAAAGCTAGTCTTTCCTTAAGATTTGACTAGGACTTGTGGACTCAAATTGATTATCTCCACTTGACTTTCCTTCATAATTAGAGGTTAACTAAGTGGAGCAATGACCAATTTTTATCACAATTTATGGAGGCAATGATGATAGGAATTCCAATTCTCACCCCTAGCCAAGGCTTTTATATCGATTGATTATCATTTACTCTTGTTAGTCTAATTTCTTGGTTTACTTAGTCCAATAGTTAATCACTCATTGTCTTAATTCATGCTCATTTACTTTCCTTCTATTCAACTCCAAAAAGACCAAGAGAACTCCTAATCAATGATGTGCATCTTAGGTCAACTCCTAGGGAGAACGACTCGGGATTTTACTCCCGATTATTGATTTTGAATTGTGGTGACACATTTTCTAAGTTTGGTGCGGGATTGCTTGTTGGTTTAGACTATACTCACGATGGAATTTCTTGATAAATTCTAGATCGACAAAATATCACGCATCAGGGGCTCTGTAAAGCTCTGCACTGAGAGGGAAGGCTGAATTACTATGTGTTGTACAATTGTACCTCCTGTGTCAGAGGAAGACTGAGGGTTGGGGATCTTGAAAAACATACAGTCCTTATGCAACCTCAAAACTAGCTCTCCTCTTTCCACATCAATTATGACCTTAGCAGTGGCTAGGAAAGGCCTTCCAAGGATGATGGATTCATCTCTGTCCTCTCCAGTGTTTAGGATCACAAAATTTGCAGGGATGTAAAGGTCTTGAACCTTCACTAGGACATCCTCCACCATGCCATACGCCCCTTTTTAGGGACTTATCTGCCATCTCCAATGATATCTCGGCACACTGCATGATAAACCACTATTTTATGGTTTATCTTGTGCTCAGTTGAGTAGTTTTTATCAACTCTTTACCCACTTATTCATACTATTTGCATGGTTTTACATTTGCCTTCCTAATTATGTGCTTTGATTGAAAACATGCTTCTTTGGACTTATAATTTCTAATATTAATCCTCTCTTATCACTATTAGATGCCTTGATATGTGTGTTAAGTGATTTGAGATTACAGGGTAGGAATGGCTCAGAGGATGGAAAGGAAGCATGCAAAAGTGGAAGGAATACAAGAAGTTGGAGAAATTGCTAAGCTGTCCAGCCTGACCTCTTCGCACTCAAACGGCTATAACTTTAGCTACAGAGGTCCAAACGACGCGGTTCCAGTTGTGTTGGAAAGCTAACGTCCGGGGCTTCGATTTGATATATAATATGCCATAGTTGCCCTGACGCTAGATGACGCGACCGCGTGCTCCATGCGGCCGCGTCGCAGTGACAGAAAATTCAGCATGTTGAATTTGCAACCAGCGAATTCTGGGTTGTTTCTGACCCAATTCTCGGCCCAGAAAACACAAATTAGAGGCTATAAAGTGGAGGAATGCATCCATTCATAATCAGGCTCTCATATTCACAACTTTAGGAGTAGATATAATTTTTAGAGAGAGAGGTTCTCTCCTCTCTCTTAGGATTAGGATTTAGGATTTCTCTTAGTTTTAGGAGTGACTTTCAATCCCAGGTTCAATGTTCTTTTTATTATTTTTCCAATTTTATTTATGAATTCTTCTATGTTACAGATTACTCTTTGAATTAATGTTATTTGAGGTATTTCAGTTATTATTGCTTTCTTTTATTTACATGATTATTGCTTCCCATCTGAAGGCATTTTTATTCCAGTAGAATTACTTTTTTCCTTTTGGTTTTAGTTAAGAAATCAGTAACTCAGGAGTTATCCAATTCAATAGCATAATTGATAATTGTTATCTTGCCAATTGAATTAAACTTCAATAATCCCAATCTTTTCTTAGGAAATAAATAGGATTCAAAGATCAAACCAATTTGTCCCTTGACCTTCCTTTGCTTTAGTAAAGGTTAACAAAGTGGAATTAAGACTCAATTTTCATCATCTTTAATAAGGATAGCTAGGATAGGACCTTTAATTTCTTATACCTTGCCAAGAGATTTTATTATTATTATTTTATTTTACTTGTCATATAACATATTCCATCCTTACTTCCAAAACCCCAATTTACAAACTCATAACTAATAATAAGAACATACCTCCCTGCAATTCCTTGAGAAGACGACCCGAGGTTTGAATACTCGGTTATCAATTTCAAAGGGGTTTGTTACTTGTGACAACCAAAACATTTGTATGAAAGGACTTTTGAAGGTTTAGAAACTATACTTGCAACGAGGAATTATCCGCAAATTTCTAGACCACGCAAAAGTTCTCTCATCACTGCACCACTAGAATTCCTAGCCTCTTCATTACAGATAGAGGCATGAGGTTAATGCTTGAGCCAAGGTCGCATAATGCCTTCTCAAAGGTGATAGTCCCTATAGTATAGGAAATCAGGAAGCTTCCAGGATCCGAGAGCTTCTTCTGGACCAAGACACTGCATTCCTTTGTCAGCACCACAGTCTCATCTCCCTTTGAGGCTTTCAAACACGTCACGGAAGGGTATCCTTCTCCAATGCTACTGCATGAGAGGATTTGGCGTTCAGCTTCTAAAGGATTGCCATGAACCAAGAAATTTGCTCTTCCTTAGACTCCTCTTGCTCGTTTGAAGAAGAGTACTCTTCAGGTTCCTCTCTCAGCAAAGGGGCGTGCAAGGGGATTCTGTCAGTCTCCTCATGAGCTCTGATTTTCTTGAGCTCCTGGTGCGCGTGAACGCAAACCCCACTCTTTTTGTATAGCAGCAGTACTAGCAAGTGCACTGGGTCGTCCAAGTAATACTTGAGCGAGTCAGGGTCGATCCCACGAGGATTTTTGTAACACCCTACCACACAGAGCTTTACACCTAGGATGTAAAATTGAGGTGGCGAGGTGCTACGACCTCTAAAATAAAATATAAATATGTATAATAGTTGAAAGAATGTATTATACTAGGAACCTTGAAGAATGGGTAAGAACAACATCGCAAAAATAAAAGCGCAATGCTTAAGAAAGAAATTACTTGCATACGAAGAAAACTAGAGTTCACAAATATATATATATATATAAGAAGTAAGAGCAGAGGGCCAAGAATATAAAATAACAAGCTCCTGACTTAGCCCGCGAAGCTAAAGTTGGCCGGAGAATATTTACTTACATATATATACTTAACCCAGAACCCAAAATACATATATAATCAACCCTGATTCTCCATAAATCTCTAAGAGGTACAAAATAATATAGGTATATATATGAGGAGAATCTATACACATATAGCAAAAGACCAAAAGTAAAACCCAAAATGAATCCACTTCGCTATAGAAGTTCCAGACGCCAACCGAGGTGCCTCTCGACCTGCATCTGAAAAACACAAATATCGTATGGGATGAGAACCGGGGGCTCTCAGTATGGTAAAGGTGCCTGCATATATAAATATAAGGTCTTGGGAATACCAGAGGCAATCCTATAATGCCGACACTCTTATTATAAAACTTAAAGACTAAAGTAGAAGCCATAAGTCAAAGTGGTTTTCTAAATGTTCCTAACTTAACCAAGTGTTAAGCCTAACAAAATCCCTAACTTCTCTGCCTTTCCTCCGTTCCTCCATCTCCGAAGAAATTACAAAGGCAAACAAGTAGACAAAGGCAAACACAGGTAGAATACAAGTAATACAGATAGGAAATATAACAAATAGCATATTATAATCACTTAGGCAATCCCAATTTAAGCACAAACAAACAATTCAAACAATATGCATATGATGCATGCCTGTCCTATGGCTGATGATATCATCTATCGGTTATATAGCCAACCCGACACGTCCTGGTAGCTAACCATGGACTGAAACACCCATGCGGAGCAAGTGGGTTTGAGCTACAACCCGCTGACTATTACCCGCTTAACCCAGAGCCAGTGGAATAACCACTACTGTGGCTACTACTCAGGCGAGTGTTTGAAAGCTCAACATGGAGCGAGTGGAATAACCATTATTGTTGCTACTACTCAGGCATCACAATCTCAGACCTGGAGCAAGCGGGATGAACCACCATCCTTGCTACTACCCAGGTATCTCAAGCATTGACCTGGAGCAAGCGGGACGAATCACAATGCTTGCTACTGCCCAGGTATCTCAAATATATATTCATTCAATCTCAATTCATATTATCAATTATAACTCATCAAAAACAATCTCATTTTTACTTCATTTATCATATTCATTCATTCATTCATTATCAGTCATTAATTATCAATTTTATCATCATTCATAACATCATCATCCTTTTCGCACACTTCATTTTATCCAAAAATCCGTCTACAGACGATTACAAGCCTAATTCTCTGTCTCTAGACTTAAAATAGAAGTATTCTAGAAATCCAAACCCATTTGAAATAGTTAAGTTGAATAAAATAAAAAAGAAAGCCATTTTCTCTTTCAAAAATTCGTTTCAAGCTTGAAAATTCTGCAACACTAAGACAGCAAGCTACCCTGTTCTTAGAAAATTCACCAAACATCATATTTGCACTTGATATATCTGAAATTTTCCAGAAATGAAATAGACTTATAGAGCTTTAAGTCAGTCAAATTCCCATAGAAAAATCATTTTTTTGGAAAGAGTTGTACTGATTAAAAGTTTGCTTTTAAAAACTAGTTTCGCTATCAAAACAGCTAAGAACTCTATTTTTAAAACTAGCACAACTTCTTCAAACCAATTTATGAAAGTATGAAATTTCTACACAAACAAGAAAATAGTCCCAGAACCAATGTCTTTTTAGTCCTACTCAAAATTATGGTCAGGATTCGGAGATATAAGCTTGGAAAGTTGCTAGTTTGATTATGCAGCGGCAGAAAATCAGCCTTAAAGTAACAAACTTCAAAACTTTATATCTTCTAATCCAACCATTAAACTTTAACCAAATTTTGTAGGATTGATATACACATCACAAGGATTAAAGAAAAATTAATTTCATCCAGTTGTGATGGTTAGATCATTCCCAAAAAGCATCCGAATCTGCTGCCAGAAAATATATTATGCAGAATTTTGCCAAACCTCAACTTCCAAAATATTTCATCCCGAACCCCATTCAAACATACCAAATCTTACCATAGTGGCTCAAAACCAAACTCAACTATACACATCATTCCTCAATACACTAATTTACCATCCCCATCAAGTTTTCAATCCAACAACCCATGCTTAACACAACATCTTTGATATACATCATCATGATCATATCCAACAATTCAAGTTCAATATAACAATATACATACTCATCAATACCTACAACATCATACACTTCAAATATTATCTTTCCACCATCATCAACTATATTCATGTCACAAAACCAATGAATTTATCATGCCTTAACAAATTAAACATACATTGTCAACTAAACTACCAATCAAATCCAACATTCTTAATCCAACTTATCCTAGGTCGTCTAGCCTAAATTTTCACAAGACATTACATATTAAATACGAGAAAGCTAAACCATACCTCGGCCGATTTCTCCCCAAAGCTCAAAACCACCAAATTCAAGCTTCAAGATTCCTAATCAACTCAATGATTCCAGCCACCAAGGGTTGTTCCAAGAGCTCCAATTTACCAACTCAAACTCCAAATTAACATAAATTCAATCTAATTCACACAATTCACTAAATTAGCACTAAGGTACACAAAACTAGAAAAACAACAAGGGTTTAGAGTTTTCTTACCTCACCCATTGATGATTGGAATATAATCCAACAATTATCCAAGGTTAGATTACACCTAAACCACCAAAATAATCAAAATCACTCTAAATACACACAAAAACCTGAACAAAAAGGGGAAAGGAAATTGGGTGCAAATCACAAGGATTCTTACCAATTTGTTTGAATAGAAATGAAGAGGACTCCGAGACGAACGTGTGGCCACAAAAAGCTCGTCAATTGGAGCTCCGGATTGAAAGTTACGGAGGATTGAAGTTGGAAGTGGAATATGAAACCCTCACCTCACACCTCTCTTCAATTCAACGTTGATGCCAAAATGAAAGGGAGGGAGGCTGAATTTTGGCTTTTAAGTATAGGTAATGTATGTGGGTTTGGGCCCATTTGGGCACGGTCCACCCTGTTTAGCCCGTTTGGCTTAATTTTGAGTCAAATTCTTTAAAATTAGTGTCAAAATTCTTATTTTAATTAGCTCTATCCAATTAAACTATAAAATTTAGATTTTCAATTTCTTTTATTAAAAACTAGTTTATTGAGTAATTATTCGCTAATTTTGTGGGGTTTAAAACCTACCCACCTAATTAAGAATTTTGTCCTCAAAAATTAAATTTAGTTACTTGAAAAGAGGTGTGGGTAGTCTTTCCGCATATCCAATTCGAGTTTCCAAGTGTGTCCTTCGATTTCAACCTGATTCCAAGCAATCTTTATTATTGATACTACTCTTCTGCCTAGTTGCTTACACTGGTATTGTCAACCTCAACCGAAGTTACTCAATACGTCAACTCTCCTTTTCATTTAGATTAACTCAGACCGTAAACTGTGGTTTACTGCAGAGGCATACTGCCGGCGTGGTGGAATCTGGATATGTCGTGCAGGTTCAAAAGATACAGTGGAAAAAGCTGCTGGATACCTCACCCGCCCATAATCTGTCTTAATACTTTAAACGGTTTAATACACCTAGGTTTTAATTCCCTAGTTTTGATGGCTCACCGATTCTAGTTCGTTGAAGTAGCTTTTAAGAACGCGTATCTTCCTTCTTCAAACTATCTAAGCCTTCTCCTTTCTTATTCGTATAACTTATCTATTGGCTTTACGCAGTTATAATCTCAACTCAAATTTGCTTAATCTTTCCTCATTATTTTCGGCTATCAGTTCAGAACCTAAGACGCTTGATTCCCTTGTTCAACATACTTCAACATTCTTATTAACTCTTTATCCTCTTATTGCACTTCCCAAACTCTTGGCCTTACAACTCCTTGGAATTTGCAATCGATTCAGTCTGATAGCTCTAGCTGCTACCTCAACACCCAGCTTTAGATTACAATCTTACGTTCCTTCTCCTTAATCATCTTCCAACAACACTCAGGGTCTTCTTAGTGAGGGTGCTTGTCACCACTTTACAATGTTGCCTCCACATGCATCTTAAACCCTTCGATAATACTTTGTAGTAATTTCAAATGGCTTATTAGGTTCAAGTATCATGAGTACTGGTACAGAGATTAATCTTCCTCTCAAGATTCGAAAGTTTTCTTTGCATTCAGGCATCCACACACACGGTGCATCCTAGCATGCCAATGTAATTTCAGACAATACGATCGGCGATAATTAAGGCCCCCAACCTTCAGCAAACTTCCAAGACTCAAGAATCATTTATTTATATCAAAACAAGCTCAGGCTCACCCCTAGATGGCAAGATTCAAATATAAATATGTGCACGTAAAGGGGTTAGAATTTAGAGGATAAACCATTCGTTGTTCGAGGGAAAAAGGAATCCAAAACCAAATTCCGTTGTAGGTTACACAAGGAAAGCTAGATCGAGTCATGAAGATTCGCCAGTACTATCCCTCTCCCATACAGTCTACTACTATGGTCTTCCCATTCTACTAATAAAATGGGTGTTCTCCACAGGGTAGCACTCGGTCGAATAGATTATTCTTTCATTACTCCCTTCAACCAAGTCCTAAGATTAATACTAAGCTTGACACTTTCAATCTTACATCCTCATCCTTGACGCAGGCTATAAATAAATACGGTGTTTTAAAATCACATATTACAATTTAGGTTTTGGCTATCAATTTCGCAATTACCTCAATCCTGCTGATTTGATCATCCCCCATCTTGAGTATTTCCTTGCGGACAATTCCTGGATACTTGCCCTGGTAGACCACACTTCTAACATATGCCAAATCCAAAGCAGCACGGCCTGTCCAGATGACAGCAACCACATTTCAGACATGTTAGCTTGATAAACCCCATTTGTAGGGTTTATCTTGTACTTAATTTAGGAGATTTTATAACCTTTCCTCACATTTATTCAATGAAATAACATGATTCTATGATTGTCTCCCAGCTTGTGCTTAAGTGTGAAAACATGCTTTCTAGGCCCTTAATTAGTTAATTTTAATTCACCTTTAATTCCACTAGATACCTTGATTTGTTTGATATTGATTTCAGATTGAAAAGGCTATGAATGGATTAAAGGAGTGAAGAGGAAAGCATGCAAAGTGGAGAACACATGAAAAAGCTAAAGATTTGGAAATCTTCATCGACGCGCACGCGCACTGTACGCGCGCACGCGTGGATCGCGAAAACTCAAGGGACGCACACGCGCACTGTATGCGTACGCGTCGGTGGCCGCACGTGATTTTTAAATGGAAAACTTGCCCAGGGATTTCTGAGAGCTGTGGGGCCCAATTTGCACCCAACTTTGGCGCCAAAATGCTTAAAAGGACCAAGGATTGAAGGGGAATGCATCTTTGACTCATTTTTTACACATTAGGATTAGTTTAGTTTAGTTTTAGAGAGAGAAGCTCTCACTTCTCTCTATGATTAGAATTAGGATTAGGTTTAGGTTAATCTCTCTTCTTAAATCTTGATTGAATTGAAGCTTTGATTTACATTTCCTTTACGATTTCTTGTTCCTCTACTCTTCCTCTCTCTAATTTTGTATTTATTCTTGTAATTGTTTACTTTGTTGTTGATGCACTCTTCCTTCTTTTATTTTCTTTTGATACAATTTGAGGTAATTCATGTAGATCTTGTTTTCTTTGATTGTTGTTGTTAATTCTTTGCCATTAGTTGTTGTTAGAATTCATTCTTGTTGTTGAATTACTATGCTTTATTCTTTTGCCTTCCAAGTGTATGTCAAAATTCTTGAGAAGATGTTAGTGTAGATTTTAGTGCTCTTGGCTTGGGAAGGTAACTTAGGAACTCTTGAGTTACTAATGTCCAAGTAATTGATGATTGGGAGCCATTAACGCTAGATCTCACTAATTGAATTGGTGGAGAACTAGGACTTATGGAATTGAATTGATATAGCTCATTTGACTTTCCTTTACCTAGTTAGAGGATGACTTAATGGGATTGATCCATGCCAATTCTCATGTTGTGGTTAGTGATAAGGATAGAGATCCTTGACCACCAACCCTTGCCAAGACCTTTTCTAGTTGTTAGTTTATTTCCATTGTCATTTACTTTTCATAACCAATAACAAGGACACTACCCTGCAATTCCTTTGAGAGACGACCCGGGGTTTAAATACTTCGGTTTATAATTTTAGGGGTTTGTTACTTGTGACAAACAAAATTTTGTATGAAAGGATTATTGATTGGTTTAGAAACTATACTTGCAACGAGAATTCATTTGTGAATTCTAAACCATCAAAAATCCGAATCATCACAGCTCCTCCGAAGTATCCCTTGTTTCTTTCCCTCTTCACTTGAATTCTTGGCCCATTGGTGCCAAATTCTGATTGTAGTCTCTTAGGTGGAATTCCCGGCTATCATTCCTTTCCATAGAAGCCTTCTTCAAATAATTTTCCGTGACTCTACTCTTGTTTACCAAGTCTGAAAAAACTCTGATCTCCATCGGACCCACTAAACTCAGTATATCACTCCGAAGTCCCCCTTCGTATTTGATGCATTTCCATTCCTCAAAGTCTCCTGGAGCACCTTAACAAATCTTGGAGAATCGACATAATTCCTCAAACTTTTTTGTGTATTTGGCTACAGACATTTGACCCTGCTTCAGTTGCAACAATTCAAGTTTCTTAGCCGTCCTGACTGAATTGGGGAAGTACTTTTTGTAGAATTCCAACTGAAAGGCATTCCAAGGTATTGTAACATTGTCTTGCTGTAGCAGGTGATAAACCCCAATTTTGTGGTTTATCTTGTACTTAATTTGGGAGATTTTTTCAACTTTTCTCACATTTATTCAATAAAATAGCATGATTTTGTAATTCTCCCTAAATTTGTGCTTAAGTGTGAAAACATGCTTTTTAGGCCTTAAAATAGCTAAATTTGACTCACTTTAATTCCATTTGATGCCTTGATATGTTTGTTAAGTGATTCCAGGTTTAGAAGGCAAAGATTGGAATGAAGGAATGAAGGAAAAGCATGCAAAGTAGGAGAACTCATGAAGAAATGAAGAAATCGCAAAGCTGTCAAGCCTGATCTCTTCGCACTCAATCGACCATAACTTGAGCTACAGAGGTCCAAATGAGGCGGTTCTAGTTGCGTTGGAAAGCTAACATCCGGGGCTTCAAAATGATATAAAATTTTCCAGAGTTGCTTCGCGTTTAGGGACACACGTACATACCGATGCTGCACGTGTCCCACTAAAGGTGAAATCGCTGGGGGCAATTTCTGAAGCATTTTGGACCCAATCCAACTCATTTCTGATGCTATTTCATGCAGAATTCAAGCTTGGGCAAGGGGGGAGCAATCGTTTGTAGCTTAGCATCATGTAGGTTAGTTTCTAGAGAGAGAAGCTCTCTCTTCTCTCTAGAATTAGGGTTCCTAGGGTATTTGCATATTAGATCTAGGCATGATTTCTTGAATTCATCTTGTTTCTTTTACAATTTCTTGTTTCTACTACTCTATTCTTCTTAGTTCTCTTGTCAATTTTACTTTTATGTCTCTTTTATGTTTATGAATATTCATGTTGGATTTTGTTTACATTTGATGAAAATTAATGTTTGATGTTCTTTTATTGATGATTTGAGTTGTTGATTTAGTTTCCTTACAATTGGTAGTTGGTAGATTTATTATTCTTGCATTTTTACTATGCTTTCCTTTTATGCCTTCCAAGTGTTTGACAAAATGCTTGGTTGGACTTTAGAGTAGATTTTGACCATTCTTGGCTTGGGAAGAGTAATTGTGCAATCTTGAATCATTAATACCCAATTTAGATTGGTGATCTGGAGTTGTTAGTTAATATCATTTTCAATGACTCTAATCTCTTGCTAATTCAATTAGTGAGTTGATTAGGATTTTTGACTTGAGATTAACTAGTCTTGTTTGACTTTCTCTAATGGAAGATAACTCACACCTTTTTCCAACATTGGGGATGATGAAATAAGATATATTCTTGTTAAGTATTGTTATTATTAATAACTAGGATAGAAAGCCTATGATCTCAAACCTTGCCATGAATGTCTCTCTTTATTGGTTGCTTTCTGTAATTGCTTGATTTACTCTTTTTGTCATTTAAATTTCTTGCCTTCTTATCAATCAAACCCCTTGCTCCTTCATAGCCAATAATTACCCACTTCATTGCAATTCCTTGTGAGACGACCCAGAGTTTAAATACTTCGGTTAATTCTTATTGGAGTTTGTACTTGTGACAACCAATATTTTTTATTGGGAGGATTGTTTGTTGGTGTAGAACTATACTTGCAACGAGAATTAATTTTGAGAAATTCTATACCATCAAAGAATTCACTCATCAAAATAGCGCCGTTGCCGGGGAGTTGCAATGGTGTTATGTTATTAGCTATTGTTCATATGTAAATATGTGTGTCTCTTACTTGTTTGTTAGTTTTTGCTAGTGTAGACTTTACTTTCTTGTTCTTGTTAGCTTTTGTTTTTATTTTCTCTTTGCTATTATGAATTCTCATCCTCACTTCGGCTATGAGTTTGGCTCAAATTATGTTGTAGAAAATGGGAACTACAATGGTAACATGCATCAAGGATGGAACAATCAAAGATGGGAGGAGCCTCAAGGGATTGATCAACCTTATTGGCAACAACAACCTCCGGTTTCTTATGGGTATAATTCTAATCCTAATGCATATCAATCTAATAGATGTGGTGACCCTTATTGTGATTGTCAACAACCACCACCACATACCTATGAGCCACCTCCTCAACATAATTTTGAACCACCTTACTCACAAGTCCCATATCACCAAACACCTCATTATGACCCTAATCCTTATCCACCCTACCAACCACCTTATGAGCCAAATGAACCATACATAGAACCACCACAATTCCAACACAACTACTCCCAAGAACCACCTCTATATACACTATCTCTATACCCTTATCAATATGAACCACCTTCCAACTACAACGCCTTCCCCTCAAACAATGAACCCTCTCTTCCACCATCGCCCCCCAATGAAGCCCTCATGCTAGAACTAGGAGATCTTAACTCTCATATCCAAAGGAAACAAGAGGGGACAGAAAAGGAGTTCAAGGAGATAGAAGCCAAGATTGCCATCGTGGCGGAAGCCGTTAGCAACTTGTACTCATCCTATCTAAGCTCGCGCAATCAAGGAACTTCCATTGTTGAATGTGGAGAAGCAACCAAGGAACTTAGTGAGGGAGTGAGTTTGGAGCTTCAAGGTGAAGAAGAGGAGTTGAAGCAAGAATTTTCACAAAGGGAAGGAAGTTAAGATAATTGAGCCGGAAAGAGTGGTTGAAGACCTAGGAGATGTTGAAAGTCCATGGGAATGTAGAATTAGAGAGCCCTCTTTCAAGAAGCTTGATATTGATGTTGAGGAGGGTGTACAACCTCCAAGGCATATCATAGTGAAAAACTTTGAAGAGGTTGATCAAGAGATGAATTCAATCATTGATGAATTCTTATGTACAATTGAATCCTCTCTCATTGGGCTTGACATGGAGATTAAAGAAGAAGACACCTCACCTCCCATACCCTTGGTAAGCAATGAAGAAGAGATTGAATTGGAAGAAAGCTACTAAAAGGAAGAGGTTGAGCAAGAAGCAAGCTCTATCGTCGAAGATGCGTCCACACCAACCAATGTGTCTTTTACTCCCTCATTGTGTTATGAAATTGATGACAAGGAGGATTGTGCACAACCTCCAACATACGGTTTGAGCAATGAAGGGTGTATAGAAGAAGTTGGTGAGCAAGGAATTGAAATTGAGAAGCTTGCAAAGAGGTGGAAGATGCAAAGGAGGAGCACAAGGGAATGGATCTCACATTGGCTAAGTGTGGGGAGGTTTTCCTTCCTAAGTCACCATCCTTCACAACATTCAAGTGGGTAAAATTGTTATCCCTAAGCTTTAATTTCTCACTTGAATATGGTTTGATTGAAAATGATGATCAACTTAGTGCTCTTTGTGGAGTTAAGAGTAAGAGAGAGTTGTGTAGTGGTTGAAAACATCACTCTAAGTTCATGATGGTTTCATGCTCAAAGTTGAATAGCAATGGTTGGTGTAGAACCAAATTGCATGGGTCTAGGAGAATGTTTGGATGCTTAATTGAGAATTCACAAGCCTTGTCACCCAGACTTAACTATGGTAGTCAACAAGAAGATGGGTGCAAGAACAAAGTTTGAGACCCCGGAATTTATTTCCACAATCAAAACTCTTGGGGCCTTGTCATCTACCTAAGCTTACTTGAAGGCCTTGTGCGCCTAATTTGGGATCTCGGAGGCTATTGGAAATGCAAGCATTGGTGGGAATTCAAGGATGGATTCAAGCATAAGCCACCATAGCAAGGACCCCATCAATGGTCCAACTTAAGGACTTTAACTAAAATTGCTAGGTAAGAGACACCCCACCATGGTAAAATCTTTCCTTTTTCTCTTTTGTAAAAATTGGTAAAATTAGCTTAATTTCATGTTTTTATTGATTTATTGAGTTTAGTTGGTAGTTTAGTATATTGAATAAGGTTTTATGGTGTTTTGGTAGTTGTTTGGAGGGTTAGAAAGCTTGGTTTGGTGCAAAAACATGAAAAATTTTGAAAAAAAACAAAGCACCAATCCACACGTACGCGTGCTTCACGCGTACGCGTGACCCAAGCATTTTCAACCATCCACGAGCACGGGTCATGCACGCATACGCATGGATTGCATATTTTCACCACCAAGCCATTTTCCTGAGAGTTACGTGAACAGCGCGCACACTGCGCCTTTTGCGCAAGGCTTCTCATGCATACGCGCACCTCACGCATACGCGTCGCTCTCTAGATAACCCATTGATGCGCACGCGTGCTTGACGCGTACGCGTTGCACCCATTTCACCATTCTATGCTCACGCGTCACTGACGCACATGCGTGGCTTGCCCTGCATCAACCATCTTCTTTTCTTCTCTTTTTTCCATTTCTTTCCTTCTTCTTTCTTTCTACCTTTCTTCTTTTCTCATCTTCCTTTATATCTCTAAAAAAATTTTTTAAAAAAAAAGAGTTTTTTTCTCACCTTTCATTTTCTTTTGTTTATTGCATATGCATACCTTTATTCATCGCATTTTAATTTTGTTTTTATAGCTTATTTTTATTCTCTTTCTTAAGTTTCTTATTTTAATAATGGTGTTGCATTTTCCTACGCAATTGTTGAGAATTTCTTGGTTAATCTTGGTGTTTCTAGACTTGTTTGATATTGATGGGTAATGAAATTTCTAATTCAATGCTTAACCTTGATGATCCTTGTATCCTTTGTGCATTGATATGAGCTTACATGTCTTTCATGACCCACTCTTTATTGTTTGAACTTGATGCTCGACATGCTCTTCATGTTATTCACTTATGCTTTAACTTTTCTCTTGCATCAAGTATTAGTTGATATGCCCTTACCTATATTGCTCTCTCACTTACATGCGTAGCTAACATGTAGTGAGAACCTTACTTTTATTTGGCATTAGCCCCCGCCTATGTTCTACTTGCTTTGCTATCTTTGTTGTTGGCTTAATTTTGTTTCTTTTTCTTTCCTTTTAGGTTGGCCACCAAGAAGGAAAGGAATAGAAAAGCTTCTAATGGGGCAACAAACAAGTTCACTCGCACAACCTTTTGAAGGAGCTCATCAATTGTAGCAACCCATCCACCTTGCTCTTCTTTCCATGCACCAAGGACGGTGCAAATTTCTAAGTGTAGGGAGGTCGTCCGACCGATATCCATGGGTAACAATTTTCTTTTTCAACACCAATTTTTCAATTTTTGTCTTTGTTAAATTAGTTGTTACATTGCATGATAGGTTGCATGTTAGTTAGAATTTGTACATATTTTACTACTTCTTTTTATGTTAGGACTACTTGGTTAGGGTGATGATTTCTTTTCCAAGAAAAAAAAATTTTGTTTTAGGGCACCCTACCAATTCGAAAAAATTTTTGTTGAACTTGCTTGAAGGATTTATTTTGGAACATTGTTTTTGAGCTAAGAACACAAGCATGTGAGTTTTGAGCCTAATTGTGTGGTTACATCTTATAACCACTTATTTTTCATTCTTGTGTGCATTATTCTCTTTCTATGATTGTAATCTTTAGTTTGCTTGATTCTTTATGTCCATTATTCCATGTATACATGCATTTATATTATTGAGGGCATCATTTCATTTAGCTCACTTACCCAAATAGCCTACCTTTCATCAACCATTGTTAGCCAAATTTGAGCCTATTTAATCCCTTTTGTTCTTAATTTTAGCACATCACTGCCCCTAAGTGAAAACCAATAAATATCCCTTAATTTGGATTTTTGATTAGCTTAGGCTAGTGAGGGTGTGTATCATTTGGGTATGGAAAACTTGAGACATTGGTTGAGAAAAAAGTGTGTTTTTGTATTTTTGTTGAAGATTTTTGGGAATTGGGTACATGCTTATGCATTAAATATGTAAAACCATATGCATTGATACGTTTGTATATACTTTTGGAAAAAAATGTGTGAAAAAAAAATGTAGAAAAAAAATATAGAAAAAAAAAGAAACAAAAAAATATATATATATTTAAAAAATTAAAAAAAATGCAATAAAAAGGGGACAAAAATGCCCCAAAGTAAAGTAATAATAACAATGCATATGGGATGTGAATTAAAGAGAATGCATGAGTATGTAAAAAAGTGGGAATCATGGGTAGCTAGGTTGTGTATTAGAATTGTATAGGTTGTTATATGTGTTTGGTGAGAGCTTAGGTTAATCAAAGATTCAAATTCCAAGCTCACTTGACCATATGCATCCCTACCTTTACTCTAGCCCCATTACAACCTATGAATAAGACCTCATGATGAATGTATGCATGCATTGAATAATTGTTAATTGTTAGATGAAAAATAAATCATGAAAAGCATGATTAGAATAGAATTGAGTGATTGACCCTATACACTTGAGCGATTAGAGCGGATACACTTCCGGTGAGGGTTTGATGCTCAATTCCTTGCTCCTGGCTTTCATGAGCTTTCTTCTTGCAAGTCTATTTGAACTTCATTCTGATATTTGAATTGGTAGGATTCATGAATCATCATATGATCTTAGCCCTACTTGTTCATACATGCTCTTGGAGATTGATTTGCTTTTGACCTAGTAGGTAGAATCATCTTGCATTTAGTTGCATGCATGTAGATAGGAGCATATAGTCTCTTTGCATTGAATAAATGTTCATACCCTTTTTCTTGTCCTTCTTTATTCATAGCATGAGGACATGCTTGGTTTAAGTGTGGGGAGCAGGCGTCGCGTACCCTGCCACCAATACTGAGCTTCACCCGTTAACTGATAAGTTGCAAACTCAACACGTTGACTTTTAGGAACTTGTTGTGCTTGTAATGCCCGTTCTATTGCCTGAAACAAGTTATCTACCTCTGTAGGGTTCGTTGTCCCTCTAAAAATGGGCGGGTTTATCTTCAGGAAGGTTGCTAAGGTCATTGGCCCATTTCCTCTGTCATCACCATTCCCATTACCGGCTTGATTCCCCAATGCCGCAGCCGTAGCCTGCATAGGAGCAGCCATGTTCTCCAGGGTAGTCATAAAGTTTACAGGATTATTCTCAGCTGTCTCAGGTTTTAAGTTACTAGCCCTATCTTTCCCTCGACCGCGACCGTGTTCACGAGTCGCCATCTGGTCCCTGTTCACACCAAACAAGTGATATCAAGATGATCAGTCTCAATATCACAAGTATAGTGCTTCAAAGTTCCAAATGCATGCTCATATATCAGTTAGATATCCTAATCAGCATGTATAGACACTCAGAGTATGCCCGGAAGCATAGTCAGTCCATCTTTCAGGCTCTATAGGAACGAACTGCTCTAATACCATAATGTAACACCCTACAATACAGAGCTTTACATCTAGTATGTAAAACTGAGGTGGCGAGGTGCTACGACCTCCAAAATAAAATATAAATATATATAATAGTTGAAAGAATGTACTATACTAGGAGCCTTGAAGAATAGGTAAGAACAAAATCGCAAAAATAAAAGCGCAACGCTTAGGAAAGAGATTACTTGCGTACGAAGAAAACTGGAGTTCACAAACATATATATAAAAAGTAAGAGCAGAGGGCCAAGAATATAAGATAACAAGCTCCTGACTCATCTTGCGAAGCTAAAGCTAGCCGGAGAATATTTACATACATATATATACTTAACCCAGAACCCAAAATACATATATAATCAATCCTGATTCTCCATAAATCTCTAATAGGTGCAAAATAATACAAGTATATATATGAGGAGAATCTATACACATATAGCAAAAGACCAAAAGTAAAACCCCAAAATGAATCCACTTCGCTGTAGAAGTTCCAGACGCCAACCAAGGTGCCTTGATGAAGGGAAATTTTGATAGTATAGAATTTCACAAATAAATTCTTGTTGTAAGTATAGTTTCTAAACCAGCAAACAATCCTCAATCAAAAATTTGGTCGTCACAAGTACAAACTCCAATAAAAATAACCGAAGTATTTAAACCTCGGGTCACCTCTCAAGGAATTGCAGGGAAGTGTTCTTGTTATTGGTTATGGGACAAGTATATTTTGGGATTTTGAATAAAAGACAAGAAAAATAAATGGCAAGGAATTAAATGAAACTCAAATGGTAAAATGATCTTAGCAAGGGTTGATGGTTAAGAATCTTTATCCTTGTTACTAACCACAACATGATAATTGCAAGTATCAATCCCATTAAGTCATCCTTTAACAAGTAAAGGAAAGTAAAATGAGCTACATTAATCCTAATCCATAAGTCCTAGCCACCTCACTAATGAACTTAGTGGAAGCTAGAGTCAATGGACATTAATTATCAATCACTTGGACATTATTTACTCAAGTTCACCTAAGTTACCATCCCAAGCCAAGAACACAAAAATCTACTCTAACATCCTTCCAAGCATTTTGTCAAACGCTTGGAAGGCATAAAAAAAAGCAAGACAAAATTGCAAGAAATGTAAATCTACAACTACCAATTGCAAGAAATTAACAACAACAAAGCAGTTAGACAATAAAGGAAATCAAACATAAATTGCATTAAAGAAAAATAGAAGAAACAATAGTGCATCAACAACAAAGTAAATAAATACAAAAAGTAAAATACTAACTAGGAAAGCAAAGGTAAAGGAATAAGAAATTAGAAAGGAAAAGTAAATCAAAGCATAAATTAAACCTAGATCTAAAGAAATCCTAATCTACATCTAACCTATTTCTAGAGAGAAGAGAGAGCTTCTCTCTCTAGAAACTAGCTTAACCATGGTGAAAACTCAACTATGTGCTTCCCTCCTTGACCCCTCTTGATTTCTGCATGAAATAGTCTCTGGAATCAGTTGGATTTGGGCCTGGAAAGCTCAAAAATAGCCCCCAGCGTTTTCTCTTTAATGAGGTCACGTGCGAGCTACGACGTGTACGCATAGGTCACGCATACGCGTCATGTCACGCGTACGCGTTGCCAAGCGACTTCATATCCACACGTACGCGTCGATGTATGCACTCCCAATCCTTGATTTTCCATGAGTTCTCCACTTTGCATGCTTTTCTCTTCACTCCTTTGATCCATTCCTTTCCTTTTCAACCTGAATTCACTAACAAACACATCAAGGCATCTAGTGGAATCAAAGGTGAATTAAAACTAGCAAATTAAGAGCCTAAAAAGCATGTTTTCACTCTTAAGCACAAATTAGGAAAAAGTTATTAAACCATGCCATTTCATTGAATAAATGTGAAAAAAGTTGATAAAATCCCCTAAATTAAGCACAAAATATACCATGAAATAGTGGTGCATTAAATCTCCCCACACTTAAACCAAGCATGTCCTCATGCTAAATCAAGAAAGAGGCAAGGGGTTTTATCATTTATTCAATGCAAAGAAACTATATGCAACTATCTAAATGCAATCTATCTAAATGAATACAACTACTTGGTCAAAATAAATCAACTTCCAAGAAAGCATATATGCACATGAGGGCTGAAGCAATAGCAATCAAATCAAACCCACAATTGAATTGAGTTATTAAAGGTTTTAAAAACTTGCAAGAAAAGTGATGATCCTAGGTGAAAACATGTAATTGAGTAATCGAACCCTCACCGGATGTGTATCCACTCTAGTCACTCAAGTGTATGGGGTTGATTCACTCAATTCTCCTCTAATCATGCTTTTCAAGATTTGTTTTTCATCTAACAGTAAAAAATTATTTCATGCATGCATACAAATATCATGAGGACTTTTCATAAGGTTTTAATGGGGCTAGGGTCAAGGTAGGATGCATATGGTCAAGTGAACTAGAAGTTTGAATCTTTGATCAACTTAAACTTTCCACCTAACCTATGACAACCTATACAATTTCAAATCTAAACTAACTACCCATTCTTCACTTTTGACACACTCATGCATTCTCTTTTTTATCACAACTCGTATGCATTGATTATTACTGAACTTCTCCTTGGGGCATTTTGTCCCCTTTTATTGCTTTTCTTTTTCTTTCTTTTTCTTTTCTATTTTTTTTCTTTTATTTTTCTCATTTTTTTCTTTTCAAACTAAAATATATATACAAGAGCATCAATGCATATGGTTTTACATTTAATTAACACGTGAGTATGTACCCAATTCTCAATATTTTCAATGAAAAACTCAAAATACACTTTTACCTCAACCAATGTCCCAAGTTTTCCCACACTTGAATGATACACACACTCACTAGTCTAAGCTAATCAAAGATCCAAATTAAGGACATTTATTTTTTTCGCTTTTAAGGCTTGTAATGTGCTAACTTAAAGAACAAAGTGGGTTAAGTGAAACATTGGCTAACAATGGAAGATAAAAGGTAAGGCTATTTGGGTAAGTGAGCTAAATAAAACAATGGCCTCAATCATATAAGTGCATGTATACACAAAATAATGGACATAAAGAATCAAACAAATCAAAGATTACAATCATAGAAAGAGAATAATACACACAAGAAGGAAAATAAGTGGTATATGATGTAACCACACATTTAGGTTCAAATCTCACATGCTTGTGTTCTTATCTCAAAAATCATGTTCCACAATATATAATTCAAGCAAGTTCAATGAAAATTTTTTACTCAATTCAATTGGGGTACCCTACAAATAAATTCCTTGAAAAATTTCATTATTTTGACTAAGCTTATTATGTATATATGCAAAAATAAGAAAATGCAACTAAAAATCCTAAAAGACCTAAGAATGAAATGCAAAAGTGTTGGGATTAGAAATGTGTCACCCAAAAAACGCCGATTGGGTCGGACGACCTCCCCACACTTAAAAGTTTACACCGTCCTCGGTGCATTCAAAGATGACAAGGGGGTACGACGACTCTCCGAATTGCCACCTTCAGCTGGTGGATCAATTGGTGCTGCGTGTTCTTTCTCCCGCTTCCGTTTTTTGCTTACGGTGACTTATCCTGAAAATAGAAGACAGGATAGTAAGAAAAGTAAATGCAAAAGTAAGGAAGCATAAATTGTTGGAATAAGGTAAAAACCACTAGAATTGAGTGAGTGAATTAGTGTTACATTTATCAAAATAGGTGTGTGGGTTCTAAATTGTTCGCGGTTTAGAACTCACACTAGCATAAAAAGTTATGTCACAAAAGAAGCATGCACTTCATACATTCTAGTGTGCTTTGAAATACTTCAAAGATAACTTGTAGGTTAAGACAAGCAATAAAGAGGCATAAAAACATTCAAGCAAAAATCAAGCAATTGTGAATTGGATAATGAGTGGACATTGATTGATGTGTAAGTAGACTTTAATGAACAAATGGTGTGTGAAACTTACACAACAAACAATGACACACTTTGAATTTAGGCTCACATTACCTAGTGGACATAAGACGGGAAACATGATTGCTATGCAATGTAGGAAAAAAGAACTAGAAGTGAAAAGTCAATCACATAGCAAGCATGGTCCATATAGCTTGGGAATTTTAAGAGGCTGTCCCTAGGTGAGCTTCCAATCCAATTTTTCAAAAAAAAAAAACATTGTGCCAAAATGACTAGTTTTAAATATGTGTAGAGCACATAAGTAAACAATTAATGGTCAATCATATCATTAAGGCATAAGCATATCATATGGATGCATATGATCAAGAAACACAATGCATTAAGATAAATGCACAACATCCATCAAGAAATTGCCTAATCAAAGAAAAAGATTCAAATCACATGTTGGCTAGCTACAACATGTAATTCAAAGAATTTAAAATGCTTGAAAGGCAATTCTCATGCACTTGGTATCCAAAAATATTAAGCATTAGGAGCTCAAAATCAAGTAGTAAATTGTAACCTCAACAAAGAATCCAACAATGAATAACAAAAACAATTATGCTAAAATAGCATCAGGTTAATAAGCAGCAATAGACAGCAAACAATTTTAATAATTCAACACTTATAATGAAAAATAGAAAATGAAATAAAAATTTAACTAACTAAACAACTAACTAACTAACTAAAAGAAATGGTGTTAGAAATGGTGCTTGGTAGTGTTGGATGATGGTTGAAGGGTGGAAAGAAAAGAGAAGAAGGGAGGAGAAGGAAAGAAATGGAAAGAGGAGAAGAAAAGAAGGTGGGTGAAACAGGGCTATCCACGCGTACGCGTGGTGTGACGCGTAAGAGTGGGGTAGTGAAATGGGAGCGACACGTACGCTTGCTTCACGCGTATGCGTGATGGGTTATTCAGAGGTGCGACGCGTACGCGTGGGTCACGCGCACACATGGGTGGGTTTTGTGCTAAAGGCACAATTCCAGCCCAAAACTCGCACAACTCTCTGGAATTTGTATGGGAGGTGAAAATTTTTGGATCCACGCGTACGCGTGAGTGACGCGTGTGCGTGGATTGGCGAAATTCTTGGTGTCACGCGTATGCGTGGGTGACACGTATGCATGGAGTGGTGCTCTGTTTTTCAAAATTTTTCAAGTTTTTGCACCAAACCAAGCATTCCAAACCTCCAAACAGCTACCAAAACACCATAAAACCTTATTTAATATACTAGATTACCAACTAAGCTCAATAAATCAATCAAAATATGAAATTCAACTAATTTACCAATATTTACAAAAGAAAAGAAAAATGAAAAGATTTTACCATAGTGGGGTGTCTCCCACCTAGCACTTTTATTTATTATCCTTAAGTTGGACTTATAGGGAGCTCCTCATCAAGGTGGCTTGTGCTTGAATTCATCTTTGAACATCCACCAATGCTTGGACTTCCAATAAGCTACATTCTTCAAAATTAATGCCACCAAGCCTTGATAGAGTTTTGCACAAGCTAAGGGCTCCCAAATTTGATTTTTCTTGTGCGATTCGGGATCCCACACTTTGTTTTGACACCCATCTTCAAGTTGATCATCATTTTTCTATCCAGGTGCCATAATCTTGGAATTCTCACTTGAGCGACCAAACATCATCCTAGACCCGAGCAATCTAGTTCTACACCAACCCTTGCTATTAAGCCTTGAACATGTAACCATCATGAACTTTGATTTATAATGCCAACCACTAACCATCTCCCTTTTGCTCTTAAAGCCATAAAGAGCTCTAAGTTGCCCATTCGTCTTAAGAAAACCATATTCAAGTGGAATCATAAAGCTTAGGGATAAGAGATTTACCTACTTGAATGAAAGAATGGATGGTGATGGCTTGGGGAGAGGTGGTTCCATTGGTCTTGCAAGCTTCACTCCCTTATGTTCTTCCTTGATTACCTCCACCTCTAGGCGAACTTCTTCAATTTCAATCCTTTGTTCATTAATTTCATCTAACTCTTCTCCATCACTCAAATCATAAATGGGAGGATGAGAGAAATCTACCTCCACATTGCTTTTTATCTCACCGGGAGAAGGTTCTTTCAAATTCAAAGGATTCACCACCAAGAAGGTTTTGATGCATGATCTTCATCACCAAGGGAATTCAATTCTTGCTTCATTCCTTCCAAGTCTTCATTCAACAATTGTTTTGGAGGTAGTGCACTCTCATCCTCAACACCAAATTCAATCTTCTTGGAGGGGTTTTCTATGATTCTAGATTCCCATGGAGGTTCCGCATCTCCTAAGTCTTCAACCACTTCTTCCTCTTCTTCCATAATCATAGGTTCCTCCAATTGTTCTAACATGAAGCAACATTCCTCATTTTCCACCGGAGTTCCCAATCTCTCCTTCATGCTATGCTCTTCAATTGATTCTCCACATGTGGCCATGGGAGTTCCTTGAGTGCTTAAACATTGGGAGGCTAATCAGTTTACCACCTCGTCCAAGGCGGCCGTGAATTCTAGTATCCCCCTTTTTATCTCTTCTTGCCCTTGAAGGATAAGACCAAGGGTTTCATCTATTGGAGATTGGGGTGGATAGGAGGATTCAATATTTTGGAGAAAGGGTTCATAATAGAAAAATGTTTCTTCTTGGTATATGGAGGTGGTGTATATGAAATGTGTGGTTCTTGGGAGTATTGATGTTGGAATTGTGATGGTTCTATGGGTTTTCTTACATAATGGTCACAAGGATGAGGTAAGGGTGATTGGTTATATGATGGATGAGGGTCATAGCAAGGTGTTTGGTAAAAAGGGGCTTGTGAGTATGGTTGAGGGCTATATTGAAGATGAGGTTTATAGGCACATGGTGGTGGTTGTTGACAACCACAATGAGGATCATCACATCCATTAGATTGATATGCATTAGGAGTGGAATTATACCTATAAGAGATCGGAGGAGGTTGTTGCCAAGAAGGTTGTCCATAAGCTTGAGGATCCTCCAACATTTGAGTGTTCCATCCTTGATGCATATTCTCATTGTAATATCCACTCCCTACAACATAATTTAACGACACTCATAGCCAAAAGGGTGAGAATTTGATATGTGGTCAGGAGGACATTTTCGTAATCTTAGAGCTAAGGGACGGAATGATAATCTTGTCATATTCAAGGATCTGAATTCTAGAAGAATTGTGCCATGCCAGTCTTGGACATCTAGAAGACCAAGAGTCCGTCTCAAAAACAGTGGTGCTGAAAGGGCGACAACTCATAAAGCCCATTGGGCTAAGTCAGGACAGCAAGAAGCCCAATAATGCTTTTCAAATTCAATTAGAGACATAATTTATTATTAATTTTCGAATTTTTAGGCATTTATGTTAGTTTGTTTTGTTGTTAGAGTTTGTTGAAAGATTTGAATTACTCCTGATTTGCTTAGTAGTATTTTTAGGGATTTTAAATTTAAATCAAATCTGATCTAATCTAATAAGATCAAATCTGATTCATATCTTTAGGATTTTAAAATTTAAATCAAATCTGATCTAATCTAAATAAGATCAAATCTGATTTAAATTAGTTATCTTATCTTTTAGTTAGTTTGTTAGGAGCTTATTTAAACACCTCTGGTGAGACCATTTGGAATAACTTTGATGAATAAAATTTCTTTAGTGCTTTATGCACGTTTTTTAAGTGTGATTGAGTGAGGTGAGTGATTTGCTTCGCTAGTTGCATGGAGAAGATTGAGTGATTCAATTTTCATCCCTCTGATCTAGGTTGTCAAGGACAGGTTCTTTGAAGGTCTAGTAGGGAGCCCCTTCCGGTGACCTAGGTTGCTAAGAACAGGTTTCTTAGAGGTCTAGTAGGAAAAACCCCCTTTATCTAACATCTTTGTTTTAATTTCCTTATCATCTGGTATCAGTTACAGGTCGTAGGTAAATTCTTATTTATCTACACGTTCCATGGGTCTTGTTTAGTCTTTTTTTTTTCTCTTTAAATTTTCTGTAAATTCATGTTAGAGTAAAAAAAAAAACGAAATTTTTTTCTTTTTTTAATTTTGTTTTTGCAATTATTCTATCTTTAAGTCAGTGTCTGAAAAAAACAAAAAAAAAACAAAAAAAAAATGATTGAGTACGAAAGTGATGATGACGGAATCTCGTATGTGAAAAAGGGTTTTCGGTTGAAAATCCCTGTATTTAAAGGGAGGAACAACCCTGAAGCCTATTTCGAATGGGAAAGAAAGGTAGAGTCGTTTTTTGCAACTTGCATCCTTTCAGAGGAAAAGAAGGTTCGACTAGTACAAGCCAATTTTTCCGATGATGCCCGTATATGGTGGACTGAATTAGGAAGATCCAGAAGACGGTACGGAAAGAGTCCAATTTACAGCTGGGAGAAGATGAAGAAAATCATGAGGAGACAGTTTGTGCCATCATCATACCACATGAGGAATCGAGTTGTACCATCATCTTACCCCAATGAATTTTTTGGAAGATTTTGTAAGTTGCAACAAGGTTCACAATCAGTGATGGAGTACCACAAGGAATTTTTATATTTGATGGACAAGGCTAATATCAAAAGGAGTCCTGAGGTTCTTATGGACCAATTTTTGTTTGGATTACGCAAAGAACTTGCAGATACAATCCAACATTACCGTTACACGACCATGGATGATTTGGTCAAATTGGCCATTAACTGGGAGCAAGTGCAACAAATGATAGATCGCCATAACAAGAGGAATTCTTCTACGCCTATCTTTCATTCTTCTTCAAAGCCAGAAATGAAAGACTTTGTTGAGTATGCTGTAAAGGGTGATGTGTCCTTGGAAGATTCAACAGTGCAGAATTTCTCAACTGGGTCCTTGGGATGTGAGCAATTTGAAAAATATAAGAGAAAAGAAATTGAGAAAGAGAATGAGTGTTTGAGTAAAAAAAATCCATGTTTGATTGAAAGTGAGAGTTTTGAGAGAAAAGATGATAATAGTGAGCGAGAGGAGTCAATAAGCGAAAAAGAAACTGAGTTCATTAAACACACTTGTGAGAGAGATCTAGAAAGTTCTAGCTTAGACAAGAGTGCATTAGTCTCATTGAAATCCACAGAGTCCTTAGTTTCTCATACATCTAACCATGAAATTCCTAGTGTTTTTATATCAACTTTCCCAGGCTTTGTAGATTCACTGATCAACTATAGAGGCATTAATATGGATGAAAAGAAAGGAAGACAAATTGCACACTTTGAACAAGATGGTGAAACTATGGTTGGAAAGATTGAACTTGCACACATGAAGGACATAGCCACAATTCAGTGGGTAGAGAAGAGTCATCAAACCATGGTATTTAAACTTGGAGATTGGGTTTGGATTCCTTGGAGGGACGAAGAGCATCTCATGCAAGATTCGAGGACGAATCTTTTTGAAGAGGGAGAGAATGATATGTGGTCAGGAGGACATTTTCGTAATCTTAGAGCTAAGGGACGGAATGATAATCTTGTCATATTCAAGGATCTGAATTCTAGAAGAATTGTGCCATGCCAGTCTTGGACATCTAGAAGACCAAGAGTCCGTCTCAAAAATTGTGGTGCTGAAAGGGCGACAACTCATAAAGCCCATTGGGCTAAGTCAGGACAGCAAGAAGCCCAATAATGCTTTTCAAATTCAATTAGAGACATAATTTATTATTAATTTTCGAATTTTTAGGCATTTATGTTAGTTTGTTTTGTTGTTAGAGTTTGTTGAAAGATTTGAATTACTCCTGATTTGCTTAGTAGTATTTTTAGGGATTTTAAATTTAAATCAAATCTGATCTAATCTAATAAGATCAAATCTGATTCATATCTTTAGGATTTTAAAATTTAAATCAAATCTGATCTAATCTAAATAAGATCAAATCTGATTTAAATTAGTTATCTTATCTTTTAGTTAGTTTGTTAGGAGCCTATTTAAACACCTCTGGTGAGACCATTTGGAATAACTTTGATGAATAAAATTTCTTTAGTGCTTTATGCACGTTTTTTAAGTGTGATTGAGTGAGGTGAGTGATTTGCTTCGCTGGTTGCATGGAGAAGATTGAGTGATTCAATTTTCATCCCTCTGATCTAGGTTGTCAAGGACAGGTTCTTTGAAGGTCTAGTAGGGAGCCCCTTCCGGTGACCTAGGTTGCTAAGAACAGGTTTCTTAGAGGTCTAGTAGGAAAACTGTATCTATCCTTTTGTTTTTCTTTATCTATCTTTATGTTTCCGCTGTGTCTCTTTCTGCCAATAAATTCCTCTTCTTGATGTCATTCTTTTCTTATCCCCTTCCATTAGGATTTTATTACTTGGAATATATTAAACCCTTAAAACCCCAATTAAATCCTTATCAGAATTCATAGTGAAAAGAGAAAATAAAGACGAAAGCTAACAAGAAATAATGAAACAAAGTCCTAAAACTAGCAAAAACTAACAAGCAAACCAAAAATCAAGCTATTCACAATATCAACATATATACACAATAACAAATAAAAAGCGCACATTTGCAATTCCCCGGCAACAGCGCCATTTTGATGAAGGAAATATTTGATGGTATAAAATTTCACAAATAAATTCTCGTTGTAAGTATAATTTCTAAACCAACAAACAATCCTCAATAAAAAATTTGGTTGTCACAAGTACAAACCCCAATAAAAATAACCGAAATATTTAAACCTCGGCTCATCTCTCAAGGAATTGCAAGGAAGTGTTCTTGTTATTGGTTATTGGACAAGTATATTTTGGGGTTTTGAATAAAAGACAAGAAAAATAAATGGCAAGGAAGTAAATGAAACTCAAATGGTAAAAAGGTCTTGGCAATGGTTGATGGTTAAGGATCTTTATCCTTGTTACTAACCACATCATGATAATTGCAAAGACCAATCCCATTAAGTCATCCTTTAACAAGTAAAGAAAAGTCAAATGAGCTATATTAATCTTAATCCATAAGTCCTAACCACCTCACTAATGAACTTAGTGGAAGCTAGAGTCAATGGACATTAATTATCAATCACTTGGACATTAGTAACTCAAGTTCACCTAAGTTACCAACCCAAGCCAAGAACACAAAAATCTACTCAAACATCCTTCCAAGCATTTTGTCAAACACTTGGAAGGCATAAAAGAAAGCAAGATAAAATTGCGAGAAATGTAAATCTACAACTACCAATTACAAGTAATTAACAACAACAAAGCAATTAAACAATAAAGGAAATCAAACATAAATTGCATTAAAGGAAAATATAAGAAACAAGAGTGCATCAACAACAAAGTAAACGGATACAAACAGTAAAATACTAACTACGAAAGCAAAGGTATAGGAACAAGAAATTAGAAAGGAAAAGTAAATCAAAGCATGAATTAAACCTAGATCTAAAGAAATCCTAGTCTACATATAACCTAATTCTAGAGAGAAGAGAGAGCTTATATCTCTAGAAACTAGCTAAAGCATGGTGAAAACTCAACTATGTGCTCCCCCCTGACCCCTCTTGATTTCTACATGAAATAGTCTCTGGAATTAGTTGGATTTGGGCCTGGGAAGCTTAGAAATCACCCCCAGCATTTTCACTTTAATGAGGTCACGTGCAAGCTGCGACGCGTACGCATGGGTCACGTGTACGCGTCGCTTGGCATTTTTACTCTCCATACGTACGCGTCGCCAAGCGACTTCATATCCATGCGTACACGTCGATGTATGCACTCCCAATCCTTGATTTTCCATGATTTCTCCACTTTGCATGCTTTTCTCTTCACTCCTTTGATCCATTCCTAGCCTTTTCAACATGAATTCACTAACAAACACATCAAGGAATCTAGTGAAATCAAAAGTGAATTAAAATTAGCAAATTAAGGGCCTAAAAAGCATGTTCCCACTCTTAAGCACAAATTAGGAGAAAGTCATGAAACCATGCCATTTCATTGAATAAATGTGAGAAAAGTTGATAAAATCCCCTAAATTAAGCACAAAATGTACCACGAAATAGTGGTGTATCATGCCTCTCAACCTGCATATGAAAAACACAAATATCGCATGGGATGAGAACCAGGGGTTCTCAGTATGGTAAAGGTTCCTACATATATAAGATATAAGGTCTTGAGAATGCTAGAGGCAATCCTATAATGCCGACACTCTGGTTATAAAACTTAAAGACTAAAGTAGAAGCCATAAGTCACGGTGGTGTTCTAAGGATTCCTAACTTAACCAAGTCTTAGGCCTAACAAAATCCCTAACTTCTCCGCCTTTCCTCCGTTCCTCCATCCGATGAAATTACAAAGGTAAACAAGCAGACAAAGGCAAACACAAGTAGAATACAAGTAATACATATAGCAAATATAACAAATAGAATATTATAATCACTTAGGCAATCCCAATTAATGCATAAACAAACAATTCAAATATATGCATATGATGCATGCCTGTCCTATGGCTGATGATATCATCTGTCGGTTATATAGCCAGCCCGACACGTCCTGGTAGCTAACCATGAACTAAAACACCCATGCGGAGCAAGTGGGTTTGAGCTACAACCCGCCTACTACTACCCGGTTAACCCAGAGCCATTGGAATAACCACTACTGCGGCTATTACCCAGGCGGGTGTTTGAAAGCTCAACCTGGAGCGAGTGGAATAAGCACTACTGCCGCTACTACCCAGGCGTCACAATCTCTTACTTGGAGCAAGCGGGACAAACCACCATCCTTGCTACTACCCAGGTTTCTTAAGCATTGACCTGGAGCAAGCGGGACGAACCTCAATCCTTGCTACTGCCCAGGTATCTCAAACATATATTCATTCAATCTCAATTCATATTATCAATTATAAATCATCAACAACAATCTCATTTCGACTTCATTTATCATATTCATTCATTCATTCATTATCAGTCATTGATTATCAATTTTATCATCATTCATAACATCATCATCCTTTTCGCACACTTCATTTTATCCAAAAATCCGTCCATGGAAGATTACAAGCCTAATTCTCTGTCTCTAGACTCAAAATAGAAGTATCCTAGAAATCCAAACCCATTTGAAATAGTTAAGTTGAATAAAATAAAAAAAAAAGCCATTTTCTCTTTTGAAAATTAGTTTCAAGTTTGAAAATTCTGCACTAAGACAGCAAGCTACCCTGTTCTTAGAAAATTCACCAAAAATCATATTTTCACTTGATATATTCAAAAATTTTCCAGATATGAAATAGACTTATATAGCTTTAATTAAGTCAAAGTCCCATAGAAAATCATTTTTCTTGAAAGAGTTATACCGATTACAAATTTGCTTTTAAAAACTAGTTTGGCTATCAAAACAGCTAAGAACTCTATTTTTAAAACAAGCATAACTTCTTCAAAACAATTCATAAAAGTACGAGATTTTTACACAAACAAGAAAATTGTCCCAGAATCAATGTCATTTTGGTCCCACTCAAAATTATGGTCAGGATTCGGAGATATAAGCTTGGAAAGTTGCTGGTTTGATTATGCAGCAGTAGAAAATCAGCTTTAAAGTAACAAACTTCAAAACTTTATATCTCCTAATTCAACCGTTACACTTTAACCAAATTTTGTAGGATTGATCTACACATCACAAGGATTAAAGAAAAATTAATTTCATCCAATTTTGTAAGTTAGATCGTTCCCAAAAAGCGTCTGAAGCTGCTGCCAGAAAATAGATTATGCAGAATTTTGCCAAACCTCAACTTCCAAAATATTTCAACATCAACCCCATTAAAACTTACCAAATCTTACCATAGTGGCTCAAAACCAAACTCAACTACACACATCATTCCTCAATATCTAATTTACCATCTCCATCAAGTTTTCAATCCAACAACCCATGCTTAACACAACATCTGTGATACACATCATCATGATCATATCCAACAATTCAAGTTCAATATAACAATATACATACTCATCAATACCTACAACATCATACACTTCAAATATCATCTTTCCACCATCATCAACTATATTCATGTCACAAAACCAATGAATTTATCATGCCTTAACAAATTAAACATACATTGTCAACTAAACTACCAATCAAATCCAACATTCTTAATCCAACTTATCCTAGGTCGTCTAGCCTAAATTTTCACAAGACATTACATATTAAATACGAGAAACATAAACCATACCTTGGCCGATTTTTCCCCAAAGCTCAAAACCACCAAAATTCAAGCTTCAAGATTCCTAATCAACTCAATGATTCCAGCCACCAAGGATTGTTCTAAGAGCTCCAATTTACCAACTCAAACTCCAAATTAACATAAATTCAATCTATTTCACACAATTCAATAAATTAGCACTAAGGTACACAAAATTGGAAAAACCACAAGGGTTTAGAGTTTTCTTACCTCACCCATTGATGATTGGAGTATAATCCAATAATTATCCATAGTTAGATTGCACCTAAACCACCAAAATCATCAAAATCATTCTATATAAACACAAAAACGTGAACAGAAAGGGGAAAGGAAACTGGATGCAAATCACAAAGGTTCTTACCACTTTGTTTCGATAGAAATGAAGAGGACTCCGAGACGAACGCGTGGCCGTAAACGGCTCATCAATCGGAGCTCCGGATTGAAAGTTACGGAGGATTGAAGTTGGAAGTGGAATATGAAACCCTCATCTCACACCTCTCTTCAATTCAACGTGGATGCCAAAATGAAAGGGAGGGAGGCTGAATTTTGGCTTTTAAGTATGGGTAATGTAAGTGGGCTTGGGCCCATTTGGGCCCAGTCCACCAGGTTTAGCCCATTCGGTCTAATTTTGGGCCAAATTCTTTAAAACTAGTGTCAAAATTCTTATTTTAATTAGCTCTATCCAATTAAACCATAAAATTTACATTTTCAATTTCTTTTATTAAAAACTAATTTATTGAGTAATTATTCACTAATTTTGTGGGGTTTACATCCTACCCACCTAATTAAGAATCTTGTCCTCAAAATTCAAATTTAGTTACTTGAAAAGAGGTGTGGGTAGTCTTTCCGCATATCCGATTCGAGTTTCCAAGTGTGTCCTTCGATTTCAACCTAATTCCAAGCAATTTTTATTTATCGATACTACTCTTCTGCCTAGTTGCTTACACTGGTATTGTCAACCTCAACCGAAGTTACTCAATACGTCAACTCTCCTTTTCATTTAGATTAACTCAGACCGTAAACTGTGGTTTACTGCAGAGGCATACTGCCGGCATGGTGGAATGTGAATATGTCGTGCAGGTTCAAAAGATACAGCAAAAAAAGCTGCTGGATACCTCACCGGCCCATAATCTGTCTTAATACTTTAAACGGTTTAATACACCTCGATTTTAATTCCCTAATTCTGATGGCTCACCGATTCTAGTTTGTTGAAGTAGCTTTTAAGAACGCGTATCTTCCTTCTTCAAACTATCTGTTGGCTTTACGCAGTTATAATCTCAACTCAAATTTGCTTAATTTTTTCTCATTACTTTCGGCTATCAGTTTAGAACCTAAAACGCTTGATTCCCTTGTTCAACATACTTCAACATTCTTATTAACTCTTTATCCCCTGATTGCACTTTCCGAACTCTCAGACTTACAACTCCTTGGAATTTGCAATCGATTCAGTCTGATAGCTCTAGCTACTGCCTCAACACCTAGCTTTAGATTACAATCTTACTTAACGGTTCCTTCTCCTTAATCATCCTCCAACAACACTCAGGGTCTTCTTATTGAGGGCACTTATCACCACTTTACAATGTTGCCTCCGCATGCATCTTAAACCCTTTAATAATACTTTGCAGTAATTTCAAATGGCTTATTAGGTTCAAGTATCACGAGTACTGGTACAGAGATTAATCTTCTTCTTAAGATTCAAAAATTTTCTTCACATTCAGGTATCCACACACACGGAGCATCCTAGCGTGCCAATATAATTTCAAACAATAAGATCGGCAGGAATTAAGGCCCCCAACACTCTTCTTGGTGTCATATACTTACACGGTACATCTTCTGCATCCAGAAGTCCTACTCTAAGTAACTAACTTCTTAATGGTCATATCTAGGAATTATATCAAATACTAAACTAAGATCAAGTTGATTCTGAAAAGGTGCTAGGCTCAAGAGGCAGTTAAACAACATAGATAGTGCTTGTTAGAAGTAGAAAGATGCCTTGCATGGTGTTCAGGCTAATTCTTAGAGAATAACAGCAAAATGCACAAGAAAAAACTAAAGTGCATCTCAAGACAGGAAGCCAGACCAAAAATATTTGATAGTAGAGATAAGACACATTGTATCAAGTAAGTTTCAGCTGATCTTGAAAGATACAAAGTTATGAAGAGAGCACCCAATGTTCACCAAACTTCCAAGACTCAAGAATTATTTGTTTATACCAAAATAAGCTCAGGCTTACCCTTGGATGGACAGATTCAAATATAAATATGTGCACGTAAAGGGGTTAGAAATTTAGAGGATAAACCATTCGTTGTTCGTGGGAAAAAGGAATCCAAAACAAAATTCCATTGCAGGTTACACAAGGAAAGCTAGATCGAGTCGTGAAGATTCACCGGTACTATCCCTCTAGCATACAGTCTACTACTATGGTCTTCCCTTTCTACTAACAAAATGGGTGTTCTCCACAGGGTAGCACTCGGTTGAACAGATTTTTCTTTCATTACTCCCTTCAACCAAGTCCTAATCTTACATCCTCATCCCTGACATAGGCTATAAATAAATGCGATGTTTCAAAATCACATATTACAATTTAGGTTTTGGCTATCAATTTCACAATTACCTCAATCCTGCTGATTGGATCGTCCCCCATCGTGAGTCTTTCCTTGCGGACAATTCCTGGATACGTGCCCTGGTAGACCACGCTTGTAACATACGCCCAAGCCAAAGCGCCACGGCCTGTCCGGATGACAGTGGCCACACTTCTGACATGTCAGCTCCTCCGTAGTATCCCTTGTTTGTTTCCCTCTTCGCTTGAATTCTTGGCCTATTGGAGCCAAATTCTGATTGTGGTCTCTTCGGTGGAAATCCCGGCTATCATTCCTTTCCATAGCAGCCTTCCTCAAACAATTTTCCATGACTCTACTCTTGTTTACCAAGTCTGAGAAAACTCTGATCTCCATCGGACCCACTAAACTCAGTATATCACTCCGAACTCCCCCTTCGTATTTGATGCATTTCCATTCCTCAAAGTCTCCTGGAGCACCCTGACAAATCTTGGAAAATCGATATAATTCCTCAAACTTGTTTGTGTATTTGGCTTCAGACATTTGACCCTGCTTCCGTTGCAACAATTCAAGTTCTTTATCCGTCCTGACTGAATTGGAAAAGTACTTTTTGTAGAATTCCAACTGACATTTGACCCTACTTTAGTTGTAACATTGTCTTGCTACATCAGGCATCGCATACCCTACCACCAATACTGGGCTTCACCCGTTAACTGATAAGTTGCAAACTCAACACATTGACTTTCAGGAACTTGTTGTGCTTGTAATGCCCATTCCATTGCTTGAAACCAGTTATCTGCCTCTGTAGGGTTTGTTGTCCCTCTAAAAATGGGTGGGTTTATCTTCAGGAAGCTTGCTAAGGTCGTTGGCCCATTTCCTCTGTCATCACCATTCCCATTACCAGCTTGATTCCCCAATATCACAGCCGTAGCTCGCATAGCAGCAGCCATATTCTCCAGGGTAGTCATAAATTTTGCAGGATTATTCTCAGTTGTCTCAGGTTCCAAGTTACTAGCCCTATCTCTCCCTCGACCGCGACCGCGTACACGAGTTACCATCTGGTCCCTTTTCACACCAAACAAGTGATATCAAGGTGATCATTCTCAATATCGCAAGTATAGTGCTTCAAAGTTCCAAATGCATGCTCATGAACATTCATGCCACATATATCAGTTTGATATCCTAATCAGCATGTATAGACACTCAGAGTATGCCCAGAAGCATAGTCAGTCCATCCTTCAGGCTCTATAGGAACAAAATGCTCTGATACCATAATGTAACACCCTACCACACAGAGCTTTACACCTAGGATGTAAAACTGAGGTGGCGAGGTGCTACAACCTCTAAAATAAAATATAAATATATATAATAGTTGAAAGAATGTACTATACTAGGAGCCTTGAAGAATGGGTAAGAACAAAATCGCAAAAATAAAAGCGCAACACTTAGGAAAGAGATTACTTGCGTACGAAGAAAACTAGAGTTCACAAACATATATATAAGAAGTAAGAGCAGAGGGCCAAGAATATAAAATAACAAGCTCCTGACTCAGCCTGCGAAGCTAAAGCTGGCAAGAGAATATTTACATACATATATATACGTAACCCAAGACCCAAAATACATATATAATCAATCCTGATTCTCCATAAATCTCTAAGAGGTGCAAAATAATACAAGTATACATATGAGGAGAATCTATACACATATATCAAAAGACCAAAAGTAAAATCCTAAAATGAATCCACTTCGCTGCAGAAGTTCCAGACGCCAACCGAGGTGCCTCTCGACCTGCATCTGAAAAACACAAATATCGTATGGGATGAGAACCGGGGGTTCTCAGTATAGTAAACGTGCCTGCATATATAAGATATAAGGTCTTGGGAATGCCAGAGGCAATCCTAGAACACCGACACTCTGGTTATAAAACTTAAAGACTAAAGTAGGAGTCATAAGTCAAGGTGGTTTTCTAAGGATTCCTAACTTAACCAAGTCTTAAGACTAACAAAATCCCTAGCTTCTCTGCTTTCCTCCGTTCCTCCATCTCCGGTGAAATTACATAGGCAAACAAGCAGACAAAGGCAAACACCGGTAGAATACATATAATACAGATAGAAAATATAACAAATAGCATATTATAATCACTTAGGCAATCCCAATTAATGCACAAACAAATAATTCAAACAATATGCATATGATGCATGCCTGTCCTATGGCTGATGATATCATCTGTCGGTTATATAGCCAATCCGACACGTCCTGGTGGCTAACCATGGACTGAAACACCCATGCGGAGCAAGTGGGTTTAAGCTACAACCCGCTTACTACTACCCGCTTAACCCAGAGCCAGTGGAATAACCACTACTGCGGCTACTACCCAGGTTGGTGTTTGAAAGCTCAACCTGGAGCAAGCAAGACGAACCACCATCCTTGCTACTACCCAGGTATCTCAAGCATTGACCTAGAGCAAGCGGGACGAACCACAATCCTTTCTACTGCCTAAGTATCTCAAACATATATTCATTCAATCTCAATTCATATTATCAATTATAACTCATCAACAACAATCTCGTTTTGACTTCATTTATCATATTCGTTCATTCATTCATTATCAGTCATTGATTATCAATTTTATCACAATTCATAAGATCATCATCCTCTTCGCACACTTCATTTTATCCAAAAATCTGTCCATGGAAGATTACAAACCTAATACTCTGTCTCTAGACTCAAAACGGAAGTTTCCTAGAAAAATAGTAGTTAAGAGTAAATAAAAGAAGATAGAGTAAAAGAGAAGAGAAAAGAAGAAAGCTTTTTGTGCCACTTGGATCAAAGAGCTTCTAGTTAGATGTGAAGAAGAAAGGAAAGAAGATAAAGAAGTTGAGGCAGAAGTATAAATAGACATGAGAAGAGAAGAAGTATAAATAGAAAAAGTAAATAAGAATTAAAATATTTTTTGTTTTTTATTTATTTAATTATTTTCAAAAATTAGATTATTAATTTAAAAAGAATTTAAAATTTAAATATTGATTTTCAAAAAATAGAAGGGAGAGAAGAGAGAGAAATTTTTGAAACTTAAAAGAGAAGAGAGTTAGTTAGGTAGTTTTGAAAAAGAAGAGAGATAGAGAAGAAGATATTATTTTCAAAAATAAAAGAGCGAAAAAGAGAAGTGGTTTTCGAAAATTAAGAAGAGAGACTTAGTTCGATAGTTTTGAAAAATATGAGAGAGAAGATAAGATATTAATTAAGAAAATATAAAAATAAAAATAAAAATAAAAGATAAGATGAGAAAAGATTTGAATGTTAAAAATAAGATAAGATAAAAAATTAAAATATTTTGAAAAAGATATGATTTTAAAAAAAATTTGAATTTTGAAAAAGATAGGATAAGAATTTTTTTTTAAATTTTGAAAAAAAAGATATGATAAGTTTTTAAAAGATAAGATTTTTGAAAAAGATATGATTTTTAATTTTTGAAAAATTTGATTTTTAAAAACTTGACAACTAAGATATGATAAGATAAAAATTTAAAATTGAAATCTGAATTTTTATTTTAAAAATTCGAAAATTATATTAAAAAGATAAGAAAAGATATTATTTTTTTATTTTTGAATTTTATGATGAAAGAAAAAAACACACAAAAGACACAAGACTTAAAATTTTTAGATCTAGCACCCTTGTTTTTCGAAAATTTTTGGAGAGAAACACCAAGGGACACCAAACTTAAAAATTTTAAGATCAAGACACATAAAAGACTCAAGAACACCTTGAAGACTCACAAAAACACCAAACTTAAAATTTTTAGAAAACCAAAACAAAATTTTCGAAAAACACAAGAAAAATAACAAGAAAACACCAAAATTAAAAATTGAAACAAGATTTAAACAAAGAAAAAAAATTTTTGAAAAATTTTTAGAAAGAAAGACTCATCAAAATCAAAAAACACAATAAGAACAAAAACAAAAGACTCAAAACAAGAACAAAGATTAAACAAAGAAAAGAAAATATTTTTGAAAACGTTTTTAGAATTTTTCGAAAAAGTGAAGAAGAAGAAAACAAAAATTAAAGACTCAATTAAAATAATGTAAAATAAACTTACCTGATCTAACGAGCAAAACAATCCGACAGTTTGTCCAAACTCAACAATCCCCGGCAACGGTGCCAAAAACTTGGTACGTGTGTACACAAACCCCACACTTTTCGTACAGCAGCAGCACCAGCAAGTGCCCTGCGTCATCTAAGTAATAGCTGAGTGAGTCAGGGTCGATTCCACGAGGATTATGGCTTGAAGCAAGCTATGGTTATCTTGCAGGTCTTAGTCAGGCGGATCAGAAGTTGTTCGATTAAGTATATCGAGTTGGATGATGTATCATGAAACTATGAAATGAATAATAGGAATTATATGCTGGGAATAGAGTTGAGAGTTGGAGTTGTGATGAGTCCATATTTGATGATATATTTTAGCTTGAATTGGATGGATTTCATTATATAAACTCACACTTATTCACTAAAATAGCATACTTTTGTGTTTGATCCCTAAATTGAACCTAAATGTGAAAACATGCGTTTTTGTGCTTAAATTGAGCAATTTAATCCCACTTTTATTCCATTTGATGCCGTGATTTGTTTGTTGAGTGATTTCAGGTCCTAGAGGTAAGAATGGTTTGGCAAAAGTGGAAGGAAGCATGTACAAAGGGAGAAAACATGAAGAAAACAAAGGAGAAGCACACAGCCATGTGTGCGTACGCACAACTACCTGTGCGTACGCACAAGTGCAGATTCAGCGACATGTACGCAGGGTACCAGTGCGTGCCTTCATTAAAAATGCACGTGCACTAGCGTTTTGGGTAGGGGTGAGCACGGCCCGGTCCGGCCCGAGACCCGTCCCGGGCCCGATGAAATTTGGGTCATTAAGACCCGGACCCGAAGAGACCCGGGGTTGGCCCGGAAAAAAATATTGAAACCTTGGAACTAAATGAAACCGGGACCGGGCCAAGGCTCGGGTCACCCGGACCCGGCCTGGCGGCCCGGTAACTCAATATGCGCTAGTGCATTAGTGGCTTACTGGCTTAGTGATGCAATTTGTCAATTTGAATCAGGGGGAAAGAGGGTTAGGGCATTCACGCGTTCAGAATTCAGATCTGAGAATTGAGATATTCAACCTCACTGACTCACTCCCTCATTCATTCAACCTCAGCCCAGTCCTCAGTCTCCACTCCCCACTCCCCAGTTCGGCAGCCTCCACTCCGCCACTTCCCACGGCCAACGCTAACCCAGTGACCCCTGACCTCATCTTCTCTCCCCACGGCCCACTCTCAGTCTCCCAGCAAGCAGTCACGGAGGACGCACTCCCAGCAGCAGCAAGCACGCATCACGCAGTCGCCCGCTACTCCGTCCTCGTCTTCCCAGGAAGCACGCACAAGGAAGTCTCACCCCACTACCCCAGTCTTGAGTCTCTGGCGAAGCCGTTCCTTCTACTGACGACGGTGCTGCCCTGCTTCTCGTGACGTGTCGCATCTGTGCTAGGCCGGGCCCGGTCGTCTTCTTCCCTACTTCTCTGCTAGTCTTTTTCCTTCTGCTCCGCTCTCTTCTCCGGTCTTCTTCTCAGGTAAACAATTAATTTTGTTATTTAATTAATATTCTGATTATGGATTAGGAATTTTGATAATTTGATTATAAAAAATTGTGAATTTAGGGACGTGGAAGTTGATTTTGATTATTAGAATTCTGATTAAGGTTGTGGGTGTTGATTCTTTATTATTGTGAACTTTGATTATTGTGAATTTAGTTGATTATTGTTTTGCTCAGTGTACTGTTTAGCTGATTATAAAACTTATTCAACCATTATCATGTCATAAAGGAAAACAAGCATCCTAATCTTCAGTCCTTCCACGAACCCGAAAAGGAGGTTATACTAAAACTCACGGTGTCAACATTGGATACAAATTGAGGGAATAGCTATATATTTGTATGCTTTTGCCCTGTACCCTGTAATTCCCCAAATGTATACAATTATACATGCCAAATAATGTTTGATATTCTCTCTATTAGTTGTACCTTAATCTTCTTATCTAGTTACCTCCCAAACGGTGCAAACTCCGATGGCAGCAGCGTTTGCTAATTTTTTTGCTAATTTATTTAGTTGATTATTGTTTTGTTCAGTGTATTGTAAATTTAGTTGATTATTATTGTGAATTTAGTTGATTATTGTGATTTTAGTTGATTATAAAATTGGTGTTTGCTGATTTTTTTGCTACTTTGTTTAGTTGATTATTGTTTTGTTCAGTGTATTGTGAATTTAGTTGGTTATTATTGTGAATTTAGTTGATGATTGTGAATTTAGTTGATTATAAAAGTAGTGTTTGCTGATTTTTTTGCTAATTTGTTTAGTTGATTGTTGTTTTCTTCTTCATGAATTATTATAAGGTTTCTCTATCTTTATGATTGAGGAGAATACAAGAATGGAAATTGAAGCCCAAAATCCTGTTCCTTCTGCTGAAAATCTTGCTGTTTCTGCTGAAAATCCTGCTCCTTCTACTATAGATGCCGCCACAATTTCTGCTGAACCACAAGTTAATGAAGAAGATAAGGATACAAACATTGCAACTCCAGAGGCTTCTCGTAGGGGAAAGAAATCGTATGTTTGGGAGCATTTTACTGAACTTCCGTTGACTGAGACAAAGGGACAGCACCAGGCCAAATGTAATCATTGTCAGAAAAAATACGGTTGTCATCCTACTAAGCATGGAACAAATTCTCTAAATAAGCACTTAAAGAGTGCTCATAAGTGGATATTTACTAAAGAGGGGAAGAAGGGGACACTTCATGGCTATATGCCCAAAATTGAAGAGGAGGATCTATGCAAAGCCTTTAAGGGTTATAACTTGGAAAATTGTAAGAAGTCTGTAGCTGAGTTTGTTGTACTAGATGAGATGCCATTTAAAGTTGTTGAGGGGATTGGGTTTCGTAAGATGTTAAATCGTTTTGAACCAAGATTTACGGTACCATCTAGGTGGACAGTCTCAAGAGATTGCTTTCAACTGTATTTAGATGAGAAGAAAAAGCTAAAAGAATGGTTGGCAAAGTCATGTGCTCGGGTTTGTTTGACAACTGATTGCTGGACATCAAATCAAAATTATAATTATATGAGCTTGACTGCACATTTTGTTGATGAAGAATGGAAGTTGCAAAAGAGGATTATAAATTTCTGTCACATTGAGAACCACAAGGGAGATACGGTAGGCAGAGAAATCGAGAAATGCTTGAGAGAGTGGGGAATTGAAAAAGTTTTCACAATCACAGTAGATAATGCAAGTTCGAATGATGGAGCTATTACTTATCTTCAAAGGAAATTAGGTGCAAGAGGTGGGTTGGTGTGTGGAGGAAAGTATATGCAAGTGAGATGCTGCGCTCATGTTCTTAATTTGATAGTGAACGAAGGAATTAAAGAGCAACAAACTTCAATTGAAAGCATTAGAAATGCTGTCAGGTATGTTAGGTCCTCTCCTCAAAGGATTAAAAAATTTAAAGATTGCATTGAGGCCGAGTTAATTGAATATAAAAGTCTTGTGTGCTTGGATGTTCCAACTAGGTGGAACTCTACCTATCTAATGTTGGAACATGCCGAGAAATTTGAAAAAGCTTTTGATAGACTTTATGATCAAGAACCTGATTATCTTAGATGGTTTGGAGAGGACAATGGGGGAAAAAAGAAAGTTGGTCCACCAACACCACTTGATTGGCAACATGCTAGATTATTTATTGACTTTTTGAGAATATTCTATGAGATAACTCTGAGTTTCTCATCTTCTTTGCATGTTACATCGAACAAATGTTTTCATGAAATTGCATCTGTTGCTTCTCAATTAACATCTTGGAGCCAAAATCATTCTGAATTGTTAGGAAGCATGGCATGTTCTATGAAACATAAATATGATAAATATTGGGGACCGGTTGACAAATTTAATCCATTGTTACTTGTTGCTGTTGTATTGGATCCTCGGTACAAACTAGATTATCTATGTTGGTGTTTGGAGGATGTTTATGACAAGGAAGTGTCTACTAACATGACTGGTTTTGTTAAACTCACATTAGACACGTTGCATAAGTTTTATGAAAAAGAGGTTGCCGATGATAAAGGGAGGGATGATTGTGGAGATTCATCTAGAGATATTTTTGATGACAATATTAAAGTCTCAGCTGGTGCCAAGGGTGTTTCTGAAAATAGAGTGAATATGTGGAAAAAACAAAAAAGAGAGAAGGCTAATGCAGATAGCAAGTCAGATGTAGAGAGATATTTGGCCGAGGATACTGTGGAAGATGAGAATTTTGATATATTGGCTTGGTGGAAAGTGAATGCTTCAAAATACAGAATTCTTTCTCTCATAGCCCGTGACATCTTAGGTATTCCAGTTTCAACTGTTGCTTCTGAATCATGCTTTAGCACTGGTGGACGTGTGGTTGATGTCTTCCGTAGCTCTTTGTCACCATTAATGGCTGAAGCTTTGATATGCACTCAAAGTTGGTTGTGCCCTTCTAAACAAAGAGATGGAGATCAAGAATTTGATTTATTTGATAGCAGTCAGAAGATTGTTGAAGGTACATTTATGATATTTTTATTATTTGTAACTTATTTATTTCAAGTAATAATCTTTTATATGAAAAATGAGTAACTTTATATGTTTTGTAGGTTTCACTAATGCATCCACATCATAAGGAACAAGTTGACAACATTAATGGCTATTGATGGATGATGGTTATTCACGTGGAATTATTGTTTTGTAAACTTTAATATTTTTTTTGTTTAGTTATTACAAGACTAAGTTAATGTTTTATATTTAGAATGCACAAGATTTTAAGACTAATGTATAATATTGTGTTGTTTGTATTGACTTAAATATTTAGTGTTATAAGACAATATTAGTATTGATTGTGGTTAATGGTTATGTTTTAATTTTAGAAAAGGTAAGGTGATGTGAATGGCCCGGTTTTCACCCGGTTTTCACCCGGTATAGTCGTGGCCCGAAATGGTATAGGTTTCATCGGGTCTAGGGTCGGGTTCGGGTCTCATAAATGGACCCGGTACATATTTCGGGCCGGGTCTGGGTCACACCAACCCCGGTTTCACCCGGCCCATGCACACCCCTAGTTTTGGGGCTCTTTTTGGCCCATTTCTGAAGGCTTGAGGCTGAAATCAAAAGCTATATCAAAGGGGGCAACATCTCATACGAAGGCATTAGCTTGGAGAGCCATCTTAGAATAGGAAAAACACATAGTAGGAGTAGGAGTAGTGTAGATTAGGAAATTCTCTCTTAGGTTTAATTAGGGTTTGTAGCATTTATAGTTCAATTTTGGTCTTGGATTTTGTTATCTCATTGTAAGTTTTTCTTTAATTGTCTCTTTTATTACATTGCTTGTTCTACACTTTCTTATATTTTCATCTCTCTTGTCAACTGTAACAACCCTGATTTTCGAGTATACGAGATCTTTTTCGAAGGCACGGAATCCTTCGGAAGATCAGTAAGGGGAGAACCTCTGATATATCATCAAGTATCTCAATCCTCATTGTCATTATATCATCTTTAAGATAGAACCTTTTATGAGGCAAGCTCAATAACGCAGTCACGAAGAACCTAGTTTTCGAACCGTATCGGTTAGGAGTTTTGATTCGATTTTTCGTAAATAGTCTCAGTTTGACAAACCGGACCCGATTTATGAGAGAAGAGAGATAATAGGATGATATTATCATTATATTAGTATTAGAAGCTTCTTGAATGATATTATAAGGTTACTTGGTCTGTTTTAGTTAAAAACAGAAAATCAGTTTAACCGGGTTCATAGTTTACTGGTGCAGCATAGCACCGGCACTCTCTGATGACTTTATCAATGATAAGGCCTCATCATACATGTTTTATTCTCATAATAAATATGTTATTAGTGTCATTTATGCTAGTAGCTCAGAAAATAATTTTTAGAGATGTTTTTACAAGTGTTCCGATACATCTAGTTTTAGTAGTTATACACCTGAGATATTTTAATCCACCTCCAAGCCAACCAATCACAACTCACCCTACACCCCCAAAACCCTCAAGGCTGGCTCATTTTCACTTTGTGGCCGAAAATAGGTAGAGAGAAAAAGAGAGAAAAGTTCTTAGTTCCAAATCTTCAAAGCTTGATTTCTGCTGAACTAAAACTCAAATCAAAATTCCAATCCGACCAAAATGATCCTCTCTTCTTTCTCTACATGATCATATGACTTATCAAGGCTGGAATCAAGGTGAGTTGGCTGCACCATCTCTCTTTTGATTCGATTTCAAGGAAACATGGTTAAATATGTGTTTTATTGATGTGATTTAGGAGGAAAAAGTGCTTAAGGACCACCTGAAAGTTTAATTGAATTAGGAGCAGCAAAACCAGGTAGGGTGTCACGAAATTAATCTTGATTATTTGTGTTTGAGTTGTGTGAATGTTGTATAAATTGGCTATGCTAAAAATTGGTTGCATATATGATTGATTCTTGGTGAAAATTTGGTGAAATTTTGATGAAATTTGATGAAATTCAAGCTTTAAAGTTCATGTTCTTGGGCAGCTGGAAAAAGGAAACCCTAAGCTTAAATTGAGGTTCAATTTGTGTTTAAATCATGTAGAAAAGATGGGGTTTTAGTGGCTGCTAATTTATTATGAATTATAGTAAAAATCAGTTGCTAAAAAGACTGAAAAACGGGTAAAAACAGAGAAGGAATTTGAAGAATTTATGAAGAACATGAAGAACACTTTGAGTGTGATGAAGAACAATGAAAAACACCTTTTTTATTCATAAAAGGGCAAGGAAGTAATTAATTTGGTGTTTGGGGGGGGGGTTATTTGGTAATTTCTGAAAGTTAAGGTGGTAAAAGTAGAAATATTAAAAGTTACGGGTGGTAAAAACTGAATTTTAAAGGTTAAAGGTAAAAGTAAGTTAATTTTCGAAAATTTAATGATAAAATAATAAAAAAATAATAAAATATTAAATAATAATATTTAATTAAAAATACTATTTTAATAAAAATAATAAAATAATGCAAAAAAGGCAGTTTTTTGTAAAAGCTTTAGAAAGACAACTTTAAGCATAGAATCTCATAATTACTTTCATAAAACACTTAGGGAGTGGTAAAAACATATTAGTGAGGCAAAGATAAATAAAAGATAAAAAGTTGAAGAAAAGATAAAAATCAAAGAAAAAGTCTGTAAAGTTTTAATGACAGAAAAACAGACAGAGACTAGTGAACGAACTAGGGCAACATAGTTAGTCCTGGAATTGCGAATAGGGTTAGGTATTATATGAAAAGTTAAACTGTTTCAGTATAGACTTAATGAACCTATACTTGAGACAGACTAACTATTCATACCGAAATTTACATAAGCTTTAAATACATACGTTAAACAGAGAAATCAGAGCAGAGTAAAAAATACAGAGAACAGAGTAACCAGAGCAGAATAAAGGGATACAGAGAAAAGAGTAATTAGAACAAAGTAAAAAGACAAAGAGAAAAGAGTAATGCGATAAACAGAAATGGTTTGAGTTAAGATGTTGTAAAAGTAAAAGTTGTAGAGTTTGTATAGCATGATTGAACAGAGAAAGAAAGAGGTACTGCATAAGAATGTGAAAGTAATGATGAATAATGAGAATGTTAATGAATGATGATAATGAGAATGATGATAATGAGAATGATTATCTAAGAATTTGCAGCAGAGAGGCAGTCAGATAAATGGTGGTACGACCACTGAGAACGCTTTCCTGGGATACCTTGCTATAATGCTTTGCTGTAAGACAGAGGTTGCTTACAGAGGTATCGAGATGAGTGTGCTCCTGTAAGACAGAGGTTGCTTATAGTGAGTGTGTTGTTGTTCCTATAAGACAGAGGTTGCTTATAGTGAGTGTGTTGTTGCTCCTATAAGACAGAGGTTGCTTATAGTGAGTATGTTGTTGCTCCTGTAAGACAGAGGTTGCTTACAGTGAGTCTGTTGGGCGTATATCGGCTAATAAGTGCCGCCCTGCAAGACAAAGGTTGCTTGCAGTGGATATTGCCAACAGGAAAGCCTTATCCAGACAGAGGTTGCTGGGTAACGTCGGGAGCGGGTATGTAACCGACAAATGAGCTCATTACCTGCACTAGGGCTAGACATGCATCATAGTTGGCTGTGCATTTTCCTCTGTTATGATTGTTGTATGAATGTATGCTTTCCTTGTTCGTATTCTATTCTCTGTGTCTGTGTTGTATTTTCTTGTATTTTTCTGTTTGTGTTCTGTTTTCTATTTTCTCTATTTCCTCTATTTATATGTATCTTCTATTTACTGCTTCTTGTATTCTGCTATTTATCTGCTAAACAACACAGAATTAATGAACTTAACTAATAACCCCGACCCTACTAAGAACTCTCAAGTTCTTACCCCTTCTCTCTCCCTTCCCCCTTCAGATGGAAGCATGGGTACACTTCCGTAGTTCGCTGATGACCGTTCACAAAGAGGATTCCGCTCTAGGTAGTCTTCTGAGTCTAGGGTGAATCCCGTTCTCTGTTCATATGTATATACGGTGAGACCAGCCAACGTCTGCACCCCGTTTGTACGCGAACTCTAACCTAAATCCTATGTACGAGACTCTTGTTATGTGGCTACTTGATGAGGTACTAGAGTGATGTCATATGGCAATATCTGATCGTGCAGAGGAGTAGAAGATGATGTTCCACCTTTTGATGACGTTTCACCTGACTTGCGTTTTGAAGACTTAGAACATACTTTCCTTCGCTTTAGTAGTTTAGAGGGACTAAGTGAGTATAGAGTCTAGGCTAGCCTGGGTGCCAACTTAGGGACTTCTTGAACAGGTAAGGGCCTGGGATGTTGTATGTATATGTATATATATATATATATATATTATTTAGCTATATCTAGGGGTGTTCTAACTAAAAGGCTATACTCTAATAAAGCTGGATCACAGAATGTTATCAACTGCTTAAGATGTATTTATGTGTGGTTGTTTATAACCGTTTTATCTATTATTATTTGTGAATTGCTTATGAATGATTCTATTTATTAACCCAAACGTTTTTTAAAAAAAAAAAAGTACCTCGCAAACTAATTACGCTTTTAACAATGACTCAGGCTCATATAATAAATAATATATAATAATTAGGAAGACAAGTTGGTAGCGCTCAGTTTCTAGTATGATCATGACGTACCAGAAATTGGGTCGTTACAATTTGGTATCAGAGCAGTTCGTTCCCAATAGAGCCTGGGGAGTGGACTGACTATGCTTCATTGCATACTCTGCTTGTGTGTCTCATGCCGTTAGGGTATCTTTAAGATACATTAGGCATGAATGTCTATGAGTGCTCATTTTGGGAATGTTCGTACTTAACTTGAGATATTAAGACTGATCACCTTAATGTTGATTGTTTGGTGCGGATAAGACCTCAATGACTGTGAATAGGCATGATTTAATCGAGATCCAAATGACGAATCGATGTAAGACCAGCTATCCTAATAGCTGTTATGATATACATGGCAATGACTATGTTAGATTTGGATGCTGTAAGGAACGGACCTACCTCTTCGTCAGGATGGCTTGAAGAAAGTAGATCACTGGAAGATGGATTCTGCACGTGGCTGAAATTTTGAAGGCAAAATTTTCTTTTAGGAGGGTAGAATGTAACAACCCTGATTTTCGAGTATACGAGATCTTTTTCGAAGGCACGGAATCCTCTGGAAGATCAGTAAGGGGAGAACCTCTGATATATCATCAAGTATCTCAATCCTCATTGTCATTATGTCATCTTTAAGATAGAACCTTTTATGAGGCAAGCTCAATAACGCAGTCACGAAGAACCTAGTTTTCGAACCGTATCAGTTAGGAGTTTTGATTCAGTTTTTCGTAAATAGTCTCAGTTTGACAAACTGGACCCGATTTATGAGAGAAGAGAGATAATAGGATGATATTATCATTATATTAGTATTAGAAGCTTCTTGAATGATATTATAAGGTTACTTGGTCTGTTTTAGTTAAAAACAGAAAATCGGTTTAACCGGGTTCACAGTTTACTAGTGCAGCATAGCACCGACACTTTCTGATGACTTTAGCAATGATAAGGCCTCATCATACATGTTTTATTCTCATAATAAATATGTTATTAGTGTCATTTATGCTAGTAGTGTAACAACCCTGATTTTCGAGTACGCGAGATCTTTTCTAAAGGCACGGATTTCTCCGGAAGATCAGTAAAGAGAACACCTCTTCTATATCAACAAGTATCTCAATACTCATTGTCATTATGTCATCCTTAAGCTAGAACCTTTTCTGAGGCAAGCTCGATAACACGGTCACGAAGAACCTAGTTTTTGAACTGTATCGGTTGGCAGTTTTGATTCTGATTTTTGTAAATAGTCTCTGTTTGATTTACCGGACTTGATTCATGAGAGGAGAGAGATAATAGTATAATATTATCATTATATTAGTATTAGAAAATGCTTGAATGATATTATAAGGTTACCTGGTCTATTTTAGTTAAAAACAGGAAAATCGGTTTAACCAGGTTTACGGTTTATTGGTGCAGCTTAGCACCAGCACTCTCTGATGACTTTAGCAATGCTAAGGCCTCATCATACATGTTTTATTCTCATAATAAATATGTTACTAGTGTCATTTATGCTAGTAGCTCAGAAAATAATTTTTAGAGATGTTTTTACAAGTGTTCTGATACATCTAGTTTTAGTAGTTATACACCTAAGATATTTTAATATTATTTTAACCCACCTCCAAGCCAACCAATCACAACTCACCCTACACCCCCAAGACCTCCAAGGCTGTCTCATTTCATCATTTTGGCCGAAAATAACAAGAGAAAAAAGAGAGAAACTTTCATGAACACTTAATCTTCAAAGCTTGATTTCTTCTGAACCAAAACTCAAATCAAAACTCCGATTTCACCAAAATGATCCTCTCTTCTTCCTCTACATAATCATGTAAATTATCAAGGCTGGAAATAAGGTTAGATGGCTGTCCCTTTCCCATTTAAATTCGGTTTTCAAGGAAAACCATGCAAAACATGTGTTTTCTTGATGTTCTTCCTTAGGAATCATGCTTAACTTGACTTGAGGGCCAAGAAACATTAATTTCCAGCAAGTATAAGGTGAGATATCTCTTCCTAACGTGCTGAGGGAGATTTGGTCAGTTGAGAGTTTGTGGATTTAAAGTTGTTCTTGATGTGTTTTAGGAGGAAAAAGTGCTTAAGGACCACCTGAAAGTCTAACCAAATTTGGAGCAGCAAATCAAGGTAGGGTGTCACGAAATTAATCTTGATTATTTTTGTTTAAGTTGTGTGAATGTTGTATAAATTGGCTGTGCTAAAAATTGGTTGCATATATGATTGATTCTTGGTGAAAATTTGGTGAAATTTTGATGAAATTTGATGAAATTCAAGCTTTAAAGTTCATGTTCTTAGGCAGCTGGAAAAACGAAACCCTAATCTTAAATTGACGTTCAATTTGTGTTAAAATCATGTAGAAAAGATGGGGTTTTAGTGGCTGCTAATTTATTAAGAATTTTAGTAAAAATCGGTTGCTGAAAAGACTGAAAAACGGGTAAAAACAGAGAAACAATCTGAAGAATTTATGAAGAACATGAAGAACACTTTGAGTGTGGTGAAGAACATTGAAGAACACCTTTTAGATCTTGAAAAGGGCAAGGAAGTAAATATTTTGGTGTTTGAGGGGTTATTTTGTAATTTCTGAAAGTTAGGGTGGTAAAAGTAGAAATATTAAAAGATAAGGGTGGTAAAAAGTAAATTTTAAAGGTTAAAAGTAAAAGTAAGTTAATTTTCGAAAATATATTAATAAAATAATAAATAATAATATTTAATTAAAAATAATATTTTAATAAAAATAATAAAATAATACAAAAAAAGGCAGTTTTTTGTAAAAGCTTTAGAAAGACAACTTTAAGCACAGAATCTCATAATTACTTTCATAAAACACTTAGGGAGTGGTAAAAACATATTAGTGAGGCAAAGATAAATAAAAGATAAAAAGTTGAGGAAAAGATAAAAATCGAAGAAAAAGTCTGTAAAGTTTTAATGACAGAAAAATAGACAGAGACTAGTGAACGAACTAGGGCAACATAGCTAGTCCTGGAATTGTGAATAGGGTTAGGTATTATATGAAAAGTTAAACTATTTCAGTATAGACTTAATGAACCTATACATGGGACAGACTAACTATTCATATCGAAATTTACATAAGCTTTAAATACATACGTTAAACAGAGAAATCAGAGCAGAGTAAAGAAATACAGAGAACAGAGTAACCAGAGTAAAGTAAAGAGATAAAGAGAAAAAGAGTAATATAGATACAGATGAAAAGAGTAATCAGAGAAGAGAAAAGAGATGCAGAGAACAGAGTAATTAAAACAGAATAAAGAGATACAGAGAAAGAAAGAGGTACTGCATAAGAATGTGAAAGTGATGATGAATAATGAGAATGATAATGAATGATGATAATGAGAATGAATATGTGATGATCTGTTGCGTGAAGGCAGTCAGATAGATGGTGGTACGACCACTGAGAGTGCTTTCCTGGGATACTTAGCTATAATTCTATTCTGTAAGTCAGAGGACTCTTACAGAGGTATCGAGAACACACGACTAGCATATACTCCTGTAAGTCAAAGGACTCTTACAGTGAGAGTGTGTGTGTATGCTCCTGTAAGTCAAAAGACTCTTACAGTGAGAGCGTGTGTATGCTCCTGTAAGTCAAAGGACTCTTACAGAGAGTGTGTTGGGCAGATATAAGTTAACTAGCTCCGCCATGCAAGTCAAAGGACTCTTGCGAGGGGCATTGCCAACAGGGAAGCCTTACCTGGTCAGAGGACTTCGGGTAACGTCGGGAGCGGGTATGTAACCGACAAATGAGCTCATTACCTGCGCTAGGGCTAGACATGCATCATATTTGGTTGCGCATTTCCTCTGTTATGATTGTTGATTGAATGTATGCCTTCTTTGTTTTCATTCTATTCTCCGTGTTTGTGTTTTGTTTTCTTGTATTCTTTTGTTTGTGTTTTGCTTTCTGTTTTCTTTATTTTCTCTATTTATCTGTTTCTTCTGTCTACTGCTTCTCGGTATTCTACTATTTATCTGCTAAACAACACGGAATTAATGAACGTAACTAATAACCCCGGTCCTACTAAGAACTCCCCAGTTCTTACCCCTTCTCTCTCCCTTCCCCCTTCAGATGGAAGCAAGAGTTCCTTTTCATGGTTTGCTGACGACCGTTTGCAAAAAAGATTCCGCTCTAGGTAGTCTTCTGAGTCTAGGGTGAATCCTGTTCTCTGTTTATATGTATATACTATGAGACCAGCCAATGTCTGCACCCCATTTGTATGCGAACTTTAACCTAAATCCTGTGTACGAGACTTCTGTTGTGTGGCTACTTGATGAGGTACCAGAGAGACGTCCTATGCCAATGTCTAATCGTGCAGAGGAGTAGCAGATGATGTTCTACCTTTTGGTGACGTTCCATCTTACTTGAGTTTTGAAGACCTAGAATGTACTTTCCCTCGCTTTAGTAATTTAGAGGGACTAGGTGAGTATAGAGTCTAGGCTAGCCTGGGCGCCAGCTTAGGGACCTCTTGAACAGGTTAGGACCTGGGATGTTGTATGTACGTACATGTATATAGTTATTATCTAGCTATATCTAGGGGTGTTCTAACTAACAGTCTATATTCTAATAAAGGATGAATCACTGAATGTTGTTAGCTGCTTGTGATGTATTTATGTTGGATTGTTTATAACTGTTTTATCTGTTTTTATTTGTGAATTGATTATAAATGATCATGTTTATTAATCCAAACATTTTTAGAAAAAAAAAGTACCTCACTAACTAACTACGCTTTTAACAACAAATCAGGCTCATATAATAAATAATAGATAATAATTAGGATGATAAATTGGTAGCACTCGGTTTCTGGTATGTCCTAGGCGTACTGAAAATTGGGTCGTTACAAGTAGCTCAGAAAATAATTTTGAGATGTTTTTACAAGTGTTCCGATACATCTAGTTTTAGTAGTTATACACCTGAGATATTTTAATATTATTTTAATCCAAATCTTCAAAGCTTGATTTCTGCTGAACTAAAACTCACATCAAAATTCCAGTCCGACCAAAATGATCCTCTCTTCTTTCTCTACATGATCATATGACTTATCAAGGCTGGAATCAAGGTGAGTTGGCTGCACCATCTCTCTTTTGATTCGGTTTCAAGGAAACATGGTTAAATATGTGTTTTCTTGATGTGATTTAGGAGGAAAAAGTGCTTAAGGACCACCTAAAAGTTTAATTGTATTAGGAGCAGCAAAACCAGGTAGGGTGTCACGAAATTAATCTTGATTATTTGTGTTTGAGTTGTGTGAATGTTGTATAAATTGGCTGTGCTAAAAATTTGTTGCATATATGATTGATTCTTGGTGAAAATTTGGTGAAATTCTGATGAAATTTGATGAAATTCAAGCTTTAAAGTTCATGTTCTTGGGAAGCTGGAAAAATGAAACCCTAAGCTTAAATTGAGGTTCAATTTGTGTTGAAATCATGTAGAAAAAATGGAATTTTAGTGGCTGCTAATTTATTATGAATTATAGTAAAAATCGGTTGCTGAAAAGACTGAAAAACGGGTAAAAACAGAGAAGGAATCTGAAGAATTTATGAAGAACATGAAGAACACTTTGAGTGTGATGAAGAACAATGAAGAACACCTTTTTGATTCATAAAAGGGCAAGGAAGTAATTAATTTGGTGTTTGGGGGGGTTATTTGGTAATTTCTGAAAGTTAGGGTGGTAAAAATAGAAATATTAAAAGTTACGGGTGGTAAAAACTGAATTTTAAAGGTTAAAAGTAAAAGTAAGTTAATTTTAGAAAATTTAATGATAAAATAATAAAAAAATAATAAAATATTAAATAATAATATTTAATTAAAAATAATATTTTAATAAAAATAATAAAATAATGCAGAAAAGACAGTTTTCTGTAAAGCTTTAGAAAGACAACTTTAAGCATAGAATCTCATAATTACTTTCATAAAACACTTAGGGAGTGGTAAAAATATATTAGTGAGGCAAAGATAAATAAAAGATAAAAAGTTGAAGAAAAGATAAAAATTAAAGAAAAAGTCTGTAAAGTTTTAATGACAGAAAAACAGACAGAGACTAGTGAACGAACTAGGGCAACATAGTTAGTCCTGGAATTGAGAATAGGGTTAGGTATTATATGAAAAGTTAAACTGTTTCAGTATAGACTTAATGAACCTATACTTGGGACAGACTAACTATTCATACCGAAATTTACATAAGCTTTAAATATATACGTTAAACAGAGAAATCAGAGCAGAGTAAAGAAACACAGAGAACAGAGTAACCAGAGCAGAATAAAGGGATACAGAGAAAAAATTAATCAGAGCAAAGTAAAAAGACAAAGAGAAAAGAGTAATGTGATAAACAGAAATGGTTTCAGTTAAGTTGTTGTAAAAGTAAAAGCTGTAGAGTTTGTATAGCATGATTGAACAGAGAAAGAAAGAGGTACTACATAATAATGTGAAAGTAATGATGAATAATGAGAATGTTAATGAATGATGATAATGAGAATGATTATGTAAGAATCTGCAGCAGAGAGGCAGTCAGATAGATGGTGGTACGACCACTGAGAACGCTTTCCTGGGATACCTTGCTATAATGTTTTGCTGTAAGACAGAGGTTGCTTACAGAGGTATCGAGATGAGTGTGCTCCTGTAAGACAGAGGTTGCTTACAGTGAGTGTGTTGTTGCTCCTATAAGACAGAGGTTGCTTATAGTGAGTGTGTTGTTGCTCCTATAAGACAGAGGATGCTTATAGTGAGTATGTTGTTGCTCCTGTAAGACAGAGGTTGCTTACAGTGAGTCTGTTGGGCGTATATCGGCTAATAAGTGCCGCCCTGCAAGACAAAGGTTGCTTGCAGTGGATACCCTACAAGACAAAGGTTGCTTACAGTGGATATTGCCAACAGGAAAGCCTTATCCAGACAGAGGTTGCTGGGTAACGTCGGGAGCGGGTATGTAACCGACAAATGAGCTCATTACCTGCACTAGGGCTAGACATGCATCATACTTGGCTATGCATTTTCCTCTGTTATGATTGTTGTATGAATGTATGCTTTCCTTGTTTGTATTCTTTTCTCTATGTCTGTGTTGTATTTTCTTGTATTTTTTTTGTTTGTGTTCTGTTTTCTATTTTCTCTATTTCCTCTATTTATATGTATCTTCTATTTACTGCTTCTTGTATTCTGCTATTTGTCTGCTAAACAACACAGAATTAATGAACTTAACTAATAACCCCGACCCTACTAAGAACTCCCAAGTTCTTACCCCTTCTCTCTCCCTTCCCCCTTCAGATGGAAGCTTGGGTACACTTCCGTAGTTCGCTGATGACCGTTCACAAAGAGGATTCCGCTCTAGGTAGTCTTTTGAGTCTAGGGTGAATCCCGTTCTCTGTTCATATGTATATACGGTGAGACCAGCCAACGTTTGCACTCCGTTTGTACGCGAACTCTAACCTAAATCCTATATACGAGACTCTTGTTATGTGGCTACTTGATGAGGTACTGGAGTGATGTCATATGGCAATATCTGATCGTGCAGAGGAGTAGAAGATGATGTTCCACCTTTTGATGACGTTCCACCTGACTTGAGTTTTGAAGACTTAGAACATACTTTCCCTCGCTTTAGTAGTTTAGAGGGACTAGGTGAGTATAGAGTCTAGGCTAGCCTGGGTGCCAGCTTAGGGACTTCTTGAACAGGTCAGGGCCTGGAATGTTGTATGTATATGTATATATATATATATATATATATATATATATATATATATATGTATATATATATATATATACATATATATATATATATATATATATTATTATTTAGCTATATCTAGGGGTGTTCTAACTAAAAGGCTATACTCTAATATAGCTGGATCACGGAATGTTATCAACTGCTTGAGATGTATTTATGTGTGGTTGTTTATAACCGTTTTATCTATTATTATTTGTGAATTGCTTATGAATGATTCTATTTATTAACCCAAACGTTTTTAAAAAAAAAGTACATCGCAAACTAATTACGCTTTTAACAATGACTCAGGCTCATATAATAAATAATAGATAATAATTAGGAAGACAAGTTGGTAGCGCTCAGTTTCTTATATGATCATGACGTACCAGAAATTGGGTCGTTACATCAACATTTACATAGTCTTGCAATTTTAGATTTCTAGTTGATGAATTTGATGTTTGATGGCTTTTATATGTTTGTTTGAGTTGTCTTTATTGATTTTGATCATTTATGGTTCATAGCTTTCATTAATTCACCAATTTTGCCATGTTTTGTGAATATGCATACTAGGTGTTTGATGAAATGTCAACCCTAGCTATGGGGTAAATTTCTACCCCTTGGCTTGGGAAAAATGAGTCTATGGATTACTAGAGCCATAATGTCCAACATTTAGTGATAATTCTTGGGTTGTTAGTTGTTATTGTTTCCACTAACGCTAGCTTTTTACTAAGGTAATTAGTAAGTTAGCTAGGACTTGTGGATTAATAACAATTATGCTCACTTGACTTATCCTCCGATGTTAAGGGTTGACTTAGTGAGATTAATCCATCACAATTATCATAGTTGTGGTTATGGCAAGGAAGGGATTCCATGACTCATCCTATGTCAAGGTTTCATTTATGTTTTGAACCACTTTTCCATCACTTTATAGCATTACTTGTTTATATTACATACATAGTTCTTTTGTTCTTCCATTAGTTTATTAATTGCAACTTTTGTCTTGTTCTTTTATTTCTTTATTGCTTCCTTATCATTGAAAACCCCTTTGATTCTCACAACCAAAATTGTGCACTTATTGGCATTAGTTCCTAGGGAAGACGACCCAGGATTTAAAACTCTCAGTTATTTTGTGTTGATTGTGACATCTTTAGGATTATAATTTGATTGATGATCAATGGTTGGGTGATGAGCGGATAATTTATACCCTTTTTGGCATTGTTTTTACATGATTTTTAATATGTTTTAGTTACTTTTTATTATATTTTTATTAGTTTTTATGAAAAAATAACATTTCTGGACTTTACTATGAGTTTGTGTGTTTTTCTGTAATTTCAGGTATTTTTTGGCTGAAATTGAGGACCTGAGCAAAAATCTGATTCAGAGGCTGAAAAATGATTGCAGATGCTGTTGGATTCTGACCCTCCTACACTCGTAGTGAATTTTCTGGAGCTACAGAATCCCAGTTGGTGCGCTCTCAATTGCATTAGAAAGTAGACATCATGGGCTTTCCAGCATTATATAATATTCCATCCTTTGCCCGAGATTTGATAGCCCAAACTGGCGTTCAAAGACAACCTAAAACATCTTGGCGTAAAATGCCCAAACTAGCACCAAAATTGGAGTTAAACACCAAAACTGGCACCAAAGCTGGCGTTTAACTCCAGGAACAGCTTATGCACGTGTAAAGCTCAATGCTCAGCCCAAGCACATACCAAGTGGGCCCTGGAAGTGGATTTTTGCACTATCTGCACTTAGTTACTCATTTTCTGTAATCCCTAGTAACTAGTTTAGTATAAATAGCATTTTTTACTATTGTATCTTCATCGAGCTTTTAATCTTTTATGCCATTGTTGACATTTGGAGGCTGGCCTCACGGCCATGCCTAGACCTTTTTCACTTATGTATTTTCTACGGTGGAGTTTCTACACCCCATAGATTAAGGTGTGGAGCTCTGCTGTTCTTCATGAATTAATGCAAGTACTATTGTTTTTCTTTCAATTCACGCCTACTTCTTCTCCAAGATATACTCTCGTACTTAATTCAGTTAAGTCAGAATGAAGGGGTGACCCATGACAATCACCCAATCTTCGTTACTCGCTTAGCCAAGATCGCGTGCCTGACAACTACAAAGCGGTCTACATGATGTTCAACGTAGTCATTGGACGACAGCTGGAGTATATTCTCTTGGATATCTAATACACGGACCGAGTCTGTGAGATTAGTATCTTCGTGGTATAGGCTATAATTATTGGCAGCCATTCTTGGGATCTGGAAAGTCTAAACCTTGTCTGTGGTATTCCGAGTAGCATACAGGAAGGGACGACTGTGACGAGCTTCAAACCTGCGAATATTGGGCGCAGTGATAGTGTGCAAAAAGATCAATGGATCCTATTTCGACACTAGTGGAAACTGATGACAAGTCATCTTATGCTAGCTTTTCAAGCATTTTTCACTTGTTTTATTAAGTTTTATGCACTTTCTTGCATTGTAAGTAAGTGATTTGGAGTAGATTTGCATGAGTTGGTTAAATCAATCAACCACCCTTTAATTGACACCAAATCATGAGGTCTAAGCTAGAATTAATTGAATTTTGAATGAACTTTAAACCTTGTGAATTTGGTGATACTTTGATTGGTTGTTTTGATTACTTGTAGGTGAAGAAAAGAAAAAGATAAGAAAAGCGTGGCTTATGAAGCGTAGCCCAAGGAAAAGAAAAGTGTGGCATCAGCAAGGAAGCTGAGTTGGGTGAGTGAACCAAGCTTCACAAGGAACCAAAAAGGAAGCAAGGCATAAAGCTAAGTTAACTTAGTTAACCGAGCATCGAAGAGAGCAAGGCAAAAGCATAAAGCTCGGTTCACTAAGTTAACTTTATCGGGGCTTCTCCAAAATAAATTCAAGGCACAATTCCAAGGAATGAAGCTACTAAGTCTCGAACTCATGACCCAAGGGAAGGAAGGAGCACTACTTGCAAGGAAAATAAGCCAAGATTGGCCAATTTGCATCCCTCAAGATTCGAACAAGGTACCTCAAGCTACAAGAATTGCAAGGAAAATAGGCCAAAATAATTTGGCAAGGATTCGAACCAAGGAGCTTGAGGAGCGCTACCTTTGGTTAATCCTTACATTTGGCCTAAAAAGCCTTCCCCAAGGATCGAACAGGGGGGTTTCCAATCAAGGCATGCGCTACCTCTCTTTGCTCTACAAAGAAATTGGCATCAAGAGCTTATCCCAAGGATCGAACTTGGAAACATGAAGCCCAAAGCAAGGAGCTACAATGGGGAGCTCAGTTTGTTTTCCTAACAGAGCGCTACTCTCCCCCACACTCCTCATATTTTGGCACGCCAAGGAGCTAATCATGCGCACAAAATTGACACGGATGAGGGGCTGGGACGCGCACAAATGGGCACACCAAAGACAAGATAGAGAGATCAGTTCAATTTTCCAACTGAGCTCTATCGAAGTGTGACATAGACAAGGGGCTGGCGCAAGAAATTTGGCAAGACAAAGCAAGTTTGGGCGCTCAGTTGTGTTAATCAACTGAGCCGTGCCCTGGGAGTGTACCATGACTCAATTTTGGGTCTAAAAATAAAATAACATCTAATTCTTAACAAAATTAAAAAGCCCACTCCAAATTCTAAAATCCAAAAATAGGAAGTGTATAAATAGAAGCTAATTTGAGTTGGAGAGGACCTTCTTTTCACTTTTAGCTCACCTTTATTTTGATTTTTCATTTTTTGCTTTGGATTTGGGAATTGGGGGAAGAGATTTGAATTCTCTTCTTCTCTGTTCTTACTTCTGCACTCTCTACTCTTTGCTTTAAAATCTTGGATTGAGAATTGAAGGAATTCTGTTTCATTCTTGATCTGAGATAACTCTTGTTTACTTTCTGCATAATTTCAAAGAATTGAGAATTGAATCTGAGTTTTCATTTACTGCTTTCATCCTTTACTTCTTCTGCACATTGCTTTCTGTTGGATCAAGAATCAAGAAAGGAATTGAGATCTAGACTTGTTCTCTAGTCTCATCCAACCCCTGAGATCTTCAATTTCCCTTTTAGTTAATGCAATTGAGCTACATTTACTTTCTATTTTGCTTTTGCTAGTAATTCTTCTTTTCTGTTTAGATCTGCTACTCTTTAATTCATCTTTTACTTCTCTGTTGAATGTCATTTACTTTATTCTGTTTAATTTCTGAAATCCCAACTCCCTAAGCCCTTTATGATTCAAGCAATTTACATTTCTTGCAATCTAAGCTTCTGTCATTTATATTACTTGCACTTTAAGATACAGCTTCTTTATTTCCTATGCCCTTTAATTTCCAGTCAATTACCCCTCTCCCTTTAAATTTCTTGCAATTTAGTTTCTGTTGAATATATATCACTCAAATCAACATTTGTTTGCTTGACTAAATCAACCACCTAACTAAAATTGCTCAATCCTTCAATCCTTGTGGGATCGACCTCACTCTTGTGAGTTATTACTACTTGATGTGACCCGGTACATTTGCCGGGAAGTTTAGGTGTTGGAATTTTGTTTCCAACCCATCAAATTTTTGGCGCCGTTGCCGGGGATTGAATTAGATTGAAAATGATTAAGTAAGGTGGTGGTCTAGATTAAGCCCTTTTTTCTTTATTTTTGTTTATTTTCTTTATTTCTAACTAACACACTAACTGTTTGAATTTTTGCTTAAGCTAACACTAACTTTGCTCTATCAGCAGAGTGAATTGGTCTTGTTTCTGGGTCTATGTGTTTCTTGTTATTTTGTATGATAGAATTAATTTTCGTCTATTTCTCTTTTAAGCCTATTAACTGTTTGACACATTGTGTCAACTAACCCCCTGACTACATTCTGCCATGAGAATATCCAATGTCCATTTAGATTGCTTGTGATTGTGCAGGTCATGGAGGAGAAGCCAACGAATCCGAGTCATTGTGGGAGTAGTATCCTTACCCCGAATGACAATGCATCCCAAGAATTGAAGCATCCGCTCATCACAGTGGTACAAAAAACTGCTCCTATGGAGGAAGTCCACTGGAAGATCCCATTCAGCATTTATCTACATTCTCAAAAATTTGTGACACGGTGAAGCCTAATGGTGTACATCCAGCCACATACAAATTGTTGATGTTCCCATTTTCATTGAAGAACGAGGCTGCTCAATGGCTTGAAACCTTCCCACAAGGAAGCATTATTAGATGGGAAGATCTAGTGAGCAAGTTTCTAGCCAAGTTCAACTCACCCCAGAAAATTAGTAAGCCAGAGGCAGAAGTGCAACCATTCACACAAGAGAAGGGAGTGATAGAAATTGAAGGAGTAAGTGCAATTATGGCCCAAAACAAGCAGATGCACCAACAACTTTAGCAACAAATGGAGCTGATGGTCAAGAAAATCAATGAGCTGCAAATTGCTGTAGTAAATGCACACAGTCAATCTCAAAATTTACATGGTTGGAATCAATCTGAAAAAGGTTTTGGAGCAATTAACTATGAGCAATGAAGTCCTGAGTAAGTACACTCTTTATACAATACCTCAAGCCTGTCCCAACACAATTCTCAGGATGATGTGTACAACCCACTCTGGAGGACTCATTCCAACTTGAGGAGGGGTAAGCACCAAAATCAAGGACCAAGGAACTTCAATCATAGCAGCTCCAGCATCATAAACAACCACAACCTCACTAACAACACCCATTACACACCACCATAACACACAAACCTCCAACCCCTTACACTCCACAATTTTCCCAAAACAACTTCCATCAACCATCTCAGTTCACACAACCACAACTAATTCAGTGCTCTCAAAGAATCTCTAACCTAGAGATAATAATGGAGAAGCTCATGAACGAACAAACCCTGGCAAACACACGCCAAGAAGCAGTACTCAGAAGTCTTAAAGAAAAATTGGGGCAAGCAGATAAATACATTTCAGAACTGAGTGAGAAGAGGGCAATCACCCTTCCCAAAGCCACTGAAGACAACCTGAAAGACAACGAAAAAGCTGTTAGGTGGGAGAAATGGAAAGCAATCATAGGGAAAAGTAAGAGGGCTATGGAAAAAGAAGCAATTATCCAAGAAAAGCACCACAAAGAAGTTCCACAAGAAGAGATAGAGGAAAGGGAGCCCACAGCAAGAGGAGAAAATCAAAGGCAATAGGATTTTCAACTTCCATGATTAAAGGATGGAAGATGTCAAGCTAGTGACAATAAAGAAGCGCTTGTTGGGAGGCAACCCAACCGGAGGTAGTTTTCTTTTACAACTATTTCAATAAAAAGGTTAATTAGTTTTATCTGTATTGCAAGAAGCTAAGTTTGGTGTTGCACACCAAAACAATCTAAGGGAGAATGAAGGTTTCTAAGTTTGGCGTTCCACCAAAAATCTCATCATAAAACACATTCTCACCTTCTGCATAATGCTAGCTTCAAGCAATCAGATAAACTATTTAACCACTCTACTGTTTTCTAGTCTTTGGTTCTATTACCTTTAGGAAGGACAGAAGGGTCTCACATATGGTTAATTTGCTGCATGAGAAGCATTGGCAAGGAACTAAGTTTGGTGTTCACACACCAAAGTAAGTTCAAAAGCCCACAAATAAGCTTTGCATACTAACCAATTGCCTAAAGGGCTTGAAAAGCAAGCAACTTTTGAGGATTATGCAGGAAAACAGCCAACAATTGAAGATAGTCTGCATCATGACTCAAAAGGGACATAACAGAAGGAAGAATGAAAAGCTGTAACCCAACAGGTTGTATTTGTACTTAATCCCTGTTGCTGAGGAATATTCTAAATTGGGAGTCCCTATAAGTTTGGCTAAAGTGTTCATTTAGTTGCAAGTGGAAATATTTGCTAAGAATGCTATCTGCATAATTCTTGTCATCCTTCATTTGCTTAAATTTTGTTTTGTTTCCTTGCTGCTTAAATAAAAGAAAAATGTTTGATTTAGAAAAGTGAATGTCCAATGTTGTAGAAATTAGAATAAAAGTCAGTGGTGATATTTGTTTGATTTAATGTTAGTTCATAAAACAAAAAACTGCATAATGACATGTTCCTTGAAGTATGAACTAACTTGTTGCTATAAAGTCTGCTATAAATGATAGTCCCTTGATAATGAATCAAAACAGAAAGAAAAAGAAAGAGAAAAGCCAAGAATTCGCAAAGAAACAAACAATAAGGCTAGACACCAATAGCTTGGACCCTAGGACATATGCCTGTGGTGTTTGTGTACTAGGATATGCTTGGACAAGTAGGTTCTGAGGAGTATCTTGAAAATTGGCCACTTAGATTAACTGATCTGGGATTGCCAACTGAAAGTCCACCATCAAGAGCAACTTAGCTACAAAACACTTAGTAATCCAAAGAGATGTTGGGCATCAATGCTCCTAGGAAGAAAATGTGAGCCATGTGTCTGTGGTGAAGAAGTGTTGAGCAAAACAAAATCAAAGGCTGCTGCAACATTTGCCACAAGTCATCTTATGCTAGATTTTCAAGCATTTTTCACTTGTTTCATTAGGTTTTATGCACTTTCTTGCATTGTAAGTAAGTGATTTGGAGTGGATTTGCATGAGTTGGATAAATCAATCAACCACCCTTTAATTGACACAAAATCATGAGGTTTAAGCTAGAATTAATTGAATTTTGAATGAACTTTAAACCTTGGGAATTTGATGATACTTTGATTGGTTGTTTTGATTACTTGTAGGTGAAGAAAAGAAAAAAAATAAGAAAAGCGTGGGTTATGAAGTGTAGCCCAAGGAAAAGAAAAGTGTGGCATCAGCAAGGAAGCTGAGTTGGGTGAGTGAACCAAGCTTCACAAGGAACCAAAAAGGAAGCAAGGCATAAAGCTAAGTTAACTTAGTTAACCGAGCATCCAAGAGAGCAAGGCAAAAGCATAAAGCTCGGTTCACTAAGTTAACTTTATCAGGGCTTCTCCAAAATAAATTCAAGGCACAATTCCAAGAAATGAAGCTACCAAGTCTCGAACTCATGACCCAAGGGAAGGAAGGAGCGCTACTTGCAAGGAAAATAAACCAAGATTGGCCAATTTGCATCCCTCAAGATTCGAACAAGGGACCTCAAGCTACAAGAATTGCAAGGAAAATAGGCCAAAATAATTTGGCAAGGATTCGAACCAAGGAGCTTGAGGAGCGCTACCTTTGGTTAATCCTCACATTTGGGCTAAAAAGCCTTCCCCAAGGTTCGAACAGGGGGGTTTCCACTCAAGGCAAGCGCTACCTCTCTTTGCTCCACAAAGAAATTGGCATCAAGAGCTTCTCCCAAGGATCGAACTTGGAAACATGAAGCCCAAAGCAAGGTGCTACAATGGGGAGCTCAGTTTGTTTTCCTAATTGAGCGCTACTCTCCCCCCACGTTCCTCACATTTTGGCACGCCAAGGAGCTAATCATGCGCACAAAATTGACACGGACGAGGGGCTGGGACGCGCACAAATAGGCACACCAAAGACAAGATAGAGAGATCAGTTCAATTTTCCTACTGAGCTCTATCAAAGTGTGACATGGACAAAGGGCTGGCGCAACAAATTGGGCAAGACAACGCAAGTTTGGGCGCTCAGTTTTGTTAATCAACTGAGTCGTGCCCTGGGAATGCACGATGACTCAATTTTGGGTCTAAAAATAAAATAAAATCCAATTCTTCACAAAATTAAAAAGCCAACTCCAAATTCTAAAATCCAAAAATAGGAAGTGTATAAATAGAAGCTAATTTGAGATAGAGAGGACCTTCTTTTCACTTTTAGCTCACCTTTATTTTGATTTTTCATTTTTTGCTTTGGGTTTTGGAATTGGGGGAAGAGAATTGAATTCTCTTCTTCTCTGTTCTTACTTCTGCACTCTCTACTTGGATTGAGAATTGAAGGAATTCTGTTTTATTCTTGATCTGAGATATCTCTTGTTTACTGTCTACATAATTTCAAAGAATTGAGAATTGAATATGAGTTTTCATTTATTGCTTTCATCCTTTACTTCTTCTTCACATTGCTTTCTGTTGGATCAAGGAAGGAATTGAGATCTAGACTTGTTCTCTAGTCTCATCCAATCCCTGAGATCTTCAATTTCTCTTTTAGTTAATGCAATTGAGCTACATTTACTTTCTATTTTGCTTTTGCCAGTAATTCTTCTTTTCAGTTTAGATCTGCTACTATTTAATTGATCTTTTACTTCTCTGTTGAATGTCATTTACTTTCTCCTGTTTAATTTCTGAAATCCCAACTCCCTAAGCCCTTTATGATTCAAGCAATTTACAATTCTTGCAATCTAAGCTTCTATCATTTATATTACTTGCACTTTAAGATTCAGTTTCTTTATTTCCTTTGCCCTTTAATTTCCAGTCAATTACCTCTCTCCCTTTAAATTTCATGCAATTTAGTTTCTGTTGAATACAAATCACTCAAATCAACACTTGTTTGCTTGACTAAATCAACCACCTAACTGAAATTGCTCAATCCTTCAATCGTTGTGGGATCGACCTCACTCTTGTGAGTTATTACTACTTGATGCGACCTGGTAAACTTTACAGTGATTTTAGGTATTGGAATTTCATTTCCAACCCATCAGGAACCGACAGATGATTAGCCATGCGGTAGCTGTACCTGGTATTTTTCATCCGAGACGAGAAATCTGACAGTTGATTAGCCGTGCAGAAACCGTAGAGGACCATTTTCACTGAGAGGATCTTACAGCTTGCCATGGAAGGATAACGCATGATTGGAAGAACGCAGTAGGAAAGTAGAGGTTCAGAAGCAACAAAGCATCTCCAAGCGCTTATCTGAAATTCCCACCAATGAATTACATAAGTAACTTTATTTTATTTTATGTTTTATTTATCTTTTAATTATCAAAACTCATAACCATTTGAATCTGCCTGACTGAGATTTACAAGATGACCATAGCTTGCTTCAAGCCGACAATCTCCGTGGGATCGACCCTTACTCACATAAGGTTTATTACTTGGACGACCCAGTGCACTTACTGGTCAGTTACGCAGAGTTGTGAGGAAGTGTTGAGATCACGATTCTGTGTACCAAATTTTTGGCGCCGTTACCGGGGATTGTTCGAGTTTGGACAACTGACGGTTCATCTTGTAGCTTAGATTAGGTAATTTTATTTTATGTTTAATCCTTTTATTTTTAATTTCGAAAAAAATTTACAAAAAAATTATATATTTGTTCTTCAGAATTTTTTAGAATGAATTCTAGAGTTTCAGATGATATGTGAAGCATGGCTGGCTGCTAAGCCATGTCTAAATTTTTTTAGACTGAGGCTTTCACTTATCCTAGCAAGAGCCTTTGGATTCCCATCTATTTGGCTGTTGTATGTCTGTATTTGTATGCTGAAGCTTGGCTGGCCATTTGGCCATGTCTAATCTTTTGGACCGAAGCTTTCACATAAAGCTTGGCTGGCTATTTAGCCATGTCTAAATTTTTGGACCAAAGCTTTAGACTAACATTACATGATTCCTGGAATTCTTATTAAAAATTTTGAATTTCTTTATTTTCTTTTTCCAAAATAATTTTCGAAAAATACAAAAAAATTTAATAAACCATAAAACCAAAAAATATTTTGTGTTCCTTGTTTGAGTCTTGTGTCAAATTTTAAGTTTGATGTCAATTGCATGCTTTTAATTTTTTTTAAATTTTCAAAAATTCATCTTGTGTTCTTTCTTGATCTTCAAATTGTTGTTGATGATTTCCCTTGTTTGATCTTTATTTTTTCTTGTTTTGTGTCTTTTCTTGTTTTTCATATGCATTCTTGAATTATTAGTGTCTATAGATTAAAACTTTTTAAGTTTGGTGTCTTGCATGTTTTTCTTTTCTTAAAAATTTTCAAAAATATGTTCTTGGTGTTCATCATGATCTTCAAAGTGTTCTTGGTGTTCATCTTGACATTCAAAATGTTCTTGCATGCATTAGTTGTTTTGATTTTAATTTCTTATGTCTTGTGTCTGTTTGTTGTTTTTCTCTTTCTTCATTAATTTTAAAAATAAAAAAATATCTTTTCCATATTTTGCTCATAATTTTCAAAATTTTAGATTGATTTGGTCAAAATTTTTAAAATTTAGTTGTTTCTTGTTAGTCAAGTCAAAATTTCAATTTAAAAATTCTATCATTTCAAATCTTTTTCATTTTTTTCTAAATATTTTCGAAAATTTTAAAATTGAATTTCAAAATCATTTTCTTATTTTTATTTCATATTTTTGAAATCAATACTAACAATTAATATTTTGATTCAAAAAATTTTCAAGTTGTTACTTGCCTATTAAGAAATGATCAATCTTTAAATTTTAGAATCATATCTTTTAGTTTCTTGTTAGTCAAGTAATCAACTTTAATTTCAAAAATCAAATCTTTTTAATTTCCTTTTTAATTCTTTTTAAAATGATTTTCAATCATATCTTTTTCAAAACATAATTTCAAAATCTTTTTCTAACTTCTTATCTTTTCCAAATTGATTTTCAAATCTTTTTCAATTAACTACTTGACTTTTTGTTTGATTTTAAAAGTTTTCTATTTCAATCATATCTTTTTCAAAACCACCGAAATACTTTTCTCTCTCCAATTTTCGAAAATAACTAACCCATTTTTCAAAATTCTTTTTAATTAACTAATTATTTTAAATTCTAATTTTATTTTATTTCTTTTAATAAATTCAAATTTTAACTAATAATTAAAATAAAAACAAAAATATTTTTCTTTTATTTTAATTTAAAATTCGGATTTCTCTCTCCCTCATCTCTTTCTATTTATTTTATTTCTTTACTAACACTTCTCTTCTTCTTATAATTCGAACCCTCTCCCTCTCTCTGTGTTCGAATTCTTCTTTTCCTCCTTTCTTCATTCTACTTTTCTATTCTTCTACTCACATAAATGAATCTCTATACTGTGACATAGAGGATTGCTATTATTTTCTGTTCTCTTCTTTTTCATATGAGCAGGAGCAAGGATAAGAACATTCTTGTTGAAGCTGATCCTGAACCTGAAAGGACTCTAAAGAGAAAACTAAGAGAAGCTAAAGCACAACACTCTGGAGAGGACCTGAAAAAATTTTTTGAAAAAGAAGAAGAGATGGCCGAACCTAATAATAATGGTGGAGATGCAAGAAAGATGCTTGGTGACTTTACTGCACCCACTTCTAACTTCTATGGAAGAAGCATCTCAATTCCTGTAATTGGAGAAAACAACTTTGAGCTTAAGCCTCAATTAGTTTCTCTAATGCAGCAGAATTACAAATTTCATGGACTTCTATTGGAAGATCCTCATCAGTTTTTAGCTAAATTCTTGCAAATTTGTGACACTGTTAAGACCAATGGGGTTAATACTGAGGTCTACAGACTTATGCTTTTCCCCTTTGCTCTAAGAGACAAAGCTAGAACATGGTTGGACTTACAACCTAAAGAAAGCATGAAATCTTGGGAAAAGTTGGTCAATGCTTTCTTGGCCAAATTCTTTCCACCTCAAAAGTTGAGCAAGCTTAGAGTGGAAGTCCAAACCTTCAGACAGAAGGAAGGTGAATCCCTCTATGAAGCTTGGGAAAGATGCAAGCAATTGATAGGAAGGTGTCCTTCTGACATGCTTTCAGAATGGAGCATCCTATGTATATTCTATGATGGTCTGTCTGAATTGTCCAAGATGTCATTGAATCACTCTGCTGGTGGATATCTTCATCTGAAGAAGACACCTGCAGAAGCCCAAGAACTCATTGAAATGGTTGCAAATAACCAGTTCATGTATACTTCTGAAAGAAATCCTGTGAATAATGGGACAACTCAGAAGAAAGGAGTTCTTGAGGTTGATACTCTGAATGCCATATTGGCTCAGAACAAAATATTGACTCAGCAAGTCAATATAATTTCTCAGAGTTTGACTGGAATGCAAGCTGCATTCAGCAGTGCTAAAGAAGCTTCCTCTGAAGAAGAAGCTTATAACCCTGAGAATCCTGCAATGGAAGAGGTGAATTACATGGGAGAATCCTATGGAAACACCTATAATCCCTCATGGAAAAATCATCCAAATTTTTCATGGAAGGATCAGCAGAAGCCTTATCAAGACTTCAATAATAATAATGGTGGAAGAAATAGATTTGGCAATAGCAAGCCTTTTCCATAATCTTCTGAGCAACAGACAGAGAATTCTAAGCAGAGCCTCTCTGACTTAGCAACCAAAATCTCTTATCTAAGTAAGACCACTCACAATTTCATGACTGAAACAAGGTCCTCCATTAGAAATTTGGAGGCACAAGTGGGTCAGCTGAGTAAAAGAGTTACTGAAATCCCTCCTAGTACTCTCCCAAGCAATACAGAAGAGAACCCAAAGAGAGAGTGCAAGGCCATAAATATAACCAACATGGCCGAACTTAGTGAGGTAGGAAAGGCAGTGATTTCCACTGAGGAAGACCTCAATGGATGTCCACTGACCCCTAAGGAGTTCTCCATTGAGGAACCAAAAGAATCTGTGGCTCATATAGAGACCATAGAGATTCCACTGAACTTACTGTTGCCATTCATGAGCTCTAATGAGTATTCTTCCTCTGAAGAGGATGAAGATATTATTGAAGAGCAAGTTGCTCAGTATCTAGGAGCAATCATGAAGCTGAATGCCAAGTTATTTGGTAATGAGACTTGGGAGGATGAACCTCCATTGCTCATTAATGAACTGAATACCTTGATTCAATAGAAATTACCTCAGAAGAAACCGGATCCCGGAAGGTTCTTAATACCTTGCATCATAGGCACCATGACCTTTAAGAAGGCTCTGTGTGACCTTGGTTCAAGTATAAACCTCATGCCACTCTCTGTAATGGAGAAACTAGGGATCTTTGAGGTACAAGCTGCAAGAATCTCATTAGAGATGGCAGACAATTCAAGAAAACAGGCTTATGGACTTGTAGAGGATGTATTAGTGAAGGTTGAAGGCTATTACATCCCTGTTGACTTCATAATCCTAGACACTGGGAAGGATGAAGATGATTCCATCATCTTTGGAAGACTCTTTCTAGCCACAGCAAGAGCTGTGATTGATGTGGACATAGGAGAGTTAGTCCTTCAATTGAATGAGGACTACCTTGTGTTTAAGGTTCAAGGATCTTCTTCTGTAACCATGGAGAAGAAGCATGAAAAGCTTCTCTCAATACAGAGTCATACAAAGCCCCCACACTCAACTTCTAAGTTTGGTGTTGAGAAGCCAACATCAAGCTCTGAGTCTCTATGAAGCTCTCTTAGAGCTCACTGTCAAGCTATTGACATTAAAGAAGCGCTTGTTGGGAGGCAACCCAATGTTAATTAATTTTATTTATTTATTTTCCATTGTTATTTTATGTTTTCTTTAGGTTGATGGTCATGTGAAGTCATAAAAACAGCTGCAGAATTAAAGCAAAATGAAAAATAGAATAAAAAATAGCACACCCTGGAGGACAGACTTACTGGCGTTTAGGATAGCAGAATGGGCGTTTAACGCCTAGTTTAGTAGTATTTTGGGCATTAAACGCCAGAATGGGCAGCACTCTGGGCGTTTAACACCAGAATAGGGTGTCTGGTGTCTGGCTGGTGTTAAATGCCAGAAATGGGTAGCAGGCTGGCGTTTAATGCTAGGAAAGGTAGCAGAGCTGGCGTTTAATGCTAGGAAAGATAGCAGAGCTGGCGTTAAACGCCAGGAATGGCACATAGTGGGCGTTTAAACGCCAGATTGGTGCAGAGAGCAGAATTCCTTGACACCTCAGGATATGTGGACCCACAGGATCCCCACCTATCCCACCTCTTCTTCTCTCCTCTTCACACCTTTCCAAAACACTCTTCCCCAAATACCCTTGACCAATCCCATCATTAAATCTTCCCCAAAATAACCTCCACCAATCACCTCCATTACTCCTCCTATTTCACACATCATAACCACGTAAAAACCCCTTGGCCAAACCATTCACACACCTCCATCTCCTCCATCTCTTCTTCTTCTAATCCCTTCTTTCTTCTTTTGCTCAAGGACAAGCAAATCTTTTAAGTTTGGTGTGGAAAAAGCTCTGCTTTCGGTTTTTCCATAACTATTAATGGCACCTAAATCCGGAGAAACCTCTAGGAAGAGGAAAGGGAAGGCAGTTGCTTCTAACTCCGAGTCATGGGAGATGGAGAGATTGATCTCAAAAGCCCACTCATGGACCTCAACAGGAGCACTCCATTATCCTCCATGAAATCAGAGAGGACCAAAAGGCCATGAGGGAGGAGCAACAAAAGCAAGGAAGAGACATAGAGGAGCTCAAGCACTCCATAAGATCTTCAAGAGGAAGAACTAGCCGCCATCACTAAGGTGGACCCGTTCTTTAATTTCCTTGTTTTTATTTTTCTGTTTTTTTCGAATTATATGCTTTATGTTTTGTCTATGTTTGTGTCTTTATTATATGATCATTAGTGTCTAGTATATATGTCCTAAAGCTATGAATGTCCTATGAGTCCATCACCTCTCTTAAATGAAAAATGTTTTAATTGCAAAAGAACAAGAAGTACATGATTTCGAATTTTATCTTGAAATTAGTTTAATTATTTTAATGTGGTGGCAATACTTTTTGTTTTCTGAATGAATGCTTGAACAGTGCATATTTTTTAATTTGTTGTTCATGAATGTTAAAAATTGTTGGCTGTTGAAAGAATAAAGAAAAATAAAAATATTATTGATAATCTGAAAAATTATAAAATTGATTCTTAAAGCAAGAAAAAGTAGTGAATAGACAAAGCTTGCGAAAAAAATAAAAAAAATAAGAAAAAGAAAGAGAAAGAAAAAGAAAAAGCAAGCAGAAAAAGCCAATAGCCCTTTAAACCAAAAGGCAAGGGTAAAAAAGAACCAAGGCTTTGAGCATTAATGGATAGGAGGGCCCACAAGAATAAAATCCTGGCCTAAGCGACTAAACCAAGCTGTCCCTAACCATGTGCTTGTGGCGTGAAGGTGTCAAGTGAAAGCTTGAGACTGAGCGGTTAAAGTCATGGTCCAAAGCAAAAAGAGTGTGCTTAAGAGATCTGGGCACCTCTAACTGGGGACTCTAGCAAAGCTGAGTCACAATCTGAAAAGGTTCACCCAGTTATGTGACTGTGGCATTTATGTATCCGGTAGTAATACTGGAGAACAAAATGCTTAGGGTCACGGCCAAGACTCATAAAGTAGCTGTGTTCAAGAATCAACATACTGAATTCTAAGTTCCTATGGGTGCCAATCATTCTAAACTTCAAAGGATAAAGTGAGATGCCAAAACTGTTCAGAAGCAAAAAAGCTACTAGCCCTGTTCATCTAATTGGAACTAAGTTCATTGATAAGTTTGGAATTTATTGTATTTTCTCTTCTTTTTATCCTATTTTGTTTTTAGGTACTTGGGGACAAGCAACAATTTAAGTTTGGTGTTGTGATGAGCGGATAATTTATACCCTTTTTGGCATTGTTTTTACATGGTTTTTAATATGTTTTAGTTACTTTTTATTATATTTTTATTAGTTTTTATGAAAAAATCACATTTCTGGACTTTACTATGAGTTTGTGTGTTTTTCTGTAATTTCAGGTATGTTCTGGCTGAAATTGAGGACCTGAACAAAAATCTGATTCAGAGGTTGAAAAAGGACTGCAGATGCTGTTGGATTCTGACCCTCTTGCACTCAAAGTGGATTTTCTGGAGCTACAAAAGCCCAATTGACGCGCTCTCAATCGTGTTGGAAAGTAGACATCCTGGGCTTTCCAGAAATATATAATAGTTCATACCTTTCTTGAGATTTGATGGCCCAAACTGGTGTCCAAAGCCAGCCTAAAACTTCCTGGCGTAAAATGCCCAAACTGGCACAAGAATTGGAATTAAACGCCCAAACTAGCACCCAAGCTAGCGTTTAACTCGAAGAACAGCCTATGCACGTGAAAGCTTCAATGCTCAGCCTAAGCACACACCAAGTGAGCCCCAAAAGTGGATTTCTGCACTATCTGCACTTAGTTACTCATTTTCTGTAAACCTAGGTTACTAGTTTAGTATAAAAACTACTTTTAGAGACTTATTTTAGAGACTTTTAATAACCTTTGATCATTTTTAGATCTAATACTTGGACTTAGAGGCTGGCCACATGGCCATGCCTAAACTATTTTCACTTATGTGTTTTCTACGGTGGAGTTTCTACACCCCATAGATTAAGGTGTGGAGCTCTGCTGTTCTTCATGAATTAATACAATTACTACTATTTTCTATTCAATTCACGCCTACTTCTTCTCCAAGATATACTCTCGTACTTAATTTAGTTAAGTTATAATGAAGGGGTGACCCGTGACAATCACCCTCTATCTTTGTTACTCGCTTAGCCAAGATCTGTGTGCCTGACAACCACAAAGCGGTCTACATGATGTTCAACGTAGTCATTGGACGACAGCCGGAGTATATTCTCTTGGATATCTAATACATGGACCGAGTCCGTGAGATTAGTATCTTCGTGGTATAGGCTAGAATCATTGGCAGCATTCCTGGGATCTGGAAAGTCTAAACCTTGTATGTGGTATTCCGAGTAGGATTCGGAAAGGGATGACTGTGACAAGCTTCAAACCTGCGAATGTTGGGCGCAGTGACAGTGTGCAAAAGGATCAATGGATTCTATTCCAACGATAGAGGGAACCGACAGATGATTAGCCATGCGGTAGCTGTGCCTGGTATTTTTCATCCGAGACGAGAAATCCGACAGTTGATTAGCCGTGCAGAAACCGTAGAGGACCATTTTTACTGAGAGGATCTTACAGCTTGCCATGGAAAGGAGCACGCATGATTGGAAGAAGACAATAGAAAAGCAGAGATTCAGAAGTAACAAAGCATCTCCAAACACTTATCTGAAATTTCCACCATTGAATCACATAAGTACCTTTATTTTATTTTATGTTTTATTTATATTTTAATTATCAAAACCTCATAAACAATTGAATCCGCCTGACTGAGATTTACAAGATGACCATAACTTGCTTAAAGCCGACAATCTCTGTGGGATCGACCCTTACTCACGTAAGGTTTATTACTTGGACGACCCAGTGCACTTGCTGGTTAGTTGTGCAGAGATGTGAAAAGTGTGAATCACGATTTCCTACACCGTTGGGCTTGGACTATACTTGCAACATCAATTCTATTTTTAGTGCAAAAATACAAACCTATGCTTTTGGTCATTGTCAAATTTTGGCGCCGTTGCCGGGGAGCTAGCATCATGAGTATTATAATTTTGGTTGTTGTTAATATGTGAATAGTATGAATAGATACTTTTTGGGTTGTTTGCTTGTTTTTGCTATTAATTAGAATTTTTGTTTTTTTTGTTACTTGATGTCTTTAGTTTTTATTTTCTATTTCCTCTATGAGTTATCACCCTCTTGGTTTGGAGTTTGGTTGTTATCATTTTGTAGGGCTTGATAACTTCAATTTTGGATTGCATCATGGGATTGGAGCATCTATTTTGGGAGGAGAAACCTCCTCTATACTACAATGAGCAAAACCCTCCCCAAAATGCATTGCCAAACCAAGGATATGGTGGATTTCATCTTGATTATACACCTCTACCACCATATGCATATGACCCATACTCCCAACATAACCCTCAATCACCATATTTTAAAACACTACATCAATACTATCATCCACCTCCTTACACACCACTTCAAGATACCTACCAACATGAATCACCTCCTATATATACAACCTTCCTCCCAAACAATGAAACCCCTTTTTTATCACAATGTGAAACTTTCCAACCCTTGTCCCAAGAAGATCAAGACCTTCAAGCCTTTCTCCAAGAGCAAGAAGGATTCCGAAGAACTCAAGGGCAACTCATGGCTACCATAGTCGAAGTGGTAAACCGCTTGACTCTACTTCGCTCATCCGATCAAGGCATTCCTCTTGAGGAATGTAAAGGATCAACTAAGGCTTGTAGTGAATAGGAGAGCATGGAGCCACAAGGGAAAGAAGAAGGGTTGGAGCTTGAAGTGCAACATAAGAGAAAAAGTGCAGTATATGAACCGGAGAAGAGAAAAGAGGAGTTAAGGGAGATTGATCTAGATGAGGATTCCATCATTGATGATTTTTTGTCCTCCTTGATCAATTCTCTTGAGGATCCTAATGAGCCTCTTCCCACTAAATTTGAGAGCGACATGGAGGTAGACTTTTCACAACCTCCATGTTATGATGTGAGTGATGGGGAAGAGGAGGAAGAGGTTGGTGAGGAAGGAGTTGACAACCAAGAACATATTGAGTGGGTGGCAATTTCACCTATAAACTTCATTGGCCCCCATCAATATGCTATCTTGGAGACGGATTATCAACTCAAGGTCCTTCTTGGGTTGGTACATGGTGGAGGAAGGGGTATTAGTTGCCAAGAGAATCCAAGGTTCAACAAGAAGGCCAATTCAAAAAGTAGGATTCAAGCATGGTGTGAAGCACAATTGGGTGATTTTTAGAGAGTGTTGGGGTACTTCAAGGGTAGAATGAGAGCTTGTTCATCCGGCTTGAAGCATAAAGATTAACAAGAAGGTGACCGGATACGTAGAATATGGGATCTCGGAGGACCTATGAAGTGCAAGCTTGGATGGAGGTTTAAAGAGGAGTGGAAACACAAGCCACCCTAGCTAGAGTCTCCTCAATAAGTCCAACTTAAGGACTATAAACAAAAGTGCTAGGTGGGGGACACCCCACCATGGTAACATCTTTCTTACCCTTTCTCTTTGTTTATATTCTTGATTTCTTTCATTTTTTCTTATCCTAGCTAGCTTAGGATTAGTTTAAATTTGATTTTAGGTAGGTTGAATTGCAAATGGATCATGATTTTGTGATGTTTTGAATGTTTTGGGGTTGAAATGTTGATTGATCTAAGGCATAACACCTTAGAAATAAAAGAAAATTTTTGCAAAACAGGGCATCTGTGCGTACGCACGCTGCTGTGCGTATGCACACAATTGTGAGTTTTGTGACCTGTGCGAGCACACAAGCCTGTGCACCCGCACACTCTTTGTATTGCCCTCTGTTCGCAGCACCAGCACAGCTTGTGCGAGGGCATTCCCTGTTTTTTAGCGTCCTATGTGCGCACCTACCGTGCGTACGCACACTTGCCCTTTTTCCGCACTCTCTGTGCGAACGCACAGCCTTGTGCGTCTGCACACCAACTTACATCCCTTCTGGTGGGAGCGTTAGCACAGCATGTGCGCCTGAACCCCCATCCTTTTTCGACCTTGTGCGTGTGCACGGATACGTGTGCGCACGCACACATGATCCTGCTTACTTTAAAAAAAAAAGAATTGTTTTGTGCATCTGTACACTTAGGTGCGCACGCACACGTCTTATTTCCCTCTCTGTTCGGAGCACTCGCACGCCTTGTGCGAGCGCACACACCGTCTGTTTTACCTTTTTGTGCGTACGCACAAGTGCTGTTTTGGGCAAAATTTTGTTTGCATTTTTCCTAAAGCCCTAACGCACTCCCACCCCCTCCATCCCTCCCCTACCTTGCTTTTTCCATGTTTTCTACTTGTTTTACTTTGTTTTCATTGCATCTTATTTTTATTTTAGTAATTATATTTGTTTTTCTTTAAGTTATTTGTTAGGTAAATAAATTGTAAGTGTTTTCTTGTTGTTTGATTGGGTTGCTTGTTGATTGAATTTCATCGATGCACTTGTACTTTACCTTTAATTACTTGCACTTACTTGGATTTGCACATTAAATTTTGTTGCATATTAGGTGAAACTTTTATGAGTGCACATGGAATTTAGTGAATTGAATTGAATTGCTTGTTCACCATGGATTTTAAGTCAATATAATCATCACATCACAAGGTCCTTGTTTCTTGTTAATGCCTTGCATTTGTTTGAGTTGACTTGACTTGATTCCTATCATGACTTGTAACTTTTTGTAACAAACACCTTAACCATGAGATTATTTGATTTTTCCTAAGGATGAAAAGTAATTTTCTTCTCATCATTGCATTGATTATTACTTGTTGTGCTATTTTATAATAATTTTGCTCTTCCACTTGCAAACCTTAAATATCCAATATTTTCTAAATTCAATTCACTCTTGTTGTAGTTGCCTAAGTTTGCATGGGCTTAAATGATGCTCATCCATTACTCGCATCATAGGCCATTTAGTTGAGGAACCCATGCTTACTTTTTGATTGTGTGGAAGCCGTTTTTAACTAGCCATTGTGTGTCTTCCAACTGCGCGCATAATTGGAATACACACATGGCTCATTATTCTCATCGTACCACACGACTACGCAAAATTCCTCAATTAGATGCTTATTTGCTCCCTCATTTATCTTTTTGTGCTACTTGCCCTATAATTCCTAATTATACTTTATTCATTCTTTTGAGGATGAGACATGAAGGCAAGGAGCCGGGAGAGGAAAAGGACACCAAAGAGGGAGATGCCGAGCATGTAGTGGACTTGGTGATTTCCACACAACCCAAGCCCCTGCATCCGCCAACCGAAGGTGGAGGAACTTAGAGACACACCTCCAGATCGTGTTCGTGCATGGAGTACCGTGCAACACTTAAGTGTGGGGGAGGATTTGTCATTTTGGGGCGTAAACTTTCTTTTCCGAACACTTTGCACTTTATTTTTATTTCTTTTTATTAGGTTCTTGTATATATTTGGAGTGTTTTTGATTGTTGCATTGCACTTTCTTCTAGTATACCTATACATCTTAGTTCATCCATGGTTATTACATGTTGCACTTTTGCATCCTTTTTCTTAGTATATATTTTATAGATAGAAGTTGTGATTGGATGATGTGAATAGTATAGCACCTAGTTCAATTTTGTCCTAGTTGTTCATGTTAATTTTTGCTTGTTGGAAATTAGGAATAGAACTAGGGAATTTTGAAAAAAATTGCATCCATCACAACATACACACATATAGGAAATAATTTTGGTGAAAAACAACAAGGATTTTCAAGAATTTTGTTTCAAGGGCATTCTATTAAATTGAATTGAAGAAAATTGTTTTTAAAACATGCTTGAATGATTTTTATGGAATGTAGAAGAGAGATAGAACAAAACACCTTGTGAGATTTGAGCCTTAATGAGTGGTTTCATATTTTAACCACTATTTTGTTCATTGTGTGCTATATCTCTTCTATGATTGAGATCTTGGTTTTGCTTGATTCTTTATTTCCGATGTTTGATGTTTTGAATGTATTTAGCATGATTGAGGCCATTTTTGAATTAGACTCACTCACCCATATGGACCTATCCTTGCATCTACCTTTGTTAATCATTTTGAGTCTCTTAATCCCCTTTGTTCTAATTGTTAGCACATCACAACACTAAGCGAAAAATCATAAATTACCTTGAATTGTATCTTTGATTAGCTTAGGTTGATGAGTGTGTTTCATTTAAGTGTGGGGGGAAATTTTGGGAAACATTGGTAATGAATGAAAAAGTTTGTATTGGGTATGCATTGAAAAAGAAAATTTTGGAAAACGGGTGCACATTCATGTATCAATTTGCTTTAACCATATGCATTTGTCCTAGAAAAAGAAAAAGAAAAAAAAATGAAAAAAATAAATAATAATAAGAGGGGACAAAGGTTGCCCCAAAGAAAAAAAAAGAAATGCATATGTGTTTTGAATAGAAACTAAGGCATGAATGTGTGAGAAAAGAAGTAATGGGTGGCTAGAATACATTTTTGTGATTAGATTGATATAGGTTGAGTCGGATACTTGAGCTAATCAAAGATTCAATCCTTTAGTCCACTTAGCCATATATTCATCTTACCCTTACTCCAACCCCATTACAACCTCCTAAAGACCTCATAATACTTGCATACATGCATCAAATACTTGTTGTTTGTTAGATGAAAAGCAATTCCTTGAAAGCATGATTAGAGGATACTTGAGTGATTAAGCCCTAAACACGGAGCGTTGAGACTACATACACACCTAGTGAGGGTTCGATCACTCAACTCTATGCTTCTATACTTCTTATCATGCATTCTTGCAAGTTGATTTTTTTTATGAGTTAAATCAATTCTTTAGATTTTGATTGCATTGAGCTACTTCTTTGCTTAGCCCTATATGTCTATATACTTGCTTGGGAATTTGATTGTTTGTTTTCACCAATTCAATAGGATACTATAGTATATATAGGTATATATAGTATATACATACATGCATGCATATAGATAGTTGCATTCAATAAGTTGTTTCCCTTGGATCATTCTCCTTGCTTGGTTTAGCATGAGGACATGCTATTGTTTAAGTGTGGGGGAATTGATGAGTCCATATTTGACGATATATTTTAGCTTGAATTGGATGGATTTCATCATATAAACTCACACTTATTCACTAAAATAGCATACTTTTGTGTTTGATCCCTAAATTGAACCTAAATGTGATAAACATGGGTTTTGTGCTTAAATTGAGCAATTTAATCACACTTTTATTCCATTCGATGCCGTGATTTGTTTGTTGAGTGATTTCAGGTCCTAGAAGTAAGAATGGTTTGGCAAAAGTGGAAGGAAGCATGTACAAAGGGAGAAAATATAAAGAAAACAAAGGAGAAGCACACAGCCATGCATGCATACGCACAACTACCTGTGCATACACACAAGTGCAGATTCAGGGATCTGTGCGCACGCACACCTTTGTGCGTACGCACAGGTACCAGTGCGTGCCTTCATTAAAAATGCATGTGCACTCACATTTTGGGGCTCTTTTTAGCCCCTTTCTGAAGGCTTAAGGCTGAAATCAAAAGCTATATCAAGGGGGCAACATCTCATATGAAGGAATTAGCTTGGAGAGCCATCTTAGAATAGGAAAAACACATAGTAGGAGTAGGAATAGTGTAGATTAGGAAATTCTCTCTTAGGTTTGATTAGGGTTTGTAGCATTTTTATGTTCAATTTTGGTCTTGGATTTTGCTATCTCATTGTAAGTATTCCTTTAATTGTCTCTTTTATTACATTGCTTGTTCTACACGTTCATATATTTTCATGTCTCTTGTCAACATTTACAGAGTCTTGCAATTTTGGATTTCTAGTTGATAAATTTGATGTTTGATGGTTTTTATATGTTTGTTTGAGTTTTCTTTATTGATTTTGATCATTTATGGTTCATAGCTTTCATTAATTTACCAATTTTGCCATGTTTTGTGAATATGCATACTAGGTGTTTGATGAAATGTCAACCCTAGCTATAGGGTAAATTTTCACCCCTTGGCTTGGGGAAAATGAGTCTATGGATTACTAGAGCCATAATGTCCAACATTTAGTGATAATTCTTGGGTTGTTAGTTGTTATTGTTTCCACTAACGCTAGCTTTTTACTAAGGTAATTAGTAAGTTAGCTAGGACTTGTGGATTAATAACAATTATGCTCACTTGACTTATCCTCCGATGTTAAGGGTTGACTTAGTGAGATTAATCCATCACAATTATCATAGTTGTGGTTATGGCAAGGAAGGGATTCCATGACTCATCCCAAGTCAAGGTTTCATTTATGTTTTGAACCACTTTTCCATCACTTTATAGCATTACTTGTTTATATTACATACATAGTTCTTTTGTTCATCCATTAGTTTATTAATTGCAAATTTTGTCTTGTTCTTTTATTTATTTATTGCTTCCTTATCATTGAAAACCCCTTTGATTCTCACAACCAAAATTGTGCACTTATTGGCATTAGTTCCTAGGGAAGACAACCCGAGATTTAAAACTCCCGGTTATTTTGTGTTGATTGTGACATCTTTAGGATTATAATTTGATTGATGATCAATGGTTGGGCTTGGACTATACTTGCAATGTCAATCATATTTTTAGTGCGAAAATCCAAAACCATGCTTTTGGTCATTGCTAAGTTGCTTTGCCTTTCTGAATTAACTCTGGTACTACTGCTCTCTTTGCTTGTGAGTGATTTCTTCAATGGCAGGCTGTATGTGATTGAAACTGGTTTGAACAGCTGCTAATACTCCTCCGGATCAGAACTCCAGGTTTAGTGTGGATCCATCTCTACTTGAGGGGGAAGTTCCTATAGGCTATTCTCCTTAATAATCCTACTCAAAATGCCATAGACAAGGTCAGATCTTCCGAATCAGAGAATGATGCATCTTTGGGTTCTATCCTCTACCACAGAGACCCTAATATCCCTGAAAATCGGCTGAACTGGTGTCTCGAGAAATCCCTAACGAAGTCGTGGATTAACCGTCTGAGAGATGTATAAATGATGATTGTGAATTATATTATGTTTTTCTATGCTTTTTCATACGAAAAATTAGTTTATTTTGCTTAATTATTGAATATTTTTTTGCTTAAGTTGTATATTATTTTGATTTCTTTGAATTGTTTAACTTTGTAGAAAACGATGGAAAAAGAAGCAAAAAGCACAAAAGAAGCAAAGGAAGCTGGCGTGCCACTTGGTGCTCTGGACGTGGCACGCCAGGCCAATGAAACAGAGAAGGGTTGCTTAACACAACACAATGAGCATGCCACTTGTAGCTATGGGCATGGCACGCCAAGCTTTTAAAGCCAATTCTCATCAATGGGTGTGCCACTTAGTGCTCTGGATGTGGCACACCAGGCCAACATTCCAGCAAGGGAGACTGAAGAGTTCAACATGGGCGTGCCACTTGATGTCGAAGGCATGGCACGCTAACCATAATTGTGACTTGGGCATGCCACTTAGCTTCTAGGCGTGGCACGCCAAGTTTGAAAGAATGCAGTTCCAACATGGGCGTGCCACTTGGTGTTTGGGCGTGGCACGCCAGGCTTAAGTTCAAGAGGAGTGATTTTGAGCCCCACTATGGGCGTGGCATGCCAAGCATTGGCGTGGCACGCAGAGGCATATGCCAGCCTGACCTTCTTCTATTCAAATGAAGATATCTTGAGCTACACAACTCCAAATAAGGTGATTCCATTGGTGTTAGAAAGCTGATATCCAGGGCTTTCCAACAATATATAATACTTCATAGTGGACATTCAATTTAAGGCCCAAAACACTCCATCTTTCAACGTTGTAAAGTGTGTCATACTCCAATGTGAAAATTCTATTGGGCGTGGCACTTGAAACCACACGCCCACTTCTTCCTGCAGTCCCCAACCTTCAACCAAGCCCACTCCAACTCTCATTCAAGCCACACTTATCAATCAATCAAGGCCATAAGAAACATCTAGAATAGATCATTTTCACTTCATTGTAATTTGCTTTCAATTTCATTTGAGTTTGTAAATTAAGATAGCTATAAATAGGACCACCATACACACATTGAGGGGAATAAATCTGGACACTCCACTCAGAGTAGGTCTTCGGACTCCCTCTTCTCACCCACACTTCTCTCCTCCTGCACTTCCTTACTTGTAAATATTTTATTTATGAATTACTAACTCTTTCTATTGGGAAAGAGAGCTCTATTGCTATTTGATAGATTGATTATTTTTATTCTTCTTCTTGTCTTCATCTCTCTTTGATTTACTAGTAGGGATTTCGTTCTTCATGTTAGCATTCAATTATCTTGGAAAAGAGATTGAGTGTATTTGGGTTTTATGTGAACCTTGGAAGAGGAATCATAAAACCAAGCTTAAAATCCTTTCTCACACTTGAATTGATTTGGGTTTTGGGTTGGATATTGTGACATTTAATCTACCCACTACTTGGACTTATGAGGATGTATGGTATAATAAGAGAACAAGCTTCATCTCTTCTCATGAGCAACTAGACCAAGGAATTGGCTATTGATCAAGATTTGAGAGATTGAATCACCAAGAAATTGGGGTTCAATCAATCATGATTGCCAAGAGGTCAATGAGTTGCATGATTGAAGATGAGATGAAATCAATTAACTCAGAGAATGCAATATCTCTTTATCCCAATATTTATTTTATCTTTAGTTCTTATATTTACTTTATCGTAATTTATTTTTTAGCACTTTACTTTATTGTACTTTACATTTATGCCATTTACTTTCTTGCACTTTATTGCTTTCCTTTACTTTCATGTCTTTTACATTTCCTTGTTGCTTATCATCCAACTATGATAGTCTAACTAGAATAATCAATCAACCATTGCTTGCTTAATCCGTTAATCTCTGTGGGATTCGACCCCATTCCTAGTGGGTTATTACTTAACGATATTTGGTGCGCTTGCCAAAGAACGGATTCATTTTATATGGGGAGTGAATTCTGGTCATCAAATTTTATGGTGCCGTTGCTGGGGATTAATTGTGATTAACAAACTACCGGTTGGTTGATTACCTAGATTAGATATTTTTCTTTTGTTTTTGTTCATTTCATCTCTTTTGTTTCTTTATTTTCTTTTTCTAACTAACTGTTTGTGTTATTGCCTCACTAAGAATCCCTCATTTGCAACAAGGAGGATTCCAATTTCTTTTGGTGATTGTTGTTTCAGACAGAGATTTTGCAAGAAAGAATGGAGTATCCATCATATTTTGGTCAATCAAATTTCATCAGAAACTTTCCACCACCACAAAATAATTCACGATATTATACTCATGGTGGCTGGTAGTATCGAGAACATGAAATGGGGTGCTTCCCAGGGCCACAAAATGGTCCATATTTTGATGAGTGTAATCACTACTCATGTCGTGGCTGGGAAGATCAAAATCAAAGAGATTTCACTCATTCATACCCTATTCATCAAGAGCCATCATATCTTAATTATCCAACCTCACCTCCTAGTTTTTTATATCAAAATTCTTCATCACTTGAACATGCCTCAGCACAAAATTCCTTCCCAAATCCATACAATTCATGTTATCATCCACAAAATTCATACCACTACTAGAACATGCAACCACAAAACAACCAATTCCATCCACAAGCCAACTCTAACCCACCTACAGAACCTTCCTTAGACACCCAAAGATTCCCTAGGATTGAAGCCCTCCTTGAAAGCCTTGGAGAGAAAATAAAAATCATTAGAGAGGAGGAAGAGAAGATGGATAGTAGTATGGAGGATTTCATGCAATGGTCTAGAAAATTTAGAGAGGAACAATATATCACTTTTAAGAACATTGAAGTTCATATAGACCAACTTGCTAAATACTTAGCAAAACCCACCAATACCTTTCCAAGTAACATTAAGAAAGAATGCAAGGCCATGGATGGAGTAGTGCTAGGCAAGGAGGATGAAGATCAAATGGTGGGTACAAGGGAGGAATTGGAAAAACATGAAAAAGAGGACCTTATACCAAGTGAGATTCCAATGAAGAAGGAGGAGATTGTGAGAGTATATAAGCCAAGGGTTCCATACCCATAGAGGCTTCTGAAAGTGACACATGAACATGCAAACTCACTCCCAAAGGAAGCAATACAAAATCATATAGAAGAAAGGGAGGAAGTCAATCAAGGGAGTCCACACTCCAATGAAACAGAAAGTTGCATAAAGGGTGAGTTCATTGAACCACCAATTCAAGAAGCTCTTGATGAAAAAGACACTCCAACCAGCACACAACACCCAAGTTTTGAAAACAAAGAAGTGAAGGCAATCAACAAAAGCACCAAAAAGAGGATTGTGGCCAAGATACGAAGGACAACATGCATGAAGAAGAAAAGGTCAACTACAAACAATCTAGCCCCTGCCCCATCAAGCAAAGCAAATCAAGTAAATAACAAAAAGAAAGCTTGTTGGGAAGAAGCCAAAACAGGGGATACCAACTGGCTCCTCTTTCCTCTTGAGGTCATTCCTCTTAACAAACTGGAAGAAGAGGAAGAAAGTCATGAACAACATGTCAAGCTAATAACATTAAAAGAGTGCTTATTGAGAGGCAACCCGACCGTAGGTAACATTTCCTTTCTTTGCTTTGTTTATTTTCAATAATTTAGCATATGATTGCATTCTATGTTTAGTGTTGCCATGCAACAATTTGATTTTCAATTTTCACTGGGTACTTGCATCATTCTAAAATGAAAGTGTCATTCTAAGTTTGGTGTTGCCACTTACCTTTCATGCAAAGTACCATGCACACACTACTTATCAATGTAATCACATTGCCTCTGTTTCTTTCTTGTGCCTTTATTGTGATTCTTAATTTTGCTTGCCTAAAATACATGTACTACTAACACTCCATTATTTGAGACATTCATGACCCATCATATACCCCATCACCACTATTTTATTTGTTGCTTGAGGACAAGCAATCATTCTAAGTTTTGTGTGGGAAGGGGAAGAATAAGAGGAAAATGACAACAACTGTGAAGATGAACTACAAGGTGGTAAAGTTTCTTTTCCTCTTATTTGTTTCCAGCACTTTAAATTACATGATTGTCTCTTATTTTCTCTGTATGCATGTGTGTTATGAATAAGCATAGCTTGATTGCTGAATTGTAACATGTTGTTGTGATATTATGACTACTATCTTGAGTTTTGTGAGTTCAAAAGTAATTTAGTTTCATGATCATAAACAAACAAGGGAATTAAAGAAGAACCTAGAATGAGCTTATAAGTATTGGGAAGCTAGCATGACTATTGTTGCTCAATTGCATTTGAATTTTTTAATTGAAGTTTTCATCTAGGAGATTTTATGAAATTTTTTTTTAAATCACGAAAACCTTGAAGAAGCAAATGCAAGTAAGGCAAGAAAAAGAAAAGGGAAAGAATGAGAAAGCTAAAGGCTCTGAGTACCAATGACAATTCATTTGTTAAGTACTTGTGGTGTTTATGTATCAAGCAAAAAGCTTGAAAATAGAACACTTAGAGTCAAGGCTAGGCTCAAGTGCAAAAGCACTCCCTTGAAGCTCAAGGCTCTGAGCATCAATGATTAGAGAGTAAAGAAAAGAAACAAATGAGCTTAAAGAGTCCTCTAATTAAATGCTTGTGGTGCTTATGTATCAAGTGGTAATACTTGAAAACAAAGCATTTAGAGTTGTAGCTTTCAACACATGGTGCAAAGCACCCAAAAAGTAAGCTAAGAAAGAATGAAAAGCTTGTTTCAAGGAAGGAACATAAAGAAAAGGATTTCATAAAATAAGCTAGATAGAAGCATCAATCATTTGAATGTCTTTTGTGATTGTAGCATGCATAAGAAACTAGCCAACCATGAACATAAAAATTGCTACTCTTCTCACCTTGCTTTGCCAAACTCTATTGCATGATTCTTTGTTTGCTTGAGGACAAGCAAAGTTTAAGTTTGGTGTTGTGATGATTGTGCATCATGTTATGTTTTTCTATGCTTTTTCATACGAAAAATTAGTTTATTTTGCTTAATTATTGAGTATTTTTTTTGCTTAAGTTGTATATTGTTTTGATTTCTTTGAAATGTTTAACTTTGTAGAAAATGGTGGAAAAAGAAGCAAAAAGCACAAAAGAAGCAAAGGAAGCTAGCGTGCCACTTGGTGCTCTGGACGTGGCACGCCAGGCCAATGAATCAGAGAAGGGTTGCTTAACACAACATAATGGGCGTGCTACTTGGAGCTCTGGGCATGGCACGCCAAGCTTTTGAAGCCGATTCTCATCAATGGGCATGCCACTTGGTGCTCTGGGCATGGCACGCCAGGCCAACATTCCAGCAAGGGAGATTGAAGAGTTCAACATAGGCATGCCACTTGATGTCGAAGGCATGGCACGCTAACCTTAATTGTGACTTGGGCGTGCCACTTGGGTTCTAGGCATGGCACGCCAAGTTTGAAAGAATGCAGTTCCAACATGGGCGTGCCACTTGGTGCTATGGGCATGGCACGCCTAGTTTGTGAAGCCAAGAGCTCATAGAGGGCGTGCCACTTGGTGTTTTGGGCGTGGCATGCCAGGCTTAAGTTTCAGAGGAGTGATTTTAAGCCCCACTATGGGAGGGGCACACCAAGCATTGGCGTGGCATGCCAGGGCATATGCCAGCCTGACCTCCTTCTATTCAAATGAAGATATCTTGAGCTACACAACTCCAAATGAGGTGATTCCAGTGGTGTTAGAAAGCTGACGTCCAGGACCTTCCAAAAATATATATTACTTCATAGTAGACATTCAATTTGAGGCCCAAAAAATCCATCTTTCAACATTGCAAAGTGGGTTATACTCCAATGTGTAAATTCTATTGGGCGTGGCACTTGAAACCACACGCCCACTTCTTCCTGCAGCCCCCAACCTTCAACCAAGCCCACTCCAACTCTCATTCAAGCCACACTTATCAATCAATCAAGGCCACAAGAAACATCTAGAATAGATCATTTTCACTTCATTGTAATTTGCTTTCAATTTCATTTGAGTTTGTAATTTAGGATAGCTATAAATAGGACCACCACACACACATTGAGGGGAATAATTCTGGACACTCCACTGAGAATGGGTCTTCGGACTCCCTCTTCTCACCCACACTTCTCTCCTCCTACACTTCCTTACTTGTAAATATTTTAGTTATGAATTACTAACTCTTTCTATTGGGAAAGAGAGCTCTATTGCTATTTGATGGGGAATAAATCTGGACACTCCATTGAGAGTAGGTCTTCGGACTCCCTCTTCTCACCCACACTTCTCTCCTCCTCCACTTCCTAACTTGTAAATATTTTAGTTATGAATTACTAACTCTTTCTATTGGGAAAGAGAGCTCTATTGCTATTTGATGGATTGATTATTTTTATTCTTCTTCTTGTCTTCATCTCTCTTTGATTTACTTGTATGGATTTCGTTCTTCATGTTAGCATTCAATTATCTTGGAAAAGAGATTGAATGTATTTGGGTTTTATGTGAACCTTGGAAGAGGAATCATAAAACCATGCTTGAAATATTTTCTCACACTTGTATAGATTTGGGTTTTGGGTTGGATATTGTGACATTTAATCTACCCATTACTTGGATTTATGAGGATGTGTGGTATAATCCGGGAACAAGCTTCATCTCCTCTCATGAGCAACTAGACCAAGGAATTGGCTATTGATCAAGATTTGAGATATTGAATCACCAAGGAATTGGGGTTTAATCAATCATGTTTGCCAATAGGTCAATGAGTTGCATAATTGAAGATGAGATGAAATCAATTAATCTGAAGAATGCAATATCTCTTGATCCCAATGTTTATTTTATCTTTAGTTCTTATATTTACTTTATGGTCATTTATTTTCCAGCACTTTACTTTATTGTACTTTACATTTATGCCATTTACTTTCTTACACTTTATTGCTTTCCTTTACTTTCATGTCTTTTACATTTCCTTGTTGTTTATCATCTAATTATGATAGTCTAACTAGATAATCAATAAACTATTGCTTGCTTAATCCGTTAATCTCCGTGGCATTCGACCCCACTCCTAGTGGGTTATTACTTGACAATATTTGGTGCGCTTGCCAAAGAACGGATTCAGTTTATATGGGGAGTGAATTCCGGTCATCAAGTTTTATGACACCATTGCTGGGGATTAATTGTGATTAACAAACTGCCGATTTGTTGATTACCTAGATTAGATATTTTTCTTTTGTTTTTGTTCATTTGATCTCTTTTGTTTCTCTATTTTCTTTTGCTAACTAACTGTTTGTGTTATTGCCTCACTAAGAATCCCTCATTTGAGACAAGGAGGATTCCAATTTCTTTTTGTGATTGTTGTTTGAGACAGAGATTTTGCAAGAAAGAATGGAGTATCCATTATATTTGGGTCAATCAAATTTCATCGGAAACTTTCTACCACCACAAAATGATTCACGATATTATACTCATGGTGGGTGGGAGTATCGAGAACATGAAATGGGGTGCTTCCCAGGGCCACAAAATGGTCCATATTTTGATGAGTGTAATCACTACTCGTGTTGTGGCTGGGAAGATCAAAATCAAAGAGATTTCACTCATTCATACCCTATTCATCAAGAGCCATCACATCTTAATTATGCAACCTCACCTCCTAGTTTTTCATATCAAAATTCTTCATCACTTGAGCATGCCTCAACACAAAATTCCTTCCCAAGTCCATACAATTCATGTTATTATCCACAAAATTCATACCACTACTAGAACATGCAACCACAAAACAACCAATTCCATCCACAAGCCAACTCTAACCCACCTACACAACCTTCCTTAGACACCCAAAGATTCCCTAGGATTGAAGCCCTCCTTGAAAGCCTTGGAGAGAAAATAAAAATCATTAGAGAGGAGGAAGAGAAGATGGATAGTAGTATGGAGGATTTCATGCAATGGTCTAGAAAATTTAGAGAGGAACAATATATCACTTTTAAGTACATTGAAGTTCATACAGACCAACTTGCTAAATACTTAGCAAAACCTACCAATACCTTTCCAAGTGGCATTAAGAAAGAATGCAAGGCCATGGATGGAGTAGTGCTAGGCAAGGAGGATGAAGATCAAATGGTGGGTACAAGGGAGGAATTGGAAAAACATGAAAAAGAGGACCTTATACCAAGTGAGATTCCAATGAAGAAGGAGGAGATTATGAGAGTATATAAGCCAAGGGTTCCATACCCATAGAGGCTTCTGAAAGTGACAAATGAACATGCAAACTCACTCCCAAAGGAAGCAATACAAAATCATATAGAAGAAAGGGAGGAAGTCAATCAAGGGAGTCCACACTCCAATGAAACAGAAAGTTGCATAAAGGGTGAGTTCATTGAACCACCAATTCAAGAAGCTCTTGATGAAAAAGACACTCCAACCAGCACACAACACCCAAGTTTTGAAAACAAAGAAGTGAAGGCAATCAACAAAAGCACCAAAAAGAGGATTGTGGCCAAAATACGAAGGACAACATGCATGAAGAAGAAAAGGTCAACTACAAACAATCTAGCCCCTGCCCCATCAAGCAAAGCAAATCAAGTAAATAACAAAAAGAAAGCTTGTTGGGAAGAAGCCAAAACAGGGGATACCAACTGGCTCCTCTTTCCTCTTGAGGTCATTCCTCTTAACAAACTGGAAGAAGAGGAAGAAAGTCATGAACAACATGTCAAGCTAATAACATTAAAAGAGTGCCTATTGAGAGGCAACCCAACCGTAGGTAACATTTCCTTTCTTTGCTTTGTTTATTTTCAATAATTTAGCATATGATTGCATTCTAAGTTTAGTGTTGCCATGCAACAATTTGATTTTCAATTTTCACTGGGTACTTGCATCATTCTAAAATGAAAGTGTCATTCTAAGTTTGGTGTTGCCACTTACCTTTCATGCAAAGTACCATGCACACACTACTTATCAATGCAATCACATTGCCTCTGTTTCTTTCTTGTGCCTTTATTGTGATTCTTAATTTTGCTTGCCTAAAATACATGTACTACTAACACTCCATTATTTGAGACATTCATGACCCATCATATACCCCATCACCACTATTTTATTTGTTGCTTGACGACAAGCAATCATTCTAAGTTTGGTGTGGGAAGGGGAAGAATAAGAGGAAAATGACAACAACTGTGAAGATGAACTACAAGGTGGTAAAGTTTCTTTTCCTCTTATTTGTTTCCAGCACTTTAAATTACATGATTGTCTCTTATTTTCTCTGTATGCATGTGTGTTATGAATAAGCATAGCTTGATTGCTGAATTGTAACATGTTGTTGTGATATTATGACTACTATCTTGAGTTTTGTGAGTTCAAAAGTAATTTAGTTTCATGATCATAAACAAAAAAGGGAATTAAAGAAGAACCTAGAATGAGCTTATAAGTATTGGGAAGCTAGCATGACTATTGTTGCTCAATTGCATTTGAATTTTTTTAATTGAAGTTTTCATCTAGGAGATTTTATGAAATTTTTTTTTAAATCACGAAAACCTTGAAGAAGCAAATGCAAGTAAGGCAAGAAAAAGAAAAGGGAAAGAATGAGAAAGCTAAAGGCTCTGAGTACCAATGACAATTCATTTGTTAAGTACTTGTGTTGTTTATGTATCAAGCAAAAAGCTTGAAAACAGAACACTTAGAGTCAAGGCTAGGCTCAAGTGCAAAAGCACTCCCTCGAAGCTCAAGGCTCTGAGCATCAATGATTAGAGAGTAAAGAAAAGAAACAAATGAGCTTAAAGAGTCCTCTAATTAAATGCTTGTGGTGCTTATGTATCAAGTGGTAATACTTGAAAACAAAGCATTTAGAGTTGTAGCTTTCAACACATGGTGCAAAGCACCCAAAAAGTAAGCTAAGAAAGAATGAAAAGCTTGTTTCAAGGAAGGAACATAAAGAAAAGGATTTCATAAAATAAGCTAGATAGAAGCATCAATCATTTGAATGTCTTTTGTGATTGTAGCATGCATAAGAAACTAGCCAACCATGAACATAAAAATTGCTACTCTTCTCACCTTGCTTTGCCAAACTCTATTGCATGATTCTTTGTTTGCTTGAGGACAAGCAAAGTTTAAGTTTGGTGTTGTGATGATTGTGCATCATGTTATGTTTTTCTATGCTTTTTCATACGAAAAATTAGTTTATTTTGCTTAATTATTGAGTATTTTTTTTGCTTAAGTTGTATATTGTTTTGATTTCTTTGAATTGTTTAACTTTGTAGAAAATGGTGGAAAAAGAAGCAAAAAGCACAAAAGAAGCAAAGGAAGCTAGCGTGCCACTTGGTGCTCTGGACGTGGCACGCCAGGCCAATGAATCAGAGAAGGGTTGCTTAAAACAACATAATGGGCGTGCTACTTGGAGCTCTAGGCATGGCACACCAAGCTTTTGAAGCCGATTCTCATCAATGGGCATGCCACTTGGTGCTCTGGGCATGGCACGCCAGGCCAACATTCCAGCAAGGGAGATTGAAGAGTTCAACATAGGCGTGCCACTTGATGTCGAAGGCATGGCACGCTAACCTTAATTGTGACTTGGGCGTGCCACTTGGGTTCTAGGCGTGGCACGCCAAGTTTGAAAGAATGCAGTTCCAACATGGGCGTGCCACTTGGTGCTATGGGCGTGGCACGCCAAGTTTGTGAAGACAAGAGCTCATAGAGGGCGTGCCACTTGGTGTTTTGGGCGTGGCACGCCAGGCTTAAGTTTCAGAGGAGTGATTTTAAGCCCCACTATGGGAGGGGCACACCAAGCATTGGCGTGGCATGCCGGGGCATATGCCAGCCTGACCTCCTTCTATTCAAATGAAGATATCTTGAGCTACACAACTCCAAATGAGGTGATTCCAGTGGTGTTAGAAAGCTGATGTCCAGGACCTTCCAAAAATATATATTACTTCATAGTAGACATTCAATTTGAGGCCCAAAAAATCCATCTTTCAACATTGCAAAGTGGGTCATACTCCAATATGTAAATTCTATTGGGCGTGGCACTTGAAACCACACGCCCACTTCTTCCTGCAGCCCCCAACCTTCAACCAAGCCCACTCCAACTCTCATTCAAGCCACACTTATCAATCAATCAAGGCCACAAGAAACATCTAGAATAGATCATTTTCACTTTATTGTAATTTGCTTTCAATTTCATTTGAGTTTGTAATTTAGGATAGCTATAAATAGGACCACCACACACACATTGAGGGGAATAATTCTGGACACTCCACTGAGAATGGGTCTTCGGACTCCCTCTTCTCACCCACACTTCTCTCCTCCTACACTTCCTTACTTGTAAGTATTTTAGTTATGAATTACTAACTCTTTCTATTGGGAAAGAGAGCTCTATTGCTATTTGATGGGGAATAAATCTGGACACTCCACTGAGAGTAGGTCTTCGGACTCCCTCTTCTCACCCACACTTCTCTCCTCCTCCACTTCCTTACTTGTAAATATTTTAGTTATGAATTACTAACTCTTTCTATTGGGAAAGAGAGCTCTATTGCTATTTGATGGATTGATTATTTTTATTCTTCTTCTTGTCTTCATCTCACTTTGATTTACTTGTATGGATTTCGTTCTTCATGTTAGCATTCAATTATCTTGGAAAAGAGATTGAATGTATTTGGGTTTTATGTGAACCTTGGAAGAGGAATCATAAAACCATGCTTGAAATATTCTCTCACACTTGTATAGATTTGGGTTTTTGGTTGGATATTGTGACATTTAATCTACCCATTACTTGGATTTATGAGGATGTGTGGTATAATCCAGGAACAAGCTTCATCTCTTCTCATGAGCAACTAGACCAAGGAATTGGCTATTGATCAAGATTTGAGATATTGAATCACCAAGGAATTGGGGTTCAATCAATCGTGTTTGCCAAGAGGTCAATGAGTTGCATAATTGAAGATGAGATGAAATCAATTAATCTGAAGAATGCAATATCTCTTGATCCCAATGTTTATTTTATCTTTAGTTCTTATATTTACTTTATGGTCATTTATTTTCCAGCACTTTACTTTATTGTACTTTACATTTATGCCATTTACTTTCTTACACTTTATTGCTTTCCTTTACTTTCATGTCTTTTACATTTCCTTGTTGTTTATCATCTAATTATGATAGTCTAACTAGATAATCAATAAACTATTGCTTGCTTAATCCGTTAATCTCCGTGGCATTCGACCCCACTCCTAGTGGGTTATTACTTGACAATATTTGGTGCGCTTGCCAAAGAACGGATTCAGTTTATATGGGGAGTGAATTCCGGTCATCAAGTTTTATGACACCATTGCTGGGGATTAATTGTGATTAACAAACTGCCGATTGGTTGATTACCTGGATTAGATATTTTTCTTTTGTTTTTGTTCATTTGATCTCTTTTGTTTCTCTATTTTCTTTTGCTAACTAACTGTTTGTGTTATTGCCTCACTAAGAATCCCTCATTTGTGACAAGGAGGATTCCAATTTCTTTTGGTGATTGTTGTTTGAGACAGAGATTTTGCAAGAAAGAATGGAGTATCCATTATATTTGGGTCAATCAAATTTCATCGGAAACTTTCTACCACCACAAATTGATTCACGATATTATACTCATGGTGGGTGGGAGTATCCGGAACATGAAATGGGGTGATTCCCAGGGCCACAAAATGGTCCATATTTTGATGAGTGTAATCACTACTCGTGTTGTGGCTGGGAAGATCAAAATCAAAGAGAGTTCACTCATTCATACCCTATTCATCAAGAGCCATCACATCTTAATTATGCAACCTCACCTCCTAGTTTTTTATATCAAAATTCTTCATCACTTGAGCATGCCTCAACACAAAATCCTTCCCAAGTCCATACAATTCATGTTATTATCCACAAAATTCATACCACTACCAGAACATGAAACCACAAAACAACCAATACCATCCACAAGCCAACTCTAACCAACCTACACAACCTTCCTTAGACACCCAAAGATTCTCTAGGATTGAAGCCCTCCTTGAAAGCCTTGGACAGAAAGTAAAAATCATTAGAGAAGAGGAAGAGAAGATGGATAGTAGTATGGAGGATTTCATCCAACGGTCTAGAAAATTTAGAGAGGAACAAGATATCACTTTCAAGAACATTGAAGTGCATACAGACCAACTTGCTAAATACATAGCAAAACCCACCAATACCTTTCCAAGTGACATTAAGAAAGAATGCAAGGCCATGGATGGAGTAGTGCTAAGCAAGGAGGATGAAGATCAAATGGTGGGTACAAGGGAGGAATTGGAAAAACAAGAAAAAGAGGACCCTATACCAAGTGAGATTCAAATGAAGAAGGAGGAGGTTGTGAGAGTATATAAGTCAAGGGTTCCATACCCATAGAGGCTTCTGAAAGTGACAACTGAACATGCAAACTCACTCCCAAAGGAAGCAATACAAAATCATGCAGAAGAAAGGGAGGAAGTCAATCAAGGGAGTCCACACAACAATGAAACAGAAAGTTGCATAAAGGGTGAGTTCATTGAATCACCAATTCAAGAAGCTCTTGATGGAAAAGACACTCCAACCAGCACACAACACCCAAGTTTTGAGAATAAAAAAGTGAAGGCAATCAACAAAAGCACCAAAAAAAGGATTGTGACCAAGATACGAAGGACAACATGCATGAAGGAGAAAAGGTCAACTACAAACAATCCAACCCCTGCCCCATCAAGCAAAGCAAATCAAGTAAATAACAAAAAGAAAGCTTGTTAGGAAGAGGCCAAAATAGGGGATATCAACTGGCTCCTCTTTTCTCTTGAGGTTCCTCCTAACAAACTGGAAGAAGAGGAAGAAAGTCATGAACAACATGTCAAGCTAATAACATTAAAAGAGCGCTTGTTGGGAGGCAACCCAATCGTAGGTAACATTTCCTTTCTTTGCTTTGTTTATTTTCAATAATTTGGCATATGATTGCATTCTAAGTTTAGTGTTGCCATGCAACAATTTGATTTTCAATTTTCACTGGGTACTTGCATCATTCTAAAATGAAAATGTCATTCTAAGTTTGGTGTTGCCACTTACCTTTCATGCAAAGTACCATGCACACACCACTTATCAATGCAATCATATTGCCTCTATTTCTTTCTTGTGCCTTTATTGTGATTCTTAATTTTGCTTCCCTAAAACAAATGTACTACTAACGCTCCATTGTTTAAGACATTCATGACCCATCATAGACCCCATCACCACTATTTTATTTGGTGCTTGAGGACAAGAAATCATTCTAAGTTTGGTGTGGTAAGGGGAAGAATAAGAGGAAAATGACAACAACTGTGAAGATGAACTACAAGGTGGTAAAGTTTCTTTTCCTCTTATTTGTTTCAAGCACTTTAAATTGCATGATTGTCTCTTATTTTCTCTGTATGCATGTGTGCTGTGAATAAGCATAGCTTGATTGCTGAATTATAACATGTTGTTGTGATATGATGACTACCATCTTGAGTTTTGTGAGTTCAAAAGTAATTTTGTTTCATGATCATAAACAAACAAGGGAATTAAAGAAGAACCTAGCATGAGCTTATAAGTATTGGGAAGCTAGCATGACTATTGTTGCTCAATTGCATTTGAATTTGTTTAATTGAAGTTTTCATCTAGGACATTTTATGAAATTTTTTTTGAAATCACGAAAACCTTGAAGAAGCAAATGCAAGTAAGGCAAGAAAAAGAAAAGGGAAAGAATGAGAAAGCTAAAGGCTCTGAGTACCAATGACAATTCATTTGTTAAGTACTTGTGGTGTTTATGTATCAAGCAAAAATCTTGAAATCAAAACACTTAAAGTCAAGGCTAGGCTCAAGTGCAAAAGCACACCCTCGAAGCTCAAGGCTCTGAGCATCAATGATTAGAGAGTAAAGAAAAGAAACAAATGAGCTTAAAGAGTCCTCTAATTAAATGCTTGTGGTGCTTATGTATCAAGTGATAATACTTGAAAACAAAGCATTTAGAGTCGTAGGAACAAATGGTGCAAAGCATCCAAAAAGTAAGCTAAGAAAAGAATAAAAAGCTTGTTTTAAGGAAGGAATATAAAGAAAAAGATTTCATAAAATGAGCTAGATAGAAGCATCAATCATTTGAATGTCTTTTATGATTGTAGCATGCATAAGAAACTAGCCAACCATGAACATAAAAATTGCTACTCTTCTCACCTTGGTTTGCCAAACTCTATTGCATGATTCTTTGTTTGCTTGAGGACAAGCAAAGTTTAAGTATGGTGTTGTGATGTGATGAGCAGATAATTTATACCCTTTTTGGCATTGTTTTTACATAGTTTTTAGTATGTTTTAGTTACTTTTTATTATATATTTATTAGTTTTTATGCAAAAATCACATTTCTGGACTTTACTATGAGTTTGTGTATCTTTTTGTGATTTAAGGTAATTTCTGGCTGAAATTGAGGGACCTGAGCAAAAATCTGATTCAGAGGCTGAAAAAGGACTGCAAATGCTGTTGGATTTTGACCCTTCTGCACTCAAAGTAGATTTTCTGGAGCTACAGAAGCCCAATTGGCGCGCTCTTACTTGCGTTGGAAAGTAGCCATCCTAGGCTTTTCAGCAATATATAATAGTCCATACTTTTTCTGAGATTTGATGGCCCAAACTGGGGTCCAAATCCAGCCTAAAACTTTCTGGCGTAAAACGCCCAAACTGGCACCAGAATTGGAGTTAAACGCCCAAACTGGCACCCAAGTTGGCGTTCAACTCCAAGGACAGCCTATGCACGAAAAAGCTTCAGTGCTCAGCCCAAGCACATACCAAGTGGCCCCGGAAGTGGATTTTTGCACTATTTGTACTTAATTACTCATTTTCTGTAAACCTAAGTTACTAGTTTAGTATAAATAGCACTTTTTACTATTGTATTCGGATCTATCTATCTTTGGACGTTTAGTCCTTAGACATTTGGCATGGAGGCTGGCCATTTGGCCATGCCTAGACTATTTTCACTGATGTATTTTCTACGGTGGAGTTTCTACACCGCATAGATTAAGGCGTGGAGCTCTGCTGTTCTTCATGAATTAATGCAATTACTACTATTTTTCTATTCAATCACGCTTGATTCTATTCTAAGATACTCACTCGTACTTCAATCTAGAGAATGATATGATCCGTGACACTCATTATTATTCTTAATTCTATGAACGTGTGCCTGACAACCACTCCTGTTCTATCTGAGCTCAACGTAGTCATTGGGCGACAGCTTGAGTGCGTATCTCTTGGGTATCTAATACACGGACCAAGTCTGTGAGATTAGTATCTTTGTGGTATAGGCTAGAACCATTGGCAGCCATTCCTGAGATCCGAAAAGTCTAAACCTTGTTTGTGGTATTCCGAGTAGGATCTGGGAAGGGATGACTGTGACGAGCTTCAAACCTGCGAATGTTGGGCGCAGTGATAATGTGCAAAAGGATCAATGGATCCTATTCCGACGCTAGTAGGAACCGACAGATGATTAGCCATGCGGTAGCTGTGCCTGGTATTTTTTATCCGAGACGAGAAATTCGACAGTTGATTAGCAGTGCAAAAACCATAGAGGACCATTTTCACTGAGAGGATCCTACAGCTTGCCATGGAAGGGAGCACGCATGATTGGAAGAAGGCAATAGGAAAGCAGAGGTTCAGAAGCAACAAAGCATCTCCAAATACTTATTTGAAATTCCCACCAATGAATTACATAAGTGTCTTTATCTTATTGTCTGTTTTATTTATCTTTTAATTATCAAACTTCATAACCATTTGAATCTGCCTGACTGAGATTTACAAGATGACCATAGCTTGTTTCAAGCCGACAATCTCCGTGGGATCGACCCTTACTCACGTAAGGTTTATTACTTGGACGACCCAGTGCACTTGCTGGTTAGTTGTGCGGAGATGTGAAAAGTGTGAATCACGATTTCCCACACCAAGTTTTTGGCGCCGTTGCCAGGGATTGTTCGAGTTTGGACAACTGATGGTTCATCTTGTTGCTTAGATTAGGTAATTTTATTTTATGTTTAAGCTTTTCTATTTTTAATTTTGAAAAAATACAAAAAAAAAAACAAAAATTATTTAATTTTTGAAAAATTCATCAAAAATTTTAAGAATGAATTCCATCTTCGAGCTTCATGATGGTATGTTAAAGCTTGGCTGGCTATTAAGCCATGTCTAATATTTTGGATCGAAGCTTTAACTTATCGTGTTTATTGGATTGTTGTATGTATTTGTTATGCTAAAGCTTGGCTGGCCATCTGGCCATGTCTAACTCTGTTGGACCGGAGCTTTAGAATAACATTGCATCAGCTTTGGGATTCTCAATTATAATTCTATGCTAAAGCTTGGCTGGCCATTGGCCATGTCTAATTCTTTTGGACTGGAGCTCTAGACTAACATTACATGAATCTTGGAATTCTTATTAAAAATTTTGAATTTCTTTATTTCCCTTTCCAAAATAATTTTCGAAAAAAATATACAAAAATACAAAAAAATTAATAAAATCATAAAATCCAAAAATTTTGTGTTTCTTGTTTGAGTTTAGTGTCAAATTTTAAGTTTGGTATCAATTGCATGTTTTAATTTTTCTTTAATTTTTGAAAACTCATGCATTATGTTCTTTCTTGATCTTCAAGTTGTTCTTGATGATTTTCCTTGTTTGATCTTTAATTTTTCTTGTTTTGTGTCTTTTCTTGTTTTTCATATGTATTTTCAAATTATTAATGTCTAAGGTTTAAAAATTTCTAAGTTTGGTGTCTTGCATGTCTTTTTTTTCTTAAAAATTTTCAAAAATATGTTCTTGATGTTCATCATGATCTTCGCAATGTTCTTGGTGTTCATCTTGACATTCAAAGTGTTCTTGCATGCATTATTTGTTTTGATCTTAGATTTTTATGTCTTGTGTCATTTTTTCTCTCTCCTCTTTCAATTCAAAAAAATAAAAAATAATATCTTTCCCTTATTTCACTCATAAATTTCGAAATTTTGGGTTGACTTAGTCAAAAATTTTTGAAATTTAGTTGTTTCTTATTAGTCAAGTCAAAATTTCAATTTAAAAATTCTATCTTTTTAAATCTTTTGTAAAATCAAATCTTTTTCATACATTTTCGAATTTCTTAAATAAATCTTCAAAATATTTTTCTTGTTTTTATTTCATAATTTTCGAATTTATTGCTAACATTTAATGTCTTGATTAAAAAATTTCAAGTTTGTTACTTTCCTATTAAGAAATGTTCAATCTTTAAATTCTAGAATCATATCTTCTAGTTTCTTGTTAGCCTAGTCATCAACTTTAATTTTAAAAATCAAATCTTTTTAATTTCTTCTTCAAATCTTTTTCAAAATAAATTTCAATCATATCTTTTTCAAAATTTAATTTCAAAATCTTTTTCTAACTTCTTATCTTTTCAAAATTGATTTTCAAATCTTTTTCAATTAACCACTTGATTTGTTTGTTTTAATTTTAAAAAATTTACTATTTCTTACCTTTTTCAAAACCACTTAACTACTTTTCTCTCTCCCTAATTTTCGAAAATCCCTCACCACTTTTTCAAAATTCTTTTTAATTAACTAATTATTTTAAATTCTAATTTTATTTTCTTTCTTTTAATAAATTCGAATTCTAACTCATAATTAAAAGAAAAACAGAAATATTTTTCTTTTCTTTTAAATAAAATTTGAATACTTTCTCTCTCTCATCTCTCTCTATTTATTTTATTTAATTACTAACACTTATCTTCTTAAAATTCGAACCCTCTCCCTCCCTTTGTGTTCGACTTCATCTTCTTCTCCCTTCTTTCTTCTATTCTTCCATTCTTCTACTCACATAAAGGAATTTCTATACTGTGACATAGAGGATTCCTCTTCTTTTCTGTTCTCTTCTTTTTCATATGAGCAGGAACAAAGATAAGAATATTCTTGTTGAAGCTGATCCTGAATCTGAAAGAACTCTAAAGAGGAAGCTAAGAGAAGCTAAAGCACAAAACTCTGGAGAGGACCTTACAGAAATTTTTGAAAAAGAAGTAGAGATGGCAGCCAAAAATAATAACAATGGTGGAGATGCAAGGAAGATGCTTGGTGACTTTACTGCACCAACTTCTGACTTCTATGGAAGAAGCATCTCAATTCTTGCAATTGGAGCAAACAACTTTGAGCTTAAGCCTCAATTAGTTTCTCTAATGCAACAGAATTGCAAGTTTCATGGACTTCCATTGGAAGATCCTCATCAGTTCTTAGCTGAATTCTTGCAAATCTGTGACACTGTTAAGACCAATGGGGTTAATCCTGAGGTCTACAGACTAATGCTTTTCCCTTTTGCTGTAAGAGACGGAGCTAAGATATGGTTGGACTCACAACCTAAAGAAAGCCTGAACTCTTGGGAAAAGTTGATCAATGCTTTCTTGGCCAAATTCTTTCCACCTTAAAAGTTGAGCAAGCTTAGAGTGGAAGTCCAAACTTTCAGACAGAAGGAAGGTGAATCCCTCTATGAAGATTAGGAAAGATACAAGCAATTGATCAGAAGGTGTCCTTCTAACATGCTTTCAGAATGGAGCATCTTATGTATATTCTATGATGGTCTGTCTGAATTGTCCAAGATGTCATTGGATCACTCTGCTGGTGGATATCTTCATCTGAAGAAGACGCCTACAGAAGCCCAAGAACTCATTGAAATGGTTGCAAATAACCAGTTCATGTATACTTCTGAAAGAAATCCTGTGAATAATGGGACAACTCAGAAGAAAGGAGTTCTTGAGATTGATACTCTGAATGTCATATTGGCTCAGAATAAAATATTGACTCAGCAAGTCAATATGATTTCTTAGAATCTGACTGGAATGCAAGCTGCATTCGGCAGTACTAAGGAAGCTTCCTTTGAAGAAGAAGCTTATGACCCTGAGAATCCTGTAATGGAAGAGGTGCATTACATGGGAGAATCCTATGGAAACACATATAGTCCTTCATGGAGAAATCATCCAAATTTCTCATGGAAGGATCAACAGAAGCCTCAACAAGGCTTCAATAATAATAATGGTGGGAGAAATAGGTTTGACAATAGCAAGCCTTTTCCATCATCTTTTAAACAATAGACAGAGAATTCTAAGCAGAGCCTCTCTGACTTAGCAACCATAGTCTCTGATCTATCTAAGACCACTCTCAGTTTCATGACTGAAACAAGGTCCTCCATTAGAAATTTGGAAGCACAAGTGGGTCAACTAAGTAAAAGTGTTACTGAAATCCCTCCTAGTACTCTCCCAAGCAATACAGAAGAGAATCCAAAAAGAGAGTGCAAGGCCATCAATATAACCAACATGGCCGAACCTATAGAGGAGGAGGAGGCAATGATTTCTTGTGAGGAAGACCTCAATGGACGTCCATTGGCCACTAAGGAGTTCCCCATTGAGGAACCAAAGGAATCTGAGGCTCGTATAGAGACCATAGAGATTCTACTGAACTTACTGTTGCCATTCATGAACTTTGATGAGTATTCTTCCTCTGAAGAGGATGAAGATATTATTGAAGAGTAAGTTGCTCAGTATTTAGGAGCAATCATAAAGCTGAATGCCAAGTTATTTGGTAATGAGACTTGGGAGGATGAACGTCTATTGCTCATCAATGAACTGAATGCTTTGGGGCAACTAAAGTTACCTCAGAAGAAACCAGATCCCGAAAAGTTCTTAATACCTTGCATCATAGGCACCATGACCTTTAAGAAGGCTCTGTGTGACCTTGGTTCAAGTATAAACCTCATGCCAGTCTCTGTAATGGAGAAACTAGGGATCTCTTAGGTACAAGCTGCAAGAATCTCATTAGAGATGGCAGACAAATCAATGAAATAGGCTTATGGACTTGTAGAGGATGTCTTAGTGAAGGTTGAAGGCCTGTACATCCATGCTGATTTCATAATCCTAGACACTGGGAAGGATGAGGATGAATCCATTATCCTTGGAAGACCCTTCCTAACCACAACAAGAGCTGTGATTGATGTGAACATAGGAGAGTTAGTCCTTCAATTGAATGAGGACTACCTTGTGTTTAAGGCTCAAGGATCTTCTTCTGTAACCATGGAGAGGAAGCATGAAAAGCTTATCTCAGTACAGAGTCAAATAGAGCCCCTACACTCAACTTCTAAGTTAGGTGTTGGGAGGCCATTATCAAGCTCTGAATCTCTGTGAAGCTCTCTAAGAGCTCACTGTCAAGCTATTGACATTAAAGAAGCGCTTGTTGGAAGGCAACCTAATGTTATTTAATAATATTTAATGTTACAGACATTTTTTTCCATTGTTATTCTATGTTTTCTTTAGGTTGATGATCATGTGAAGTCATAAAAATAGTTGCAGAATTAAAGCAAAATCAAAAACAGCATAAAAAAATAGCACACCCTGGAGGACAGGCTTACTGGCGTTTAAACGCCAGTAAAGATAGCAGAATGGGCGTTTAACGCCCAGCCTGGTAGCATTCTGGGTGTTAAACGCTAGAATGGGCAGCACTCTGGGTGTTTAACGCCAGAAATGGCAGACAGACTGGCGTTTAACGCCAGAAAAGGGTGTCTGGCTGGCGTTAAATGCCAGAAAGGGGCAGCAGACTGGCGTTTAACGTCAGGAAAGGTTGCAGTGCTGGCGTTTAACGCCAGAATTGGCACACTGAGGGCGTTTGAACGCCAGAATGGTGCAGGGACCAGAATTTCTTGACACCTCAGGATCTGTGAAACCCACAGGATCTCCACCTACCCCACCTCTTCTTCTTTCCTCTTCACACCTTTCTATAACACTCTTCCCCAAATACCCTTGACTAATTACATCAATACCTCTTCCCCAAACACCATTAACCTATCAAATCCTACCCTCTTCCCCATATTCTCTTCACCACTCACATCCATCCATCATAAACCCCACCTACCTCACCATTCAAATTCAAACCATTTCCCTCCCAAACTCACCCCTTCATAACCGAATTCCCTCTCTCTCTCTTACCCTATAAATACCCCTCCTTACAACCTTCAATTTCACACCTCATACACACTTAACCCCATTGGCCGAAACCACTACTCCCCTCCATCTCCTCCATTTCTTCTTCTTCTACTCGTTTCTTTCTTCTTTTGCTCGAGGATGAGCAAAACTTCTAAGTTTGGTGTGGGAAAACCTTTGCTTTTTTGTTTTTCCATAACCACTAATGGCACCTAAGACCGGAGAAACCTCTACAAAGAGGAAAGGGAAGGCAATTGCTTCCACCTCTGAGTCATGGGAGATGGAGAGATTCATCTCAAAGGTCCATCAAGACCACTTCTATGAAGTTGTGGCCAAGAAAAAAGGTGATCCCCAAGGTCCCCTTCATGCTAAAAAAGAGTGAATATCCGGAGATCCGACGTGAGATTCGAAGAAGAGGTTGGGAAGCTCTCACTAACCCAATCCAACAAGTCGGAATCTTAATGGTTCAAGAGTTCTATGCCAATGCATGGATCACTAAGAACCATGATCAAAGTATGAACCCAAACCCAAAGAATTGGCTCACAATGGTACGAGGGAATTACTTGGATTTCAGAACGGAAAATGTAAGGTTGGCATTTAACTTGCCAATGATGAGAGGAGATCTTGATCCTTTCACTAGAAGGGTCAACTTTGATCAAAGGTTTGACCAAGCCCTTAGGGAAATTTGTGTGGAAGGAGCTCAATGGAAGAGAGACTCAACAGGCAAGCCGGTTCAATTAAGAAGGCTTGACCTCAAACCCGTGGTTAGGGGATGGTTGGAGTTCATCCAACGCTCTATCATTCCTACTAGCAACCGGTCTGAAGTTACAATATACTGGGCTATCATGATCCATAGTATCATGATTGGAGAGGAAGTAGAAGTTCATGAGATCATACCTCTAGAACTCTACAAGGTGGCGGACAAGCCCTCCACTTTGGCAAGGTTAGCCTTCCCTCATCTCATCTGTAACCTATGCAATTCAACTGGAATTATCATAGAGGAAGACATCCTCATTGAAGGAGACAAGCCCATCACTAAGAAAAGGATGGAGCAAACAAGAGAGCCCACTCATGGACCTCAACAAGAGCATGAGGAAATTCCTCATCAAGAAATCCCTGAGATGCCTCAAGGGATGCACTTTCCTCCACAAAACTATTGGGAGCAACTCAACACCTCTTTAGGAGATTTGAGTTCTAACATGGAGCAACTAAGAATGGAGCACCAAGAGCACTCCATCATCCTCCATGAAATCAGAAAGGACCAAAAGGCCATGAGAGAGGAGCAACAAAAGCAAGGAAAAGACACAGAGGAGCTCAAGCACTCCATAGGATCTTCAAGAGGAAAAACTAGCCGCCATCACTAAGGTGGACCCGTTCTTTAATTTCCTTGTTCTTATTCTTCTGTTTTTCTGTTTTTATGCTCTATGTTTTGTCTATGTTTTTGTCTTTATTACATGATCATTAGTGTTTAGTGTCTATGTCTTAAAGCTATGAATGTCATGTGAATCCTTCACCTTTCTTAAATGAAAAATGTTTTTAATTGCAAAAGAACAAGAGCTACATGGATTTCAAAATTTATCTTGAAATTAGTTTAATTATTTTGATGTGGTGGCAATACTTTTTATTTTCTGAATGAATGCTTGAACAGTGCATATTTTGGAATTTGTTGTTCATGAATGTTAAAATTGTTGGCTCTTGAAAGAATAATGAAAAAAGAGAAATGTTATTGATAATCTGAAAAATCATAAAATTGATTCTTGAAGCAAGAAAAAGCAGTGAAAAGCAAAGCTTGCGAAAAAAAAGAGAAAAAGGGCGAAAAATAAAAGAAAAAGAAAGAAAAAGAAAAAGCAAGCAGAAAAAGCCAATAACCCTTTAAACCAAAAGGCAAGGGTAAAAAGGATCCAAGGCTTTGAGCATTAATGGATAGGAGGGCCCAAAGGAATAAAATCCTGGTCTAAGCGGCTAAATCAAGCTGTCCCTAACCATGTGCTTGTGGCGTGAAGGTATCAAGTGAAAAGCTTGAGACTGAGCGGTTAAAGTCATGGTCCAAAGCAAAAAGAGTGTGCTTAAGAGCTCTGGGCACCTCTAACTGGGGACTCCAGCAAAGCTGAGACACAATCTGAAAAATTCACCCAGTTATGTGTCTGTGGCATTTATGTATCCGGTGGTAATACTGAAAAACAAAATGCTTAGGGTCACGGCAAAGACTCATAAAGTAGCTGTGTTCAAGAATCAACATACTGATAACACTATCTGAATTCTAAGTTCCTATGGATGCCAATCATTCTGAACTTTAAAGGATAAAGTGAGATGCCAAAACTGTTCAGAAGCAAAAACGCTACAAGTCCCACTCATCTAATCAAAACTAATCTTCATTGATATTTTTGAGATTTATTGTATTTTCTCTTCTTTTTATCCTGTTTTGTTTTTAGTTGCTTGGGGACAAGCAACAATTTAAGTTTGGTGTTGTGATGAGCGGATAATTTATACCCTTTTTGTCATTATTTTTACATAGTTTTTAGTATATTTTAGTTGCTTTTTATTATATTTTTATTAGTTTTTATGCAAAAATCATATTTCTGGACTTTACTATGAGTTTGTGTGTTTTTCTATGATTTCAGGTATTTTCTAGTTGAAATTGAGAGACCTGAGCAAAAATCTGATTCAGAGGCTGAAAAAGGACTGCAGATGTTGTTGGATTCTGACACTCCTGCACTCGAAGTGAATTTTCTGGAGCTACAGAAGCCCAATTGGCGCACTCTTAATTGTGTCAAAAAGTACACATCCTGGGCTTTCCAGAAATATAAAATAGTCCATACTTTTCTCGAGATTTGATGGCCCAAACTAGCGTCCAAAGCCAGCCTAAAACTTTCTGGCGTAAAACGCCCAAACTGGCACCAGAATTGGAGTTAAACGCCGAAACTGGCACCCAAGCTGGCGTTCAACTCCAAGGACAGCCTATGCACGAAAAAGCTTCAATGCTCAGTCCAAGCACACACCAAGTGGGCCCCAGAAGTGAATTTCTGCACTATCTGCACTTAGTTACTCATTTTCTGTAAACCTTAGTTACTAGTTTAGTATAAATAGCACTTTTTACTACTGTATTCAGATCTATCTAACTTTGGGCATTTAGTCCTTAGACCTTTGGCATGGAGGCTAGCCATTCGGCCATGCCTAGACTATTTTCACTTATGTATTTTCTACGGTGGAGTTTCTACACACCATAGATTAAGGTGTGGAGCTCTGCTGTTCTTCATGAATTAATGCAATTACTACTTTTTTTCTATTCAATCACACTTGATTCTATTCTAAGATACTCACTCGTACTTCAGTCTGGAGAATGATATGATTCGTGACACTCATCATTATTCTCAATTCTATGAACGCGTGCCTGACAACCACTCTCGTTCTATCTGAGCTCGACGTAGTCATTGGGCGACAGCTTGAGTGCGTATCTCTTGGGTATCTAATACACAGACCGAGTCCGTGAGATTAGTATCTTCGTGGTATAGGCTAAAACCATTGGCAGCCATTCTTGAGATACGGAAAGTCTAAACCTTGTCTGTGGTATTCCGAGTAGGATCTAGGAAGGGATGACTGTAACGAGCTTCAAACCTGCGAATGTTGGGTGCAGTGACAATGTGCAAAAGGATCACAATTTCATGTGCCCACCATTCGCAAGTTTGAAGCTCGTCACAGTCATCCCTTCCCAGATCCTACTCAGAATACCACAGACAATGTTTAGACTTTCTGGATCTCAGGAATACTGCCAACGGTTCTAGCCTATACCACGAAGATCCTAATCTCACGGACTCTATCCGTGTATTAGAGACCCAAGAGAATATACTCCACCTGTCGTCCAATTACTATGTTGAACATCATGTAGACCGCTTTGTGGTTGTCAGGCACGCGGATCTTGGCTAAGCGAGTAACGAAGATAGTGGGTGATTGTCATGGGTCACCCCTTCATTCTGACTTAACTGAATTAAGTACGAGAGTATATCTTGGAGAAGAAGTAAGTGTGAATTGAAAGAAAAACAATAGTACTTGCATTAATTCATGAAGAACAGCAGAGCTCCACACCTTAATCTATGGGGTGTAGAAATTCCACCGTAGAAAATACATAAGAGAAAAAGGTCTAGGCATGGCCGAATGGCCAACCTCTAAGTCCAAAGTCTAAGGACTAAACGTCCAGAGATAGATACGAATACAATAGTAAAAAGTGCTATTTATACTAAACTAGTTACTAGAGATTACAGAAAATAAGTAACTAAGTGCAGATAGTGCAGAAATCCACTTCCAAGGCCCATTTGGTGTGTGCTTGGGCTGAGCATTGAGTTTTACACGTGCATATGCCATTCTTGGAGTTAAACGCCAGCTTGGGTGCCAGTTTGGGCGTTTAACTCTAGTACTGGTGCCAGTTCTGGCGTTTTACTCTAGAAAAGGGTTTATGGTGGGCGTTTAGACGCCAGTTTGGGCCATCAAAGCTGTGGCAAAGTATAGACTATTATATATTTCTGGAAATCCCAAGATGTCTACTTTCCCACATAATTGAGATCGCACCAATTGGGCTTCTGTAGCTCCAGAAAATCCACTTTAAGTGCAGGAGGGTCAGAATCCAACAGCATCTGTAGTCCTTTCTCAGCCTCTGAATAAGATTTTTGCTCAGGTCCCTCAATTTCAGCCAGAAAATACCTGAAATTACAAAAAAACACACAAACTCATAGTAAAGTCCAGAAATGTAATTTTTTCATAAAAACTAATAAAAATATAATAAAAAGTAACTAAAACATACTAAAAACTATGTAAAAACAATGCCAAAAAGGGTATAAAATATCCGCTCATCATAGAATCCAAAAATGTGATTTTAACACTAAAACCTATAAAAACTTAATAAAAACTAAATAAAACACACTAAAAACTATATGAAAATGATGTCAAAAATCATATAAAATATCCGCTCATCACAACACCAAACTTAAACCGTTGCTTGTCCCCAAGCAACTAAAAACACAGTAGGATAAAAAGAAAATTAAGATACAATAAATTTCTATGTTTTAAATGAAGCTTAGTTAAAACCAGATGAGCGGGACTTAGTAGCTTTTTTCTTCCAAATAATTTTGGCATCTCACTATCCATTGAAACTTAGAGATGTAGGCATCCTTAGGAACTTAGAATCCAGATGATATCATTGACTTTCCTAGTTAAGCTTATTTTGATTCTTGAACACAGATTTCTGAGTCTTGGCTGTGACCCTAAGCACTCTATTTTCCAATGTTACCACCAGATACATTCATGCCACAGACACTTTAATTGGGTGAACCTTTTCAGATTGTGACTCAGCTTTGCTAGAGTGCCCAGATATAGGTGTCCAGAGCTCTTAAGCACACTCTTTTTGCTTTGGACCATGACTTTAACTGTTCAGTCTCAAGCTTTTCACTTGACACCTTCACGCCACAAGCACATGGTTAGGGACAGCTTGATTTAGCCGCTTAGGCCAGGATTTTATTCCTTTGGGCCCTCCTAACCACTGATGCTCAAAGCCTTGGGCCCTTTTACCCTTGCCTTTTAGGTTTAAGGGCTATTGGCTTTTTCTAATTGTTTTTTATTTTTTTCTTTCTTTTTATTTTTTATTTTTTTCATGCTTTTTTTTCGCATGCAAGCTTTTTCTTTTTCTTTTTGCTGCTTTTTCTTACTTCAAGAATCAATTTATGGATTTTTCAGATCACCAATAATACTTTTCCTTTTTTTATTATTCTTTCAAGAGCCAACATTCATAAATTTTAACTTCAAATATGCATTGTTTAATCATACCTTCAGAAAATAAAAGCAGATGACACGACATCAAACTAATTAAACTAATCTTATTTTAAACTTGAAATTCATGCATCTCTCAATTTTTTTCAATAAAAATTTTTATTTAAGTAAGGTGAGAGATATATGAAACATTTTACAGCTCAAAGACATCAATGCAAATGATCATGCAAATAGAGCAAGAAAATAAATAAACAGACAGAAAACAAAAAAATAACAGGAAAGGGGTGTAAAGAGAATGAATTCACCTGAATGATGGTGGCCAGTGCTCCTCCTTGAGGATCTAATGTAGTGCTTGATCTCTTCTATGTCACTCCTTTGTCTTTGTTAAGACTGCTGCACAGGCTCATGCGCATGCTTTCTGGTTTGCTCCACCCTCTTCTTCTATACTTAAGAGTGGTATAAGTCACAAAACAAAGCTTTTGCAACACCAAACTTAAGAGTTTTGCTCGTCCTCGAGAAAATATAATCAATGGGGAAGAAAAAGGTGGGGTAGGTAGAGCTTCTGTGGGACCTCTTGGTCTTGAGAGGCTAGGGAATTTCGAAATCCTTGCTTCTCTGGACTGGTGTTTGAACGCCCATGGGCTGCTCCATGGCTGGCGTTCAACACCAGAAATGCTTCCCCCTTGGGGCGTTGAATGCCCAGTAAGGGCTTCCTCACTGACGTTCAACTTTAACACTCTTTCTGGAGTGTTCTATTTTCACTGTTGTGAATTCTGTCTCTTGACTGATGCACATGATCATGACTCTAAAACTGAAAGAAAAACAAAATGAAAATAAAATTGGTTGAGAAAAGTTGGGTTGCCTCCCAACAAGTTCTCCTTTAAAGTCACTAGCTTGACCTTTATCTCCTTACGGAGGTGAGTATAGGCTCAGATTTTTGCCATTGACAGTGAATTTTCTGCCTATCCTCTCATGAATGAGCTCTACATGCTCTAGAGATAGGACACGGCTCACTGTATGTGGTAGGACTGGATTCTTTGTGAAGATAACTCTCATGCCAGGTGAGAGGCCTTCAGTAGGAGCTTTCTTGTCCTTCCAGCCTTTAGGTACTTTATTTTTAGTACCTTTGTGTATAGAGCTTATTGATGGTTGCCAAACACCAAACTTAGAATTGATGTATAGGGGCTCTGTAGAGCTCCGTACAAAAAGGGAGGGTTGGCACACTAAGTGTTGCACAGTTATCTCTCTTTTAGAAGGAGAATTGGGATGAGGCATCTTGAATAAGATGTGATCCTCCCCTATCTTTAGGGTTAGTTCTCCTTTAGCCACATTAATGATAGCATTAGTTGTGCCTAGGAAAGGTCTTCCAAGGATGACACAGTCATCTTCATCCTCTCCTATGTCCAAGACAATGAAGTTTGCAGGGATGTAGTGGTCTTCAACCTTAACCAAGACATGCTCCACTAAGCCATATGGCTTCTTCATAGTCTTGTCTGCCATCTCTAATGAGATGTGTGCAGCTTGTATCTCAAGAATTTCTAGCTTCTCCATTACAGAGAGTGGCATAAGGTTTATGCTTGACCCTAGGTCACACAGAGCCTTTTCAAAGGTCATAGTGCCTATGGTGCAAGGAATCAGAAAATGTCCAGGATCTGGAAGCTTCTGAGATAGCTCTTGCTGAACCAAAGCATGGAGTTCTTTGGTGAGCAGTGGAGGTTCTTCCTCCAGAGGCTTTGTACCAAATATCTTGGTATTCAGCTTCATAAGAGCTCCTAGGTACCGAGCAACTTGTTCTTCCCTGGTGTCCTCATCCTCAGCTGAGGATGAGTAATCATCAGAACTTATGCACTGCAGAAGTACATTCAAAGGAACCTCTATTGTCTTTATGGTTTCCTTTGGTTCTGGGCTAGAGGGTTCTTGAGTGGGCTTTAAGCACTCAGGGGGTGTGCTTTGACTGGTTTTCAACGCCAGCTCTATCAGCTTGTTGGGCATTGAACGTCCTTGCTGTCCACCCTCACTAGCATTAAATGCCATTCTCTCTAAAATTCTGGGTATTGAACGCCCAGAAGGGATGTCCTTGCTGGCATTCAACGCCAGCTTCCCTAGGCTGGTGGGCGTTGAACGCCCAGTGAGGGATTCTTCACTAGCGTTTAGCGCCAAAATAGCTGCCTGGTTGGGCGTTCAATGCCCAGTGAGGGGTTCCTCACTGGCGTTCAATGCTAGAAAGCCTTCCTATTTGGGCATTGAATGCCCAGCCAGTGCTCCCTGGCTGGCATTCAACACCAGCTTTTCTGCCAAGATTGGCATTAAACGCCCAGTGATGACTTCCTCACTGGTGTTTAATGCCAGGCTTGCTGCCATTGTGAGCGTTGAACACCCAGTGAAGGCTTCTTCACTGGCGTTCAATGCCTTCCCATTCTCCTCCATTTTGGCCTCAACCTCTATGGTTATGGCCTTGCACTCTTCTCTAGGATTAACCTCAGTATTACTAGAAAGAGTTTCAAGAGGAATCTCAGTGATCCTCTTGCTCAGTTGACCAACCTGTACCTCCAAATTCCTAATGGAGGACCTTGTTTCATTAATGAAACTATGAGTGGTCTTAGTTTGCGATGACAAGTCATCTTATGCTAGTTTCACAAGCATTTTTCATTTGTTTCATTAGGTTTTATGCACTTTCTTGCACAATAAGTAAGTGGATGTGGTGGAATTTCATGATTATGTTGATTTAATCAAACATCATTTATTTTGTACAAAATTATGAGATTTATGCAAGAATTAGGTGATTATTATGAATGGTGCAAATTCTTATGATTTTGGTGAGACTTTGATGGTGTGTTTGATTAATGGCAGGTAAAAAGATGATGAACAGAAAAAGCAAAGAAGCAGGGTGCAGGTGAACGCTACGTTCATTTCATGAACGCCACGTTCACCTGTGACGCGCATGCGCACTAGGCGCTTAAGCGCGGGATGGCATGTTGGAGATCCACGCATACGCATGCATGGCGCACACGCACGGATTGAGGATCAGCGTTCATCAACAACGATCGCTGCGTTCATTTTGAGTGAACTCCTGCGATGCTTTCAGAATTTGAATTTGAGATTTGTCACCGACGCGCACGCGTGCATGGCGCGCATGCGTCGATGTGATATTATGGGAGATTGGCGCAGACGTGTACGTGATGCCAAGGAATAGAAGTAAAGTTTTATCATCCACACGCACGCTCAAAGGGCGCGTACACGTGAGGAGCGTTCATGCCGCGAACGTAGCGTTCAGTTAATGAACGCTGCCAAGGGACGCGCACGCAGATGGTACGCACACGCGTCGATGGGGAAAAGCGCAAGGGACGCGCACGCACTAAGGACGCATACACGTCGGTGAAAGAACGCTACGTTTGGTTTGAGAATGCTACGTTCACCTGATGCTGCATGAAATTGCCATTTTGATCCACTTCTTCAAAGGCCAAAAAAAAAACCCACTCCAAGTACGGGAACCCAGGATTAGAAAGTGTATGAATAGATAAGAATTTGATTTCAAGAGGGGGCTCTTTTAGTTTTCATTTTTAGCATTTTTAGAATTGAGATCAGATCTGAGTTTTCTTTTCTGTTTCACTTTCTCTATTCTGCAACCTTCACTTTTCTGCTTTAGATTTTTTACTTTGGATTGAAGAATTCTTCTAAATTTCTTCATCTTGGAGTTCTTTTTTAATTTTCCTTTGATAGTTTTATAAATTGAAGATCTGATAATAGTTTATCTTCTTATTTTACTTTCTTCTGCAATTTCTTTTCTATTTTGTTAAGAGAGCAATTGAGATCTGAATCTTCTTTCTATTTTGTTGCACTTGTCAATTTCAATTTTAGGATTTCTTTCGCTTCAATTCTTCTAAAATTTTACTTTTCTGTTTTGGTACTTAAGTTCTAATTTGAAGTCTGTCATCTGAGAGTCATCTAGTCTACTGCATTTTATATTTTCTAGTTCTATTTTGAATCCCAGTACCCAAATCCCTTTAATCTTCATGCAATTTAAGTTTCCTTGCAATTTAGATTTAGAAATTTAAATTACTTGCACTTTAAGTTTTGGTCATATAACTTTCTTGCAATTTAAGTTTCAGCTCTTTTAATTTCTTGCACTTTATGTTTCTGCAATTTACTTTTCTGCAATTTAAGATTATGTCCAATTTCAATTCTGCACTTTAGTTTCCTTGCAATTTTACTTTTGTTAATCAAATTTCACTTAAATCATCAAATATCCACTTAACTAAATTCATCACCATACTAAAATTGCTCAATCCAACAATCCCTGTGGGATCGACCTCACTCTTGTGAGTTATTACTACTTGATGCAACCCGGTACACTTGCCGGTGAGTTTGTGTGGAATCATTTTTCCCTCATCAGTTAGGCTGGAGACTAGAGTGGCTAAGTCAGAAAGGCTCTACTTAGAGCTCTCCATATTCCCTTGAGAAGATGGGAATAGTGGTCTGTTGTTGAACCTATTCTGGTTCCTACCACCTTGGTTGTTATTGAAACCTTGCTGAGGTTTCTGTTGATCCTTCCATGAAAGGTTAGGATGATTCCTCCATGAAAGGTTGTAAGTGTTTTCATAGGGTTCTCCCATGTAATTCACCTCCTCCATGGTGGGTTGATCAGGATCATAAGCTTCTTCTTCAAGAGAAGCTTCCCGAGCACTACCAGCTGCAATTTGCATCCCAGTGAGATGTTGAGAGATCATGTTGACCTGTTGGGTCAAGATCTTATTCTGAGTCAGGATGGCATTTGTAACGACCCAATTTTCAGTATGTCTAGATCATACCGTAAACTGAGTGCTACCAACTTGTCTTCCTAATTATTATCTATTATTTATCATATGAGCTTGATTCGTTGTTAAAAACGCAGTTAATTTGCGGGGTATTTTCTTTTTGTAAACGTTTGGATTAATAGGCAGAATCATTCATAATCAATCCACAACTGATAACAGATAAAACAGTGATAAACAACCACACGTAAATACATCACAAGAAGTTAACAATATTCAGTGATCCAGCCTTTATTTAAGTATAGACTTTTAGTTAGAACACCCCTAGATATAGCTAGATAATAACTATATACATATATATAAATACAATACCCCAGGCCCTGACCTGTTCAAGAAGTCCCTAAGCTGGCACCCAGGCTAGCCTAGACTCTATACTCACCTAGTCCCTCTAAACTACTAAAGCGAGGGAAAGTACGTTCTAGGTCTTCAAAACTCAAGTCAGGTGGAACGTCATCGAAAGGTGGAACATCTTCTACTACTCCTGTGCATGATCATATGTCATCTTAGAGCATATTTCACTGGTACTTTATTGAGTGGCCGCATAACAACAACATCGTACGAAGGAATTAGGATAAAGTTCGTAGATAAAAAAGGCATAGATGTCGGCTGGTCCCACGGTATATACATATAAACAGATAACGGAGTTCACTCTAGACTTGGAAGACTACGCAGAGCAGAACCCTTTTGCAGAACGATCATCAGTGGACTACAGAAGGATGCTCTTGCTTCCATCTGGAGGAGGAAGGGAGAAAGAAGGGGTAAGAACTGGGGCATTCTTAGTAGGGCCAGCGTTATTAGTTAAGTTCATTAATTCCGTGTTTAGCAAACGAATAGCAAAATACCGAGAAGTAGTGAACAGAAGATACAGATAAATAGAGAAAATAGAAAAACCGACTGTCCTTCGTGCATACGTGTCGGTGGTTAAGAATACCACTCCTTCGTGACTACTGGCAGTCGGCGCAAGGCTCGACTCCTTAATATACGCACAAGGGGAAACAGTGATCCTCAGTTTGTGGGCGTCCCCGAGATCAATTCACAAACAAAATAATGATCCTCAGTTCGTGGGTTTCCCCGAGATCAACATACAACAACAAACACGATCCTCAGTTTGTGGGCTATACCCGAGATCAATACTCAACCATACAGTAATCTTCAGTTCGTGGGTTATACCCGAGATCAACATACAACAATTCGTGGGTTATTCCCGTAATCAATGATTATCAGTTCGTGGGTTTTTCCCGCATATAAAATAGTTAACAGTTCGTAGGTTTCTCCGAGATCAATGATCATTCAGTTCGTGGGTACTTTCCGTATTTAACCAATTATCCGTCCGTGGGTTTTACTACTCTTTTTTCTTTGTCTGTTTACTCTGCTCTGATTACCCTTTTCTCTGTATCTGTTTCCTCTGCTCTCATTACTCTTTTCTCTATATCCCTATTACTCTATTTTTTATCTCTTTACTTTACTCTGGTTACTCTATTTTTTGTGTTACTTTATTCTGCTCTGATTTCTCTGTTTAACGTATGTATTTAAAGCTTATGTAAATTTCGATATGAATAGTTAGCCTGTCCCAAGTATAGGTTCATTAAGTCTATATTGAAACAGTTTAACTTTTCATATAATACCTGACCCTAGCCGCAACTCAAGGACTAACTATGTTGCCCTAGTTCGTTCACTAATCTCTGTTTGTTTTCTGTCATTAAAACTTTACGGACTTTTTCTCCGAATTTCATCTCTTCTTTAAATTTTTATCTTTCCTTTATCTTTGCCTCACTAATATGTTATTACCACTCCCTAAGTGTTTTATGAAGGTAGTTATGAGATTCTGAGCTTAAAGTTGTCTTTCTAAAGCTTTTACAAAAAACTGCCTTTTTCGTATTATTTTATTATTTTAATTAAATATTATTATTTAATATTTTATTATTATTTATTATTTTATTAATATATTTTCGAAAATTACCTTTCTTTAACCTTTTACTTTATAAATTCACTTTTTACCACCCGTAACTTTTAATATTTCTACTTTAACCACCCTAACTTTCAGAAATTACAGAATAACCCCCCAAACACCAAAATATTTACTTCCTTGCCCTTTTTAAGATCAAAAAGGTGTTCTTCAATGTTCTTCATCACACTCAAAGTGTTCTTCATGTTCTTCGTAAATTCTTCAGATTCTTTCTCTGTTTTTACTCGTTTTTCAATTTTTTCAGCAACCGATTTTTACCATAATTCAAAATAAAATTGCATTCACTAAAGCCCCTTATTTCCTACTTGATTTCAACACAAATTCAACCCCAATTTAAGTCCTAGGGTTTGTTTTTCCAGCAGCCATGAAGAACACAAATTCAAAGTTGAATATCATCAAATTTCATCAAATTTTCACCAAAATTTCAACAAGAATCACTCATATAAACAATAAATTTCAAGAATAACCAAACCATATCATAATCACACAACTCAAACACAATCAATCAAGATTAAATTCGTTAAACCCTACCTTGATTTGCTACTCCAAATCCGGTTACTCTTTGAATTGTTCTTAAAGCACTTTTTCCTCCTAAAACACATCAAGAACAACTTTAAAACTCTAAACCATCAACTAAACGAAATTCATCAGCATCTTAGGAAGGTTATCCTGACCTTAAATGTGCAGGAAATCAAAGATCTTTGGCCCACAAGTCAAGCTAAGCAAGAGATCTAAGGAAGAACATCAAGAAAACACTTGTTTAAGCATGTTTCCTTGAAAACCGAATTGAAGAGGGAGGGAGACAGCCATCTCACCTTATTTCCAGCCTTGATATGTTATATGGTTATGTAGAGAAAGAAGAGAGGATCATTTTGGTGAAATTGGAGTTTTGATTTGAGTTTTAGTTCAAAAGAAATCAAGCTTTGAAGATTAAGTGTTCATGAAAGTTTCACTCTTTTCTCTCTTGTTATTTTCGTCCAAAATGAAGAAATGAGACAACCTTGGAGTGTCTTGGGGGTGTAGGGTGAGTTGTGATTAGTTGGCTTGGAGGTGGATTAAAATAATATTAAAATATCTCAGGTGTATAACTACTAAAACTAGATGTATCGGAACACTTGTAAAAATATCTCTAAAAATTATTTTCTAAGATACTAGAATAAATGACACTAGTAACATATTTATTATGAGAATAAAACATGTATAATGAGGCCTTAGCATTGCTAAAGTCATCAGAGAGTGCTGGTGCTAAGCTGTACCAGTAAACTGTGAACCCGGTTAAACCGATTTTCTGTTTTTAACTAAAGCTGACCAGATAACCTTATAATATCATTCAAGAAGCTTCTAATACTAATATAATGATGATATTATCCTATTATCTCTCATCTCTCATGAATCAAGTCGGTTTGTCAAATTAAGACTATTTACAGAAACTAGAATCAAAACCCCTAACCGATACGGTTCAAAAACTAGGTTCTTCGTGATTGCGTTATCGAGCTTGCCTCAGAAGAGGTTCTAGCTTAAGGATGACATAATGACAATGAGGATCAAGATACTTGTTGATATAGAAGAGGTGTTTCCTTTACTGATCTTCTGGAGAAATTCGTACTTTCAGAAAATATCTCACGTACTCGAAAATTGGGGTTGTTATAGCATTTAGTGTCTCAACTTCATGAACTCCTTTCTTCTAAGGGATTCCATGATTTACAGGATTCCTTTCAGAAGTGTACATGAACTAGTTGTTAGCAACCATTTCAATGAGTTCTCTGGCTTCTGCAGGCATTTTCTTCAAGTGGAGAGATCCACCTGCAGAGCTGTCCAATGAAATTTTGGACATCTCGGACAAACCATCATAGAACATGCCTATGATGGACCACTCTGAGAGAATATCAGGAGGACATCTCCTGATCAGTTGCTTGTTTCATTCCCAAGCTTTATAGAGGGATTCACCTTCTCTTTGTCTGAAGGTTTGAACTTTCACTCTAATCTTTCTCATCTTTTGAGGAGGAAAGAACTTAGCCAAAAAAGCATTAACCAGCTTTTTCCAAGAGTCAAGACTCTCTTTAGGTTGGGCATCCAACCAGAACTTAGCTCTGTCTCTTAAGGCAAAGGGAAAGAGCATCAGATTATAGATTTCAGGATTAACTCCATTAGTCTTTACAATATCACGGATTTGTAAAAATTCTACTAAGAACTAATGTGGATCTTCTAGTGGAAGTCCATGGAATTTGTAGTTCTGCTGTAGAAGAGAAATTAACTGAGGCTTAAGCTCAAAATTGTTAGCTCCAATGACAGGTACAACAATGCTTCTGCCATAAAATTCAGAGGTAGGCATGGTGAAGTCCCCAAGGACCTTTCTGGACTCCTTTTGTGGTTCGGCCATGTCCTCCAGTGATTATTCAAAACTTTATGAGAGGTCTCTTCTGGAGTGTTGTGCTTTAGCTAGTTGTAAATGCCTCCTCAGAGTCTTCTCAAGTTCAGGATCAGGAGTCAAGAGGGGTTCTTTATCCCTATTCCTGGTCATAAACAAGAAGAAAAGAAGAAAGAAAAGAAAGAGACTTCCAATAGAAAATAAGCTCCTCCTTAAAGTCAGAAGTAGAGAAAGAAGAATAAGATAAAAAATAACAATAAAAATAAATAAAAGAAGTAGAAGTAAAATACCTTAGAAATAGTAGATAAGAGTAAATAAAAGAAGATAGAGTAAAAGAGAATAGAAAAGAAGAAAGCTTTTTGTGCCACTTGGATCAAAGAGCTTCCAGTTAGATGTGAAGAAGAAGGAAAGAAGATAAAGAAGTTGAAGTAGAACAAGGAAAGGAAGTAGAGTTCGAATAAATAGAGATGAGAAGAGAAGAAGTATAAATAGAAAAAGTAAAAAGAATTAAAATATGTTTTGTTTTTTATTTATTTAATTATTTTCAAAAATTAGGTTATTAATTTAAAAAGAATTTAAAATTTAAATGTTGATTTTCAAAAAATAGAAGGAAGAGAAGAGAAGAGAGAGAAATTTTTGAAATTTAAGAGAGAAGAGAGTTAGTTAGGTAGTTTTGAAAAATAAGAGAGAAGAAGATATTATTTTCGAAAATTAAGGAAGGAAGAGTTAGTTAGGAGGTTTTGAAAAATAAGAGAGAGAAAAAGAGAAGTGGTTTTCGAAAATTAAGAAGAGAGAGTTAGTGCGGTGATTTTGAAAAATATGAGAGAGAAGATAAGATATTAATTAAGAAAAGATAAAAATAAAAGATAAGATGAGAAAAGATTTCAATTTTAAAAATAAGATAAGATAAGAAATTAAAATATTTTGAAAAAGATATGATTTTAAAAAAATTTGAAATTTGAAAAAGATAGGATAAGAATTTTTTTTTTTAAATCTTGAAAAAAAAGATATGATAAGTTTTGAAAAGATAAGATTTTTGAAAAAGGTATGATTTTTAATTTTTGAAAATTTTGATTTTTAAAAACTTGACAACTAAGATATGATAAGATAAAAATTTAAAATTGAAATCCGAATTTTTATTTTAAAAATTTAAAAATTATATTAAAAAGATAAGAAAAGATAATATTTTTTTATTTTTGAATTTTATGATGAAAGAAAAAAACACACAAAAGACACAAGACTTAAAATTTTTAGATCTAGCACCCTTGTTTTTCGAAAAATTTTGGAGAGAAACACCAAGGAACACCAAACTTAAAAATTTTAAGATCAAGACACATACAAGACTTAAGAACACCAAACTTAAAATTTTTAGAAAACCAAAACAAAATTTTCGAAAAACACAAGAAAAATAACAAGAAAATACCAAACTTAAAAATTGAAACAAGATTTAAACAAAGAAAAATTATTTTTGAAAAATTTTTAGAAAGAAAGACTCATAAAAATCAAAAAACACAACAAGAACAAAAACAAAAGACTCAAAACAAGAACAAAGATTAAACAAAAAAAAAAGAAAAATATTTTTGAAAATGTTTTTAGAATTTTTCGAAAAAAATTGAAGAAGAAGAAAACAAAATTTAAAGACTCAATTAAAATAATGTAAAATAAACTTACATGATCTAAGGAGCAAAACAATCCGGCAGTTTGTCCAAACTCAACAATCCCCGGCAACGGCGCCAAAAACTTGGTACGCATGTACACAAATCCCACACTTTTCGTACAGCAGCAGTACCAACAAGTGCACTGGGTCGTCTAAGTAATACTTGAGCGAGTCAGGGTCGATCTCACAAGGATTGTGGCTTGAAGCAAGCTAAGGTTGTCTTGCAGGTCTTAGTTAGGCGGATCAGAAGTTGTTGGATTAAGTATATGGAGTTGGATGAAGTATCATGAAACTATTAAAGGAATAATAGGAATTATATGCTGGGAATAGAGTTGAGAGTTGGAGTTGCTTTGCCTTTCTGAATTAACTCTGGTACTACTGCTCTCTTTGCTTGTGAGTGTTTTCTTCAACGGCAGGCTGTATGTGATTGACACTGGTTTGAGCAGCTGTCAATACTCCTCCGGATCTGAAACCCAGGTTTGGTGTGGATCCATCTCTACTTGAGGGTGAAGTTCCTGCAGGCTATTCTCCTTAACGATCTACTCAAAACGCCATAGACAAGGTCGGATCTTCCAGATCAAAGAAAGATGCATCTTTTTTAATTATAAATTTTTAAAAATAAAAGAGAGAAATAGAAGAAGGAATTTTGAAAATTAGGAGAGAGAAGAATTAGTTAGGAAGTTTTGAAAAAGAAGAGAGAGAAAAAAAAGTAACTAATTAAGTAAAGATTTGAAAATAAGATAAGATAGAAGATTAGAAAAGATTTGATTTTTTAAAAAAAGTCAACAAGATAAGATAAGAATTGAAAAGATTTGAAAAAGATTTAATTTTAAAATTTAAAGGAAGATAAGATAGAAAAGATAAGATAAGTTAGGTAAGAAAGATAAGATACGGAAGTTAAGAAAAGATAAGTTTTAAAAATTAAAAAGATTTTAAATTTGAATTTTAAATTTGAAAATTAAATTTTGAATTTTAAATTTTGAAATTTTAAATTTTGAATTTTTGAAATTCAAACAAGATAAGATAAAGATTTGAAAAAGATTTGAATTTGAAAAGGTTTAATTTTTAAAATTTGAAATTTAAATTTTGAAATTGAATTTTAAAATTTGAAATAAGATAAGATAAGATTTTTTAATTTTGAATATTAAATTTTTTACTTTTAAAAAAAGATAAAAAGATAAGATAAAATTTTAAAAAAGATATAATTTTTTAAAAGATTTGATTTTAAAATTAAAAAACTAACATAAGATAAGATAAAAATTTAAAAATTTGGTAATCCATCATCAGTTGCTCATTTTCAGGAAAAATGACCTTACTTTGATAGAAGATCTAAATGCACCACTTGGCTGCCATTATAAATTCTCCATCGGGTATACCTTCTCTTTCAATTCTTTTTTAACTGACTCCGTTACAAAAATTGTAATATATTAAATATATTAATTTGCATTGCTTTATCCATAGAATGTATGATTTTTTGTTGAAATTTGTGTAGTCAGTAGAAATGAGAGACTGCAGCAAGTTATTGTGCTAAATTGATGGTGGAAAATAGAGGGCAAATATTTCTAAAAGGAATTAAAAGATGATAATATTCTACATTTTTTGGTTATTCAAGATTTTTTGTGACGATGAAATGAAAATTATTGCTTATTTGATTTAATTTTGTCAGTGGTGTATTAGACTTTTTGATCTATTAATTTGTTACGGCCTGGCCCAAACCACTAGCGGGCCGGCCTGACCCGAGCACCACCCGACCCGGACGGTCAGGAGCGAGACGCTCAATCGCCGATCTGGACATGTGTCCCTGCTAGCTACACTTCAGCTGTGAGAAGGAGGCATCAAGGAAGGTGGGTCTGTCCTTGATGGGCCCACCTCTGACATGGTATATATGGGGAAGGTCCTGTCCTTCTCCCAAGGTACGTTACATGCCACATACCCTTTTTCGCCTGCACATATCACTGACTAGAGCGTCGGAATGTCTTTGCAGGAGACACCCCCTCCTCACGCGAAGTACTTGGAACGTCGCCTACCCCGACTCGGTGACGCACGACCAGGTGAGATCTCCCCTCCTCAACTGGGATACCAACCCGAACCGTCCGGTACCCGACCTACCGAACATTGGTGCCGTCTGTGGGAAATTATCGCCTGAATGGATGTTGTTCTGGGCCCAGGAGAAATAGGCCGCGAGACCGAGCGCAGAGGGGAAGCCTCCGCGGCTTCTCCCCGGCAGCGCACTAGGTCCCTGCCAAGACGAACCACACGATCTCCCGAAAGACGCCCTTTCGGAGGAACTGGCGACAACAGCGCCAGAATAATACAAGAACTACGCCACAGGATACAAGACCTGGAACGCCGGCTGGCCGACCGAGAACTTCGTCAACAATCTCTTGAATCGAGCTACTCCCGATCCGTCTCGAGAAGCCGCTCCCGACGAACAGCTAGCCCACAATCCGAGCCCGAAAATGCCAGGGAGGGAGCACGTGCAAAGAGGTGCCATGACCCCCTCATATATGCCAGGAACGGCAGGCGCACCACAGAGCGAGACCATGAGGACGCTCGTCGAGAAAACGACGAGGGAAGAACGACCAGAACGCAGGGACCAGTGATAATGGGCGCAACCCCATACCATCGTTCCATCCTCGAGGTCCAGCTGCCAAAACACGTTGACAAGCCAACGGACATGAGGTACGACGGAACCTAAGACCCGCAGGAGCACCTTACAGCTTTCGAAGCCAGAATGAACCTGGAGGGAGTGGGAGACGAGGTAAGGTGCCGCGCTTTCCCGGTCACCTTAGCGGGGCCTGCAATTCGGTGGTTCAATAACCTCCCGCAGGGCTCAGTGACCAGGTTCTCGGACATCAGCTGCGCCTTCCTAGCCCAATTCACAACCAGAATAGCGAAGGCAAAGCACCCAATCAATCTACTTGGAGTGACCCAGAGATCCGGTGAGCCGACCAGAAAATACCTAGACCGATTCAACGATGAGTGCTTGGAGATCGACAGGCTGACGGATTCGGTCGCAAGCTTGTGCCTGACGAACGGACTCCTAAACGAGGACTTCAGAAAGTACCTCACCACGAAGCCGGTGTGGACAATGCAGGAGATCTAATGTGTAGCCAGGGAGTACATTAACGATGAAGAATTGGTCAGGTCGTGGCTGCCAACAAACGGCAACCCTCTCACAATCAGGACCGGCATCACGGGAGTGGAGAAAGACAAAAAGAACACACCAGGGATGGCGGTCCAAGTAAGACTCCCAGGCCGTTTCCTCGTGTCGGGAAGTTCACTAATTACACCCCCTCACCGTGCCGATTATGGAAGTCTACCAACAAATAGCCGAGAAGGGAATTTTGTCGAAGCCCCGACCTTTGAAGGAATGAACAGGAAGGAACAAGAGCCTTTATTGTGACTACCACAAGGGCTACGGGCACAAGACATAGGATTGCTTCGACTTGAAGGATGCACTGGAGCAAGCGATCAGGGATGGAAAGTTAGTCGAGTTCTCCCACCTCATTATGGAGCCGAGGAGATAGAACCGAGACCACGATGGCTCAACAGGTACTTGAGGAGCAGTGGGTTGAATTTGGAACTTATCAGCTGCAAGGCGAGGCTCAGTATTGGTGGCAGGGGACGCGGCGTATTCTGCAGCCTGATGGGGTTGTAATCTCTTGAAAATTGTTCCGAACAGAGTTCTACAAAAAGTATTTTCCCAATTCAGTCAGAAGTATTAAGGAACTTGAACTGCTTTAGCTGAAACAAGGCCAGATGACTGTAACTAAATATACTAACAGGTTCAAAGAGCTGTGGCAATTTTCCCGAATCTGTCAAGGTGTGCCTGAAGATTTTGCTGAGTGGAAAGGAATCAAGTACGAGGGAGGCCTTCGGGGCAATATTCTGAGCTTCGTTGCACAAATGGAAATCAGATCTTTTCTGAGCTTGTAAATAAGATCCGAGTGGCAGAAGAATATGTGAGGAAAACCACAGTGGAAAAGGGAAGCATGAGGATGCCTTTCCAAAGGACTCCAGGGAGGAATTTCGCACCAAGAGGAACTAACTTCAAGTGTTGATTTTCACAATAAGTGGCAGGGCAACTTCAGAAGGCAGAATGCTAATGCTAATCAAGAAAGAAGGTATGGGAAGCAGCCACAGTAGGACTTGAGCTGTTAGAGATGCGGGAAGTATCACCCGGAGGAAAAATATTGGCAAAGATTTTCACAAAAATGTCATGTTGCAAGTATAGTTCTAAACCGACAATTAAACCTCAATCAATGTTTAAATTGTTTGTCACTTAAGCAAACCCAATAAAATTAACCGAAGTATTTAAACCTCGGGTTGTCTCTCAAGGAATTGCAGGAAAGTATGGTTATTATTGGCTATGGAAAAGTCTATTTTTGGGGTTTTTGAAATAAGGAACAAGAAAATATAGATTATGAGAAAAATAAACTAATAACTAAGAAAGCTCTGATTGAGAATTAGAAGTCCTATCCTTATTATCATTGTCAATTGTGATGGTAAATGTGAATTTCCTTCACTTAGTTAACCTCTAACCAATAGAGAAAAGGGCATACAATCAACTTGAGTTCATAAGCCCAAGTCAACTCATAGTGAGAGACTAGATTCAGTGAAGTTCAAGCTAACTAGCAATCTTCAATTACCATTCAACAAGAGACTTTGACAACTCAAGAGTCTCTAATTAATCAATCCAAGACAAGAGCATAAAAATTTAAATTAAAATCTAACCAAGCATTTTATCAAATACTTAGAAGGCACAAAATAAAAACATAGAAAACTAACAAGACATAGCAAAATCTAAGACTAACAATTGCAAGAGGAAACAATAACAACAAATTAAAGAAAGCAACCATAAACATGAAAACATAAATTGCATTAATATGGATTAAAGGAACAAGAGGAATTCATAAACTAAATTGGCAACATAATGAAATCAACAAGAGAAGTAGATAAACCAACGTACTAGAACAAATAAAAGTAGAAGAAAACTAAATTAAAGTAAGGTAGAAATTTGAATTTGAGAAGGAACAAGACTAAAATCCCTAAATCCTAGAGAGAGGAGAGAGTTTCTCTCTCTAGAATTCTACATCTAAAACCTAAAATTGTGTGAATGAATGTCAGTGATTGAATGACTCCCCCCTTCCAGCTCGACTCTGCAGCATCTAATCTGTATTTTGGGGCCTGAAACTGGGTCAAAAGCAGCCCATAAATCGCCCTCAGCAAATTCTGTTTAATGTAGCATGTGACGCTCATCACGCGTACGCGTCAGCCACGCGTGCGCGTCATTTGTCTCTTGCACCAGTCACGCGTACGCGTCATCCACGCGTGCGCGTCAATACCAGACTCTGAAATCCTTAATTTCTTGTGTTCCTTCCACTTTTGTATGCTTCTTTTCCATCCTCTAAGCTATTCCTGCCCTAGATGAAAACACTTAACAAATATATCACGGCATTGATGGTATTAAAAGAGGATTAAAAATTAGCAAATTTAAGGCTAAAGAAGCATGTTTACAATCATAGCACAAAATTAGGAAGGATTTGTAAAACCATACAATTTATATGAATAAGTATATGAATAATTGATAAAATCCACTCAATTCAATACAAAATAAACCGTAAAATAGTGGTTTATCAATCTCCATACTTAAACATTAGCATGTCCTCATGCTAAGCTCAAGAGAAGCTATAAAGGAGGTGAAGAGGAATGGTTGAATTTATGAAATGCAACCTATCTATATGAATGCAACTAAATGCAAAATGCTTTTACATACTTGGTTAAAAGTAAATCAACCTTCCAAAAACAAATATGAACCGAATTCTACTAATTCAAATTCCAAAATTAAAGACAAGTAGACGTGCAAGAAGAAAGCTCGTGAAAGGCGAGAACAAAGAATCGAGCATCGAACCCTCACCGAAAAGTGTATACACTCTAATCACTCAAGTGTTTAAGGTTCGATTCTCTCAATTCTCTACTAATCTTGCTTTCTAAGACTTGCTCTTCTTCTACCAATCAACAAAAATTTAATGCACGAATACAAATATCAAGAGGTCTTTTAAGGCTTGTAATGGGATTAGGGTCAAAGTAGGATTGTATTTGGTCATGTGGACAAAAATTTGAACCCTTGATTAACCTAAAGTTCCCACCTAACCTAAGACAATCCATGTAATCAAAATACAAAATCTAACTACCCATTAACTATGTTTAACACCTATTCATGCATCCGAATTTGAGTACAACTCATATGCATTGCTACCACCATTTACTTGGGGTATTTTGTCCTTTTGATTTATTTTATTTTTTCCCTTTTTTTTTTCTTCTTTTTATTTTTCTTTTACTTTTGGTTTTTCTTTTTCTTTTGTTTTTCTCAATGCATATGATTAAGGTATTGAATGCATGAACATGTCCTCAACATTCTTTTCACATTTTCACAAGAAAGTCTAACATACTCAATTCCCAAACCAAATGTTACTATACCCAATTTCCCCACACTTAATTCATGCACAATCTCACTAGTCTAAGCTAAACAAGGATTTAAATTAGGGATATTTATTATTTTCTGGTTAGCGTTAATGATGTGCTAAAATAAAGAACAAATGGGATAAAATAGGCTCAACGTTGGTATGCAAAAGATAATAAAAGGGTAAGGCCATATGGGTATGTGAGCTATAGTAAAACAAAGGCCTCAATCACGTAAGTGCATGCATACATCAAACAATGGAAATATAGAATCAAGCAAGACAAAGATCACAATTTTAGAGAGAACAACACACACCAAAATAAAACATTGGTTAATAGGATGCAACCAATCAAATAGGTTCAAAATCTCACTGGTTTTGTGTGTACGAGCTCTAAACCATGTTCCAAAATAAATTTTTTCAAGCAAGTTCAACAAAAATTTTTATTCAAATTAGTGGAATGCTATAAAATAGTTTCTTGGGAAAGAATTCATCACTTCAACCAAGTAGTACATAAATGCAAGCAACTAACTACACATGTAATATATTATGCAATGCAACAACTAACTAATAAAGAAAATTAAACATTGGTGTTGAAACATGAAGCAGTTACCTATGGAAGTCGGTCTCGACCTCCCCACACTTAAAGATTGCACCGTCCTCGGTGCATGAAAAGATGTGCAATTGGACGGGCTGCTACAACTGAGGCGCTTTCTCCAAAGATTGTACGGCGGAACTTGTTTGTTGCCCATTTAGAAGTTCTCAGTTTTCCTTCTTGGTGGCCATCCTGAAAGAAGAGAAAAAGGAAGAAGAAGAACCCACAAACAAAGATATGCAAACAAATAAAATATGGGTGAGCTAATGCCAAATATTAATGAGATTCTCTACTACATGGTAGCTACAACATGCAAGTGAGAAAACAATATAGAAAAATGGCATATCAATAGTGCAAGAATTGCAACAATGAGAGAGAGTGTGTGTGTGGGTCATGAAAGACAATATAAGTTTATATCAATACAAAAGGAATACAAGTGTCATAAAAGATTAGCATTAACCTATAAATAATATCACCCAACAATATAAAACAAGTCACTAAGCACCAAAATAATAGAAGAAATATTCGACAGATGAGTAAGAAAATTGAACACCAATGTTAAAACAACAATTATAGAAAAGAAAAGGGAAATAAACAACAAATTTAAATTGCAATGAATGCAAGTATGCAAATGTAATAAGTAAAAGAAAAGAAAGATAAGAAAAATGAGAAGAGAAATTTTGAAAAGTGAGAGAAGAAATGTGTAAGAGAGGAAGAAGAAAGAAGAAGAAAGGAGAGAGGAAAGAATAAGAAAGGAGAGAAGAAAGAAGAAGAGAGGAAAAGAAGAAGCGACGCATAAGCGTCACCCACGCGCACGCGTGGGTTGCAGGATGAGGAGGTGACGCGTACGCGTCAGTCACGCGTACGCATCAGTCACGCGTACGCGTGGGTGTGAAATGTGCTCCTCGCACAACACGCGCACAGTTCCCGCGTAAGTCTCGGGTTTTAGTACTATACCATCAAAATTTTTGCATCGACGCGCACGCGTCGTCCACGCCTACGCGTGGATGGCCAAAAGTTTAAGTGACGCGTACTGTCTGTGAGGTGCACGCGTGGGTTGGGTTGTGCACCTAGCACCCCACCCGCATAGTTCTAGCACAACTCTCGGGTTTTTGTATCGAGAGCAAAATTGTCATCTACGCATACGCGTTGGTCACGTGTATGCGTGACAGCCCTATATATATATATATATATAAAATAAGCAAACAAGCTACCACAGTAATGCCAAAAATAGTATTAAACAAGTAAAACCACAACTTAAATTAAATAATCCTAACTAAAAATAAAAATTCAATTTATTTCCAATATAAATAAAAGAGAAAATAGGAAGAATTTACCATGGTGGGGTGTCTCCTACCTAGCACTTTTAGTTAAAGTCCTTAAGTTGGACATTTGGTGAGCTCCTTGTCATGGTGGCTTTTGCTTGAACTCATCTTGAAACTTCCACCAACGCTTGGACTTCCAATAAGCTCCAACATATCCAAGTAAATTCACCAAGCCTTGATGAAGTTCTTCACACGCTTTGAGCTCCCAAAGTTGATCCTCTTGTATGCCGGGATCCCAAATCTTGTTTCTACACCCGTGTTTAAATGGATCATCATTGTTCCAACCGGGTGGCAATCAATCCAAATTCTCAATGAAGTACCAAACTCTTCTCTTAGATCCAACCAATTGATCACTACTCCAACCCTTGTATCTAGCTCTTGAAATCGTAACCTTGACGAGTCTTGATTTGCAACTCCAACCACTAAACATCCTTCTCTTACGCTTAATTCCACAAAGCCTCCTAAGTTGACCATCTGTTTCAAGCATACCATACTCAAGCGGGACAATAACGCTAATAGAGATAAGTTTTACCCACTCAAATAAAAGAGTAGATGGTAGCCTAGGTAGAGAAGTCTCCAACGATCTTGACAAAGCAAATTCAACTCCCGTCCAACCTTGCCGAAGGACTTCCACCTTTTGAAAGGATTCTTCACCTTCAGGCTCTTCCTCGCCGAATTCATCCAAATCTTCTCTGTCACTCAAATCATTAATATGAGGTTGAGAGAGATCTACCTCAATGTTTCTTTCAATTTCATCGGGAGAAGGTTCTTCAAACTCAAGGGGTTCACTTGTGGATGTAAATTCATGACTAGGATGGCTTGATTCATGATCATCATCACCAAGGGAACTTGCTTCTTGATCTATCCCATCTAATTTTTCATAGGGAACATGCCTTGGAGGTTGTGGACTAGCCTCCTTAACATTAATTTCAAGCTTCTTGGAAGAATACTCTACAACTCTAGATTCCCATGGAGGTTCAGCATCTCCTAAGTCTTCAACCACTTCTTCCTCTTCAACAATTACGGCTTCCTCCAATTGTTCCAATATAAAGTCACATTACTCACTTTCCACTGGAGTTCTGAATCTCTCCTTTACGTCGAGTTCTTCATTAGATTCTCCACATGCGGCCATGGGGGTACTTTAAGTGTTGGAGTGCAATGAAGCTAAATTATCTACTACCTCGGTCAAGGTAGCTATGAACTCTAGCATCGTCTGCTGCATCTCTCTTTGCCCTTGAAGAAGAACACCAAGGGTGTCATCCATTGGAGAGTGTAGTGGTGAGTATTCCCGCCTGTCACGCGGGTGACCCGGGTTCGATCCCCGGCATCGGCGCCAAAACCTTGACGGAGAAAAAATGTCGGTAAAGATTTTCACAAAAATATCGCGTTGCAAGTATAGTTCTAAACCGACAATTAAACCTCAATCAATGTTTAAATTGTTTGTCACTTAAGCAAACCCAATAAAATTAACCGAAGTATTTAAACCTTGGGTCGTCTCTCAAGGAATTACAGGGAGGTATGGTTATTATTGGCTATGGAAAAGTCTATTTTTGGGGTTTTTGAAATAAGGTACAAGAAAACATAGATTGCGAGAAAAATAAACTAATAACTAAGAAAGCTCTTAGCAAGGACTGAGAATTAGAAGTCCTATCCTCATTATCATTGTCAATTGTGATGGTAAATATGAATTGCCTTCACTTAATTAACCTCTAACCAATGGAGGAAGGTCAAGTGCATACAATCAACTTGAGTTCATAAGTCCTAGTCAACTCATAGTGAGAAACTAGATTTAATAAAGTTCAAGCTAATCGGCAATCTTCAATTACCATTCAACAAGAGACTTTGACAACTCAAGAGTCTCTAATTAATCAATCTAAGTCAATAGCATAAAAATCTAAATTAAAATCCAACCAAACATTTTATCAAACACTTGGAAGGTACATAATAAAAACATAGAAAACTAACAAGACATAGTAAAATCTAAGACTAACAATTGCAAGAGGAAACAATAACAACAAATTAAAGAAAACAACCATAAACATGAGAAGTAGATAAACCAAAATACTAGAACAAATAAAAGTAAAAGAAAACTAAATTAGAGTAAGGTAGAAATCTGAATTTGATAAGGAACAAGACTAAAAACCCTAAAATCTAGAGAGAAGAGAGAGCCTCCCTCTCTAGAAATCTACATTTAAAACCTAAAATTGTGTGAATGAATGTCAGTGTTTGAATGATTCCCCCTTCCAGCTCCACTCTGCAATCTTTAATCTGTATTTTTGGTCTTAATACTGGGTCAAAAGCAGCCTAGAAATCACCCCCAGCAAATTCTGTTTAATGCAGCATGTGACACTTGTCACGGGTACGCGTCAGCCACGCGTGCGCGTCATTTGTTTGTTGAACTAGTCACGTGTACGGTCATCCATGCGTGTGCGTCGATACCAGAATCTGAAATCCTTAATTTCTTGTGTTTCTTCCACTTTTGTATTCTTCTTTACCATCCTCTAAGCCATTCCTGTCCTAGAAAACCTAAAAATACTTAACAAACATATCACGGCATCGATGGTAATAAAAGATGATTAAAAGTTAGCAAATTTAAGGCCAAAGAAGCATGTTTTGATTCATAGCACAAAATGAGGAAGGATTTGTAAAACCATGCAATTTATATGAATAAGTGTATGAATAATTGATCAAATCCACTCAATTCAATACAAAATAAACCGTAAAATAGTGGTTTATCAGGGAGTCCCGTGCAGATTTGGAACAGGGGTGTGTTACTTTTGTGGACAACCAGGGCATTTGGCTGGGAATCGTCCAGAAAAGAAGAAATAAGAGACTGGTAGAGTGCAGTAGCCAAGGAGAGTGTACACTACTTCTACAGTAGGTGCTGAGGAATCAGAGGCTTTGATCAGAGGTAACTGTGAAATAACTGGTAGAGTTTTAAATGCCTTATTTGATTCGGGAGCAACACATTCATTCATTGCATTTGAGAAGGCTGACGAATTAGGGTTGAAAATAGTGGTCTTGGGGTATGATTTAAAGGTGTATAATGCTACCCATGAGGCTATGGTAACTAGGTTAGGATGTCCACAAGTTCCGTTTCGAGTACAACAGCATGAATTCGTGCATGATTTGATCTATCTGCCGATGGATGGTCTTGATCTCATTTTGGGACTGGATTGGTTGTCCATGAATCATGTCTTGCTTGACTGTTCTGAGAAATCGATTTACTTTATGCCAGAAGGATCAGATGGGCTGGTTGTGGTGAATAGCTATTAGTTGAACTCCATGACAGTGAATTGTTATAGGTGTGACTGTCAGGGTATTATGCTATTGACTGCTAGTGTGTCGGGTGATGACCAGAGTCTGGAGCAAATTTCGGTTATTTGTGAGTTTTCGGAGGTATTTCCTGATGATATTGATGAATTTCTACCTAACCGAGAGGTTGAATTCACAATTGAGTTGGTTCCTGAAGCAGGTCATATCTCAAGTGCTCTGAAAAGAGAAAAACCATCGGCTTAGAATTTTCTTCTTGGTTAAAAAAATAATTTTGTTGCAACTATAGTTCCAAACAGACAAGTAATGCTCAATCAGAGTTTAATTTTGTTTGTCACGAGTGCAAACCAATAAAAATCGAGAGTATTTAAACCTCGGGTCGTCTCTCAAAGGAATTGCAGTGAGGTATGCGTATTATTGGTTATGAGGTCCAATGAGTTGTTTGCATATAATAAGACTAGAAATTAAATGATAAGAAAGTAAATCAAACAACTAAATATAACAAATGCTAAAAAGTGGCATTCATGACAAGGATTGAGAATCTAGGCTTTCTATCCTAGTCACTAATCATATTACAATAATTATCAAGAGGTAATCCTATTTAGTCATCTCCAACATTGGAAGAAGGTATAATGTTATCTTCACATGAGAGAAAGTCAAATAAGACTAGTTAATCTCAATCCAAAAGTCCTAATCAACTTACTAATTGAATTAGCGAGAGATTAGAGTCAATGGAAATAATATTAACTAACAACTCAAGATCACCAATCTAAATTGGGTATTAATGACTCAATATTGCCTAATTTCTCTTTCCAATCCAAGAATGCTCAAAAAGCTATTCTAAAATCCAACCAAGCATTTTGTCCAACACTTGGAAGGCATAAAAAGAAAGCATGTTAAATTACAAGAATAATAAAATCTACAACTACCCAATGCAAGAAATTAACAATAACAACTAAGGAAAGCACATTAAACATGAAATACCTCAAATTTGCATTAAAGAGAATGAAAATTAACAAGAGTGCATGAACATAAAAGTAACCAAAATAAGAAATTAACAAGAAAAAATAGGAAAATCAAGACAATAGAACAAGAAATTGTAAAGAAAATAAGATGGAAACAAGAAATTAAACCTAGATCTAAGAGAAATTAACTTAATCCTAACCTAATTCTAGAGAGAAGAGGGAGCTTCTCTCTCTAGAAACTACCTAAAGCATGGTCTTAATCTCATCTAATTGCTCCCCCCTTGACCCATCTTGAATTCTGCATCAAATAGCTTCAGAAATGAGTTGGATTTGGGCCTGGAAAGCTCAGAAATCACCCCCAGCAAATTCACTTTAATGAGGTCACGTGATCAGCGTCACGCGTGCGCGTCGCTGGCAGATTCCCTCCTCACGTGTATGCGTGGGTGACGCATGCACGTGGCTTGCAGATCTCTTACTCATACGTACGCGTGGATGACGCGTGCGCGTGGCCATGAATTCTGCAAATGCTCATTTCTTGGTGAATTCTCCACCTTGCATGCTTTTCTCTTGACCTTTTCTATCCAATACTTGCCTTATGAATCTGAAATTACTCAACAAACATATCAAGGCATCGAATAGAATTAAAGTGAATTAAATTTAGCTATTTTAAAGCCTAAAAAGCATGTTTTCACACTTAAGCACAAATTTAGGGAGAATTACAAAATTATGTTATTTCATTGAATAAATGTGAGATAAGTTGATAAAATCTCCTAAATTAAGCACAAGATAAAGCACAAACTTGGGGTTTATGATGCTCCTTGTAGCTTGTCATCGTTAGAAACGGCCGAGCTGAAGGCTAAGCTGGAAGATCTGTTGGGTAAACACTTTTTTCGACTGAGCGTTTCTCCGTGGGGAGCGCCAGTGTTACTGGTAAAGAAGAAGGACAGAAGTATGCACCTGTGTGTCGATTATCGGCAACTGAATAAGATTACTGTGAAGAATAAGTATCCGTTACCAAGGATCGATGATCTAATGGACCAACTACAAGGAGCTGGTATACTTTATAAGATTGATTTGCGATTTGGGTATCACCAGATATAGGTTAGAGGTGAGGACATACCGAAAACTGCTTTCAGGACACGTTATGGTCACTATGAGTACACAGTGATGTATTTTGGGTTGACCAATGCTCCGTCAATATTCATGGACTACATGAATAGAATTTTCCGTCCGTACCTGGATAAGTTTATTGTCATCTTCATTGATGACATTCTTATTTACTCCAAGAGTGAAGCAGAACATGCGGATCACTTACGAACTGTGCTACAAATCCTAAAGGATTGAAAGTTATACGCCAAATTATCTAAATGCGAGTTCTGGAAGAGCGAGGTGAAGTTTCTTGGCCACGTGGTGAGCAAGCAAGGAATAGCTGTGGATCCTGTTAAGGTGGAGGCAGTGATGAATTGGGAGCGACCAACTTCTGTGACAGAGATCAGGAGTTTCTTAGGTTTGGCAGGTTATTATCGGAGGTTCATTAAAGGGTTCTCACAGCTTGCCTTACTTTTAAATAAGCTGACTAGAAAGGATGTGCCTTTTGTCTAGACTCCTGAGTGCGGGGAGAGTTTTCAAGCATTGAAGCAGAGGTTGACCACTGCACCTGTGTTGGTGCCGCCAGAGTCGAGTGAATCGTTTGAGGTGTACTGTGATGCATCCTTGAAGGGTCTGGGATGTGTGCTGATGCAGCATCGTAAGGTCGTGGCATATGCCTCACGGTAGTTAAGGCCGCATGAGATAAATTATCCAACTCACGACTTAGAACTTGCTGCTGTTGTGTTTGATCTGAAGATCTGGAGACATTATCTCTAAGGCGTTAAGTTTCAAGTTTTGTCAGACCACAAGAGCTTGAAGTACCTCTTTGAGCAAAAAGAGTTTAATATGCGTCAGAGGAGGTAGATAGAGCTTTTGAAAGACTATGACTTCGAGTTGAACTATCATCTTGGAAAAGCAAATGTTGTGGCGGACGCCTTGAGTTGGAAGTCTCTATATGCTGCTTGGATGATGCTGCGAGAAGAAGAGTTATCGAAAGTATTCCAAGGTTTGAAACTGGGAGTTAGAAAAGAATCCGGGACTTTGTGAGACAGCTGCTGATTTTTAGCGATTTTAAAGCTGAACTCCTGAAAGCACATAAAGATGATAAACAATTATATAAGGTTTTACCAGCAATTGAGCAGGGAAAGCGGTGGAGAGTGTCAGAGGATAAGGATGGACTATGGATGTTCAAGGATCAAATTATTGTGCCGGACGTCAGAAGCTTACGGCAGGATGTCTTGAAGGAAGCTCATAAGAGCGGGTTTTTAATCCATTCGGGAAGCACTAAGATGTATCAAGATCTGAAGACAATGTTCTGGTGGCCAAGAATGAAGAATGACATGGCATTGCATGTTTCCAAATGTTTAACTTGTTAGAAAGTGAAAATTGAGCACCAGAGACCATCAGAAACCCTTTAGCCTCTCAAAATTCTGTAATGGAAGTGGAAAAGTATTACAATGGACTTTGTGTCAGGCTTAGCTAGGACAAGAATGGGTTATGACGCCGTTTGGGTGATTATGGATTGACTGACCAAGTTGCTCACTTTCTCCCCATTCGAATGAGTTGCACGATGGAGCAGTTAGCTCGGATGTACATTATGGAGATTATAAGGTTACACAACGTGCCTTCCATTATCATATCCAATAGAGATCCTCGATTCACATTAAGGTTCTGGGGAGCCTTTCAGCGAGCATTTGGGACTCAGTTGAGCTTAAGCACTGCTTATCACCCTAAACAGATGGTCTGTCAGAAAGAACAATCCAGACTTTAGAGGATATGTTGGGAGCTTGTGTTTTGGATCAACCGATGAGCTGGGATCGATATATGCCTCTAGTGGAGTTTGCTTATAACAATAGCTACCATACGAGCATCAGGATAGCTTCGTATGAAGCTCTGTATGGGAAAAGGTGTCAGTATTTGCTTTGCTGGTATGAAGTAGAAGAAATGAGCTTGTTAGGACCTAAAATGATAGCTGAGACCACTGAACAAATAAAAAAGATCCAAAACCGAATGCTTGTCACTCAAAGCTGTCAAAAGAGCTATGCTGATCAAAGGCAGAAGCCTTTAGAATTTGAAGAAGGTGAGCATGTCTTTCTGAAAGTTACTTCAACCACCAGAGTGGGAAGAGACATTAAAATGAACAAGCTGAATTCCCGTTACATCGGACCATTTGAGATTTTAAAGAGAATTGAACCGGTGGCTTAAAGGATAGCTTTTACAGTCGCATCTTTTGAACATGCATGACGTGTTTCATATGTCGCAGCTCGTAAATACACTTCCGATGCAAGTCATGTTCTGGAGCCAGAATCGGTTCAAGTAAGGGAAAATCTGATGCTTCCAATAATCCCAGTTAGGATCGATGACACCAGCATCAAGCATTTGCGCGGGAAGGAAGTATCATTAGTGAAAGTAGCTTGGTGTCGGGATGGTATTGAAGAACATAATTGGGAGCTCGAGTTAGATGTGCGGAAAGACTAACCACACCTCTTTTCAGGTAACTAAATCTGAATTTTGAGGGCAAAATTCTTAATTAGGTAGGTAGGATGTAAACCCCGTTAAATTAGTAAATAATTAGTCAATAAATTAAATTTTAAAAAAGAAAATTAAAAATGTGAACATTATATTAAATTAGGATAGAGATATTTAAAATGAGAATTTTGACACTAATTTCAAAGAATTTGGCCCAAGATTGGGCCGAACCGGGCTCAAAACGAGCCCAAGGCCCAATTCAGCCCATTAGACTTTAAAGGACACAGCTTTCCCTTCCTCCTTCCTTTCCATTTTCATGCTACAACCATTTGGGGAAGGGGAAAAACATGTAAAACTTCCAAACCCTTCATAAAAAATTCAAACCACCACAACTTCTTGCTCCGAGTTTCGATTGCACACCGTTTGTGGCCACGTGTTCATCGCGTCGAGCTCTACGAATCCATCGGAATAATTTCATACGTAATTCATTCTATCACCGCAGTCTCTCCACCCCTCAAATTTCAAAATTTAAAAGTATTCAAGTTGAGAATTGGTTGGTTTTAGTTCTCTAGGTTCAATCTAGCTTGCGAAACTTGTTGGACTTGCCTCTCTCGGTCCGTGGGTACGGTGAAGATCACTAACCCTAGCTATTGGAGATATTGGAAGCTTGATTGGAACATGGTTGGTGCTAGAGTTGGATTTTGGTATTGAGGGATTGCTCTCCACTTAAGTGGGAGCCTTGGGAAATACGTGGAAATCGGCCAAGTATGGCTTAGGTTTCTCGTATTTAATATATAATGTCCTGCGAAAACTTAGGCTAGAGAACCGTAAGTTGGAATGATTATGCATGTTGGGTGCTTAGTATTTATGATACTGATTGATGATCTAAGTTAAGCATGTGTGGGTGTTTATGGTTATAGTGGGAATATAATACTCCTTTGCTGTTTATATATTGTTGGCAAGTTGATAATATTGATTGTATATATATGTATGGTAGAATGTTGATGATTGTGTTAATGGAAGCAAGAAGCTTAGGGTGTGAATTGGGTAACAATTGAAGTATGATGTATTGTGGATTGACGAGTGGATAGTAGTATTATCTTGATATGTTATGACATGTTTTTCTACTGATCATAGGTGTAGGAAGTGAATATTGAGGTTTGGATCTTTTGTGAAAATTGGGTTTGGCCAAAATTCGGTGAGCCATAACTTGGCTTCCAGACCCTCAAATAATTTCAAACTTGTTTCATATGAAAATTGGGTCCGTGAAGTTTATGCCATTTGAAGAACGGATGAAAAATATTTTAAAACAAAAACATTATGCGCGTCGGAAGCTCGGAGGGCAAAATTGAAAATTCTGCAGCATTCAGCATTTTGCTGATTCAGCACAGCTTGCGTACGCGATCACTCCACGTGACGTGACGAAACTCTTCGGGTTTGGCTACTTGCATACGCAAGCAGTGTGTTTGCATATGCAAACAATGATTTTTAAGGGTTTGCGTATGCGACCACCTGCACGCGACGCGACCAACTTTTCCAAGTTGGGATTCTCGCATACGTGAACAGGTAGCTTGCGTACTCGAGCACTTTTTTAAGAACACCCACGCATACGCGTGGCCCCTGTTTCAGCAAATCTGAATTTTTTGTTTTTAAGGCAAATTTCAAACTTCTAAACCTCTATTTTCATTCTTAGTCGTAAAACATAGTAGAAAGCCTAGTAATTAGTTGAAGCTAGGAAATGAAGATAACTTAGGAATAAAGTAAAGCTAAAAAAAGTGAAGAATTAAGCATTGGATATATGTATACTTGGAGTGCAATTGGTGGTATAACTTTGATGGTAGGAATATGCAATGTTTTTAAATGATTATGAATATTATTTAGCTTATGCACTCAAATGATCTGAGATACGAGTTTGCCTGGATAAAGTACCGTGGCTTGCCACCACGTGTTTCAGGTCAAAACTCGATACTCTGTTTATCCTACGTCGTAAGGGTGACTGGGCACGTATAATATCCTGGGAATGGTAGCCCCCATTGACTAAAGTTATATATATGAATATATGAATTATAAATAAAAACAGAAAAAGCCATGCATAGACTCATGGGGATGCGCGACAAGAGACATTCCAAGGGTTTAGCAAACCAGACATGTCGGGTTGGCTTGATAACCAACATATGAGCCTCATTAGCCATAGGACAGGCATACATCATGTGCATTTTTTTTTTTTGTTTTCTATGAATTACTTGGAAATGCCTAATTGAATATATTATGTTAATTGTTATATTTGCTACTTGCACTACTTGTCTCCTACCTATGCTTGCAATTGTTTATTTGTCTGTCTTTGCAAACTCACCGGAGATGGAGGAACGGAGGAAAGGTGCACAGGTTTAGTGTTAAGATTAAGTTTAAGCTGGGTTTAGAATCCCCTAGATAACTACCCTTTTTATGGTATCTGTTTAGTACTTTAAACATTATAATATGAATGTCGGTGTTCTAGGATTATCTCTGGCATTCCCAGGACCTTATGTCTTATTTGCATGGCACCTTTACCATGCTGAGAACCTCCGATTCTCACCCCATACTATATTGTTGTTTTTCAGATGCAGGTCGAAAGGCACCTCGCTAGGCGTTTGGACTTCTGAAGCGGAGTGGTTTCGGGTTTCATTTTTATGCATAGTTATGTTTATATGTGCTTAGCTTCCTCTCCGAATAACTTGTTTATTTTGATTCTCTTAGAGGTTTATGGAGAGTTAGGATTTTGGCTATGTATTTGGGTTTTGGGATATGTATATATATATATGTAAATATTCTCCAGCCATCCTTAGCTTCGCAGGCTGAGTTAGGAGTTTGTTACTTTGTACTCTTCGGCCCTCTATTCTCACTTTCTATTTATTTATACCTATGATCTTTAGTTTTCTTCGTAGGCAAGTTATCTCGTTTTCTGAGCATTGCGCTTTTTATTTTGCGATTTTTGCTTTACCTTTTTTCAAGGCTCCTAATATACTATATCCTTCTCTTTTTATCATTAGATATATTGTGTTTTAGAGGTCGTAATGTCACACCACCTCTATTTTACTGCTTAAGCGTAAAGCTCTGTGTGGTAGGGTGTTACAGAAATTATAAAAATTTGAAGTTGTAAATTAAAATAAAATAAAATAGATTATGCTAAGTTAATTAAATTAATGATTTTTTGTTTTATTTTTAAAAATATTAATTTATTTGAAATAAAATAAATAAAAAATATTGTTATTTAATATGTAGTGGGTTGGTTGGTGTGTGGGTACAGCAGCCATTTAATTTCAAATGAAATATTGGGAGAAACGGTTGGAAAAAAAGGTAGGAAAAAGTAGGTATTATTCTACATCTCCTCTTGTTTCTTTATTTTTATTTTTATTTTTATTTTTATTTTTCCTTTAAATAGAATTTTGTTCCTCTTTGTCTTCATTTGTTTTCATTTTTATTGTTTTATGATTTTTCAATCTGAAAATTATATAAGAAGACCTACATTCTTTTCTTTGATTGATAGAATCTTAAATTTTACCATGATACTGTGAATGAATAAATGAAAAAATTATTTTGGATTTTAATATGTTGAAAAAATTATAAATTATATTTGTGTTATGCTTAATTAGTGCAGAATCTTTTATGCAAATTAGTGCAAAAAGTTTGATGCAGAATTTGGTTTATGGTAGTGCATAGTGCATACTTTTATGTTAAATTAGTTTGTACTTAATGCATAAAATTTGGGATCACATGGTTATTTTAGTCATTTTGCATAATATTTTAGTCTTATCCATGTCTATCCAAACATAATATAGGATATTACATTAGTGTTTTGTACATTGTATCCAAATACAACACACAGGATAATTTTTAGTGTCTTCGTTCTATTGTCTTTGTCTTAATGTTATGTTCTATCCTTCCTACAAAAATAAACGTAGCCTAAATATTTTTTTGGTACCATTATTATTCTGATCAGATTTGTATTTTGCTTAGAATTGTTGTAATTTTATTTTTTTGTTCCATTTTACCTCTGATACATGGATTGAGTTAAATGGCCGATTATAGCCAAGGCTTGGAACCAGTTGCAAAATCTGCTATCTCACAAAGAGCTGCACAAGGGTTTAAATCCTGAACAAGTTCAGGAAGTTATAAAACTCATAGTAGTAGTGGTTCGTGTACAAATCCAGAACAAGTTCAGGAAGTTATAGAACTCGTGGTAGTAGTGGTGTGTGTATGTGTGTTGTGTAAAAGACCAGATCTATATATCCCATTAGATTAGATTAGGGTTAAGTACATTTTTTATCCGTAACGTCTTTGGTCAAAATTAAAATCGCCTCTAACTTTTTTCTTATTAATATCATCCTCAACGTTAGAAGTCATTTTAAAATTATCTTTTCCATGTGAAATATTAATTACATTACGATTTTCCCTTTAATAAAACATCTTCTCTCACTCACTAACCACTCTATCATCATTACTGTCTCTTTCTATATATATATATATCTATATAGAAAGAGATAGTAATTCTAGAAGCCCGATGAAGAAATAAGCTCAAAAATAGAGTTTCAAAAGCGTGAAACATTCACAAGAAGCTACAAGCCTAAAGGCACGAGATATAGATACAAGATAAAAACGCATAGGTAGATATATAAGTATAATAGTCATAAAATACTAGCCACAGCCTGCGGAGTTTAGGCCGACTAGTTATATACAGACATAGGAATTCGGAAAGTTAAAATATCATATACAATATCTCTCTCAAAGTTAGCCTCTAAGGCAATTATAGATACAAAAGCAAGAGTACTAAAACAAAATATTCAAAAGAAATCCAAAAGACGATAAAGATTCTCTGTTGTCACCACCACGCAACTCACTGAGGTGAGTTACGACCTGCATCTAAAAAATAATAACAGAATATGGTATGAGAACCGGAGGTTCTCAGAATGGTAATGGTGCCCAGTAATATAAGATATAAGATTCTGGGATGTCAGAGGCAATCCTAGAACTTCACATCAATCATAATATTCAAGCTTATAAAACAATAAATAAATACTTAAACAAGTTATCTAACTTAGAGGATTTCTAATCAAACATTTTCATCGCTATCCCACAGGCTTCGCCAGCTTAACCGCTATGTGATTCCATCGCCACCGCCTATCGAACCTCCTCAATCCCAGTAGAAAGCACAAGTAATTGCATACAAGTAATACACAAGAAATAATCAAGTATAGTAAGTAAATCAAGAAGTAATTAAGTATGTTATACAATTAGGCATAGTATGCAAGTAAACAAAGCAAGCAACCACTTCAAAAATGCACATGATGAATGCCTGTCCTATTGGCTGTGATATCACATTGTCGATTTAACTGCCAACCCAATACATCCCCATGAGAATGTCACCTTTTGGTCACAAATATAAATGGGAACCCCCTGGGATATTGGGCCCAGCACACGGTCCAGAGATATTGTGTTCGGCACACTCTTGTGATTCTGAAAGGATGCAAGCGGGATACTCAGCCACAGACCTCACATCTCAACATAAACGGGACTAACCACCGCCCTTACGCCACCGCCGCATCCTCGACAGGCGGGATTAACCTACCATCCTTGCCAAGCGCATGGCGTCTCAACAATATCAGTATAAAACAACTTATATATCCATATTCCCTCAGTGATCACTTCTAGTATTCAATATTTTCTCATTTATCTTCGAGTTCCAGACTCGTCACAAACCATATCAATTTTCTTATTTCAACAGCTCATCACATTCATCATCAATATAGTACTCCAACAGTCCACTTACAAACTTCAGAAACCTAAGTCTCTGTCTTCTAAATTTTTTACCATAAAATATATAGTTAAACCCACTTAGAGTCTTCTCTACGTTTCAAAAACCAAAAACAAGCTAAGGGACCTTAAGCAAGCGTTACAAAAGTTTGCAAGCTTACCGGGAAGGTAAAACGATTGAAAACAAAGTTTTTATTTGAAGAGCAGGGCTTGTGCGTACCATAGGGTTGTAAGTACGCACGCACCAGAAGAGTTTTCTCAACTTGTGCGTATGCATAAAGGTGTGTGTATGCACACAAAGTAAAATTCTCCACCTTGTGTGTACGCATGAATACGTGCGGACGCACTCAACAGAATGTTCTTCCTAGCTTGTGCGTACGCATGATGTTGTGCATACGCACGAGTCATAACTCCCGTTCTGCTCAGTACATAGGCACAAGTGTGTATGTGGGCACACAAACCAGAACTTACAATTTTCTGCAACATCATAGGATTCAGATATTTGACACCAATTTTCAACGATTACATCTTTTTCTACAAAATTTTGATTTCCATGAAATCTACACCATTTTAAAGCTCTTTGAATTATCTTTAATTTGATACAAAATCCAATCAATTTCAAAAATCGAGGCTTAAGATATGTTCCGCCAAATTTGGCCAAAAATCTGTTTTTACCAAAAACTTTTAAACCTCAAATTTACCAAACTCTCAATTCAAAACCAATTATTCCACATCCAAAACAGACCCAATATACCTAAATTATATTGATATACCTTCTCATCATTCCACAACTTAGAAATATATAATATCATCCATTCCATACACCAAATTCCACTTATAAAACTAAAATTTCAATAATTAACATCACAAAACATCATTTCACCATCTTCAATATTTGTCAACATCAACAAGCCTCATAATTCATTACCAATCCTCATAATCATCATTATCCAACCCCACATCATAAATCAACATCGTCATTTAACGAAATCATCACAATCATCAAAATCATCATACATCACAATTATCAACAACTAATTCAATCCTATCCTAAGGTATACTAGCCTAAGTGTTCAGAAATATTACATATTATATAGAAGAAACCGAAACCATACCTTATCCGATTTCTAATTCGTGCAAAACACCAAATTTGGACTCCAACAAGCCTCAACTCACCAACAATCCAACAACTCAAGAACCAATGCTCTAATAATTACAATTTAAGCTAGACATACATAATTTATCACAAATCAATCTAGAGTTCATCAAATCCACAAAACCACAAGATATTTGAATATGCTCACCTTACTCAACATTGATTGGGACAAAATCCAATAGCAACTAAATGTTAGAGTGTACCTAAACACCTAAAATTACAAAAATCACTCAAAAATCAAACCTAAAATTTCAAATTTCATAGAGATGAAAACTGGGAAAAACTTTTAGAAAATCTTACTTAGATGAAATGAACGTACTCGGTGAGAGCTTTGCATAGCAACTAACAGCACGTGAATCGGAGCTCCATAGCTTAAGATATGATCAATTGAATGTAATTATGAATAGTATTTTCTCTCTTCCCTTCACTCTTATTTTCAGCTGCTAGGATTTGGTTTCAAGTGTGTTATGAGCTTATTTGGATTCATTAACACACTTATATATATTGGGCCTGGGCCCAATTTGGATCCAATTGATGAACGAACTTTTATGTGGTCTAGAATTCCACTAATGAATTCTCGTTGTAAAGTATAGTTTCTAAACCAAACAATAGTCCTTTCATACAAAAATTTAGGTTGTCACATGTACAAACCCCAAATAAGAATTAACCAAAGTATTTGGACTCCGGGTCGTCTCACGAGGAATTGCAATGAAGTGAATGATTATTGGCTATGAAGGGGTAAAAGGGGGTTTTGGGTTGATAAGAAGGGCACTAAAATAAATGAAAAGAAAAGTAAATTAAGCAAGTAATTAAAGAGGACAAGTAAATAAGAGAAAGTAAATAATAAAGAGAGACATTCATGGCAAGAATTGAGATCATAGGCTTTCTATCCTAGTCATACAATGATTAATTCGCCTTATTTAGTCAACTCCAACAAACAGAAGAAGGTATTATGTCATCTTCACATAGGGAGAATGTCAAACAAGAATAATTAATCATGTCACAATTATAAACAAGAATTTATCTCATTACGTCATCTCCAACATTGGAAGAAGGTATCATATTATCTTCCATGAGAGAAAGTCTAATAAGACTAGCTAATCTCAATCCAAAAGTCCTAATCAACTTACTAATTAAATTAGCAAAAGATTAGAGTCAATGGAAACAATATTAGCTAACAACTCTAGATCACCAACATAAGTTAGATTTTCATGACTCAAGATTGCCTAATTACTCTTTCCAAGCTAAGAATGCTCAAGATCTACTCTAAAGCCCAACCAAGTATTTTATCAAATACTTTGTGGGTACAAATGGAAAGCATGGTAAATGTGCAAGAATGATAAATCTACCTACTACCAATAGCAAGGAAAGTAAATTCACAACTCAATCCATCAATAAAAAGAAACATCAACATTAAATTGCATTGAAGAAAAGATCCAATTCCATCAAGAGTTTATCATCACAAAAAGAGAGCAAAAGGGAAAATTAACACTACAAATCATGAGAATGAAGGAGTAGAAGTAAGAAATCATAAAAGAAACAAGATGAAAGCATGTAATTGACCATGGAGCTATGATAATCTAACCTAATCCTAACCTAATTCTAGAGAGAAGAGGGAGCTTCTCTCTCTAGAAACTAACCTACATGATGCTAAGCTACCAAACAATTGCTCCCCGCTTTGCTTGGACTTCAATTCTGCATGAAATACACTCAGAAACAAGTTGGATTTGGGCATGGGCAGCTCAGAAATAGCCCCAGCGTTTTACCTTTAAGTGGGCCATGTGAGAGTATCGGCACGTGCGCGCTATGTGCGCGTGCGCATCGATTGGCAAATTCTTCATCCGCGCGGATGTGGCATGTACGCGTGCGCATCTCTCAGCGAAACCACTTTTGCGCGTGCGCGCCTTGTACGTGTGTGCGTCCATTGATGCATTCCCAATCCTTGTTTCTTCATGCATTCTCCCCTTTGTATGTTTTTCTACTCATTTCTTCCATCCAATACTTGCCTTATGAACCTGAAATCACTCAACAAACACGTCAAGGCATCGAATGGAATTAAAGTGAATCAAAATCACTAATTTAGGGCCTAAAAAGCATGTTTTTACACTTAAGCACAATTCAAGGGGGAATTACAAAACCATGCTATTTCATTGAATAAATGTGGGAAAAGATGGTAAAATCCCCTAAAATAAGCACAAGATAAACCACGAAATCGGGGTTTATCAAATCTCCCCACACTTAATCTAAGCATGTCCTCATGCTAAAATCAAGAAAGAAGCAAAGGGTATCACATTTATTCAATGCAAACTAACTACATGCAACCTATCTACATGCAATCTATCCACATGAACGCAACTACTTGGTCAAAATAAGTTAACTTCCAAGAATACATATATAAGTAAAAGGGCTAAAGCCATAGCATTCAAATCAAACCCACAATTGAATTGAATTATTAAAAAGATTTTTACAAACTTGCAAGAAAAGGGATGATCATGGGTGGAAACATGTAATTGAGCAATCGAACCCTCACCGGATGTGTATCCGCTCTAGTCGCTCAAGTGTATGGGGTTGATTCACTCAATTCTCCCCTAATCATGTTTTCCAAGATTTGTTTTTCATCTAACAATCAACAATTATTTCATGCATGCATACAAATATCATGACGACTTCCCATATATTGTAATGGGATTAGGGTCAAGGTAAGATGCATATGGTCAAGTGGGCTTGAGATTTGAATCTTTGATTAACTTAAACTTCCCACCTAACCTATGACAACCTATACAATTCTAAACAAACCTAACTACCCATTCTTCACTTTTTCACACACTCATGCATTCTCTTTTTGATCACCACCCATATGCATTGACTTTTATTGAACCTTGCTTTGGGGCATTTTGTCCCCCTTTTTATTGCAAGTCTGTGTCTTTCTTTTTTTTTTTCTATTTCTATTATTTATTTTCATTTTTTTATTTTTTTTTATTATTATTTTTTCATTATTTTTTTTTCTTTTCAAACTAATATATATATATATATATATATATAAGAACATCAATGCATATGGTTTACACATGATTAATACATGAGTATGTACCCAATTCCCAAGATTCTCAACACAAATACAAAAACACACTTTTATCTCTACCCAATGTTCCCAACTCTCCCAAAATCAAATGATAAACACTCTCACTAGCCTAAGCTAATCAAAGATCCAAATTAAGGAATATTTATTATTTTTTACTTAGGCTTGTAATGTGCTACAATTAAGAACAAATGGGTTAAGCATAGGCTCAAATTGGTTATCAATGGAAGATAAAAGGTAGACTTATTTGGGTAAGTGAGCTATTTGAACAATGGCCTCAATCATATAAATGCATGTATACACAAAATAATGGACATATAGAATTAAACAAATCAAAGATTACAATCATAGGAAGAGAATAATGCACACAAGAATGAAAATAAGTGGTTATGTATGATGTAACCACACAATTAGGCTCAAATCTCACATGCTTGTGTTCTTAGCTCAAAAATCATGTTCCACAAGTGTATAATTCAAGAAAGTTCTAAAAAAATTAATTTTTTCAATTGGGGTGTCCTATAGATAAAATCCTTGGAAAATATCATGATTTTGACTAAGCTTAATATATACATATGCAATGCAACCAAAAATCCTAAAAGACCTAAAAATGAAATGCAAAAGTGTTGGGATTAGAAACTTGTCACCCAAAAATGCCGAGCGGTTGGACGACCTCCCCACACTTAAAAGTTTGCATCCAAAGATGAACAAGGATGTTCAGCGACTTTCCTAGTTGCTACCTTCAGTTGGTAGGTCAACCGATGCTGCGTGTTCTTCTCCCACTTCCGTTTTTTGCTTATGATGATTCATCCTGAACATAGAAAACAAGTAAATGCACAAGCAAGGGAGCATGGATTGTTGGAATGAGGTAAATCAGTAGAATTGAGTGAGTGAATTGGTGTGACAATAATGAAAAATATGTGTGTGGGTTCTAACTTGCATGCAGTTTAGAACTCACACCCTAGTATTTAAAAATCATGTCACAATTATACAAAAGAAAACATGCACTTCACTCATTCTAGTGTGCTTGAGATACTTTAAAAGACTTGTAGGCTAAAACAACCCAACGAGTAGTGAAGAAGCATAAAAGCATTCAAGCAAAAATCAAGCAATTGTGAAATTGGATAATGCATGGACATTGATTGATGCGTAGGTAGACTTAGTGAACAAAATGGTATATGAAACTCACACAACAATCAATGATACCTATTGAAGTTATTGCAACACCTAAGTGACATAGAGGTGAAACACATGGATGCTATGGAACTTAGGAAAAAGAAGATAGAAGTGGAAATCAATCACATAGCAAGCATGGCCCACAAAGCTTTACAAAGCTAAAAAATATGTCACTAGGTAAGCTTTTGAACCAATTTCACAATTCTACGATCTCAATTCATGGAATAAGTGATGTGAATAATGGTAAACCATAAACAAGCATCACTTAAAAAAATGCAATGATAATATACAACTGCCAAGCAGTGGGTGATGAATGCATGGTGGCCAAAACATATAATTCAAAGAGGTAAGATGCATGAAGGCAATGTAACAAGTACTTGGTATTCAAAAGTGTTAAACATGAAAATTCTAAACCAAGTAATAAATTGCAACCTCAACAAAGGAATCCAACAATGACAATAACGACAATGATGTTAAACTAACATCCCATTAGTAATAAGCAGCAGTAAATGGTAAACAAGATTAGTAATCCAACACTTATAATGGAAAACAAAAATTAAACTAACTAACTAACTAAAAGAAATGGTGTTACATGATGCTTGGTAGTGTTGGATGATGTTTTAAGAGTGGAAAGAAAAGAAGAGAAAAGAGAAGAAGGAAAGAAATGGAAAGAAGAGAAGAAAGGAAGTGTATTGAAAGAAGGGTATCCGCGCGTACATGTGCATGGTGCGCGCGTGGATGGTGGTGCAATGGAAGCGGCGCGTATGCGTGCAGTGCGTGTACGCGTGCATAGAAAAGCAGAGAGTCAATGCGTACGCGCAAGGTACGTGTTCGCGTGCCCTGGGGCACAAAGTTGGCACACTTCAGGCACAACTCTCGGGTGAAGGTATGGGAGGTGGGAAAAATTCAATCCACGCATACGCGTACATGGCGCGTTTGCGTGGATGGCCGAAATTGCTTGATTCACGCGTACGCGTGGAGTGCATATTCACATGGGTGGTGCTCTATTTTTCAAAAATTTTCTATGTTTTTGCGCCAAACTAAGCATTCTAAACCTCCAAACAACTACCAAAACATCATAAAACCTTATTTAACCTACTAGACTCTCAAACAAACTTAACAAATCAATCAAAACATGAGATTAAACCTATTCTACCAATATGTACAAAAGGGCAAATGAAAAGATGTTACCATGGTGGGGTGTCTCCCACCTAGCACTTTTGTTTATTGTCCTTAAGTTGGACTTACGGGGAGCTCTTCATTATGGTGGCTTGTGCTTGAATCCATCCTTGAACATCCACCAATGCTTGGTTTCCATTGTGCCTCAAGATTCCTTATTAGTTGCACCAAGTGTTAATGGAATTCTTCACAAGTTTGGGGCTCCCAAAATTGATCTTCTTCTTGTAATCCGGGGTCCCACACTCTGTTTTCACACCCGTCTTGAAGTTGACTCTCATTATTAGCCCATCCGGGTGGTGAACAAGCTGAATTCTCTATAAAGTGACCAACAATCCTTCTAGACCCATCTAGGTGAGCACTAGTCAAACCTTTACTCCTTGAAGCTTTAACCATAACGAGCCTTGATTTGCAACGCCAACCACGAAACATCTTTCTTTTACGCTTCATCCCACAAAGTATCCTATGTTGGCCATATGTTTCAAGCAAACCATATTCAAGTGGGATAATAAAGATAATAGAAATGAGTTTCACCCACTCAAATGAAGGTGTAGATGGCAACCTAGGCAAAGGTGATTCCAAGGGTCTTGACAAAGTGTATTCAATTCCCATCCTCCTTTTTCTAAGGACCTCCACCTCTCCACAAGATCTCTTAATTTCAATCCTTTGTTCAACAATTTTATCTAAACCTTTTCCCTTACTCAAATCATAAATGGGAGGACGAGAGAGATTTACCTCCACATTACTTTCAAATCCAATGGGGGAAGGTTCTTCATGTTCAAAGGATTCTTCACCACTAAGACTTGGTGCTTGATCTTCATCACTAAAGGGACTCAATTCTTGCTCTATCCCATCCGATTCTTCATAAGGGATATGCCTCAAAGGTTGTGCACATTCCTTCTTAGCATCAAATTCAATTATTTTGGAGGGGTTTTCTTCAATCCTAGACTCCCAATGTGGTTTCACATCTCCTAAGTCTTCAACCACTTCTTCCTCTTGTTCAATAATCTCTACATCCTCCTCTTGTTGCATTTCTTGCTTTAACTCCTCTTCTTCACCTTGGAGCTTCAATTTCACTCCCTCACTAAGCTCCTTGGTTGCTTCTCCACATTCTGCAATGGAAGTGCCTTGATCGCATAGGCTTAGGCGGGATGAGACTATGTTGCCAATGGCTTCTTCCATGATAGCCGTTTTTGCTCTTAACTCCTCAAATTTCTTTTCATCCTCCTCGTGTTTCCTTAAGATATGAGATTCAAGATCCCTTAATTCTAGCATAGAGGCTTCATCGGGAGGTGATGGTAGAAGAGAGGGTTCATTGTTTGAGGGAAAGGTATTATAGTCGGAAGGTGGTTCTTCTAGGTAGAGTTGTGGTGGTTCAATATTTTCCATTCTTTCCATTTGTTGCACAACACACTCCATGGTTGCTTGAAATTGATCCAATGCTTCCTTGAGATGATCCCTTGACTCTTGTTCCTCTTGGATATCACGAGTAGGATCATATGACTCTTGGATTGAAGGACATGAGTATTCTTCCATAGGAGGTTGTGATAGAAAGTAGAGTTCATCTTGTGGTTGAAAGTTTTCATGTAGTGGAGGTGGTTCATCTTGGTAACAATATGGAGGGGGCGGCTCTTGAAAATGTTGATGTTGGAGTGGTGGTGGCTCTATGTGTGGTTCATATGGCTCATATGATTTTTGGTAGGATGGATATGGATTAGGGTCATATGAAGATGGTTGGTAAGAAGGGGCTTGTGAGTATGGTTGAGGGTTATGTTGGGGATATGGCTCATAGGCATATGGTGGTGGTTCTTGAAAGTCACAAGGGGATTCACCATAACCATTGGATTGGTATGCATCATAGAATGGCTCTTCTTCATAGTGCGTTGGTGGAGGTTGTTGCCAAGAGGATTGATCATATGCATATGGCTCCTCCCACCTTTGATTATCCCATTCTTGATACACATCTTCATTGTAGCCCTCATTTCCTACAACATAGTTAGAACCAAACTCATAGCCAAAGTGAGAATTCATGATAGCAAGAGAAAATGAAAACAAAATCAAATAAAAAGTAAGAAAATTAAATCCTAAAACTAGCAAAAACTAACAAAGAAGCAAAAGGTAAACCTATTTACAATATTCACATATATACAATAACCAATAACACAACACCATTGCAAATCCCCGACAACGGCGCCATTTTGATGAACGAACTTTTGTGTGATCTAGAATTCCACTAATGAATTCTCGTTGTAAAGTATAGTTTCTAAACCAAACAATACTCTTTTCATACAAAAATTTAGGTTGTCACATGTACAAACCCCAAATAAGAATTAACCAGAGTATTTGGACTCCGGGTCGTCTCACGAGGAATTGCAATGAAGTGAATGATTATTGGCTATGAAGTGGTAAAAGGGGGTTTTCGGTTGATAAGAAGGGCACTAAAATAAATGACAAGAAAAGTAAATTAAGCAAGTAATTAAAGAGGACAAGTAAATAAGAGAAAGCAAATAATAAAGAGAGACATTCATGGCAAGAATTGAGATCATAGGCTTTCTATCCTAGTCATACAATGATTAATTTGCCTTATTTAGTCAACTCCAACAAACGGAAGAAGGTATTATGTCATCTTCAGATAGGGAGAATGTCAAACAAGACTAATTAATCATGTCACAATTATAAACAAGAATTTATCTCATTACGTCATCTCCAACATTGGAAGAAGGTATCATATTATCTTCCATGAGAGAAAGTCTAATAAGACTAGCTAATCTCAATCCAAAAGTCCTAATCAACTTACTAATTAAATTAGTAAAAGATTAGAGTCAATGGAAACAATATTAGCTAACAACTCTAGATCACCAACATAAGTTAGATTTTCATGACTCAAGATTGCCTAATTACTCTTTCCAAGCCAAGAATGCTCAAGATCTACTCTAAAGCCCAACCAAACATTTTGTCAAACACTTGGTGGGTACAAATGGAAAGCATGGTAAATGTGCAAGAATGATAAATCTACCAACTACCAATAGCAAGGAAAGTAAATTCACAACTCAATCCATCAATAAAAAGAAACATCAACATTAAATTGCATTGAAGAAAAGATCCAATTCCATCAAGAGTTTATCATCACAAAAAGAGAGTAAAAGGGAAAATTAACACTACAAATAATGAGAATGAAGGAGTAGAAGTAAGAAATCATAAAAGAAACAAGATAAAAGTATGTAATTGACCATTGATCTATGATAATCTAACCTAATCCTAACCTAATTCTAGAGAGAAGATGGAGCTTCTCTCTCTAGAAACTAACCTACATGATGCTAAGCTACTAAACAATTGCTCCCCCTTTGCTTGGACTTCAATTCTGCATGAAATACACTCAGAAACAAGTTGGATTTGGGCATGGACAGCTCAGAAATCACCCCCAGCGTTTTGCCTTTAAGTGGGCCATGTGAGAGTATCGGCGCGTGCGCGCCATGTGCGCGTGCACGTCGATTGGCAAATTCTTCATCCGCGCGGACGCGGCATGTACGCGTGCGCGTCTCTAGGCGAAACCACTTTTGCGCGTGCGCGCCTTGTACGCGTGCACGTCCATTGATGCATTTCCAATCCTTGTTTCTTCATGCATTCTCCCCTTTGTATGCTTTTCTACTCATTTCTTCCATCCAATACTTGCCTTATGAACCTGAAATCACTCAACAAACACGTCAAGGCATCGAATGGAATTAAAGTGAATCAAAATCACTAATTTAGGGCCTAAAAGGCATGTTTTTACACTTAAGCACAATTCAAGGGAGAATTACAAAACCATTCTATTTCATTGAATAAATGTGGGAAAAGATGGTAAAATCCCCTAAAATAAGCACAAGATAAACCACGAAATCGGGGTTTATCTCCAGTCCAACCCGTTAGCTTTTTTGGCTCATTTTCCTAATTTTTGGCTAAACCTTTAGAATTAGAGCCCGATTTTCAACTTTAATTATATTCCTAAGTTTTTCTACTATTTGTATCATTCTCGCATAGTACTGGACAGATTTAAGCCGGTACTGCTGGCTAATTTACCGGTACGCATTTTTACGCAATTTTTCGTAGAAAATTATATTTTCCAACTCAGAAAAATCTACTGAATCCAAATATCATATTTAAATTTTCTAATTAATATTCTAAATTTTTTAAATCTATTTTGGACAATTAAATTAATTACTTAAGATTTTAATTAATTGCAATTCTTACAATCAACGTTAGAAATCGTAATAAAATACCCTCTTTCACTCACTAACCACTCTATCATCTTCATCTCCTTATCATCATCACTATTTCGGTATTACCACCACCATTATCCTCTCTCTCTCTCTCTTAATAAAATACCCTCTTTCACTCACTAACCACTCTATCATCTTCATCTCCTTATCATCATCACTATTTCGGTATTACCACCACCATTATCCTCTCTCTCTCTCTCTCTCTCTCTCTCTCTCTCTCTCTCTCTCTCTCTCTCTCTCTCTCTCTCTCTCCCAACAAAATTCAAGCCAAACTTGTGTAGCTATTGGATCTGAGTTTCGGCTTTCTTCAAGACTGTGTTATTGAAACTGCCACAGAGACTATGGTCTCTGGTGACGACAATGAAGGCGACGGAGTTGATGGGTTTGACGTTCATAAGGGGGATGACAACGTTGATGTCTCGAAGACGGTAGTTGATGTCGTGCAAGACATTGATGAGTCTTTTTGTGAAAGGTCTACCATGTAGGATGACTTCTTGGGATCGTCGGATCTTAGCGACGGTGACGAGTGTCATGGCTTTGGTGATTTTGTGAGTGTTTTTAACGGTGTCGATTCTTTTTTGAAATTTTCTAATGCCGCAAAAAATGGAAAGTGGAAAAGAGAGAGAGAGAGAGACAGAGGTGGTGGTAATGATGATAGTGATAAGTAGATGATGATGATGGGGTGATTAGTGGGTGGAAAAAAGTGTTTTATTAAGAGCAAAATCGTTATGTAAATAATAGTTCATATGAAAAGAATAATTTTCAAATGACTTATAACATTGAGGATGATATTAATAAGAAATTAAAGTCGTAAACAATTTTAATTTTGACACAAAACGTTAGAAATAAAAAATACGTAATGCATTAGATTATCTCATATTTGAGTAGGTAGTGTCAATTTTAGTTTATGGTAAGTTGAGGCACTTTTGGCTTAAAATGTTGTGATGTAGGTTATTCTAGTAAAAGTTTTAAACAAGTGTGAAAAACTTTGTTTAGTTGAGATGAAAAGGTTGAGAAAAAAATGAGAATAAAATTTATGAAAAAAATTTTTCTTTTATTGATTTATGTGATTTGTGAGAAATCAGAAAAAAATGAGGATTGATATTTGAATATTTTTTCTCCTTTAATATGACTATTACCTGAACAAAGAAAGAGAAGTATAATCGTATAAGTCAGTAAATATGAAATGTTCTTGGATGTATAGATATAAATATGTCATAATTAGATGCAGTCTTAATGAAAATAATTACCACTAATTTTGTTATAATTACACTATTTTTTAAATGATTTTTTTACTATTATTTATTATCTCTTATTCTTTATGTATAATACTTTTATTTATCTAACTATTTTCTAACATTATAAAACTATTTGAATAAAACTTTTAAAAACTTTCTTATGTTAAAAACAATAGAAAAACGGTTTTTTATTTGAACAAGAGAGCTCAACACAATAAGTGGAGCAAGAACAACAAGCAAATAAAAAAATTTTAAAAATCATAAAAAAACTTATAAATCATTTTTTTTTTGCTCCTCCTTCCTATAGTGTACTCCTAATTTTGTACTCGTGAAAACATCTCTAGCCACTCCAATCTTACTAAAACTCTGTCAATCCAATTGCAAAATCGCTAAGTGGAAATCCACTAGTTGCATATCTTCTTATATCCAATTCTTACTAAAATTCGGTTAATCAGCATCTTTTCTCCCTTCCACTTGCACAATTTCGTTGAAGTCTCCCATAGAGACTGACATAACCCGGCAATATAACTTAATTTTCTTACACAGCAAATTTTTTTTCTCTTGTATGAGTCCCATACACTAAAAAAAGCATAATTAAAATTATTTTTAACAAGATTCCTTCAACACACAACCAAAGCTCTTCTTTATAATAGCGACTCATTTTAAACATTATTTCATCCCAAATTACTAATAAACCACTTGAGGCACCCTCCAACTCAACATTATTACATCAAACTTTGTCACTACATACCTATCACTTAGTCTCAAACAAATCTAATATATTCAATTTAAATTTTTCTTGAGGTTTCTGATCTTGCTCAATTTTTCATCATCCATCAACTCTCTAATATTTCAAAAATAAAATTATTTTATTAAATTATTGTACATCCTTTTTTTTAAATTCTTAAGCCTGTAACGTCTTATTTTCTCTTTATGTTTTGTCAATCTATTAAATAGTCGTACTGGTTAAACTAATATTAAATTATTAAAAAGATAGAAATTTACGTATGATTATTTTCATGTAAACTTTAATTAAGAATTATTAGATACTAATTAAATTATTATTTAATAATTTTTAAATATCAATTTTAACTCTTTCTAATAAAAAAAATGGTAAGAAAACTACGAATAATCCACGTACTGTTAAAACCGAAAAGAAGAAACAAAGGGAGAGAAGAATTAATATTTCCACTTTGTTTCCTTTCAAAATTAAATTAAATTTTATAGCCTTTTTAAATAAAATCCAAACGTAATTGAACCTGCTATTTTCTAGTTGTCTTTCAACTATGAGAATTGAGATGAGGCAGCGGTGGGGTCTAATAATGAGTTATGAAGTGATAATCAAATTTATTACTTCCAAAAAAGGGAGTAGGTGTTATGGAGAAAGCTAAAATGAATCTTGCAACCTCATTACGAAAGCCAACCAATTATAAGCTACATCCATTTTTTTAAATTGACCAAGTTCAAATGGGGAGGCTATTTTGGACGAAATAGACCAATAACTTCTTTCAATACCTTATTGCGTTTATGAGATATCGTTATCACCAAATTATTCTATCAGTATATATAGATAAATTTTACAAATTATCTTTTATTCAATTTAAAAAAAAAACAAATAATTTCACTAATATTTTGAATAATTGAAACCGTGAGAGTAAATATATAAAATTAAAATAATATATTATTAAATTTAAAAACTGATCAAAAACTGAAATTTAAAGAACAAATAGTATTTATTAATGTGCTGCCGGCTTTTTATTTTTATTTTTTTTGTTAGGGATTAAAATATTAAAATCATATGGATTATATAATATATAGTGTTTGTTTTGTTGCATCTCTTGTTAAATAGAATTTTTATACCGGGTCTGCTACACATTCATATAATCATATAATTAAGTTGGCGCAAATTTAAATAGAGACACGCGTATTAATGAAGCGTGAAAATACGAACCCAAAAACCCCTTCATTATTGGCGCTCATTATGAAGAAACGTTACTTCTTCCAAAACACGAAACTGCTACACGAAAACACTCCATCTCTTCGAATCTCTCTCAAAATTACTCAAACTTCAGTCACGTTTTCTGCGGAAACCAATATTGGAGAAGAATCGCCACAAGGTTTCCCCACGAAGAAGCAAAAAAGAACGAAAACAGCAACAAAGACTACCAAAGGTATGATGAAAACTACTGTTCAATTGAAATCTTGCAATGTAGCGTTTCTCCTACTTGCATTTTAGGATTATTGCATTGATTTGCTTCATTTAGTAGATCAACGTAGTATGATAGCATTTTTACAGTATACCTAGTGCTTTGCATGAAGAAATACTATTCATAACAATTTAAAGTGTATAATCATTTATTCAACACATGGAGTTTGTTCGGTTCTGTACGCTTGATGTTTCTCATTAACTTGATATTTAGTGTATTCAGGGTTTAGGTTTTATTTTGGTTGAATTTTTACTGTAGAACTAGGACTTTGAATAAAATATATTCTTATTTTCATTCAATCCGTTGAATAGTGTAACTAGGCCTTTGAACTTGATTGTTACTCTATTGACTTAACTTCTATTGCATGAAGAAATACTATTCTTGATAATTGAAAGCTTATAATGATTTATTCAACACATGAATTTTATTCGGTTCTATAGGCTTGGTGATTCTCATTCACTTGATATTTAGTGTGTTCAGGGTTTAGGCTTTATTCTGATTTCATTTTTACTATATAACTAGGGCTTTGAATCAAATATGTTTTTATTTTCATTTAGTCCATTGAATAGTGTAACTAGGTCTTTGAACTTGATTATTATTCTATTTACTTAACTTCTATTGCATGAAGAAATACTATTAATTATAATTGAAAGCTTATAATTATTTATTCACCACATGGCTTTTATTTGGTTCGGTGGTCTGGGACATTTTAATTGATTTCATTAAAATATGGACGCTTGTGCTTTTCAGTGTATTAAGTAAAGTATTGACCAAATTTTTTTATTATAGCAAACAATGCTTCTTTGCATGAAGAAATGCTATTCATAAAAAATTTAAAGTGTATAATTATTTTTTTCAACACATGGATTTTATTCGGTTCTGTACGCTTGATGATTCTCATTAACTTGATATTTAGTGTATTCAGGGTTTAGGTTTTATTCTGATTGCATTTTTACTATATAACTAGGACTTTGAATAAAATATGTTCCTATTTTCATTTAGTCCATTGAATAGTGTAACCAGGACTTTAAACTTGATTGTTACTCTATTGACTTAACTTCTATTGCATGAAGAAATACTATTCTTGATAATTGAAAACTTATAATGATTTATTCAACACGTGTATTTTATTCGGTTCTGTAGGCTTGGTGATTCTCATTCACTTGATATTTAGTGTGTTCAGGGTTTAGGCTTTATTCTGATTTTATTTTTACTATATAACTAGGGCTTTGAATCAAATATGTTTTTATTTTCATTCAGTCCATTGAATAGTGTAACTAGGTCTTTTAACTTGATTGTTATTCTATTGACTTAACTTCTATTGCATGAAGAAATACTATTAATTATAATTGAAAGCTTATAATTATTTATTCACCACATGGCTTTTATTTGGTTCGGTGGTCGGGACATTTTAATTGATTTGATTAAAATATGGACGCTTGTGCTTTTCAGTGTATTAAGTAAAGTATTGACCAAAGTTTTTCATTATAGCAAACAATGCTTCTTTGCATGAAGAAATACTATTCATAAAAAATTTAAAGCGTTTAATCATTTATTCAACACATGGATTTTATTCGGTTCTGTACGCTTGATGATTCTCATTAACTTGATATTTAGTGTATTTAGGGTTTAGGTTTTATTTTGATTACAGTTTTACTATATAACTAGGGCTTTGAATAAAATATGTTCCTATTTTCATTCAGTCCATTGAATAGTGTAACTTGGACTTTGAACTTGATTGTTACTTTATTGACTTAACTTCTATTGCAATAAGAAATACTATTCTTGATAATTGAAAGTTTTATAATGATTTATTCAACACATGAATTTTATTAGGTTCTGTAGGCTTAGTGATTCTCATTCACTTGATATTTAATGTATTCAGGATTTAGGCTTTATTCTGATTTCATTTGTTGTAAGTTATTTTTCTTGTAAATTATTCAAATAATTTAGTACATGAAATGAGTTCAATTCACTGTTGATGCTTTTTTTTTAAATTTTTGTGTCCCTTTCAGGAATTAATAATTTCTTAGATGAGGGTTTACGCTGGGGCAGAACCCTGAATGGAAGATGGACTGGGAAAAGAAGCAGAGTATATCCAATTGAACGGTCAATGTACAGAGTAAGAATCTTTCTCCTCTATAGTGCTATATTTAATGTATTTTATTTTGTATACTATTAATCATTTTATACTCAATTCTTGCTTAGCTATGATTGTGGAATATACGTCATGAAATGGCTCGAAACAATTGATCCACAAAAGATCAAAAGCGAGAAGAGATATAAATATAGAGCTTGGATACAAGTAAGTACTTTCTAAATTAATAAACTTCTTTCTTTTCTTATTTCAGTAGGGTTCATTTGTTATGTAACTAATTCCTTTCAATTGAAATGTAGGAAGAGGTTGATGACTTCAGGTACCAATATGGTCCAAATCTTCTGTTGCATGAAATGAACAAAATCAGAGAGCAAGTGATTTGGGAATCTGAAGCAATAAGACTACCAAAGCCATCTGCTGCCCTCTTCAACCCTTATTGTAAATTCACATATGAGGATTTAGATAGTAAATAGGATATACTGTGATTCACTGGTTGTATTTGACAATATTTTGTTTAACTTGTTTAAAAAAGCAAACAATGCTTCTTTCAATGTATATATGTGAATATTAATGTAAATGTTAATCTATATATCTAATCTTAATATCAATACTTTTTGCAATGTATTCAATGTACTCATCTGAGATGTTAATTTATAAATCTCTTGGAACTGTCTGGCTACTGTTTTATTTCCGGTTCTCAGTGATTGCAATCAGTGTATTTACCAATATGTCAATAACACCAAAAAATACAGTGAACCAAAATTAATACACTGGCTGAACTGAAAGTTACAAACAAACTGTACAGAAATTTTGAGGGCTAATTAAAAAAAATGTTTCTATCAGTATTCAGTTTCAGAAACACCTGAACTCTCTGACAAAGCAAAATAAATTGACTATTCCATAAAGAAAAAATTGACTTTTGGAATAAAGAATTTCACAAAAAAATGACTATTAATTAAAGACTAACAAAAAAAATTATACTAATAAAAACTAAAACTCGTATAATCCTCTCTTGGATAATTCATATCTGGTGCATTGTAAAGAGTGGAGCTTGACTGAATCGATGATCCGGCGTCTAAAAGATTTAGCTACAAAAGACATAATTAATTGTATATAAGCAAAATGCACAATTGAATTTTTAGCTAATCGAAAGCAAGTCAATTTTACCTCACTTGGAGCTGTCTTTTTCTTTTTCTTCATGGCATTTGAGATCTTTTTTCCAAGTTTGATCCAAGTCTGTTCTTGGGCCGACCTCTTGTTTGACACGTGGCGGGGTTTGAAGGTCATTCACATCGTTCAGTGTCGCTTCTTCGTGGCATACCGAACTTTTTCCTTTGCTTCTCTCTTTATATTATTGCATCTCAGCCATGACCTTGTCAAACCCCTGATGCAGAATTCTGTTCAACTCCTTGGACTCGGATTCAAATTCGCATTTATTGGGCAACTGAAACACCAATTCATCGAATCTCTTAACTCTCAGCTCCATTAGAGGCTCATCTTGGCTGCTCTTGATGTGTGTGTGTGCCTCCTCTTTATGTTCTTCCTCCAGCATTCCAGTATGTATTTTGGTGCCACGTTATCCACTCGCTCAAAGCTTAGGACGCTTAGGGAATGGCAGTACAATATGTCCCTAGACTTGAACAGCAAGCACTGGCACTTTACCTCTTGTGATACTGTGTTGTAGGTGACGAAAAACTTGTTGAATGTGGAGTTGGAAACCTGCTCTATGACTTCATATATTGTTAAACATAGAGTGGAATGCATTGATCTTGTGGTATAGTTCACTTTATCTCTGAATTGAGCTTGAACTTCCCTGAACTTCTCATGGGTATATACATGCTGAAACTGTGCCTCTATTGCTGATTTTGTTGCGCACGGTATCCTAGTGTGAAAATATGCAACGTCGAACTCTGTTTGCTCTCTGCTTGCTAGGCAGTTGTCGTATTGCTTCACGAATTGTCTCAAGGAGCTATTCCGTGTAATGAACTTGTTGACAAATGAATGCATACTCTCACTTCCTTGTGTGCTTCTCATCTTGGTCCAGAAATGGTGATCCAAGTAAACTGGAATCCATATATGCCGATCCTCATACAGTTTTGAAAACCCACAAAGTGTGGTGAACTGAAAACAGTGTATGTTTTGAAAAAACAAAGGTATGGGCATGAAAATAATTCGAATTGAAACCTCAATTACCTGAAAGCCACTTGTTGCCTCCGAGGCCATACTTTGTGAGGAAATCATTCCAGTTTCTGTCAAATGTGTCTTTTGTGTACGAGCTCCAAATAACATGGCTCACGAGCGGTGAATTGTTTTTGGCATGCATAGCTCAATTAACCTTTGAATCGATGTGCATTGATTGGTAAGAATGCCTTTTGGTGCCTTTCCTCCCATGTAACGTAGCCAACACTCAAATAGCCATTTGAATGATTGAATGTCCTCATTTTTTATCAGCGCACATCCGAGAAGTGTCGACTGGCCATGGTGATTCACGCCAATAAAAGAACCTAAAACAAAATTGTACCTGCATAAATAAGCGCACCCAGACCATGGTGAACCAAAAGATATACATTCAAAGAACATGAAAATATATGTCACTGAACAAAATACCTGTTTGTATTATAGGTGGTGTCAAATGAAACCACGTCTCCGAAATACTCAAATGCAGCCTTGCTTCTTGCATCGGCCCAGAATGCATGTTTAATGCAGCGATCGCCTTCAAGGTTGAGCTCAAAGAAGAAATTTTGGTTCTTCTCTTTCATTCTTAGTAAGTACTTCCCAAATTCTTTGGCATCATCTTCTTTGAAAATATTTTGTACTTCCCTTGTGATGTAATTTCTCATGTCTTTTTCTATAAAACCTAGTTCACGGTGGCTGCCAGCTCCTGCCATAAATGATTGGTAAGTTTTGCTCGATCTGGTTCCAGCTTCCTCGTGGGTTTCAATGGTGTGATGCACAAACATGCTAAGCTCCCTGTGTTGTTTGAGCATCTCTGCCCGTTCTGGACAGCAAGGATGTGAGTGATTCAGAACAACTTTGGAAATTGTCCAAAGACCGACGTCCTTCAGAGTTGGAGATATCTTGGATTTCCACCTCCCATCTCTGGTATATACAATTAGTTGATTCTTAATTTTGTCTCGATCTTGAGTCGTGTTCCCTATTTTGGTAGAAAAACCGATAAGTTTGGAATAATGTTTATAGAACTTTGCCGCTTCTTCGAGTGTCTCAAAAACCATCCCCACCTTTGGCAGAAATCTTTTGTCTACAACACAACTGGTCTGCACGGTGAACCAAAAATGTCATTAACGGTAAAACAATTCTATAATACTTACCGAACCGAAAGGTTACTCACAGTAAACGAAAGATAATCGATTATACAAAACCAAATTCGAAACAACTCTGTCTATAATTTAGATATTATCAATTCAATTCAATTCAGATTCAGATCACCTCTGTTCATTCAATTCAATTCAATTCAAATAAAATTAGCAACTGCATTCCATTGAATTCGATTCAAAATTCAATAATCCAAACCTTATCAAATTGATGCGTTTCGGAAGAATAATCCAAATCGCACTCATTCAACTGATTTGAAGTTGATTCATTCATTGTTTTAATTTAAAAGTCCAGATCGAAGAAAAAAACAAAGAAGAAGAAGAAGAAGAACGACGAAGCTAATTACGGCAAAGTTAATCCAGATCCATAATGCAGAGAACAAGGAATTTTATTAGGTTGAAGAAGAAGAAGAAGAAGAAGAAGAAGAAGACGACGAACAGAGAAGAAGAAGAAGAACGAAAACGCAAGAAGAGAACAATGTTTACGTTAAGAAATGCTTACGTTCAAAAAAGTTTATCACGCAGAAAAGATTTACGTTATATGAGGCACGTGTATAACAAACAACTGTAGGGTGGGAGAACGCGCGTGTGAAGGAAGTTACTTGGATAACATCCATGTATTTTTTACATGGATGTAGAACTTTTCCGTTTTTATATATAATTTAATGTTAAGGAGTGTGTGTAAAAAATATAACTTAAATATTCTTGGCATACTTCTGAAGGCATGGAGAGAAGGTTTTGCTTGCCTTCGACGTATTTCACAATTCGAATCAAACCCCTCTAAAATAAAAATGTTAATAAAATAACAAAATGACATTTTAATTATTTTTAATTTAAGATAATAAAACTTTCAAATGATAAAAATTATAAATTTAAAAGTGATTAAAACATTATTATTTAAAAGTGATTAAAAACATTATTTTACTACCTCATCAACACATATAAAAATATAAAATATCTCCATAGTCTCATTTATAACTTTTATAAACAATATAATCAAACTAAATTCACATATATAATCAAATTTTATGAAAAGTATAATAAAATTCCATTAATAATATAATTAAATAGATTCATATTTATAATCAAAATATGACTAAAAGTACAAAATACATTGGTGGCCATTTTTTTTTTATCTCATTGAAAAGTTTGATTAATCTGCTAATTAATTACTCTATGAAAAAAATATTATATATAAACATGTATAAATATACATAAATATATACTAGCTAATATTTAGTATTTATAGAGTATTTCTATTGTTTAAAAATAATTGTTGCTTTATTTAACTTTTTTTATATATTAAAAAAATTAATGTGTTAAGATCTATTTTGCATCTAACCACATTAATTTTTTAATATATCTAAAAAGTCAAAATTAAAAGATAATTATTTAGAACTAGATAAGTATTTGTTATGTACACACATTTCAAATAATTAGCAAACATTATAGCAAAAATGCTAGTTGATGTCAAAGGTAATTAAGCATAGAAAAAACACGTTTTCCCCTATTTTTTAATTTCGTGCCCTTATATTTAATAAGAAAATTTGGTATAAAGAAATCTTGCAAGATTATCGACAAGTTAGTTAGATTAATCTATATATATATATATATATATATATATATAGAGAGAGAGAGAGAGAGAGAGAGAGAATTTAATGATTATATTTTTCAATTTCAACATGCGATGAGGGCTGATGACTTATATATGAATAAATATTTCTCTATTATCGTCAAAATGTACTCTCATTACATTATGAATAGGTTGAGGAGGCGAAGGCCTAGTCAAGTTGTGCTGTATTTGAAATAATTGTGCTAATCCATTAATAGGTAGAATGATGTCATCAGTTACATGCATGCGTAGTTAGATCAACTACTTCGAAAACTAAAAAAATTGATAAAAATATATATCATCAGGCGTTGCTTCAACGAACTTCTTGTCACGTTTTAATGAAACTTGAATATTCAATAATACTTGCAAAGTATATGCAATGTGAAAAAAAAAAAAAAAAGAAAAAAGAAATCGTGACATTGTGATGTTACATTTTCCTACGTTTACTATATGTTTTGTGGATTTATCGATTTTTAGCAAATCGATGGTAGTTTGATTCTAATGGTTTAATAATGAAATCTATTCTTCTTTTGAATGTTTCAATTTTCTATAAGTGCATCAAAGTGTCTTCGATTAGACGGGAATCGAAGTGAAACATGAATCGAAATTTATAAAAGAATAAAAGAAATGCAAAGTCAAGTTTTCGAAAAGAAAATTAACTGAATTCGAAAAGGTTACGTTGAAATTTAAACAAAGCAATAAAGGTACCTTCGACTGAATCAAAGGGCTTTGACTTGAAAAAATAAATTTACTCAAATGTAAATTGGACATGGAAATTAAAGAGTGCTTGAAAGATAAATTGACTTAAAAGATAAACTTGCTTGAAAGATAAAGTTTATTGGAATTTTAAATAAAAGATAAAGACAAATGGAAGGAACCCTACAGATAATTGACTCGAGGCAAACAGAAAGTCGCTGGAATGTGAGAGTGCGTGAGTAATTTCTGAAACGAAGTTCCAACCTTTATTCCCTAAAACTTTCTAGTATTATAATCTACCTCTGTAACTGACAATAAATTACAAAATGCAATCTTGAATGCACCCTCATTGGTAACCGTTCCCGCCCTTTAGCTGATAAACGCTTACTCATAAATTCCTCACGTGGTAAATGCCTTCAACTTCTCCACTTACGTAACCGCTGGATCCATTTTTTGAAATAACCCATTCGATTACTTCTTTCGAATACTTGACCGATTAGTCGTGTTCAATTCAATATAATGTTTCGGAATCGAATCCGCGTCGGGTACCTCCAGCCAATACTTGCACGTGCATCTTTTCGAGAACTACTTGTATCTTCGACTTCTTTACTACTTCGAACCAACTTACTTTAATCGAAAATATTTTTCGATCAACAAATTGCCCCTTGGATTAATGTGTTTGCCTTCGATAACATTATTGAAAGATGAAACACTTAATCCAAATTCAAATTTCAATCTCTTAAATCAGTAATAATTATCATTTAACTTCCCCATTAATACTGATCCACTCGACATGTTTCTCGAGACTTACGCTTTCTCTTTCCACCACTTCGCCTTCTCGCAAAGTTACCTCTTTTTGCATTCCTTCTGCGATAACGGCTACAGTAACACTTCCTTTAAATTCGACATTTTCGCCTTTGTTCAAATTTTGTTGAACCCTTGCTCTCTGAATTCCTCTTGCACCAGTCTTTCTTACATAACCTTTAACCTTTCAAACTTCCTTTTTTCACTGTTTTGCAATGGCCACTTCCTCTTCTCACGCTGCTGCCCAAGACAAGGGTAAAGGTCCCGAGGTAGCACCACCAGCTCCACCAGCCCTTCATGTACTGAATCAAGTCAATGATGAAGTCATTGATGATCCACAACATCAAATTAATGATACTAGAATCCTGATCCCTTTCACGGTAGATGAAGATACTCATTGTTTCCTTGGGCCTGTCGAATCCCTGGCGAGGGCGAGTAAGAAATTACCTTTCTTTCCCAATGCTCAGGAGGAAGATTTGTTGATAAACCAAGCCATCGACATCTCTTTCTTCATTAATCAGAAACCTTTCAGGAATAATCCGAAGATTAATCCTTGAGGTACCGACTTCAAGGCCTGGCTTTAACGCCTTGCTCCTACAAAAAGTGCTGCTTGGGGAGCTCTGGGTATTCAGGAACTCCAAAAGCTCTCTCACTTTTCACCTTCAACGCTTCCTTAGATGATTGGAGCTGTAACCTGTTTCTGGAACATGACAACCAATAATTTTCACTTCCCTTGTGGAATGATTGGTATGTCTCTCTTGAATGTGGCTGCTATTACAGGGCTTCCCATAAATCCTCCAGACTACACTCCGGACATGCAATCCAAACGCCACTACAACATTACCTCAACCAGTTCTTATAATGACTTTATTGCTCATCACATGGGCAAGGAGGGCACTGTTGTCATAGATGACGAGCACGTAGCCTTTTTATTTTATTGGCTCAATGCCATCATTTTCTGTTCCCGTAGTGTTCAGATGTCAAAGTTCTTCCTTCCTTTGGCTGCTCTGATTCACAAAGGAAATACCCTTAATTTGGCCAAGCTTCTTCTAGGGCATGTTTTTGAAGAGATTGGTCAATTTGTACATTGTCTTCGAAACAATTGTCTGACCAGTACTAGCGGCCTCCTTTGGATTTTCCAACTATGGCTTAACGTCATTTTTGAAAAGTATATGACAAAACTTGGAGGTGGTGCTACTGACAAACAACACATTGAAGGCTTCTGATTAGCTGACTACAAGCCAAACTTTCCAGGCACCCAATCGGATGAAGATCGATTTTGGGCTGTTTTTTCTCTCTTCCACTCTTGTAAAAAATTTTATAATGACAACCTCAATTTCACCCCCTTTTTGCGTCAAAATTGTGATCCTGCATGGCTTGATCTCTTGCTTTTCCCACATGATACTAAGGAAAACGAACTAGCTAATCGAAATTGAAAAATTTTACTAGCTGTTCAAGTAATCCCTACAGTTACCCCAGCACAAAAATGAAAAATTCAAGGTGACCCTGTACGTACCTCACTGCACAGCCAGGCAATTGGGATTTTCACAGGCCATTCTAACATCTCTTCCTCGAAACAACAAACTATTTTGCCACATTACTCTGACTTCTCAAAGTGAACTTGATTTCCTCCTCTTAACAAATCACCAACAAAGGGAACATTTCAATTTCCTTGTTTATGACCACAGTTCATACATCACCAAGTCTTGTCTCGAATGGTGGACTGCTTACTACTCTAGGTACAGTCGTACTTTAGAGGAAATTCAGCAATCTGCCATTCAAACAGACCCTGCTGCTAAAGGTTCTCCCAAAAAGTCTCAAAAAAGAAAAACTGACACCACAGTCTCTTCTCAACAACCACACACAAAAGCTCAAGAACTCCTACCAGAACTTCCAGAAGGGTAACTACTTTTACACATACCCATGCACTTCGAATTAAGAATATTTCAAAAATCATTTTTGCTTAACAATCCTTGATTTTGATTTTTTTTATCAGTTACGATTACAACCATTAAGTGAGAGCTCTGATGGAAGTGAGCAAACCATCCGGAACATTCTCGCTGCTTCCTCTCAATCAGAGGATACAGCCGATTCGGACCCTAGTCCTCTGTTAATTCAAAGGCCAAGACACATTCTGGTAATATTATCATTTCCACAAATATTTCATTTAAGTTAGAATAAATCTTAACATATAACTGTGTACCTTCTATATCATCCTGCCACTGCTGCTCACTCAATCACATCTCCTTTGACATCTGATCAACCACTTCTGCAACAACACCATGATCTGGGACATTCCATATCTCATGATTTGATCCAAGCTACGGTGTCTGTTGAACCACTACATGTTGCTTTTCCACCGCCCACTGGAACACCGGTAATTGATTTAACAACAGACCCATCACAACATTCTCCAACACAAACTCAAATCCTTGGTCCAACCTCTCCAAACAACCAGGCTGCACTTTCTACTGAAAACCAAGTAACCCCAGACTCTGATTCTGTCTCTCGACTCGTTGAGACTACTAATTCAGACTCGCCTCGATCCAGAGTCTTAGAAACTCCTCAAGGATTCTCCAGTCCCCCTCAATAGGTTGAATTTCAAACTCCTCCTGGTCAAGGATATGAAAACTTGGGCACTTTTACCACACCTACAAGTGCTACCTTAGTCAACCTGGTTTCCATCATAAATCGAGTTATCCAAGAAGACGAAGTGTTTGTCCCTGCACCAATACCTCCTAGACCTTCTTCATCTAGTCCTCTATTCGAGTTGGATGTTGATACTCGAGAACAGCTTCGGTCACTTCTTAAACTCTTGGATCATCCACCTGCTGCATGGATCAAGGATACCCTTCTCAACCAGCTTTTATCTGATCTTTTGAATTCTACCTTTGAACTTCTATCTTCTACTCCGTATTCTGCCATTATCCAATAATTCAAACAACTTGCCAACAACAGCATAGCTTTTCAAAATAAACTTCAAGAGATCGAAAATGAGGAAGCTAAGATCAAAACTGAAGTAGAAGATTGTGCTTCCACTCTTCAACCGAAGAAAGCTTCCCGTGAAGAATTCGATCTAAGAATATCTCAAGCGATTTCCATTCAAGCTTTTGATGACAAAGAAGAGATAAGACTTAAAATAGAATTGGTCCAAATCAATGAAAAGCTTGCCAAAGTGCGTGAAAGATGGACTAAAATAGTCGTACCTCTGACTACCGCCCAGCAAGAACAACAGCAAATCATTCAAGAAATTGTTTCTATTGAGACCAAGTAAGAAGAATATGTGAAACAACTTGACAAGGTCCAATATGAAAACTTCAAGCATGATGGGTCGCTTTCAACTTTGGACAACAACAGGGCAAAGTTACGCTCAGACTTGGCAAGACTTTTGGCATCTTATACCTCTTAGATTTCGGTATCAATTTTAGTATTTGTAATAATTTTACTTTCTTTCAAACTTATGCACCTCGACTTTAATTTGGAAAACAAAAATATTGCTTTAAGTATTTTCCATTAATCGAATCAATTATATTTCCCGATTCGATATCTTTTATCTGATATGCATTTCCCGAATACAATCCTATCACTTGGAAAGGACCCTCCCAAGTATAGGACCATTTGCCAAGAAATTTCGATTTTTTTTCCATTGGAAAAATGACTTTTAAAACTAATTCACCTATACTGAAATACTTTTCTCGCATTCGACGATTATAACTTCGAGCAACACCTTTTTTCTGTCAAATCATATTCTCAAGTGCCAAAATTTACTCTGAATCTAATTCATTTAACTCATCAAATATTGCATTCCAGTAGTCATCAACTGGTAAATCATTCTGTTTTGATACTCTCAAATTATTCAAATTAATCTCTATTGGTAGCATTGCATCATGGCCATAAACCAGTTTATAGGGCGAAGTACTTGTTGAACCCCTTGGCGAATTTTGATAAGCCCACAACACTTGGCTTAAAGTTTCATGCCACATTCGGGATTTATTCCCGATATGCTTCTTGATTCAAACTTATCAAGATCTTATTTGCTGCCTCTACTAGCCCATTAGCTTATGAATAATAAGGAGTTAAGGTAACCATATTGATATTCCTCGAGGCTGCAAAATTTTTAATTCGCTGACCAGTAAACATAGTTCCTTAATCAGTGCTCAATGTTTGAGGAATTCCAAATCGATGGATAATATGTTCCTCAATGAAGTCTATTATTTCATTTTGACCAACTTCTATTAGGGGAACTGCTTCAACCCACTTTGTAAAATAATCGATTGAACCAAAATAAATTTATGCTATTTCGATGAAGGAGAGTGAATTAACCCAATCAGATCCAAAGCCCAACCTCTAACTGGCCATGGTTTTATTATCGAATGCAACTCAAACGCTGGAATCTGTTGCATCGAACCATGTTTATGGCATTCCTGACATGCCTTTGTATAATCGATACAATCTTTTATCATAGATGGCCAATATACATGATTGCGATATAACACCCACTTCATCTTCTTTCCAGCCTGATGGGCGCCACATATCCCATTATGGACTTCACCCAAAGCAATACTTTGATCATTTAGGCCTAAACATCTCGACAAACTTCATTCGATTCCTTTCTTATACAATTCATCGACCGTTAAGACAAAACTCATCGCCTACAATTTTATTTTTCTTTCAACTGAGGTACTGGGATTTTTCAAATACTCAGCAATGGTCTTCCAATCATCATCTTCCCATTCATCTATGCACAAAGCCTCTCTTTCATTTGCAGGCACTAATATTTGATGGATACTAGCCAATTTTTTAAGAGTTTCCGAACTGATTATATATCTCGAAGCAATTTGGGCTAATTCATTAGCAATTTCATTATGAATCCTTGGAATGTGAACCAAGGAAACTTTTTGAAAGGAGGTTAACAACTCCCAAGCAGTTGTTAAATACTTTTGCAACTTCTCATTATTGCATTTAAACTCCTTCGTCAATTGCTTCAAAACCATCTGGGAATCCCCTAATATCTGGACTTCCAAAGCCCCTTTACTAATTAATATTTCAAGACCCAGAATCAAAGCTTCGTACTCTGCCATATTATTCGAGTAAGGATATTTTAATTCAAATAGAAATTCTGATGGAATCCCTTCTGGTGAAATAATAAGAATTCCAACTCCTGCACCATCTTTGTGCTTCGATCCATCAAAATATAACTTCCAATAATCGACTTCAACGTCGATTATATTTGCCCCCTGGTCATTCAGATTATTCGAATTATCAACAAGAAAATCTGCAATGACCTATCCTTTTATAGCTTTAGCCGGGAGATATTGCAAATCAAACTCTGTCAATGCTAGCATCCGTTTCGCTAAACGTCCTTGTACATTGGGAAACTTAACATATATTTGATGAGATCAGTTTGTGCTAATAACCTTCACCAATTTAGCCACCATATAACATTTTAATTTTAGACAAGCATAGTATAAAGACAGACATAACTTCTCTATAGGGGAATATCTTGTCTCGATATTAGTTAAAACTCGACTAAGGCAATAAACAGCCTGTTCATGCCCATTTTCATCATCTTGGGATAACATGCATCCAATTGTGTTTATGGACGCCGCAATATATAATTTTAATGGCTCATGTGGGCGAACGTTTGCCATAATCGGAGCCTTTGATAAATAAGCCTTAATCGAATCAAATGCTAATTGATGCTCATTTGTCCATTCGAACTGTGAGTCATTCTTTAATTTCACTAATGGTGCGAATACTCGAGTTCGATCAGAAAGATTTGAAATGAACCTTCTAAGGTAATTTACCTTTCCTAGGAAGGACTGCACTTCTTTTTTCGATTTGGGTGTGGATAAAGCCAATATTGCATCTTCTTTATTCTTATCGATTGTAATTCCCTTTTTCTGGATAACAAAACCCAAGAAGTTTCCAGCCGACACCCTGATGAGCGGATATTTTATACGCTTTTTGGGGTTAATTTCATATAGCTTTTAGTATGTTTTAGTTAGTTTTTAGTTTATTTTCATTAGTTTTTAGGAAAAATTCATATTTCTGGACTTTACTATGAGTTGTGTGTTTTTCTGTAATTTCATGTATTTTTCTGGCTGAAATTGAGGGAGCTGAGCAAAAATCTGATTCAGGCTGAAAAAGGACTGCTGATGCTGTTGGATTCTGACCTCCCTGCACTCAAAGTAGATTTTCTGGAGCTACAGAACTCGAAATGGCGTGCTTCCAATTGCGTTGGAAAGTAGACATCCAGGGCTTTCCATAAATATATAATAGTCCATACTTTGCTCAAGGATAAACGACGTAAACTGGCGTTCATTGCCAGTTCTCTGCCCAATTCTGGCGTCCAGCGCCAGAAAAGGATTAAAAGTTGGAGTTCAATGCCAGAAATGGATCCAAACCTGGCGTTGAACGCCCAAAATGACCTTGTGCACGTGAATTGCTTAAATCTCAGCCCCAGCACACACCAAGTGGGCCCCAGAAGTGGATCTCTGCACCATCTATCATAGTCTACTCACTTTTTGTAAACCTAGGCTACTAGTTTAGTATTTAAACAACTTTTAGAGACTTATTTTGGATATCATGACATTTTAGATCTGAATTTTGTACTCTTTGACAGCATGAGTCTCTAAACTCCATTGTTGGGGGTGAGGAGCTCTGCTGTGTCTCGATGAATTAATGCAAGTATTTCTGTTTTCCATTCAAACACGCTTGTTCCTATCTAAGATGTTCATTCGCGCTTAACTGTGATGAAGGTGATGATCCATGACACTCATCACCTTCCTCAAACCATGAACGTGTGCCTGACAACCACCTCCGTTCTATATCCGATTGAATGAGTATCTCTTAGATCTCTTAATTAGAATCTTCGTGGTATAAGCTAGAACTGATGGCGGCATTCATGAGAATCCGGAAAGTCTAAACCTTGTCTGTGGTATTCCGAGTAGGATTCAATGATCGAATGACTGTGACGAGCTTCAAACTCGCGAGTGCTGGGCGTTAGTGACAGACGCAAAAGGACGAAGAATCCTATTCCAGTATGATCGAGAACCGACAGATGATTAGCCGTGCTGTGACAGAGCATGTGAGCATATTCTTCACTGAGAGGATGGGATGTAGCCATTGACGACGGTGACCCCCTACATACAGCTTGCCATAGGAGGACGTGCGTGCGTGAATCAGAAGACAGAGGAAAGCAGAGATTCAGAAAACAAAGCATCTCCAAAACTCCAACATATTCTTCATTACTGCATAACAAGTAACCTTTAATCCATGCTCTCTTGTTTATTCGCAATTCAACTGATAAACATAATTGACTTCCTAACTAAGATTTACAAAGTAACCATAGATTGCTTCAAACCAACAATCTCCGTGGGATTCGACCCTTACTCACGTAAGGTATTACTTGGACGACCCAGTGCACTTGCTGGTTAGTGGTACGAGTTATGAGAAGTGTGATTCACAATTTGTGCACCAAGTTTTTGGCGCCGTTGCCGGGGATTGTTCGTGTTTGGACAACTAACGGTTTATTTTGTTGCTTAGATTAGGAAAATTTTCTCTTTTTGTTTAGAGTCTCGTATTATTGTCGTGTTAAAATTTTAGAATCCTTATTTTCTTATTAAAACCTTTTTCAAAAATAATTTTTCTGTTAAATCCTGTGCCAAACTTTAAGTTTGGTGTTTTCTTGTTGATTTTTCTTAAAATTTTCGAAAATTTATTTTGGTTTTCTAAAAATTTTAAGTTTGGTGTTCTTCCTTCATGTTCTTGTGTTCTTGTGAGTCTTCAAAGTGTTCTTGAGTTTTCCTTGTGTCCTGATCTTAAAATTTTTAAGTTTGGTGTTCCTTAGTGTTTTCCCTCCAAAATTTTCGAAAATAAGGAGCATTAGATCTAAAAATTTTAAATCTTGTGCTATCTTATTATTTTTCTCCTTCCTCTTAAAAATCAAAAATATATTTTCTCTCTATTTTAAAAGCAAATTTTTGAAATCTATTTCTAAAATTCAGATTTTTATTTCAAAATTTAAAACCTTTTTCAAAAATCATCATATCCTTTTCAAAATCTTCTAACCACTTTCTCTCTCCTCAATTTTTTCGAAAATCTTTCACTCATTTTTATTTATTTTATTTTGATTTGTTTTGTTTTCAAAATAAATAAATAAATAAATAAATAAAAATATTTTTCCTATTTTACATCATCTCCCTTTCTTCATCATGGACCTAAGCGGAAATGAACAGTCCAAGAGGACTCTGGGGTCATATTCTAACCCCTCTACTGCTTCATATGGGAGTAGTATCTGCATACCCTCCATTGGAGTCAGTAGCTTTGAGTTGAATCCTCAGCTCATTATCATGGTGCAGCAAAATTGCCAGTATTCCGGTCTTCCACAGGAAGAACCTACAGAGTTTCTGGCACAGTTTTTACAAATTGCTGACACAGTACATGATAAGGAAATAGATCAGGATGCCTACAGACTATTACTGTTTCCATTTGCTGTGAAAGATCAAGCTAAGAGGTGGTTAAATAACCAACCTAAGACCAGCATAAGGACATGGAAACAGCTGACAGAAAAATTCCTAAATCAATACTTTCCCCCAAAACGGATGACACAGCTAAGGCTGGACATCTAAGGCTTTAAACAAGGAGATAATGAATCTCTTTATGATGCCTGGGAGAGATACAGAGAGATGCTAAGAAAATGCCCCTCTGAAATGTTTTCAGAGTGGGTTCAGTTAGACATCTTCTATTATGGGCTTGCTGAAGGAGCTCAGATGTCTCTAGATTACTCAGCTGGTGGATCTATCTACATGAGAAAGACAATTGAAGAGGCTCAAGAGCTCATTGATACAGTTGCCAGGAATCAGCATCTGTACCTAAGCAGTGACCCTTCCATGAAAGAAGAGGTTAAAACAGCAACTGCTGAACTCAGTCCTGTAAAACAAGCTGCTGAATTCAATCAGCAATTGGACTTTCTAACAAAGCAGTTAGCCGAATTCAAAGATAGACTACAAGAGACAAGGATGGCTAATATACATATGGACGAACAGTTTAAGCAAACAAAGCAGCAGCTGTCAAGGCAAATAACAGAAGAATGCCAAGCAGTTCAACTAAGAAGTGGGAAAACATTAAATACCCCACCTCAAGGCAGCAAAAAGCCAAGAAATGAGCAAACCACCCAAGATTCACCTGAGGACAGTAAGAGCCCAGGGAAAAATAATTTTGGCGCTAAAACGCCAGAAAATTGGTGGAAGGCTGGCGCTGAACGCCCAGACCATGGCCAAAACTAGCATTCAACGTCAGAAACAAAGCAGGATTGGCGTTCAACGCCAGAAATGGGCAAGGATCTGGCGTTGAACGCCCAAAATGGGCAGAATCTGGCGCTGAACGCCCAAAATAGGCACAATTCTGGCGTTCAGACGCCAGGAATAGAGAAGGAGTTGGCATCTAACGTTACTCCAGTCTCTAACTCTGGCACTCAATTGCCAGTGAGGGATCAGACATACACAAATGCTGAAAGCAACCCCTCTAAAAAGGCTTCTTCAACCACTTCTGTAGTTAATAAACCTACAACAACTAAGGTTGAAGAATATAAAGCCAAGATACCTTATCCTCAAAAACTCCGAAAAGAGGAGCAGGATAAGCAATTTGCTCGCTTTGCAGATTACCTCAGGACTCTTGAAATAAAGATTCCTTTTGCAGAAGCACTTGAGCAAATACCTTCTTATGCCAAGTTCATGAAAGAGATCTTGAGTCATAAAAAGGATTAGAGAGAAACAGAAAGAGTTCTCCTCACTGAAGAATGCAGTGCAGTCATTTTGAAGAGCTTTCCTGAAAAGCTTAAAGACCCTGGGAGTTTTCTGATACCATGCATATTAGAAGATAATTGCACCAAGACAGCTTTATGCGATCTTGGGGCAAGCATCAACCTAATACCTGCATCCACTATCAGAAAGCTTGGCTTAACTGAAGAAGTTAAACCAACCCGGATATGTCTCCAACTTGCTGATGGTTCCACTAAATACCCATCAGGGGTGATTGAAGACATGATTGTCAGAGTTGGGCCATTCGCCTTTCCCACTGACTTTGTTGTGCTGGAAATGGAGGAGCACAAGAGTGCTACTCTCATTCTAGGAAGACCCTTCCTAGCAACTGAACGATCCCTCATTGACGTCCAACAGGGGGAAATAACCTTGAGAGTCAATGATGATGAATTCAAGTTGAACGCTGTCAAAGCCATGCAGCATCCAGACCCATCAAAAGACTGCATGAAAGTTGATCTTATTGACTCTTTGGTAGAAGAGATCAACATGGCTGAGAGTCTTGAATCAGAGTTGGAAAACATCTTTAAAGATGTTCAGCCTGATTTAGAGGATTCAGAGGACATGAAAGAGCCTCTGAAATTTCTTCTGGAAGAGGAAAAACCTCCTAAACCCGAGCTCAAGCCATTACCACCATCCTTAAAATATGCGTTTCTGGGAGAAGGTGACACTTTTCCAGTGATCATAAGCTCTGCTTTAAATTCACAGGAAGAGGAGGCACTTATTCAAGTGCTAAGGACACACAAGACAGCTCTTGGGTGGTCCATAGGTGACCTTAAGGGCATAAGCCCAGCTAGATGCATGCACAAAATCTTATTGGAGGATAATGCCAAACCAGTGGTTCAACCACAGAGGCGGCTAAATCCAGCCATGAAAGAAGTGGTGCAGAAAGAGGTCACCAAATTACTAGAGGCTGGGATTATTTATCCTATTTCTGATAGTCCCTGGGTGAGCCCTGTCCAAGTCGTACCAAAAAAGGGAGGCATGACAGTGATTCATAATGAAAAAAATGAACTGGTTCCTACAAGAACAGTTACAGGGTGGCGCATGTGTATTGACTACAGAAGGCTCAATACAGCCACCAGAAAGGATCATTTTCCTTTACCATTCGTAGACCAGATGCTAGAAAGACTAGCAGGTCATGATTATTACTGCTTTTTGGATGGCTACTCAGGCTATAACCAGATTGCAGTAGATCCCCAGGATCAAGAGAAAACAGCATTCACATGTCCATCTGGAGTGTTTGCTTATAGAAGGATGCCATTTGGGCTATGTAATGCGCCTGCAACCTTCCAGAGATGCATGCTCTCTATTTTCTCTGATATGGTGGAAATATTTCTGGAAGTCTTCATGGATGACTTCTCAGTATATGGAGACTCATTCAGCTCCTGTCTTGATCACCTGAAACTTGTTCTGAAAAGATGCCAAGAGACCAACCTAGTTTTAAACTGGGAAAAATGTCACTTCATGGTGACTGAAGGGATTGTTCTTGGGCATAAAATCTCAAACAAGGGAATAGAGGTGGATCAAGCAAAAATAGAGGTAATTGAAAAATTACCACCACCTGCCAATGTTAAGGCAATCAGAAGCTTTCTGGGGCATGCAAGATTCTATAGGAGGTTTATAAAGGATTTTTCAAAAATCACAAAACCTCTAAGCAATCTGCTAGCTGCTGACATGCCATTTGTGTTTGACACAGAGTGCCTGCAGGCGTTTGTAACGCTGAAAGCTAAGCTGGTCACAGCACCAGTTATTTCTGCACCAGACTGGACATTACCATTTGAGCTAATGTGTGATGCCAGTGATCACGCCATTGGTGCAGTACTGGGACAGAGGCATGACAAGCTTCTGCATGTCATTTATTATGCTAGCCGCGTTTTAAATGATGCCCAGAAAAATTACACAACCACAGAAAAAGAATTGCTTGCAGTGGTTTATGCCGTTGACGAGTTCAGATCATACTTAGTAGGATCAAAGGTGATTGTGTATACTGACCATGCTGCTCTTAAATATCTACTCACAAAGCAGGATTCAAAACCCAGGCTCATCAGATGGGTGTTACTTCTGCAAGAGTTTGATATAGAAATAAGAGACAGAAAAGGGACAGAGAATCAAGTGGCTGATCATCTGTCCCGGATAGAGCCAGTAGAAGGGACGCCCCTCCCCTCTCTTGAGATCTCTGAGACTTTTCCAGATGAGCATTTATTTGCCATTCAGGAAACACCATGGTTTGCCGATATTGCAAACTATAAAGCTGCAAGGTTCATACCCAAGGAGTACAACAGGATACAAAAGAAAAAATTAATTACTGATGCAAAGTACTACTTGTGGGATGAACCTTATCTCTTTAAGAGATGTGCAGACGGAATAATCCGTAGGTGTGTGCCTAGAGAAGAAGCACAGAGGATCCTGTGGCATTGCCACGGATCTCAGTATGGGGGCCATTTCGGAGGTGAGCGAACAGCCACCAAGGTCCTCCAATGTGGCTTCTATTGGCCCACACTCTATAAAGATTTCCGAGAGTTTGTACGTAACTGTGACAGTTGCCAAAGAGCTGGCAATCTGCCTCATGGTTACGCCATGCCTCAACAAGGAATCTTGGAGATTGAGTTGTTTGACGTATGGGGAATTGACTTCATGGGACCTTTCCCACCATCATACTCAAACACTTATATTCTGGTGGCAGTTGATTATGTATCAAAATGGGTTGAGGCCATTGCCACACCCACCAATGATACTAAAACAGTGCTGAAGTTCCTCCAGAAACATATCTTTAGCAGGTTCGGTGTCCCTAGAGTACTAATCAGTGATGGGGGCACCCACTTCTGCAATAAACAGCTTTACTCTGCCATGGTTCGGTATGGGATTCGCCACAAGGTGGCTACTCCATATCATCCACAAACTAATGGGCAAGCTGAAGTCTCTAACAGAGAATTAAAGAGAATCCTGGAACGGACAGTAAATACCCGTAGAAAGGATTGGGCACGGAGCTTAGATGATGCTCTGTGGGCTTACAGAACAGCATTCAAGACCCCTATAGGGACCTCTCCATACCAACTCGTGTATGGTAAGGCATGTCACCTGCCCGTGGAACTGGAACATAAGGCCTACTGGGCAACCAGATTCCTAAACTTTGGTGCCCAATTAGCAGGAGAAAAACGATTGCTCCAGCTAAATGAGCTAGAGGAATTCAGATTCACAGCTTTCGAAAATGCCAAGCTTTATAAAGAAAAATAAAAAAAGTGGCATGACAGAAAGTTGTCATCTAGAATCTTTGAACCAGGACAGAAGGTTCTGTTGTTTAACTCTAGACTCAGGCTATTCCCCGGGAAACTGAAATCCCGGTGGAGGGGACCATACGTGATTACAAGTGTATCACCATATGGTTATGTGGAGCTTCAAGTTATTGATTCTGATAAGAAGTTCATTGTCAATAGACAGAGAATCAAGCATTATCTTGAAGGCAACATTGAGCAAGAATGCTCAAGGCTGAAGCTAGATTAAAAGCTCAGCAAGGTCCAGCTAAAGACAATAAAGAATCGCTTGCTGGGAGGCAACCCAGCCATGGGGCAACAATCCTCTAAGCATTTTGCCCTATTTTTATTTTTATTTGTTTATATAAGTTCACTGACACTAAGGTGAGGAATCATTTGTATAAGTCCACAGAGTTACAGAAGGACTCGGCATACAAAACAGAGAAAAAGAGCTCACTGGCAAGAAAACGCCAGTAAAAGTGTATTTTGGGCGTTCAACGCCCAAAATGGGCATCCACTGGGCGTTGAACGCCAGTAATGGTAGCAATCTGGGCGTTCAACGCCAGAAATGGGCACCCACTGGGCGTTGAACGCCAGTAATGGTAGCAGCTGGGCGTTGAACGCCTAGGAGAGCAGTATTTGGGCGTTCAAACGCCAGGATGGCAGGGAGGAGACAAAACTCATTTTTATTCAAATTTTTTCATTCTAAATCTTGATTTTCATACTTCAATTCATAATTTCTTGCATAAACATGTTAAGAACCTTGATTTCTAAATTCCATAATTTCTAAAAACCCTACCCTAAAAATATCAAATGTATTTTAATCCATAAGCACCAGGCCTCTTTGCAAATTCAATCCAACTCTTTTCAAAACTTTTTTTTTACAAATCTATCTTTTCAACTCATCAATATCTTTTTCAAAACCTCCACTTTATCTTTTTCAAAATCTAAATCTATCTTTTTCAAAAATCTTTCATATCCTCTGAATTTTAAACTACATCTTCTCTTATCATATCTTCTATCTTATCTTTTCCAAATAAATATTTTTATCATATCTTTATCTCTTCTTTTTCGAAAAACCCACCCTCCCTCCCTATAAATTTGAGTTCCGCCTCCCTCCCCTCCCATCAACAATTGCACCTAGCTCTCCTTCTATCCCTCTCCTTTCTTTTCTTTTGCTTGAGGACAAGAAAACCTCTAAGTTTGGTGTGTTTATCTGCGATCACTAAGATCATGGCTCCCAAAGGAAAACAACCCACTCCAAGAGGCAAGACAGAGAGCGTTCCAAAACTACTTTGGAATCAAGGAAAGTTCTTATCTAAAGAAATTCAGACCATTATAACAAAATAATGGGTCTGAGATCAGTGATCCCGGAAGTTAGATTCGATCTGAAAGAAGATGAATATCCGGAGATCCAGGAGCAAATTTGAATCAGGAACTGGGAAGTCCTAGCTAATTCTGAAACGAAAGTGGGAAGGAATATGGTCCAGGAGTTCTATGCTAATATGTGGCAGACTGACAAGCAAAAACTATCTAGAACTGCTTTCTATAAATATCGGACCATGGTCAGAGGAAAGATTGTTCATACCATCCCTGATAAGATCAGAGAGATCTTAAAGCTACCTCAGCTGAAAGACGATCCAGACTCCTTCAACAGGAGAATGATGAGAATAGACAAGGGCCTGGATAAGATTCTAGAGGACATATGTATCCCTGGAGCCAGGTGGACCACCAACACAAAGGGTGTCCCAAATCAACTCAAGAGAGAGGATCTCAAACCAGTCGCCAGAAGATGGCTGGACTTCATTGGGCATTCTCTGTTGCCTACTAGCAACCGTTCTGAAGTCACAGTTAAAAGAGCAGTGATGATCCATTGCATCATGATGGGGAAGGAAGTGGAGGTTCATCAGCTGATCTCAGCTGAATTCTACAAAATTGCTAACAAAAATTCTAAAGAGGCCAGGTTGGCTTATCCAAGCGTGATTTCTCTGCTCTGCAAGGACGCCGGAGTAAGAATGGGAATAACTGAGTATATCTCAGTTGAGAAACCAATCACCAAAGCATCAATGGAAAAACAACAAGCGCAGGAGGATCCCACCAAGAAGAAAACATAGGAATTTCTCCCATAAATCCCTCAATCTGAATACTGGGAGTACCTTGAGATGTCTGTCACCAAGATCCGAGAAGCTATGGAGCAAATAATAAAAGAACAGAAGGAACACAGTTAAATTATTACCTATATGTTTAAAGAACAAGAAGAGCAAGGGCGTGACTTAAGGGACTTGAAGCGCCAGAAGTTATCTCTTGCAGGACCAAGCACCCCAAAGATCAGAGGAACCCCCATTCTCCCAGAATAAAGGTTGTTAATTTCCAATTTCTGCCTTAACTATGTGATAGTGTCCTTATAGAAGTTTACCTTAGGAGTCATATAGTAGTAATTAGTGTCTATTTTGATTTTTTTCTCCAATTAAGCTATAGTTTATTTTTCTCATCATCAGCAAACATGAATAAAATAGTAGATCTTTTGAATTAGAGGCAATAAAATTTCGAGTTTTAATAAGAGAAATTCTAATTAGTTAAATGTGGTGGCAATGCTTTCTGTCTTCTGAATGAATGCTTGAACATTGCATATGTCTTTTGAATTTGTTGCTTAAGACTGTTAAATATGTTGGCTCTTGAAAGAATGATGAACATGAGACATGTTATTGATAATTTGAAAAATCATAAAAATGATTCTTGAAGCAAGAAAAAGCAGCAAAAAAAAAAAAGATAGAAGAAAAGCAGAAAAAGCCAATAGCCCTTAAAACCAAAAGGCAAGGGTAATAAAAAGGATCCCAAGGCTTTGAGCATCAGTGGATAGGAGGGCCTAAGGGAATAAAATCCTGGCCTAAGCGGCTAAACCAAGCTGTCCCTAACCATGTGCTTGTGGCGTGAAGGTGTCAAGTGAAAACTTGAGACTGAGCGGTTAAAGTCAAGGTCCAAAGCAGAAAGAAGAGTGTGCTTAAGAACTCTGGACACCTCTAATTGGGGACTTTAGCAAAGCTGAGTCACAATCCAAAGGGTTCACCCAATTATGTGTCTGTGGCATTTATGTATCCGGTGGTAATATTGGAAAACAAAGTGCTTAGGGCCACGACCAAGACTCATGAAATAGCTGTGTTCAAGAATCATCATACTGAAATAGGAGAATCAATAACACTATCTGAATTCTAGGTTCTTATAGATGCCAATCACTCTGAGCTTCAATGGATAAAGTGAGATGCCAAAACTGTTCGGAAGCAAAAAGCTACTAGTCCCCCTCATCTAATTAGAATCTGAGCTTCACTCAAAAACTCTAAGATATTATTGCTTCTTAACCTATTAGTCTTCTATTTTATTTGTCTAGTTGCTTGAGGACAAGCAACAGTTTAAGTTTGGTGTTGTGATGAGCGGATATTTTATACGCTTTTTGGAGTTAATTTCATATAGCTTTTAGTATGTTTTAGTTAGTTTTTAGTTTATTTTCATTAGTTTTTAGGAAAAATTCATATTTCTGGACTTTACTATGAGTTGTGTGTTTTTCTGTAATTTCAGGTATTTTTCTGGCTGAAATTGAGGGAGCTGAGCAAAAATCTGATTAAGGCTGAAAAAGGACTGCTGATGCTGTTGGATTCTGACCTCCCTACACTCAAAGTGGATTTTCTGGAGCTACAGAACTCGAAAATGGCGTGCTTCTAATTGCGTTGGAAAGTAGACATCCAGGGCTTTCCGGAAATATATAATAGTCTATACTTTGCTCAAGGATAGACGACGTAAACTGGCGTTCAACGCCAGTTCTCTGCCCAATTCTGGCGTCCAACGCCAGAAAAGGATTAAAAGTTGGAGTTCAACGCCAGAAATGGATCCAAACCTAGCGTTGAACGCCCAAAATGACCTTGTGCACGTGAATTGCTTAAATCTCAGCCCCAGCACACACCAAGTGGGCCCCAGAAGTGGATCTCTGCACCATCTATCATAGTCTACTCACTTTTTGTAAACCTAGGCTACTAGTTTAGTATTTAAACAACTTTTAGAGACTTATTTTGGATCTCATGACATTTTAGATCTGAATTTTGTACTCTTTGACGGCATGAGTCTCTAAACTCCATTGTTGGGGGTGAGGAGCTCTGCTGTGTCTCGATGAATTAATGCAAGTATTTCTGTTTTCCATTCAAACACGCTTGTTCCTATCTAAGATGTTCATTCGCGCTTAACTGTGATGAAGGTGATGATCCGTGACACTCATCACCTTCCTCAAACCATGAACGTGTGCCTGACAACCACCTCCGTTCTATATCCGATTGAATGAGTATCTCTTAGATCTCTTAATTAGAATCTTCGTGGTATAAGCTAGAACTGATGGCGGCATTCATGAGAATCCGGAAAGTCTAAACCTTGTCTGTGGTATTCCGAGTAGGATTCAATGATCGAATGACTGTGACGAGCTTCAAACTCGCGAGTGCTGGGCGTTAGTGACAGACGCAAAAGGACGAAGAATCCTATTCCAGTATGATCGAGAACCGACAGATGATTAGCCGTGCTGTGACAGAGCATGTGAGCATATTCTTCACTGAGAGGATGGGATGTAGCCATTGACGACGGTGACCCCCTACATACAGCTTGCCATAGGAGGACGTGCGTGCGTGAATCAGAAGACAGAGGAAAGCAGAGATTCAGAAAACAAAGCATCTCCAAAACTCCAACATATTCTTCATTACTGCATAACAAGTAACCTTTAATCCATGCTCTCTTGTTTATTCGCAATTCAACTGATAAACATAATTGACTTCCTGACTTAGATTTACAAAGTAACCATAGATTGCTTCAAACCAACAATCTCCGTGGGATTCGACCCTTACTCACGTAAGGTATTACTTGGACGACCCAGTGCACTTGCTGGTTAGTGGTACGAGTTATGAGAAGTGTGATTCACAATTTGTGCACCAAGTTTTTGGCGCCGTTGCCGGGGATTGTTCGTGTTTGGACAACTAACGGTTTATTTTGTTGCTTAGATTAGGAAAATTTTCTCTTTTTGTTTAGAGTCTCGTATTATTGTCGTGTTAAAATTTTAGAATCCTTATTTTCTTATTAAAACCTTTTTCAAAAATAATTTTTCTGTTAAATCCTGTGCCAAACTTTAAGTTTGGTGTTTTCTTGTTGATTTTTCTTAAAATTTTCGAAAATTTATTTTGGTTTTCTAAAAATTTTAAGTTTGGTGTTCTTCCTTCATGTTCTTGTGTTCTTGTGAGTCTTCAAAGTGTTCTTGAGTTTTCCTTGTGTCCTGATCTTAAAATTTTTAAGTTTGGTGTTCCTTGGTGTTTTTCCTCCAAAATTTTCGAAAATAAGGAGCATTAGATCTAAAAATTTTAAATCTTGTGCTATCTTATTGTTTTTCTCCTTCCTCTTAAAAATCAAAAATATCTTTTCTCTCTATTTTAAAAGCAATTTTTTGAAATCTATTTCTAAAATTCAGATTTTTATTTCAAAATTTAAAACCTTTTTCAAAAATCATCATATCCTTTTCAAAATCTTCTAACCACTTTCTCTCTCCTCAATTTTTTCGAAAATCTTTCACTCATTTTTATTTATTTTATTTTGATTTGTTTTGTTTTCGAAATAAATAAATAAATAAATAAATAAAAATATTTTTCCTATTTTACATCATCTCCCTTTCTTCATCATGGACCTAAGCGGAAATGAACAGTCCAAGAGGACTCTGGGGTCATATTCTAACCCCTCTACTGCTTCATATGGGAGTAGTATCTGCATACCCTCCATTGGAGTTAGTAGCTTTGAGTTGAATCCGCAGCTCATTATCATGGTGCAGCAAAATTGCCAGTATTCCGGTCTTCCACAGGAAGAACCTACAGAGTTTCTGGCACAGTTTTTACAAATTGCTGACACAGTACATGATAAGGAAATAGATCAGGATGTCTACAGACTATTACTGTTTCCATTTGCTGTGAAAGATCAAGCTAAGAGGTGGTTAAATAACCAACCTAAGGCCAACATAAGGACATTGAAACAGCTGACAGAAAAATTCCTGAATCAATACTTTCCCCCAAAACGGATGACACAGCTAAGGCTGGACATCCAAGGCTTTAAACAAAGAGATAATGAATCTCTTTATGATGCCTGGGAGAGATACAGATAGATGCTAAGAAAATGCCCCTCTGAAATGTTTTCAGAGTGGGTTCAGTTAGACATCTTCTATTATGGGCTTGCTGAAGGAGCTCAGATGTCTCTAGATTACTTAGCTGGTGGATCTATCCACATGAGAAAGACAATTGAAGAGGCTCAAGAGCTCATTGATACAGTTGCCAGGAATCAGCATCTGTACCTAAGCAGTGACCCTTCCTTGAAAGAAGAGGTTAAAATAGCAACTGCTGAACTCAGTCCTGTAAAACAAGCTGCTGGATTCAATCAGCAATTGGACTTTCTAACAAAGCAGTTAGCCGAATTCAAAGATAGACTACAAGAGACAAGGATGGCTAATATACATATGGACGAACAGTTTAAGCAAACAAAGCAGCAGCTGTCAAGGCAAATAACAGAAGAATGCCAAGCAGTTCAACTAAGAAGTGGGAAAACATTAAATACCCCACCTCAAGGCAGCAAAAAGCCAAGAAATGAGCAAACCACCCAAGATTCACCTGAGGACAGTAAGAGCCCAGGGAAAAATAATTCTGGCGCTAAAACGCCAGAAAATTGGTGGAAGGCTGGCGCTGAACGCCCAGACCATGGCCAAAACTAGCGTTCAATGCCAGAAACAAAGCAGGATTGGCATTCAACGCCAGAAATGGGCAAGGATCTGGCGTTGAACGCCCAAAATGGGCAGAATCTGGCGCTGAACACCCAAAATGGGCACAATTCTGGCGTTCAGACGCCAGGAACAGAGAAGGAGTTGGCATCTAACGTTACTCCAGTCTCTAACTCTGGCACTCAATTGCCAGTGAGGGATCAGACACACACAAATGCTGAAAGCAACCCCTCTAAAAAGGCTTCTTCAACCACTTCTGTAGTTAATAAACCTACAACAACTAAGGTTGAAGAATATAAAGCCAAGATACCTTATCCTCAAAAACTCCGGAAAGAGGAGCAGGATAAGCAATTTGCTCGCTTTGCAGATTATCTCAGGACTCTTGAAATAAAGATTCCTTTTGCAGAAGCACTTGAGCAAATACCTTCTTATGCCAAGTTCATGAAAGAGATCCTGAGTCATAAAAAGGATTGGAGAGAAACAGAAAGAGTTCTCCTCACTGAAGAATGCAGTGCAGTCATTCTGAAGAGCTTTCCTGAAAAGCTTAAAGACCCTGAGAGTTTTCTGATACCATGCATATTAGAAGGTAATTGCACCAAGACAGCTTTATGCGATCTTGGGGCAAGCATCAACCTAATACATGCATCCACTATCAGAAAGCTTGGCTTAACTGAAGAAGTTAAACCAACCCGGATATGTCTCCAACTTGCTGATGGTTCCACTAAATACCCATCAGGCGCGATTGAAGACATGATTGTCAGAGTTGGGCCATTCGCCTTTCCCACTGACTTTGTTGTGCTGGAAATGGAGGAGCACAAGAGTGCTACTCTCATTCTAGGAAGACCCTTCCTAGCAACTGGACGATCCCTCATTGACGTCCAACAGGGGGAAATAACCCTGAGAGTCAATGATGATGAATTCAAGTTGAACGCTATCAAAGCCATGCAGCATCCAGACACATCAAAAGACTGCATGAAAGTTGATCTTATTGACTCTTTGGTAGAAGAGATCAACATGGCTGAGAGTCTTGAATCAGAGTTGGAAAACATCTTTAAAGATGTTTAGCCTGATTTAGAGGATTCAGAGGACATGAAAGAGCCTCTGAAATTTCTTCTGGAAGAGGAAAAACCTCCTAAACCCGAGCTCAAGCCATTACCACCATCCTTGAAATATGCGTTTCTGGGAGAAGGTGACACTTTTCCAGTGATCATAAGCTCTGCTTTAAATTCACAGGAAGAGGAGGCACTTATTCAAGTGCTAAGGACACACAAGACAGCTCTTGGGTGGTCCATAGGTGACCTTAAGGGCATAAGCCCAGCTAGATGCATGCACAAAATCTTATTGGAGGATAATGCCAAACCAGTGGTTCAACCACAGAGGCGGCTAAATCCAGCCATGAAAGAAGTGGTGCAGAAAGAGGTCACCAAATTACTAGAGGCTGGGATTATTTATCCTATTTCTGATAGCCCCTGGGTGAGCCCTGTCCAAGTCGTCCTAAAAAATGGGAGGCATGACAGTGATTCATAATGAAAAAAAATGAACTGGTTCCTACAAGAACAGTTACAGGGTGGCGCATGTGTATTGACTACAGAAGGCTCAATACAGCCACCAGAAATGATCATTTTCCTTTACCATTCATAGACCAAATGCTAGAAAGACTAGCAGGTCATGATTATTACTGCTTTTTGGATGGCTACTCAGGCTATAACCAGATTGCAGTAGATCCCCAGGATCAAGAGAAAACAGCATTCACATGTCCATCTGGAGTGTTTGCTTATAGAAGGATGCCATTTGGGCTATGTAATGCGCCTGCAACCTTCCAAAGATGCATGCTCTCTATTTTCTCTGATATGGTGGAAAAATTTCTGGAAGTCTTCATGGATGACTTCTCAGTATATGGAGACTCATTCAGCTCCTGTCTTGATCACCTGAAACTTGTTCTGAAAAGATGCCAAGAGACCAACCTAGTTTTAAACTGGGAAAAATGTCACTTCATGGTGACTGAAGGGATTGTTCTTGGGCATAAAATCTCAAACAAGGGAATAGAGGTGAATCAAGCAAAAATAGAGGTAATTGAAAAATTACCACCACCTGCCAATGTTAAGGCAATCAGAAGCTTTCTGGGGCATGCAAGATTCTATAGGAGGTTTATAAAGGATTTTTCAAAAATCACAAAACCTCTAAGCAATCTGCTAGCTGCTGACACGCCATTTGTGTTTGACACAGAGTGCCTGCAGGCGTTTGAAACGCTGAAAGCTAAGCTGGTCACAGCACCAGTTATTTCTGCACCAGACTGGACATTACCATTTGAGCTAATGTGTGATGCCAGTGATCACGCCATTGGTGCAGTACTAGGACAGAGGCATGACAAGCTTCTACATGTCATTTATTATGCTAGCCGCGTTTTAAATGATACCCAGAAAAATTACACAACCACAGAAAAAGAATTGCTTGCAGTGGTTTATGCCGTTGACAAGTTCAGATCATACTTAGTAGGATCAAAGGTGATTGTGTATACTGACCATGCTGCTCTTAAATATCTACTCACAAAGCAGGATTCAAAACCCAGGCTCATCAGATGGGTGTTACTTCTGCAAGAGTTTGATATAGAAATAAGAGACAGAAAAGGGACAGAGAACCAAGTGGCTGATCATCTGTCCCGGATAGAGCCAGTAGAAGGGACGCCCCTCCCCTCTCTTGAGATCTCTGAGACTTTTCCAGATGAGCATTTATTTACCATTCAGGAAACACCATGGTTTGCCGATATTGCAAACTATAAAGCTGCAAGGTTCATACCCAAGGAGTACAACAGGATACAAAAGAAAAAATTAATTACTGATGCAAAGTACTACTTGTGGGATGAACCTTATCTCTTTAAGAGATGTGCAGACGGAATAATCCGTAGGTGTGTGCCTAGAGAAGAAGCACAGAGGATCCTGTGGCATTGCCACGGATCTCAGTATGGAGGCCATTTCGGAGGTGAGCGAACAGCTACCAAGGTCCTCCAATGTGGCTTCTATTGGCCCACACTCTATAAAGATTCCCGAGAGTTTGTACGTAACTGTGACAGTTGCCAAAGAGCTGGCAATCTGCCTCATGGTTACGCCATGCCTCAACAAGGAATCTTGGAGATTGAGTTGTTTGACGTATGGGGAATTGACTTCATGGGACCTTTCCCACCATCATACTCAAACACTTATATTCTGGTGGCAGTTGATTATGTATCAAAATGGGTTGAGGCCATTGCCACACCCACCAATGATACTAAAACAGTGCTGAAGTTCCTCCAGAAACATATCTTTAGCAGGTTCGGTGTCCCTAGAGTACTAATCAGTGATGGGGGCACCCACTTCTGCAATAAACAGCTTTACTCTGCCATGGTTCGGTTTGAGATTCGCCACAAGGTGGCTACTCCATATCATCCACAAACTAATGGGCAAGTTGATGTCTCTAACAGAGAATTAAAGAGAATCCTGGAACGGACAGTAAATACCCGTAGAAAGGATTGGGCACGGAGCTTGGATGATGCTCTGTGGGCTTACAGAACAGCATTCAAGACCCCTATAGGGACCTCTCCATACCAACTCGTGTATGGTAAGGCATGTCACCTGCCCGTGGAACTGGAACATAAGGCCTACTGGGCAACCAGATTCCTAAACTTTGATGCCAAATTAGCAGGAGAAAAATGATTGCTCCAGCTAAATGAGCTAGAGGAATTCAGATTCACAGCTTTCGAAAATGCCAAGCTTTATAAAGAAAAATAAAAAAAGTGGCATGACAGAAAGTTGTCATCTAGAATATTTGAACCAGGACAGAAGGTTCTGTTGTTTAACTCTAGACTCAGGCTATTCCCCGGGAAACTGAAATCCTGGTGGAGGGGACCATACGTGATTACAAGTGTATCACCATATGGTTATGTGGAGCTTCAAGATATTGATTCTGATAAGAAGTTCATTGTCCATGGACAGAGAATCAAGCATTATCTTGAAGGCAACATTGAGCAAGAATGCTCAAGGCTGAAGCTAGATTAAAAGCTCAGCAAGGTCCAGCTAAAGACAATAAAGAAGCGCTTGCTGGGAGGCAACCCAGCCATGGGGCAACAATCCTCTAAGCATTTTGCCCTATTTTTATTTTTATTTGTTTATATAAAGTTCACTGACACTAAGGTGAGGAATCATTTGTATAAGTCCACAGAGTTACAGAAGGACTCGGCACACAAAACAGAGAAAAAGAGCTCACTGGCAAGAAAACGCCAGCAAAAGTGTATTTTGGGCGTTCAACGCCCAAAATGGGCATCCACTGGGCGTTGAACGCCAGTAATGGTAGCAATCTGGGCGTTCAACGCCAGAAATGGGCACCCACTGGGCGTTGAACGCCAGTAATGGCAGCAGCTGGGCGTTGAACGCCCAGGAGAGCAGCATTTGGGCGTTGAACGCCCAAAACAGGCAGTGTTTGGGCGTTCAAACGCCAGGATGGCAGGGAGGAGACAAAACTCATTTTTATTCAAATTTTTTCATTCTAAATCTTGATTTTCATACTTCAATTCATGATTTCTTACATAAACATGTTAAGAACCTTGATTTCTAAATTCCATAATTTCTAAAAACCCTACCCTAAAAATATCAAATGTATTTTAATCCATAAGCACCAGGCCTCTTTGCAAATTCAATCCAACTCTTTTCAAAACTTTTTTTTTACAAATCTATCTTTTTAACTCATCAATATCTTTTTCAAAACCTCCACTTTATCTTTTTCAAAATCTAAATCTATCTTTTTCAAAAATCTTTCATATCCTCACAATTTTAAACTATATCTTCTCTTATCATATCTTCTATCTTATCTTTTCCAAATAAATCTTTTTATCATATCTTTCTCTCTTCTTTTTCGAAAAACCCACCCTCCCTCCCTATAAATTTGAGTTTGGCCTCCCTCCCCTCCCATAAACAATTGCACCTAGCTCTCCTTCTATCCCTCTCATTTCTTTTCTTTTGCTTGAGGACAAGAAAACCTCTAAGTTTGGTGTGTTTATCCGCGATCACTAAGATCATGGCTCCCAAAGGAAAACAACCCACTCCAAGAGGCAAGAAAGAGAGCGTTCCAAAACCACTTTGGAATCAAGGGAAGTTCTTATCTAAAGAACATTCAGACCATTATAACAAAATAATGGGTCTGAGATCAGTGATCCCGGAAGTTAGATTCGATCTGAAAGAAGATGAATATCCGGAGATCCAGGAGCAAATTAGAATCAGGAACTGGGAAGTCCTAGCTAATCCTGAAACGAAAGTGGGAAGGAATATGGTCCAGGAGTTCTATGCTAATATGTGGCAGACTGACAAGCAAAAACTATCTGGAACTGCTTTCTATGAATATCGGACCATGGTCAGAGGAAAGATTATTCATACCATCCCTGATAAGATCAGAGAGATCATAATGCTACCTCAGCTGAAAGACGATCCGGACTCCTTCAACAGGAGAATGATGAGAACAGACAAGGGCCTGGATAAGATTCTAGAGGACATATGTATCCCTGGAGCCAGGTGGACCACCAACACAAAGGGTGTCCCAAATCAACTCAAGAGAGAGGATCTCAAACCAGTCGCCAGAGGATGGCTGGACTTCATTGGGCATTCTCTGTTGCCTAATAGCAACCGTTCTGAAGTCACAGTTAAAAGAGCAGTGATGATCCATTGCATCATGATGGGGAAGGAAGTGGAGGTTCATCAGCTAATCTCAGCTGAATTCTACAAAATTGCTAACAAAAATTCTAAAGAGGCCAGGTTGGCTTATCCAAGTGTGATTTCTTTGCTCTGCAAGGACGCCGGAGTAAGAATGGGAATAACTGAGTATATCTCAGTTGAGAAACCAATCACCAAAGCATCAATGGAAAAACAACAAGCGCAGGAGGATCCCACCAAGAAGAAAACACAGGAATTTCTCCTAGAAATCCCTCAATCTGAATACTGGGAGTACCTTGAGACGTCTGTCACCAAGATCCAAGAAGCTATGGAGCAAATAATAAAAGAACAGAAGGAACACAGTCAAATTCTTACCTATATGTTTAAAGAACAAGAAGAGCAAGGGCGTGACTTAAGGGACTTGAAGCGCCAGAAGTTATCTCTTGCAGGACCAAGCACCCCAAAGATCAGAGGAACCCCCGTTCTCCCAGAATAAAGGTTGTTAATTTCCAATTTCTGCCTTAACTCTGTGATAGTGTCCTTATAGAAGTTTACCTTAGGAGTCATATAGTAGTAATTAGTGTCTATTTTGATTTTTTTCTCCAATTAAGCTATAGTTTATTTTTCTCATCATCAGCAAACATGAATAAAATAGTAGATCTTTTGAATAAGAGGCAATAAAATTTCGAGTTTTAATAAGAGATATTCTAATTAGTTAAAGGTGGTGGCAATGCTTTCTGTCTTCTGAATGAATGCTTGAATAGTGCATATGTCTTTTGAAATTGTTGCTTAAGACTGTTAAATATGTTGGCTCTTGAAAGAATGATGAACATGAGACATGTTATTGATAATCTGAAAAATCATAAAAATGATTCTTGAAGCAAGAAAAAGCAGCAAAAAAAAAAGATAGAAGAAAAGCAGAAAAAGCCAATAGCCCTTAAAACCAAAAGGCAAGGGTAACAAAAAGGATCCTAAGGCTTTGAGCATCAGTGGATAGGAGGGCCTAAGGGAATAAAATCCTGGCCTAAGCGGCTAAACCAAGCTGTCCCTAACCATGTGCTTGTGGCGTGAAGGTGTCAAGTGAAAGCTTGAGACTGAGCGGTTAAAGTCAAGGTCCAAAGCAGAAAGAAGAGTGTGCTTAAGAACTCTGGACACCTCTAATTGGGGACTTTAGCAAAGCTGAGTCACAATCCAAAGGGTTCACCCAATTATGTGTCTGTGGCATTTATGTATCCGGTGGTAATACTGGAAAACAAAGTGCTTAGGGCCACGGCCAAGACTCATGAAATAGCTGTGTTCAAGAATCATCATACTGAAATAGGAGAATCAATAACACTATCTGAATTCTAAGTTCTTATAGAGCCAATCACTCTGAGCTTTAATGGATAAAGTGAGATGCCAAAACTGTTCGGAAGCAAAAAGCTACTAATCCCCCTCATCTAATTAGAATCTGAGCTTCACTCAAAAACTCTGAGATATTATTGCTTCTCAACCTATTAGTCTTCTATTTTATTTGTCTAGTTGCTTGAGGACAAGCAACAGTTTAAGTTTGGTGTTGTGATGAGCGGATATTTTATACGCTTTTTGGGGTTAATTTCATATAGCTTTTAGTATGTTTTAGTTAGTTTTTAGTTTATTTTCATTAGTTTTTAGGAAAAATTCGTATTTCTGGACTTTACTATGAGTTGTGTGTTTTTCTATAATTTCAGGTATTTTTCTGGCTGAAATTGAGGGAGCTGAGCAAAAATCTGATTCAGGCTGAAAAAGGACTGCTGATGCTGTTGGATTCTGACCTCCCTGCACTCAAAGTGGATTTTCTGGAGCTACAGAACTCGAAATGGCGTGCTTCCAATTGCGTTGGAAAGTAGACATCCAGGGCTTTCCGGAAATATATAATAGTCTATACTTTGCTCAAGGATAGATGACGTAAACTGCCGTTCAATGCCAGTTCTCTGCCCAATTCTGGCGTCCAGCGCCAGAAAAGGATTAAAAGTTGGAGTTCAACGCCAGAAATGGATCCAAACCTGGCGTTGAACGCCCAAAATGACCTTGTGCACGTGAATTGCTTAAATCTCAGCCCCAACACACACCAAGTGGGCCCCAGAAGTGGATCTCTGCACCATCTATCATAGTCTACTCACTTTTTGTAAACCTAGGCTACTAGTTTAGTATTTAAACAACTTTTAGAGACTTATTTTGGATCTCATGACATTTTAGATCTGAATTTTGTACTCTTTGACGGCATGAGTCTCTAAACTCCATTGTTGGGGGTGAGGAGCTCTGCTGTGTCTCGATGAATTAATGCAAGTATTTCTGTTTTCCATTCAAACACGCTTGTTCCTATCTAAGATGTTCATTCGCGCTTAACTTTGATGAAGGTGATGATCCGTGACACTCATCACCTTCCTCAAACCATGAACGTGTGCCTGACAACCACCTCCGTTCTATATCTGATTGAATGAGTATCTCTTAGATCTCTTAATTAGAATCTTCGTGGTATAAGCTAGAACTGATGGCGGCATTCATGAGAATCCGGAAAGTCTAAACCTTGTCTGTGGTATTCCGAGTAGGATTCAATGATCGAATGACTATGACGAGCTTCAAACTCGCGAGTGCTGGGCATTAGTGACAGACGCAAAAGGACGAAGAATCCTATTCCAGTATGATCGAGAACCGACAGATGATTAGCCGTGCTGTGACAGAGCATGTGAGAATATTCTTCACTGAGAGGATGGGATGTAGCCATTGACGACGGTGACCCCCTACATACAGCTTGCCATAGGAGGACGTGCGTGCGTGAATCAGAAGACAGAGGAAAGCAGAGATTCAGAAAACAAAGCATCTCCAAAACTCCAACATATTCTTCATTACTGCATAACAAGTAACCTTTAATCCATGCTCTCTTGTTTATTCGCAATTCAACTGATAAACATAATTGACTTCCTAACTAAGATTTACAAAGTAACCATAGATTGCTTCAAACCAACAATCTCCGTGGGATTCGACCCTTACTCACGTAAGGTATTACTTGGACGACCCATTGCACTTGCTGGTTAGTGGTACGAGTTGTGAGAAGTGTGATTCACAATTTGTGCACCACACCCCAAAAGCACATTTTAAAGGGTTTATTTTCAATCCCTTCTTCCTCATGGTGACAAATGCTTTTCTTAGGTGATCAATATGTTGATTCACCAAAATAATTTGACCATGACGTCATCGATATACACCTCCATAAATTTTCCAATAAATTCATGGAATATAGCATTCATCGCTCATTGATAAGTAGCACTAGCATTTTTCAAACCAAAAGGCATGACTACCCATTCATAAGTGCCTAATGCTCCAGGACAACGAAAGACAGTTTTGGACACATCATCTTCAGTAATGAAGATTTGGTTATATCCTGAATAACCGTCCATAAAACTTAAAATTTTGTTTCCTGCTGTAGAATCGATCAACATATCTGCAATTGACATAAAGTATTCATCCATCGGAGTAGCATTATTTAAATCTTGGAAATCAATGCATACTCTTAACTTCCCATTCTTCTTCATCACAGAAAGAATATTCGAAACCCATTCCACATATCGTGCAGTTTGAATAAATTTTGCTTTAATCAAGCATTCTATCTATTCTTTAATCTTTTGATTGATTTTTGGAGCAAAATGACATGGAGTTTGCTTCAGAGATCGAGCATTTGGTTTCAATTCTAATCGATGTTCCACAAGAGAACGATCGAGACCAGGCATCTCATGATAATCCCAAGCAAAACAATCTTTAAACTCATGTAAAAGATGGAAAAGTTCAAATCGAAAAGGATCAACAAGATCTTTACAGATATATGTAATTCGAACATCATCAAGAGTCCCTAGATTAATTTCTTCTAAGGGATCTTGATATTCAAACCCTTTGAAATTGTCATCATCTTTTACTAAATATTTTTCGAAACCCAAAGGTTCGAGATCATAGATGCAATAAAAAAATCAACAGACTCATTGGGAATTGGATGAACTTGATCATTTATTAAAATTAGAATTACTTTGGTTTTCAACACAATGCGCCTCTGCTACTAAATCAGCAGTTTAGCTTGTAGCATCACTTTTATTACAAAGAGAAGAAACATGTAAACTATGACTAAACACGACTGAAGATATCGAGTTAGCATAATTACTATTAAAAGTACTCCTAACCCTACGTGATTCTACTTCATCAGAAGAACCATCTTTACTTTCCACAGAAAGAAAATTACTTAAATAATTATGCACCGTTACCAGGTAATCAGAAACTTCCTCAACCTGGTCCATAGGGCAACCGTTCAAGAATCTTCAAGGGAGACAATCCCAACCAGTTGGAGTAAAATCTAACTCTGGGTAGCGCAACTTTACTGACAAACCTTCTAAGGACAAGTAACAACCTTCACAATTATAAGAGTTTAGTGTCCTGTCAACATTCAAAGGTTTCAACTTAGGATTATACATTCCGAAATCAAGATGCAGCTGTTCGACATAAAGGCTCGAGTCTGCCTTAATAATTTCAGGCTTGCGATCCTTCGTCCAAAGAAGAACACTTTGATGCAGTTGAAGGTACAGCCCCCACACCATGGATCCAATGTCGTCCAAAAAAAGCATTATAACTTGCTTTTGATGAAACCACCATGAACACAGTATTTCATTCGGATGATCCAACCTTAACACTCAAAGTGACCAATCATTTTGCTGGAGTCGAAGCCCCACTGAAGTCTGTCAATGTTTGTGGGGACCAAGTCATCTGAGTGCTTCCCCACCTTCATTAACATTCTCTCAGGCAAGAGACTTATCGCCGCTCCACCATCAATTAAGACTTTATTTACTTTGATCCCACTCAAAGTAGTGGTTATATGGAGCGGGCGGAGATGAGACATTTATTTTTCAGCAGGCCGAAGAAAATATCCCGGCTCATCTTTAATTCAGATAAAGGAAAAAGCTTCCTCATCCTCCATATCATAATCTTCCTCTGGGTCACTGACGTGGCAGAAATTGGCGAGTTAAGAAATTATTATAAGAGATACGTTGCAAGCATAGTTCTTAACCAACCAAAAATCCACTTATCAATTTAGAAGGGTTGTCACAAAATTAAAATTAAAATACTGGGAGTATGAATCCCAGGTTGTCTCCCAACGAGTTGCAGAAAGATGTGCTATTTTATTAAGCAGATGTTTTCTAAAATGGTTTGAGTTGATAAACAGGAAATTAAATCAGAGAATTTATGTTATTTAAATAAAAACCTTGACCAGGAATAGATTAGTCGGAAGGCCTATCCTTGTTGGAGTTCTCCCAAGATAAGATCAATTGATAATTGAAGGTTGTCTGCTCAGTTATCCTTTACCGGATAAAGGAAAGTCAAGCAAGTTGGAAGTCAGTTACTACTCACAAGTTCTAATCCTCTCCCTTGGGAAGGACTAGTGTCAGTGACTAGATGGCGACCCAACGCTAAACCCAATTATAATTTTACTCTTGGGCATTTCAACTCAAGGTCCTCCTTTCAACTAACTCCCAATCAAGTTATGGAACTACTCGCTCATTATGAATGTAAAATTTACGAAATAAGAAAGGGAAATAAAGAAAGACATGATGAATAATAATCAAAAGGATCAATTAAAAATAAAAATAGTTCTTGTATTAATAAATTCTAAAAATAATCCAATAGTAACTCTGAATAAATTAAGGATATGAAAGAGTAAGTGACAAGTAAGGAAACAAACTAGAATGACGAAGTCTTAACGGAGGTAACAACTCTTCTCAATATCCCAATCCAAAAAGCAATAAAAACAAAATCCTAAGAACTATGAATGTGTAGAGAGAAAACCTAGAGGAGGAGTAAAATCAGATCTAAAACTAAAATTATGCGGAATGAATATTGTCCTCTGGTCTCTGCATGTTCTCTGGCTCTAATCTACTTTTTTGGGCCAAAAACTGGGTCAAAACAGGGCCCAAAATTGCCCCCAGCGAATTCTGCAGATTCTGTAGATCGCGCACGTCACGCGATCGCGTCATTCACGCGTTCGCGTCATCCAGCGTTTTGCCTTGCCACGCGTGCGCGTCGTCCACGCATTCGCGTCACTTGTGCAGTTTACAATCAATGCGTTCGCGCCAAGCATGCGAGTGCGTCACTGCGATTTCCTCTATTTCACGCGGTCGTATGTGCCATGCGCCCGTGTCACTTCTCGTTGGTCATCTCCCTAATTTCTTATGTTCCTTCCATTTTTGTAAGCCTCCTTTCCAATCTCCAAGTCATTCTTGCCCTATAAAGCCTGAAACACTTAACACACGAATTACGGCATCGAATGGAATAAAGGAGAATAAAAATACATATTTAAAAATCTCTAGGAAGCAAGTTCTCAACCATGGAGTAATTTTGGGAAGGAATTGTAAATACATGTCAATTTAATGAATAAGTGGGTAAAGATTTGATAAAATCACATAATTAAACACAATATAAACCATAAAATAATAGTTTATCAACCTTCCCATACTTAGACATTAGCATGTCCTCATGCTTAGTTGAAGGAGATAAAATAAATGAGCAGGAACATGTAAAACTCATGTTATGCAATGCAACCTATACATATGAATGCAACTATATGATTCTTGTCCACTTTGTCAAAAGTAAATAAGCTCTTCAAGACAATCACAAATCAAATTCCATTAATTCAATTCTTATATGGTAACAACAGATAAAAATGCAAGAAGGTAGCTCATGAAAGCAGGGAACATAGAATTTAAGCATTGAACCCTCACTGATGATGTACGTATGCTCTAATCTCTCTAGTGTATAGGGTAATCATTCTATCCTTCTCTAATCATGCTTTCTAATTTTTTCGTTCTTCACCTAACCAATCAACAACATTTAATGTACCAATACAAACATCATGAGGTCTTTTCAAGGTTGTAATGGGGCCAAGGTAAGGGTAAGGGTACATATATGGCTAAGTAAGCTTATAAATTGAAACTTTAATTAACCCAAGATTTCACCTAACACACACACACACACACACACACACACACACACACACACACACACACACACACACACACACACACACACACAGATATATATATATATATATTCTATATAACTTAAATTTCATACCTGGCTACCCAAAATTTTTCTTTCACATTCCATACTCATGTATCAACTTTTATTTTAATTTTATCATATATGCATTGATCTTTGAAATTTAACTTAGCATTGGGGTAATTTTGTCCCCTTATTTATTTATTGAATATTTTTGGATTTTTTTATTTTTTTATTATTTATTTTTTATTTTTAAATAAACATAGCTTATCAATGCACATGGATTTTTAATTTCTATAGTTTCACAAGAGTAGGTACCCAAATTCTCATTATATTATCATGACACATTCCCTTATTTCTTTTTTGTTCCCACAATTTTCCCATACTTAATTAACACACAATTCTATCTTAAGCTAACCAAAGATTCAATTGAGATATATAATTGTTTTTCTGCTTAAGGTTAGTGATGTGGTAAAATAAAGAACAAATGGGATTTAAAGGCTCAAAGTGGCTAACAAAGGTAATTGAAAGGGTAGGCTTAATTGGGATAAGTGAGCTAAACAAATAATGGCCTCAATCACATGCAAGCATATAAATATATTAAACATTGGACATATAGGATGAAACAAAATATAGATTACAATCACAGAGAAGTAAACACACAAGAATAAAATAATTATGGTTAAATAATGTAACCGTGTATTTAGGCTCAAAGTCTCACAGGTTGTGTGTTCTTTAGCTCATAAACCATGTTCCAAATACAACTTCAAGAAAATTTAACATAAAAGTTTTGATTAAAATTGGTGAAATTTTGTTCTAAAAATAGAGTCTTAGAAGAAACTTATTATCTTTTCAATCAAGTAGAACATGCATGCAACTAACCTATTACTATGCAATTTATCCTATTCTACAAAAGAAAAAACTAACTAAATATCCTATTTTATTGGTGTTAGGGAAGAGAAATTACCTCCGGAAGTTAGGTACTGACCGACCTCCCGACACTTAAGGCTTTGCACCACCCTCGGTGCCATCTGTCAGGAACAAAGGTGGGCTAGTAGAAGTATCTCCATAGTTGAGACCGTCATGGCTCCCTGTGCTGGTAAAGAAAGTGGAGTCCGGGGTGTCTGGGTCTTTGTATTTTCCCATAAGTGGCTCCTTGAGTTATGTGAATCGGTGCTTATTACGGCGCTCTCTTAGCTTTGCTTTGTGTTCCTGCCGATCCAACCTCTCAAGTATCTGATGGAGCAGTTGAGTGGTTGTAGGTGCTTGTGGTGTTGAAGGTGGAATGTCTTCAACCGGTTCAGTAGGCTGGCGTGTAGTGGCTGCTGGAGGTCTGATATATTTCCCGATAGGGACGTACTGATCAACCTGTGGGAGTATGGCTTTGGTGTCCCCAGCTCTGTAGGAGACTCCGGCTGCTGAGATGAGATCTAAAACCAGGGCGGAAAAAGGTAAGTTTCCCGCAATTTGTACGTGTTCCATAGCATTCCGGATGTGTCTTGGTAGGTTCAGAGGCTGGTCTGTGAGGATGCACCATAGTAGAACGGCCATGTCTACAGTGAAGGAGGACTCGTGGGTGCTTGGAAAGACGTAATGGGACATAATCTATGCCCATACGCGAGCCTCCAAGGTAAGTGCAGAAGCCAATATTCCCTTAGGTCGGGAACGATGGTATCCGTAGATCCATCTGCTGCCAGGTAGTGCGATAACTCTGAGAACAGCGTCCCAGTCAAATTGGTACATTTGGTGCTTGAGTGCGACCTCTTGAAATGTGTCCAGTCCTTCTGGAGTAGGGGGAAGATCTAAAGCTCGTTGAATGGCCTCTTCTGTAATGGGCACTTGCTTCTGACGGACATAGACATACTGCAGGTTTGGCAGGTGGAAATTAGAGTAGAACTCGACTACCCAGGAAAGATTAACCTGCCGTGGCTGTCTCTGTAGGAAACCCCATTGTCTTCATTCAATTTGCGGCTCAACAAATTCAGTAATATGGGTCGGGAGAATAAGAAGGTATTCGTTGTTGTAACTCCTTTTCTGCTAGGATGGGGAACATCTGCTCACAGTAGCGATTGGTAAATCGCGCAGTGTCCTTTGCTGGGAAGGCTTTCTCTTTTTTATCAACCTTTATAATCCTCTTACTTCTTTTTGTTGAGGGCTTAACTGCAGTTGAAGATGGCTCTGCCACTAATGCTCTTTTTGTTCTTCTTCTTGCTGGTGGTTTGGGAGTAACTGTCTCCTTGCCTTTCTTGGTGGCCATCCTAAAAGAAAGAAAACAGAAAGTATGTTAAAATGTCAAGGGTAAGAGCAAGGAAGAGAATGGGAAAGGTGGTAATCAATGCACATCAAAAGATGAATGATGTTAACACATGGTCATGACTACATGTGAAAAATCATTAACGAAAATATAGCAAGTGCACATGATGACAATTAAATGCAAGGTGTTTATTGGCATGCACGCAAAGGCATGAGTAGCATAGATCAAGCATTCAATGTTCAAGTTAGATTACCAAGCCTTTCAAACTAATAATCTGTTTATAATAACAATTATATTTAAATAATAAAATAAAAGAAGGGTTTTTGTGAAAAGCAACCAATTAGAGTAGTAGATTAAAAGGAATCTCAAAATGGTGCACAATGCCATATGGGCGTTTTCACAAACACATAGCGTGCATGGTGAATAAGCTATTGAAAGTATTGAATTGAACATGCAAGCAACCCTTAAAATTAATATATAATTGCCAAACAAGTCCTTAATAATCCACAAGCAAATCATAAGGAATAATAATGACCCTAATAAATTTCCAACATCAATTAAAAGAAAAAGAAAGAAAAAAAAGAAAACATGGATAATGAAAGTAAAAAGAAAAAGAAAGGAAGAAGAAAACATAAAAAAATAAGAAGAAGAGTAGAAAAGTAAGGAGGGAAGAAGAAAAGAAAAATGTTGATAATGGTGGTGAGAGAGATAGAAAGTAGAAAGTGAGAAAGGGGGAAGAAGAAAAGAAAGGGGAAGAAAGAAATAAGAAGGGAAAAGAAAAAGTAGGATTTGGGAAAGAGAAAGATAAGATATTTTGGCAGATTAGGATAAGCTGTGCGGCGTAAGCGACGCGGACGCGTAGGGTACGCGTTCGCGCGGATGGCGCCTATATGAATCGACGCGGTCGCGTCGGTCACGTGGACGCGTGACTCGTTCTGTGCTAGTGGCGCGAGGGCAGCCTCACGCTCGCACAACTCTCTGTTCGAAACTCATTGTTGCCAACTTATAGGGTGACGCGTTCGCGTGGTGGACGCGATCGCGTGGGCGGCCAATATTGGAAGACGACATGGACGCGTGAGGCATGCGTTTGCGTGGTAAGGCTTGTGCGTCTAGCGCCAGCCCAACACCACTCCAGCACAACTTTCGGCCATGCACCCTTTCTTACGTCGATTTTCAGGTCACGCGTCCGTGTGGGTGACGCGGACGCGTGGGAGGAATTTTTCCCACATGATGCGAACGCGTGAGCGACGCGGTCGCGTGGGGCGATTTGTGCCAAAGGCATGCCTCCAGCCACGCTCTCGCGTGACTCTCTGTTTGATTTCTTTTTCTTCCTTACACACATATGACGCGGACGCGTCGGCGACACTGTCGCGTCGCGTGCCAATTTTTTTTCAATTGTGCAAATGAAGATGCAAACTGAATGTGCTAATAATGAGAAGAGTTATTAAAAAAGAAAACTAAGAAGAAAGAAAGGAACGATCATACCATGGTGGGTTGTCTCCCACCCAGCACTTTGCTTTAACGTCCTTAAGTTGGACGCTCCACTAGCTCAGTCTTCTGCTGTGGGTGGATCCTCCAAGAGGAAGATCTCTAGCTCCTTGGTTTTTGTCGCCTTCTCACCATGATATAGCTTTAAGCGATGTCCATTAACTTTGATGAATTCAGAGCTTGAAGGATGACTTAGGTGGAAAACTCCGTATGGCTCAGCCTTCTCTACTCTATATGGACCTTCCCATCTTGATCTCAACTTGCCTGGCATGAGCCTCAATCTAGAGTTGTAAAGGAGGACAAAGTCCCCAGGTTGGAACTCTCTGCTCTTGATGTGCTTATCATGCACAACCTTCATCTTTTCCTTGTACAGCTTTGAGTTCTCATAAGCTTCTAGGCGAAGGCTTTCTAATTCTTGCAGTTGCAACTTCCTTTCAACTCCGGCTTTCTCAAATTCCATATTGCACTCCTTTACTGCCCAAAAGGCTTTGTGCTCTACCTCAACTGGGAGGTGACAGGCTTCTCCATAAACTAAGCGGAAGGGACTCATCCCAATGGGTGTCTTTTATGCTGTTCTGTATGCCCAGAGTGCATCTTGTAGCCTGGTGCTCCAGCCTCTTCTATGAGATTTGACTATCTTCTGCAATATACTCTTTATCTCTCTGTTAGACACCTCAGCTTGCCCATTAGTCTGGGGATGGTAGGCTGTTGCCACTTTATGAACTATCCCATGCTTCTTCAGTAATCCTGTTAGTCTTCCGTTACAGAAATGGGTGCCTTGATCGCTCATGATTGCTCGTGGTGATCCAAAGCGACAAATAATATGGGTTCTAACAAAGGAAACAACATTGTTAGCATCATCAGTACGGGTAGGAATTGCTTCCACCCATTTAGAAATGTAATCTACAGCTAACAATATATAAAAATAACCATTAGAATTTGGAAATGGACCCATGAAGTCAATGCCCCAAACATAAAAAATTTCACAGAAAAGCATAGTCTGTTGAGGCATCTCATCCCTCTTGGATATATTACCAAACCTTTGGCATGGGGAACAGGATTTACAAAATTCAGCAGCGTCTTTAAAAAGGGTAGGCCACCAGAATCCACAGTCTAAAATTTTTCTAGCTGTTCTTTGAGGGCCAAAATGTCCTCCACTCTCAGATGAGTGGCAGGCCTCTAAAATGGACTGGAATTCTGATTGAGGCACACACCGTCTAATTACCTGGTCAGCGCCACATCTCCATAAATATGGGTCATCCCATATATAGTATTTGGACTCGCTTTTCAGCTTGTCTCTTTGATGCTTAGTAAATTTTGGAGGAAAAGTGCGGCTAACTAGATAATTAGCTACAGGTGCATACCAAGGGACTACTTCAGATACTGCTTGTAAGTTGTCGAATGGGAAATTATCATTTATAGGAGTGGAGGTATCCTTACTGTGCTCAAGGCGACTCAAGTGGTCTGCCACTAGATTCTGGTTACCACTCCTGTCCTTAATTTCTAAATCAAATTCTTGTAGTAGCAGTATCTAACGTATAAGCCTTGGTTTGGACTCCTTTTTAGCTAATAAATACTTTAGAGCTGCGTGGTCTGAGTACACTACTACTTTAGCACCAAGTAAATAGGCTCGGAATTTATCCAGAGCAAAAACAATAGCAAGAAGCTCTTTCTCAGTAGTAGTGTAATTAGACTGAGCGGCGTCTAAAGTCTTAGACGCATAAGCAATTACAAAAGGGTCCTTACCTTCACGCTGAGCCAGCGCTACTCCTACTGTATGGTTGGAAGCATCGCACATGATTTCAAATGGCTGGCTCCAGTCTGGTCCTCTCACAATTGGAGCTTGAGTCAGCGCGGTCTTCAGCTTATCAAACGCTTGTTTGCAATCCTCACTTAACTCGAACTCAACATCTTTTTGCAGTAGTCTGGATAAGGGTAGTTCTACCTTACTAAAGTCCTTAATGAATCTCTGGTAAAAACCTGCATGGCCAAGGAACGAACGGACTTCCCTCACAGAGGAGGGGTAAGGTAAACTAGAAATAACATCCACCTTTGCTGGATCTACAGAAATACCAGTATTAGATACAACATGTCCTAGTACAATCCCTTGTTTTACCATAAAGTGTCATTTTTCAAACTTCAATACAAGGTTTGTACTGACACATCTATCTAATACTCTAGATAAACTATCCAAGAAATGGCTAAATGAATCACTATAAACGCTAAAATCATCCATAAAAACCTCCATACAGTTCTCAATAAGGTCAGAGAAAAGACTCATCATGCACCTTTGGAAGGTAGCTGGTGCATTGCACAAGCCAAAGGGCATTCTCTTATAAGCATAAGTGCCAAAAGGACATGTAAAAGTAGTCTTTTCCTGATCTTCAGGAGCTTTATGGATTTGAAAATAGCCTGTATAACCATCTAAAAAACAATAATGGGATTTACCTGACAGACGATTAAGCATCTGATCAATGAATGGCAAGGGGTAATGATCCTTGCGAGTGGCTTGGTTGAGACACCTATAGTCAATGCACACTGTCTATGAATTCTGCACTCTAGTTGTCAGAAGCTCTCCATGCTCATTTCTTACTGTTGTGATTCCAGACTTCTTGGGCACCACTTGTACTAGACTGACCTATTCGCTATCTGAGATGGGGTAAATGATATCTGCTTCAAGTAGCCTGGTCACTTCTTTCTTGACAACTTCTAAGATGGTGGGATTCAGTCTTCTCTGAGGTTGACAGACAGGTTTTTCTCCCTCTTCTAGGAATATTCTGTGCTCACAAACTTGAGGGTTGATACCTACTATATCCGCCAGGATCCATCCAATTGCTTTCTTGTGTTTCCTCAGCACACTGAGTAGCTGTTCTTCTTGTTGGGAAGTGAGTTCCCTTGCAATAATAACTGGAAACTTCTTCTTGTCCTCAAGGTAAGCATACTTAAGGTGTGGAGGAAGGGGCTTTAATTCCAATTTCTGTTTATGGCCAGGCTCTGGATCATCCGGAGCTAGTGATAATGGCAAAGTACCCTCATTGTCCTCTGAAAGTGTCCCCACACTTAGACCTTGTCCTGTGTACTTCTCTTCTAATTCCTCCTGGTGAACTTTAGCCACAGTTTCATCTATGATGTCACACTGGGAGATAGAATGATCATCCGGAGGGTGCTCCATAGCTCCATTTAAACTGAACTTCACTATTCTGCCATCTATTTCAAAAGAATAAGCTCCGGAAAATACGTCCAGCTTGAACTTTGAAATCTTCAGGAATGGTCTTCCAAGCAAGATTGATGATGCTCTTCCTGAGTCATTAGGGGGCATCTCCACGATATAGAAGTCAATGGGAAATGTGAGCCCCTTAATGCTTACTAATACATCTTCAGCAATTCCAACCACTGTAATAATGCTTTTATCTGCTAACACAAAACGAGCTGCCGACCTTTTTAAGGGAGGGAGCCTCAAAGTATCATATATAGACAAAGGCATTATACTAACACATGCTCCTAAATCACACATGCAGTCAGAAAATATCACACCTCCAATAGTACAGTTAACCATACATGGACCTGGATCACTACACTTTTTAGGTATTCCTCCCATTAAAGCAGATATAGAACTACCTATAGGAATAGTTTCTAATTCATTAATTTTGTCTTTATGTATGCACAAATCTTTTAGAAACTTTGCGTATTTAGGTACCTGCTGAATAACATCAAAAAGGGGAATAGTTACGTCAACCTTTTTGAATATTTCTACCATTTTGGGATCAAGTTCCATCTACTTCCTGGGCTTCCTTGCAATTTGTGGAGATGGAAAACGGAGGACATTTTATGCAGCGTCTCCATCCCTTGGTGCTTCTATCTGTGGTTGAGCTTCTTCTTCTTTAACCATGTTTTGTATGTCCTCTTCCTCTTCAGCATCCTCTACCTCGACCACCTCTTCAGCTGAGGCGTGTTCTTATGGGATTGGCTCCTCGTGATTCCTCTCTTGCAGTGTGGTTCCGGACCTTAGGGTGATGGCATTGATGGCACCCTTTGGATTGGGTAAGGGTTGAGAAGGAATTCCACTGGAGCTTGCATGTTAAGTGTTTGAAGTATTAGATGATCCCAGCTGAGAGATGAGAGCTTGTATAGTGGATGCTAGGCCATTAAGGGAACTTTCCACATTCCTTTGTCCTTCGCAATGGATTGAAGTGCCTCGTCACTCGGAGAGGAATTAGATTGAGTGATCTGCGGAACTTGTTGTTGGTTGTGATGTGCTCCTTGGGATTGCCTCAGGTGAGGTGCTCTGTGAGGTTGGTTCTGGTTCTGCTGCCTGTTGTTGTTATTATTCACATTTGATTTCCCTAATTGTCTCTGCCTCCTCTGTTATTGTTGTCTCTCCAGCTCTGGTTAGAGTTATCTCTCCAACCTTGGTTGGAATTGTCCTGCCATCCATGGTTGTAGCTGCCACCTTGATTGTATCCTTGGTTGGGGCGGTCATAAAAGTTATGAGTGCCTGCCACAGTGTTGTCTTCCTGCTGGAGCTGCGGACATTCATCAGTATAATGGCTATAATCAGCACAGATCCCGCACACTCTCTGTGGGACTAACTATTGGCTTTGCTGCGCTTGTTGTTGATTCAACTGCATCTGCTTCAGTAAGTTGGTCATTTCACATATACTCTGAGTCAGAGCAGTAGTCTCCTTGCTAGAAGATACCTCTGCAACAGCTTTTGACCGGCTTTGTTTCTGTCTGTGATTCCTAGTAGATTCAGCCAAGTCGCTGATCAGTTGCCATGCCTCATCAGTTGAAGCGCTCCCAATATTCGTAGAGAGTCTCGGACTCGTCCTGAACAATCATGGAAATGTCTTTCCTCAGTTTGTCAGTAACTTCAGCTGGAAAGAATTTTTCCAAAAATTCTCTTCTAAGTGTATCCCAGTCAGAAACAATTACTGCAGGTTGAGTGTAGTACCACTCTCTCGCCTTTCCCTCAAGAGAGAACGGGAAGGCTTTTAACAGAATAGAAGTTTCATCTGCACCATCACGCCTGACAGTAGAACAGGCTGCTTGGAAATCCCTAAGGTGCTTGATAGGCTCTTGAGCAGGTAAGCCATGAAAATTAGGCATCAAGTTGAGTAGTGCAGTCTTTATTTCAAAATCCGTAGCCACCGCTGGGTGATGTGCTTGAAATGGTTGCATTGTAAAATCAGGGGCTCTAGCCTCCTGGATAGTAACTCTCCTAGGTGCTGCCATGTCACCTGCACGTAAATCAACCGAATCAATAGAAAGGGAGCTTGTTTCTTCCTTACGTGACGTTTCAGATTCGCCCTCGGGGAGGACTGACCGACGCCGAGCTTGCCTTATACGTGAAATAGTTCTTTCAAACTCAGGATCAAATATTGGCAAGCTTGGATTAGGAAGTGAACGCGTCATTTAATGAAAGAAACATGCAGCTCATAGTAGCAAAATAAAATAAAATGCAAATAAATAAATTCCAATCAATAACTTAGCACTCCATTGCAACTCCCTAGCAACGACGCCAAAAATTGACGTGGCAGAAATTGGCGAGTTAAGAAATTATTATAAGAGATACGTTGCAAGCATAGTTCTTAACCAACCAAAAATTCGCTTATCAATTTAGAAGGGTTGTCACAAAATTAGAATTAAAATACTGGGAGTTTGAATCCCAAGTCGTCTTCCAACGAGTTGTAGAAAGATGTGCTATTTTATTAATCAGATGTTTTCTAAAATGGTTTGAGTTGATAAACAGGAAATTAAATCAGAGAATTTATGTTATTTAAATAAAAACCTTGACCGGGAGTAGATTAGTCGGAAGGCCTATCCTTGTTGGAGTTCTCCCAAGATAAGATCAATTGATAATTGAAGGTTGTCTGCTCAGTTATCCTTTACCGGATAAAGGAAAGTCAAGCAAGTTGGAAGTCAGTTTCTACTCACAAGTTCTAATCCTCTCCCTTGGGAAGGACTAGTGTCAGTGACTAGATGGCGACCCAATGCAAAACCCAATTATAATTTTACTCTTGGGCATTCCAACCCAAGGTCCTCCTTTCAACAAACTCCCAATCAAGTTATGGAACTACTCGCTCATTATGAATGTAAAATTCACGAAATAAGAAAGGGAAATAAAGAAAGACATGATGAATAATAATCAAAAGGATCAATTAAAAATAAAAATAGTTCTTGTATTAATAAATTCTAAAAATAATCCAATAGTAACTCTGAATAAATTAAGGATATGAAAGAGTAAGTGACAAGTAAGAAAACAAACTAGAATGATGAAGTCTTGACGGAGGTAACAACTCTTCTCAATATCCCAATCCAAAAAGCAATAAAAACAAAATCCTAAGAACTATGAATGTGTAGAGAGAAAACCTAGAGGAGGAGTAAAATCAGATCTAAAACTAAAAGTATGCGGAATAAATGTCGTCCTCTGGTTTCTGCATGTTCCCTGTCTCTAATATGCTTTTCTGGGCCGAAAATTGGGTCAAAATAGGGCCCAAAATCGCCCCCAGCGAATTCTGCAGATTCTGCAGATCGCGCACGTCACGCGATCGCGTCATCCAGCGTTTTGCCTTGCCACGCGTGTGCGTCGTCCACGCATTCACGTCACTTGTGTAGTTTACAATTCATGCGTTTGCGTTAGGCACGCGAGCACGTCACTGCAATTTCCTCTATTTCGCGCGGTCGCGTGAGCCATGCGCCCGCGTCACTTCTCGCTGGTCATCTCCCTAATTTCTTATGTTCCTTCCATTTTTGCAAGCCTCCTTTCCAATCTCCAAGTCATTCATGCCCTATAAAGCCTGAAACACTTAACACACGGATCACGGTATCGAATGGAATAAAGGAGAATTAAAATACATAATTAAAAGTCTCTAGGAAGCAAGTTTTCAACCATGGAGTAATTTTGTGAAGGAATTGTAAATACATGCCAATTTAATGAATAAGTGGGTAAAGATTTGATAAAACCACACAATTAAATACAATATAAACCATAAAATAATGGTTTATCAGTCACCTTCATATTCCCCCAGATATTGAGTCAGAATGATCGAAATCGTTCTAATCATATCATCATCCCCTTTGTCAAAATATTCTTCGTCAACATCAACCTCTTTGCCCTTGTCGACCCCCAAAGACTTGGCCACTGCTTTGCCTTTTTCCATCTTTGCAGGAGATGGAATTCCCTTTGGACACGTCTCTCCATCAGAAGGAAAGACAATTCGGGAATGTACAGAAGGTGTTGGGCCCTTGCTTACTTCTGCCTGAGGTTTCTTATTTTGATTGAAGTTTCTTCTACCCCCTCTACCTCTTGGATACCCTCTGGTTCGACCACAAAAGTGGGAATATTGATTTCGGGGTGGTCTCCGATGTCCCTACTGTGGGTTGTGGTGATAAAAAGCGTCCCTCTTCCAGAACTCTTGGCAGTTCCAAATCCATTGAACACCTATAGCTTGAGATCGGATTAATGGTGGAACCACATTTTGTTGAGGGGTCTTAGAACTCTGACCCTCCATACGCCTAACTGGCTGTCTCTGTCGAGCCTGCTCTTCTCTATGAGCCAGTTCCTTCTTCATTCTCTCTTTTTCGATGATTGCTGCAGCTTCAACATTGAAAACAGCATTACATCGTGGACACAGAGGTACGTCCCGATCTTTAATCTTCTGTTGTACCAAGAAATTGAGCAAGCCATCTCCTGCTCGAGGGTACACAGATTGAACCTGTGACTCAAAATCATCAAGAGCCACGTCAAAAACGTAAGACATGCCAACTATATTGACTCTAAAACACGATTCAACAAAGTTGGCATCAGGATCAAAGGGATCAGTATCAACCTTCATCTCTTTCTTACCATCGTCGAATTTTAAACGTCACTCCATAATAGCTTCCTGAATTAAGTCCCTGAAACAAACACAGCTGTTTGTCAAATGACTGGTTGCTTGGTGAAATTTACAATAAGGTTTCCCTTTCAAATCTTTCACCAAAAGTAAAGTTCTACCCTCAGGCAGAGTTAACTGTTTATCTTTAAGCAACACATAAAAAATCTGATCAGATTTTGAAATATCAAACTATACTTTTTACCACTTTTTAGTTTTCATTCATTCAACTTTTCATTACTAGGAAGCTTTTTCAGTAAAGAGCAGACATATGGAGGGCCCTTCTTAAGTTCAGCCAAATTGACTTCTGCCTCGAAATCGAGTTCCTCCTTTGAGGACTCCATAGTTACATAAGCAACTTTTTCTTTTCGAGTAAAAGGTTTACTCTTTGATCTTTGCTCACTCCTATATTTCTCCTTCTCCTTTTTCATGAGTTCGGTCTGACGGACTTTTTCAGCCAAATGGGCTAAATCGGGGATATGCACATTAAGCAACTTTCAGCGCATATAAAACCCCAATCCCATAATTGCTATCTTCACAACTTTACTCTCGAGTAATGAAACATAGCCTCTACTTCTAGCATTTTTGAAACGTATCATATAATCATCAATGGTTTCACCATCTTTACGTTTCAAAGCAACCAGATCAGTAACTGCCACATTCATTTCCCCTCGATAAAATTGAGCATGAAAAGTAGTTTCTAACTGATTCCATGTTGTTATCGAATTTGGCCTGAGATTCAAAAACCAAGTAAATGCATTCTTCGTTAACAAAGAAGGAAAAAACTTTATTTTCAAATTCTCATCATTGACTAAATTTCCAATCTCAACCAAATACTGAGCGACATGTTCAGTGGTCGACTCTCCAACTTCCCCTGCATACTTTGTGATTATTTTTGGACTTTTCACCCCTATTGGAATTTTGGCCATTTGGATAATTTGAGGGAAAGCAGACACAAAGTGAGGTCGATTCATGAAATCAACATTCAAATCCACTCGATTGAGCACTTCTTCCACAATTCTGGTGACTTGATAACGTTCACCGCCATGATTAGCACGTAATCTAGCTAGAAATTCATCAGCATTTTGGCCTCGGGGAACTACATGAGGGTTTTCTCTGTTAAAAACATTGTTTTCATTTTGGAAAATATTTTCGAATCCTTCATTATTTTTCCTGGCATTAAGCCTTTCACCTTCCTAAAATCTACGATTCAGGCAATTCGTTCGACTTGCTAGCAAGACGTTCGAATTTCGATTCATGATCAGCCATCATTGGATTCAGAATTGTGGTCATCTATTGAGTCAGCAAATTGACCAAGTCATGATGATTTTTCTCTACTTGCTGTCGATATACTGCCATCGAATTAGCAGCATTCGAAGTAAAGCCCACATTATAATCATGAGAGTACTCGGAATGTTGTTGTGGGTTTTAAGAATTATTTCCTCCATTTACACTCCCAAATCGAATGGGAGGAACAAAATTATCCACTGGTGGAACATAACCAGAAGGAATACCATAAGGAGGCCAACCAGTGGTTAATGGAAGTTGGGTCGGTGGTACATTACCACGTGGATGAATATTGCGTCCAATATTCCCACTTTGTGTGGAAGTAACCGCTATACTTTCACTTCCAATTGTACTTTTCGAACCTGAAATCACGTCCGCTTGTTGCACAATTACTGGTATGCTATCATTGGTGGAGGAACCACCATTCACATTTGACACTTCATCAGCCATGTGAATGATTTTCCCACTTCTCAATCACATACACCGAATGATATGAAAACTTTTTGACACACTTCAAATTTAAAACTGTCTCACTGGGTGTGCCAATTTGTTTTGTCAATTTTTAGCAAGTTGATGGTGTTTCGATTCTAATGGTCTGGAGCGAAACCTACTCCTCTTTTGCAGGTATCAGTTTTCTATAAGTGCATCAAAGTATCTTCGATTAGACGGGAATCGGAATGAAACATGAATCGAAATTTATAAAAGGATAAAAGAAATGAAAAGTAAAGTTTTTGAAAAGAAAATTAACTGAAATCAGAAAGGTTGCATTGAAATTTAAATAAAGCAATAAAGGTGCCTTCGACTGAATCAAAGGGCTTTGACTTGAAAAAATAAATTTACTGAAATGTAAATTGGACATGGAAATTAAAGAGTGCTTGAAAGATAAACTGACTTGAAAGATAAACTTGCTTGAAAGATAAAGTTTATTGGAATTTTAAATGAAAGATAAAGACAAATGGAAGGAACCCTATAGATAATTGACTCGAGGCAAACTCAGAAAGTCACTGGGATGTGAGAGTGTGTGAGTAATTTCTGAAACGAAGTTCCAACCTTTATTCCCTAAAACTTTCTAGTATTTATAATCTACCTCTGTAACTGACAATTAATTACAAAATGCAATGTTGAATGCACACTCCTTGGTAACTGTCCCCACCCTTTAGCTGATAAACGCTTACTCATAAATTCCTCACGTGGTGAATGCCTTCAACTTCTCCACTTACGTAACCGCTCGATCCACTTTTCGAAATAACCCATTCGTTTACTTCTTTCGAATACTTGACCGATTACGCCTGTTCATTTCAATAGAGTGTTTCGGAATCGAATCCGCGTCGAGTACTCAAGCCAATGCTTGCACGTGCATCTTTTCGAGAACTGCTTATATCTTCGACCTCTTTACTACTTCGAACCAACTTACTTTAATAGAAAATATTTTTCGATCAACACTATAATTAAGAGAAATTATGTATTTAATAATATTTGCAAAGTGCATGTATGAAAAATAAACTAAAAACAGTTACTTTTCTATTATCTTAAAATATAACTTCTAAAAAAATGTTTCTGTTCATATAACCGTAAATTTAATGCCGTTAATGTCATTAGTATTCTAATTTTTAATAAAAAAATTCATTTGTCTTTCTATATAAAACTTTTACTAATAAACTATTATTTTTATTAAAAAAATTCAAAATATTGACAAATTCATGCTTATCAAAAAAGAAATAACTTTGTACTTATGACGCAAAAAAATTTTTTATTTCTATTAATAAAACTTTAGAATATTAATAAATTTATACATGAATAAAATTAATATTTTGATATTTTTATCATATATAAAAACTATCTTTTACGAGTATAAAACTAGTTTTATTCATTCTTGATTAAATTTATCAGTGTTTTAAAATTTTATAGTTAACAATGATAGTTTACTCAGTTTTAATTATTAATAATGGATTAAAATTAAACAAGTTAATACTAAATTTTGTCCTTGAACTTGCAAGATTAACATTTTCACGATAATGAAGGAATTCAATTCAGATTAAAGTTATTTTTCAATACACTATAACCCTTAATATGAAGAATGAAACTACCTCTTAAATTAGACATCAATGCATAAATAAAAAGTAGAAGAACAATAACATTAATCCATCAAACTAAATAGATCTTCTAACCTTAACAATAGAAGTTTAGTTGCTCATAGTGCAAAAAAAAAAAACAAAAATAATGTATTTATAAAAAAATGTAAAACGAAAAAGAGGAGGACTCCTTGCTCCACAGCTTACCTCCTCTATTTAAACGAAATCTCCTTCTACCTAAGATTCAAACTTCAAAATTTAAATCAAAACAAATCCTATCGAATCAAATCAAATCTTCTTTTTGGCGTTGAACGCGACTTGACATGGTGTTGAACGCCACAATGGGAAATTGGGGGCCTAGGTTTTTGGGTTTTTGGCATTGAACGCCACTTGAAAGCAACTTGTTCAATAAGATTCTATCCCTCTGAAGTTGAACTCCACAGCAGTGGCGTTGAACGCTACTTACAATTGCAAGATTCTATAGGTGGGACGTGGAATGATGTTGAACGCTAATGCCACGGCATTCAGCGTTGTGAATCCAAAGAGTAATCATAGACTATTATATATAGTTGGAAAACTCTGGAAGTTAACTTTCTAATGCCGCTAAAAATGTATTATTTGGACCTCTGTAGTTCAAGGTATGCTTGTTGGAGTGTGAAGGGGTCAAAGTTAATAGCATCCACGAATTCTCTTTGCACTTGTCTTCAATTAATGGTTCGTCCTTGTTCTTTTCTTTAACTTTTCAACACTTTCCTATATAAATCAAAACTCAAAGTAACCGAAGAAATATTGATTAAAAGTATAACAATCTTAATAAAATAAGAAAATCACTAATTTTATTCAAACAAATAATAACTAAAAATAACTAAAGATGCTCATACATCAATTAATATATGTATTCATGCTCTATACAGGATAATATACAAAAATGTATAAAGTAATTTTTTTTTGAATTTTTTAAATAAAAACATGCATAGTATAACAATAATTAATAATTTTATTTGTTTTCAAAGTATAACAATTATTCATTAATAGTAACATATAATTTTGATTAAATTGAAACATTTACATTAGAATCGTATCTTTTCAAAGATTGCTCTTCAAATAACAGTGGTTAAATTTGTAGATATTTTTTTAATGATTCATGAGTAAAACTTTCAAACCCTCTTATTCTTATGTTAAAACTGATTTTAGTACAATCTAACATGAGATAAAATTTGTCCTTAAATTACCTTCTTTATTATCATAGTTAAAGAAACTATTATGGAGAATTGTTTCTGTTAAGATTTACATAGAACTATTTATATTCTAATATTATATTCATTCTTGGAATCAAAGTAATATGACCAACGTTGTTACTTGTTGAAACTTACTAATATCATATTCAATCTTGGTATTGTGATTTGATAACGGTACAAGTTTTGTATTTTAGATTGAACTCTGACAACTCCATGGCCCATTGTAGCATCCGACTAGCGATGTCTGTCTTTTGGAGGATGTGCTTCATAGGTTGGTTAGTTCGGACTTTGATAGTGTGGGCTTGGAAGTAAGGTCGGAGTCTTCTAGAGGCTAGGACAAGGGCATAGGCAAATTTTTCTATTTTTCGGTAGTTCAGTTCTGCCCCCTGTGTTGCTGGTGAGGTAGACAGCTTGTTGTCTGTTCTTATCTTCTTGAACGACAGCGGAGGCTATGGCCCTCCTTGCAACTGCCAAGTATAATATGAGCTATCCTCTCCTTTTTCAGGTCGGGTAAGGACCAGTAGCAGCTCTAGAAGTTCCTGAAGTCTTGAAAAGTTTGTTCACATTCTTGAGTCCACTCAAATTGGCATCCCTTCTTAAAGCTAATCTTATTAGGAATCTGGATAAAGCTGCCAACCTCCCATTTAGTTGCTGAACTTCTTTTAGGCAGGTCGGGCTTTTCATTTGTCTGGGTTGGCTTCAATGCCCCCTTTGGGTAAGCATAAATCCTAGGAACTTCCTCGCTTCCACTGCGAAAATGCATTTTAAGATATTCAATATCATCCCGTGCTGCTTTATTGTGTTAAACACTTTTGCTAAGTCAGACAATAGACTTCTTTCTTCTTTGGTCTTGATGAGCATGTTGTCCACGTAGACCTCCATAATCTTCCCGAGGTGTGGCAAAAATACCTTGTTCATTAATCGTTGATACATGGCTCCGGTATTTTTTAATCCGAAAGGAATTTCCACGTAACAATAATTTGCTCTAGGAGTGATGAAAGAAGTCTTTTTTTTATATGGCTTGTACATCAAAATTTGGTTGTATCCTGAATATGCACCCATAAAGGATAAGTATTTGTAGCCTGAAGCCGAATCTACTATAGCATCTATGCTGGGGAGAGGGTAAGGATTCTTGGGACAAGCTTTATTAAGGTCGGTGTAGTCAACACACATTCTCCAATTCCTGTTTGTTTCTTCACGAGCACTACACTGGCCAGCTACAAGGAGTACTTTACTTCCTTTACGAACCGAGCTTCTAACAAGGCTTGGACCTATTCTCCAATGATTTGTGCTCCTTCAAGGCTGACCTTTCGTCATTTTTGTTGGACTGGTCATGAGCCCGGGTAGACGACAAGCTTGTGACTCATGAGGTTGGGATGTATTCTGGACATATTAGAGGTCTTCCATGCAAAGATGTCAGATTTGCTCGTAGAAGCTCGATGAGATCTACTTTTAACTATTTCTCCAGGTTAGCTCCTATGCTTGTTGTTTTTCCAATTTGATCTCCGATCTGAACCTCGTCAATCTTTCCATCAGGTTGCGGCATCAATTTCTCTCTGATTCAGACACCGCCGAGTTCAATGGTATTGACCTCCTTCCCTTTGTATAGCCTCATAGATTCAGACTTTCTTTATAATGTCTTCTTACTAATTTCTCATCTCCTCTCACGGTGGCTATTTTTGTCGAGGTTAGGAACTTCATATAAAGATGAAGAGTAGAGACAACTGCAATAAGTCGGTTTAGAGTTTTTTGACCTATCAGGACATTGTAGGCTGATACTACATCGACCACTATATAGTCTATACTCAAGGTTCTTGACTTTATACCTTTACCAAAGTGGTGTGTAATGGAATAAAGCTAAGAGGTTGGATTTACATATTTCTTAACCCAAAAAGAGTGTCGAGATATGCCCTAAGTTCCTTTTCTTCCAACCCCAATTTGTCGAAAACATGTTTAAACAGGATGTCAATCGAACTTTCTTGATCCACTAAAGTTATGTGGAGGTTTGCATTGGCGAGTATCATTGTAATCATGACGGATTCGTCGTGTCTTGGTGTTATCCCTTGCGCATCTTCTTTTGTGAAGACAATGGTGGGAAGGTCAGCAACTGGAGCCTTCTTTTTGACTTGGTAGACTTCCTTTAAATGTCTCTTACAGAAAGATTTGGTTGTGTCACCCCCTACAAATCCTCTGGCTATCATGTGAACGTGTCTATCTGGAGTTCGGAGTGGTCGATCTCGTCGACTCCTGTCTTCTACCTAAATTTTCCTTTTCCCTTGATCATCTGATCTTTCAACCAAGTATCTCTCCAACCGACCTTCCTTGGGTAGTTTTTCTATCACATTGTTCAAATTATAACCATCATTAGTGAAATGTCCATATATCTTGAGGTACTCACAATATTCTATCTGACTTTTTCTTTTTTTGTTTTTGATGGACCGAGGAGGTGGAAGCTTCTCAGTGTAGTAGATCTCCCTAAAAGTGTTGACAAGGAAAACTAGTAGTGGGGTATAGTTGTGTGACGTGTGGCAAACCGTTGGCTTAGAGTTTTCCACAAATTGAGTTTCGTTTCAAGTATAGTCCAAGCCAACGGATAATGCTCACAATCAAAGTTTGAATTCAAAGATGTCACTATCCAAAACCAATTCAATTCCAGGAGCTTTAATTCCTGGGTCGTCTCCCAAGGACACTTGAGACCAATGAGTGTGTAATTTTGGTTGTGAAGCTCATGGGATTTTTAATAAAGAGATAAACATATAAAGCAATAAAATAACATGTAAAATTGTGATAAATGAAATAATAAAGGAATTAATGAAGTAACTATGCAATATAGACAAGTAAGGTGTAAAAGGAATTAATGTAAATGTGTATGAAGGAATTAAAGCATAAAAGATATCTTGGCTTGGAGTGAGCTAAGGGTCCTTTCCTTATTGGAACCATAACTATGACAACTAGAATGGATCAATCTCTCTTGATTAACCCTGGTATGCGAAATTGTTACTCAGGTTGTGAATTATTGTCCGAAATTGATTCCCTGGCGATGGCACCAAAAACGGACAGAACCATGGTCTAAACATATCTTCACAACTTCGCATAACTAACCAGCAAGTGCACTGAGTCATCCAAGTAATAAACCTTACGTGAGTAAGGGTCGATCCCACGGAGATTGTTGGTATGAAGCAAGCTATGGTCACCTTGTAAATCTCAGTCAGGCGGATATACAATAGTTATGGAGTTTTCGAAAATTAATACTAAAATAAGGATAAAAATACTTATGTAAATCATTGGTGAGAATTTCAGATAAGCGTATGGAGATGCATTCATTCCTCTGAACCTCTGCTTTCCTGCTGTCTTCATCCAATCAGTATTACTCCTTTCTATGGCTGGCTTTGTGTAAGGATGTCACCGGTGCCAATGGCTACTTTCAATTCTCTCGAGAAAATAGTCCAAATGCTCTGTCACAACACGGCTAATCGTCTGGAGGCATCACCCTTGTCGTTGGTTGCATCCTATTCCTCTCTGTGAAAATGGTCCGATGCGCTGTCACTGCATGGCTAATCATCTTGGAGGTTCTCGATCATACTGGAATAGAATTTACTATCCTTTTGCATCTGTCACTACGCCCAGCACTCGTGAGTTTGGAGTTCGTCACAGTTATTCAATCCCAGAGTCCTACTCGGAATACCACGGACAAGGTTTAGACTTTTCGGACTCTCATGAATGCCGCCATCAATCTAGCTTATACCACGAAGATTCTGATTAAGAGATCTAAGAGATACTCATTCAATCTAATGTAGAACGGAAGTGGTTGTCAGGCACGCGTTCATAGGGAATGATGATGATTGTCACGTTCATCACATTCAGGTTGAAGTGCGAATGAATATCTTAGAAGCGAAATAAGATGAATTGAATAGAAAACAGTAGTACTTTGCATTAATCTTTGAGGAACAGCAGAGCCCCACACCTTAATCTATGGAGTGCAGAAACTCTATTGTTGAAAATACATAAGTAATGAAGGTCCAGGCATGGCCGAATGGCCAGCCCCCAAACGTGATCAATAGATCAAAAGATGATCCAAAAGATGATCCAAAAGATGTCTAATACAATAGTAAAAGGTCCTATTTATAATAAACTAGCTACTAGGGTTTACAGAAGTAAGTAATTGATGCATAAATCCACTTTCGGGGCCCACTTGGTGTGTGCTTGGGCTGAGCTTGAAGTCTACACGTGGAGAGGTCATTCTTGGAGTTGAACGCCAGCTTTTGTGCCAGTTTGGGCGTTGAACTCCACTTTGCAACTTGTTTCTGGCGCTGGACGCCAGAATTGGGCAGAGAGCTGGCGTTGAACGCCAGTTTGCTTTGTCTAAACTTGGGCAAAGTATGGACTATTATATATTGCTGGAAATCCCTGGATGTCTACTTTCCAATGCAATTGGAAGCGCGCCATTTTGAGTTCTGTAGCTCCAAAAAATCCATTTTGAGTACAGGGAGGTCAGAATCCATTTTGCTCAAGTCCCTCAATTTCAGCCAGAAAATACCTGAAATCACAAAAAAACACACAAACTCATAGTAAAGTCCAGAAATGTGAATTTAACATAAAAACTAATGAAAACATCCCTAAAAGTAACTAGATTCTACTAAAAACATACTAAAAACAATGCCAAAAAGCGTATAAATTATCCACCCATCAAACCCTCACATCGGAGAGTAAGTTAAATGAGCATAAGTGTTCTTAACACACAAATCCTAAATTGCTTGCTAATTGCTTTAGCAATAACATAGCGTCAGTGGGAACAAGAACAATTAACAATCTAAGAATTAATACTAAATGTTAGACATTCCAACTATAGGAATCCAATTGCTCACTTTTCCCAAGCCAAGAGATAGGAAACTAACACAAAATCATAATTGACATTTTGTCAAACACTTGGTGGGCAAAAACTCTAAACATGGGAAAAATGAGAAAAAACTTGAAACCAAAAGTAACAAATGATCCCAATCAACAATAAAAGCTGAAGAAAGTATGTAACAATCATCAATCATCAAATTCATCAACAAGAAATAGAAATTGCGCAAGAGAAGTAAAATTGAACTATAACTTGAAATATAAGAAAGAGAAAGAACAATGTAGCTATAAAGAGTAGTAACAAAGAGATACTTACAATGGAAGCTAGCAAAATCCAAGATCAAAATTGAAATGGCACTTGAATGTAAAAACCCTAGTATAAACCCTAATAGAGATGATGAAAAACTTAAAGAAAAATTGTACTAAAACTTCCTACTACTACTCCTAAGCTACCCTAATGTTATGCTATGGTATGGTCTTCATTTCCCCTTCCTTATTTGCTAAATGGCTTCAGAAATGGGCCTCCAAACCACCGAAATCGCGAGTCATGTGAGATTTTAATGAAGGCATGTGCGGCCACCTGTGCGTACGCACAGACGTGTGGGCACGCACACTCTGCTAAAATCTCTACCCGTGCGTACGCATAGGGGGCTGTGCGCACGCACACTAGGCAATGCTTGAATAGACGCGCGACGTGAGCAATGCGGCTCACGCGCACACATGGCTCTGATCTAATGGTTGTGCGTACGCATGCAGGTCTGTGTGTACGCACACTTTGCTGAGCTCTTCTCCTCTGATTCTTCAGGCTTCCTCCACTTTGAATGCTCTTCCTCCATTCTCTCCAAGCAATTCCTACCTTATACCTCTGAAATCACTCACAAACAACATCAAGGCATCGAATGGAAGGTAAATGGAAAAAAATTAATCAAATTAGGCACAAAAGAGCATGTTTTCATAATCAAGCACAAATTAGGAGGAAAGTTCAAATGCATGCTATTTAATGGAATAAGTGCAAGTTTATATGATGAAATCCATTCAATTTTAACCAAAAATCATCATCAAATATTGATTCATCAATTCCCCCACACTTAAACACTAGCATGTCCTCATGCTAACACACTCAAAGGAGATAGATGAAAGGAAAAGGATTTATTTTAAGTACTACCTAAATGCATGCAACTATCCTAAAGATTACTTACTAGTATGCACTATGCTAAGAGTTGGTAAAACAAACCATGAAATTCCAATCCATCATAAGAAGGGTTTGGGGCCAATGCAAAGAGTTTATGCACTAAAATCAATGTCCAAAGAATTGAATTGAATTTTTCAAAACTAATCAACAAACAACTTGTAAGAAGATACAACATGAGATGTAAGAACATAGAATTGAGCGATCGAACCCCTCACCGGATGTGTATTCTCTTAATTCGCTCAGTGTTTAGGGCTTAATTACTCAATTCTCCTTTTATCATGCTTTTCAAAGATTTGCACGTCATCTAACAATCAACTAGTATTTGATGCATGAAAAACAAATATCATGAGGTCTTTGGAGGGTTGTAATGGGGCCAGGGTTTAGGTAGGATAAATATGGCTAAGTGGACTTAAAGAATTAGTTCTTTGATTAGCTTAAGTGTCCACCTAATCCTATATCACCTATATACTCATAACAATGCAACATATCTCCCTAATTTTTCTCCTATCTCACCTTACTCATGCACTTTCTTTTCAAAATATGAACATATGCATCCTTTATTTCAACTTTTTATTTCACATTCTATTATGCACTGGTTTTTTTTTTTTATTTCTTGTCTTTATTAACACAAGAGATGCATATGACCTAAAACAAAGAACACATGAGCATTTCCCAATTGCCAATTTTTCACAATGAGTTCCATGCCTCTATCACCAATGCTTCCCAACAATTTTCCCCACACTTAGAATATACACACTAATCCATCCAAGCTAATCAAAGAGTAATTCAGGGACATCAATAGTTTTTCACTTAAAGGGGGAATAATGTGCTAAAATTAGAACAAAATGGGATTACAGGCTCAACAAGGATTCACAAGGGTGAGTGCAAGGGTTGGCCATATAGGTTGGTGAGTTCAACAAAAAAGATGGCATTAATCATACTAATGCATCCAAACAACAAATACAGGATATAAAGAATCATGCAAATCAATGATCACAATAAAAAAGGAATATTATCACACCAGAACAAACATTATGGTTGAAAAATGCAACCATCTATTAGAGCTCAAATCTTACAAGGTATGTTGTTCTAGCTCTTTTCTATGTTCCACAAACAGAATACTTCAAGCAAATTGGAAAACAAAATTTTTCTTCAATTCAACCGATGGTATGCCCTAAGAAAAATTTCATGAAAATTTCTTGGTGTTTTACCAACTTATTCACTCTATCATGCAACATGCAAACATTAACTACCATATAACTATGAACTATAGAGAGATATATACAAATAAACCAACCAAGATGCAATAAAGATAAAGCTACTAAAATTTAGTAAAAAGAACTAAAAGAGTATTGCAAGGTGTTTTGAGACAAGAATTTTACCCCCACGAAGTCATCGATCCTCCCTCACACTTAGTTCCTGCACGGCCCTCCGTGTATGCTTATGAACCGGGAGGATGAGAACTGCGGGGCCACTTTCAGCTGGTGGTCTCGGGAATGGGTTGGTCACCTTCATCATGCTCCTTGATGAGGAAAAAACAATTCCACACAAACTCACCAACAAGTGTACCGGGGTGCATCAAGTAGTAATAACTCACATGAGTGAAGTCGATCCCACAGGGATTAATGGATTGAGCAACTTTAGTATGGCGATAAATTTAGTGAAGCGAATATTTGATGATTTGAGTGAAATTTGATTAACAGGAGTAAATTGCAAGGAAACTAAAGTGCAGAATGAAAATTGGCCAAATCTAAAGTGTAGAAGAAGTAGATTGCAGAGACTTAAAGTGCAAGAAAGTAAAAGAGCTAAAACTTAAATTGCAAGGAAGGTAAATAACTGAAACTTAAAGTGCAAGGAATGTAAATTTATGAATCTAAATTGACAGGAAACTTAAATTGCTGGAAGAATAAAGAGATTTGGGTGCTGGGAATAAAAATAGAACTGAAAAATGCAAAATGCAGTAAACTAAAGAACTCTTAGATGAAGAAATTTAAATGAGGGATTCAGGACCAAAACAGAAATGTAAAATTGCAGAAGAATCAAAATAGAGTGGAAAATTAGATCAACTTTAAAATCCTAAAAGAGAAATTGACAATTGCAGTAGAATAACAAAACAGAAAGAAAACTCAAATCACAATTGCTCTCTTGACAAAAATAGAAAAGAAGAAATTGCAGAAGAAAGGTAAACAGAAAGAAAACTATGATCAGATCTTCAATTCATAAAGCTATCAAAGAAAAAAATGAAAGAGAACTCCAGATGAAGAAATTCAGAAGAATTCTTCAATCTGAAGTCAAAAGACCCAAAACAGAAAGTAACGATTGCAGAAAAGAGAAAGCAAAACAGAAAAGAAAACTCAGATCTGATCTCAATTCTAAAATGATAAAAATGAAAACTAAAAGAGAGCTCCCAATGAAATCAAATTCCTAGATTTTTATACACTTTCCAATTATGGCTTCTAGTACTTGGAGTGGGCTTTTGGCCTTGTATGAAGGGGATCAGAATTCAGCTTTGTTGCAGCTTCCAAGGAAACGTTACGTTCTCAAAGTGAGCGCAGCCGTTCACTTTTCCATGCGTATGCGTCGCTCGCCATTTTGCGCTTTTTGCTCATCGACGCGTACGCGTCATTATCAATCCTCAGCTCCTAAAGCTCGCGCGCTCTGTTCACGCGTGCGCGTCATCAATGGCGTTCACTTAGTGAGCGCAGCCCCACGCGTGCACGTCATGTACGCGTCCGCGTGAGTAGGAAAATCTTAACTCATGCTTCAGCGCCAGCCATGTGTTAGCGTGATTTGTCTCAGATGCACCATCGATGCATGCGGGTCATGCACGTGTGCGCGTTGATTGCAAAACTTTGTCTCCAACTTTGAATCTTGCCCGAAAACGCTGAGTAAATGAACGTAGCTCTCTCTTTGAAAACGAGCGCCAAACATACCCACGTGTACGCGTCATGCACGCGTACGCCTCATGCACGTGTACGCCTCATGCACGCGTACGCGTGGATCTTCGAAAATTGCCTCCTGACGCGTAAGCATCCCGTACGCATGCGCGTCGCCTACTGAGCGTGGCGTTCTTCTTTTGAACATTACATTCTACTGCAATGTTCTTCTTTTTCTTCACTTTTTCACCTAAAATCAACCAAACAAGAAATCAAAGTCTCACCAAAATCATAAGATTCATAATCATCAACTAAATTGTGTATGATTCTCATGTTTTTGTACAAAATCAACAATGTTTGATTGAATCAAAATAATCATGAAATTCCACTCCAACCACTTACTTATTGTGCAAGAAAGTGCATAAAACCTAATGAAACAAATGAAAAATACTTGTGAAACTAGCATAAGATGACTTGTCATCACTCCTCCCCAACTAGCTTGGATAAAGCCTCAGGAGTTAGGCCGGGGTCTCTTCCTTCTAGCTTTGCCGCTATCCACTCAAAACGCTTTCGCTCCAGATACTCCATGTGGTGGATATCGTGCAAGATGACTCGGAATAATTCCGGAAGAGGCCGGAGGATTGGTAAAGGAGTCGATGAAGTTGGTAGACTTGATAGTGGTGCTGTGGGTGCCTTCCTCTTCAAGGGTTTTTTCTTTGATGATCCATCCAATTCTTCCCTCGGAATGAACTTGTTGCCTCTTGGAAACTCAAACATAACGTCCTTTGGTTGCCTCTCTACCCCCGCTACGTTTGCTAAGTGCGTTACCTTCGACGGAAATGGAATATTGATCTTTTTCTTCTCAACTAATTTACAAATCAATTTGCGCATCAAAGGTAAAATGGCTATATGTTTTCCTTCCATAATAGCCCAATGTAGCAAAGCAGTTCTAAACCTGACATAGGTAGCATGGGTGCTCGGGATGATGTAGTCCGCCATAATCTGATGCCATATACAAGCCTCAGCATTCAAATCAGAGTAAGCAATACTAGTGGGAACAGAATTACTCCCCTTGCTATACTTCCAAGATGCACTAGGATGGCCTATTCTCTCAAGAATGGGAGCCAGAGATATTCTTTCCTTGAACACATCTGCTTTGATCTTTAAATAATCATCCTTCTCAGGTGGAATGTGGGGAATATTCAGAATAGCTTCTAGACCTTGATTGGAAGTATCCAACATCTTTCCCCAGGGAAATACTGACTTCGGTTCCCAAGCTTGGTAGTTCGCATAGAATTCCCGCACCATAGATTCATTGACTTCAATGGGTTCTTGCTCGAGAAATCCCCAATGAAGTAAGGCAATATTTTGATGAATAGTTGCCTTGTACTGGCTTTGAACCTTCAATGTCCACTCCTAATGGACTGTGCATTTCTCAATTGCCTCGTATTGGGAATCGGCTCTTCGGTTAACCAAGGTACTCGGCTTATCACCTTGGCGATTCCACCAAATATCAGGAGGGCGAGCTGTAGTTTGTACAACTGGTAAAGTGACCGGTGCCTTACTGAAACGAATCAGATTTTCGATCGGTAAAGAATTCCATAAATAAATCCTCGTTGTAAGTATAGTTCTAGACCAACAAAGAATGATTTCGTACAAAAGTTTTGGTTGCCACTAAAGTAAACCCAATAAAATTTATAACCGAAGTATTTTAACCTCAGGTTGTCTCTCAAGAAATTGCAGGGAAGTATGATTTATTATTGGTTATGGGAAAGTATCTTTTTGGATTTTTGAAATAGGGAACAAGGAAATAAATTGGCAAGAAAGTAAATTAATTATCATGAAAACCATTGCAAGGTATAAGAAATGGAAATCCTATCCTAGTTATCCTTATCAATTGTGAAGAGAATTGTTTATTGCTCCCACTTAGTTAACCCTTACTAAATAAAGGAAAGTCAAGTGGACTAATCAATGGGATTCCTCAAGTCCTAGTCAACTCCTTTGGAAAGACTAGCTTTAGAGGGATCCAAATCAATCAGCAAATTCCAATTTTCAATCAACAAGGAGTTTGATAACTCAAGTGCCATCAATTACTCAACCAAAGCAAAGGGGAGAAATCTAAATTAAAATAAAAGCATCAATAACATAAATTGGAGAAAACAATAATAAATCTGAAATACCTCAAATTGTATTAAATAGAAAATCAAATCAAACATAAGTATTCATAAACCAAATAGCAACATAAAGTGATCAATAAAGGGAAATAGATAAACTGGAATGCTAGAATAAATAAAAGTAGATGAGAACATAAATTAAAGGAACATTGAACCTGAAATTGAGAAGGAATAAACCATAAACTAAGAGAAATCTTAAATCCTAAAACCTAGAGAGAGGAGAGAGCCTCTCTCTCTAGAAAACTACATCTAAAACCTAAAATTGTGAATGAATGATTCGTGTATGATTGATTCCCTCATTCTCCAGCCTCTATTCTGTGTTTCCGGGCTTGGATTTGGGCTGAGAAAGAGCCCAGAATTCGCTGGGGGCAAATTCTGCAACTTTCTACACGTGCGTATGTCACGCGTACGCGTAAGTCACACGTGCGCGTCATTTGGAGATTTTTTCTTGTCACGCGTACGCGTCGCTCGTGTTCTGTGCTAGGCATGCGTCTGCATCATCCATGCGCGTGCATCGCAGCCATTTTCTTTAAAACATTATTTTCGCGCGTTCCTTCCACTTTTGCATGTTTCCTTTCTGTCCTCTAAGCCATTTCTGCCCTATAAAGCCTGAAAATACTTAACACACAGATCACGACATCGAATGGTAATAAAGGATAATTAAAATTAACAGTTTTAAAGCCTAGGAAACATGTTTTCACATATATCATAGAATAAGGAAGGAATTTTAAAACCATGCAAATTATATGAATAAGTGAGCAAAGACTTGATAAAAACCACTCAATTGAGCACAAGATAAATCATAAAATAGTGGTTTATCAACCTCCCCACACTTAAACATTAGCATGTCCTCATTCTAAATTCAAGAGAAACTGAAAAAGAGTGAAGGTAGAATGGTGGAATCTATGCAATGCAATCTATCTAAATGCAAGCTACCTAAATGAATCATGCAATTCTAATTACTATCCACCTAGATATATAAAGCTTACATATGGTTAAATTGAGTCAAATTTTTCAAGGAATCACATATGCACAGCCAAGGGCTAAATGATATCAAAACACATTCACAGTTGAGTTGAGTCAATCAAAAGAGTTCACAAACTTGCAAGACAATCAGTGATTAAACATAGATATATGGAAATGAGCTATTGAACCCTCACTGGATTTGTATATACACTCTAATCACTCAGTGTTTGGGGTTAATCACTCTACTCTTCTCTAGTCATGCTTTCTAAGACTTTGGTCTTCATCTAACCAATCAACAACTATTTAATGTACACATGCAAATATCATGAGGTCTTTTCAAAGTTGTAATGGGGTTAAGGCAAGGGTGAGGATATATGTATGGCCAAGTGAACTATAAATTGAATCCTTGATTAGTCTAAGATCTCACCTATCATATACATACCCTATACAATTGATGCCGGGGCATTTTGGCCAGTTTCACTGACCTTTTCTTTACTGTTTTAGGGTAGTTTCATGCATTTTCTTAGGAAATAAGCAAGTTTTGGGTAGAATTTCACTTACTTCTTGATTCAAGCAAACATGGTGCACTTTACATGGTTTCATGAGAATTATGCATGAATTATATCACAAATTAGATGATGCATGTCTCATGATGTGGATTAGAACTTTGATGCACTTTATTGCTTGATTTCAGGACAAAAGAAGCAAGAAAGAACCACGTTAGCAGCCACGTTAGTCTAACTAACGTGACCACTAACGTGGAATGGGAGCTAGCTTGCAACGTTAATAAGAAAAGTAATCACCAATAATGTCCTCGAAGCCATCATAGCCCACGATAAGAGTCACGTTAACTAAGTTAACGTGAACTCTAACGTGGAAGAAAGAAAGTAGAGCCAACGTTAGTGACACTCACCTTTGTCACTAATGTTGGACCAAGCTCATATTGAACAACTAAACCCCCTTTCATTGGGTTAGGGAGCTCTGTTGTAATTTGATGGATCAATATTAGTTTTCATTATTCTTCTTCTATCTTTTCTTTTGATTTTACTAGAAAGATTTCAATCTTCATCCAATTGGATAGTTATCTTGGAAAAGAAGCTATTCATACTTGGATCTCTTCTGAACCTTGGAAGAGGAATGAAGAGATCATGCTAGAAATGCTTTCTCATGTTAGACCAAATTGGGGTTGGAAGGATATGGTGACTATAATTCTACCAACACTTGATTTGGGAATGCATGTGGTATAATCAGTGACCATACTTCATCTCTTCTCATGAGCAATTGACCAAGGAATTGGCTATTGATCAAGATTTGAGAGATTGAATTACAAGGAATTGTAATTTGATCACTTAAGATTGCCAAGGAGATCAATGAACGCATTGATTGAGGAAGAGGTGAAAATGAATTTGATCCGGAGAATGCAACATCTCCTAAGCCCAATGAATTCCCCATTTCTGATCTTACCCATTCTCTTTAATTTCTGCAATTTACTTTTATGAGCATCTTTCCCATTCCCATTTAAGATTCTGTAATTTACTTTCCGTCATTTATTTTCAGCTCTTTACTTTCAGCATTTACATTTTATGCTATTTACTTTCCCGCCATTTAATTTCCTGCAACTCTCAAACCAAATTCTGCTTCGCTCAACTAGAACATTCCTCTAATTAAAGTTGCTTGACCAATCAATCCCTGTGGGATTCGACCTCACTCTATTGTGAGTTTTTACTTGACGACAATTCGGTATACTTGCCGAAGGAAAATTGTTGAGAGACAAGTTTCCGTGCATCAAGTTTATGGCGCCGTTGCCGGGGATTGATTTTGTATCAACAATGATTAAATTGGAGGATAACTAGATTGAGCATTTTTCTTTTGTTTGATTTAAGTTCATTTGAGTAATTTACTTTCTGTTCAGTTATTTTCTTCCCTTTCCCCTACCCATTTTCTTAGTTGTTTACAATTCAGTCCACTAACCCACTAACTGTTTGATATATTGCATCACTCACACTAACAGTATTTCTGTAGAAATTACTTTCTGCATCTATTTCTTTGCTTGTGCCTTGTTGGTTGTATGACAGGGAGAAGAAGCGGGGCTTCAACTTCATTTGATTCTGAACCTGAGAGGACCTTCCTTAGATTAAGGAGGGAAGCAAGAGGAAAGAGAGTAGTTGGTGCTGAGGAAGAGGAGGAGTACTTTGAACCAGATATGGATGAGAACATGGAGAACCATCATGAAGAAGAAGCTCACAACCATGGCCGAGAAGGTCCAGCACATCAGGCTGGGCAAGAGAGAAGGGTTCTGGGTTCTTACATCAACCCAAACCCAGGAAATTGCGAAAGCAGCATCCAAAGGCCAACCATACATGCCAACAACTTTGAACTAAAGCCACAGCTCATCACCCTTGTTCAGAACAATTGTTCATTCGGAGGAGGTGTCCAAGAAAACCCCAATCAACATCTAACCACCTTCTTGAGGATATGTGATACTGTGAAGTCTAATGGTGTTCATCCTAACACCTATAGACTACTTCTGTTCCCTTTCTCACTCAAGGACAAGGCATCTAAATGGCTGGAATCCTTCCCAAAGGAGAGTTTAGCAACCTGGGAAGATGTGGTGAACAAATTCTTGGCAAGATTCTATCCTCCTCAACGGATCAACAGGCTGAGAGCTGAGGTGCAAACCTTCAGGCAGCAAGATGGTGAGACTCTATATGAAGCATGGGAGAGGTTTAAGGACCTGACAAGAAGGTGTCCACCAGATATGTTCAATGAATGGGTGCAGCTACACATTTTCTATGAAGGCCTTTCTTATGAATCAAAGAAGGCAGTAGACGATTCATCAAGGGGATCTCTGAACAAGAAGAAGACCATTGAAGAAGCCATAGATGTCATTGAGACTGTAGCAGAGAATGACTATTTCTATGCTTCTGAAAGAGGCAACACTAGAGGAGTGATGGAGCTAAACAATGTAGATGCACTGCTGGCCCAAAACAAGCTTATTACCAAGTAATTAGCTGACCTCACCAAGAAGATGGAGAGGAACCAAGTAGCAGCAATCACCACCTCATCAACAACCCAAGAAGGAGTGAATGCAGAGGCAGAGGATGAGCAAGAACAAGCCAACTACATTGGAAACTCACCCAGGCAGACCCATGATCCATACTCCAAGACCTACAACCCTGGTTGGAGGAATCACCCAAACTTTGGGTGGGGAAATCAATAGGATCAAGGCCAAGATCAGAGACGTCACAACCCCAACAACCATGCGGCTCACCAACATTCCACACAAAGATTATATCAACATCACCCTAACAACACCTCTCCCCATCTATACCAAAACCAAAATAACCCAACTCACCCATCCACTCTCAACTCACCATCATCTGAAGATAGACTCTCCAGAATTGAGACTCTACTTGAGGGCATATGCAAAGAGATTCAAGATAATAAGGTATTCAAGGAGGAGGTGCGAGCCAATATCAAGAATCAGGGAGATACCATCAAGAGGCTGGAATTTCAAGTGGGATACCTCTCCGAGAAGATTCCCAAACCTACTGATAGCTTCCCAAGTGACATAGAGAAAAATCTGAGAGGTGAAGCAAAGAAAGTCAGATGGGAAGATTGCAAGATGGTTACTATAAGTAATAAGGAGACTAAGGAAGAGCTGAACAACCCATTAGAACAACCTGAAGATACTTCAGCAGGAAAGCAGGGGGAGAATCATCAAGAAACCACAATTACATAGAAGGAGCTGACACAGAAGGAGCTGCTGAGACTCTATGCACCATTTCTCCAATTACTAAATGGCTGTGTTGAGAAGAGACTATACTCAAAGTTTCTTGACATGTTTGCATCTCTCCATATAAACATACCATTCATCAAGGCCCTCCAACAAATGCCCTCATACATTAAGTATATGAAGGAGCTGCTGACCAAGATAAGCTCACTCAAGGGAGGACAAACAATAGTGATGAATAAGGAGTGCAGTGCTCTCATTCAACTAGAGCTGCCTACAAAAAAGAAGGACCCAAGGAGTTTCTACATCCCCTGTGCCATAGGAGAAACAATGTTTGATAAAGGACTCTGCGATTTGGGAGCAAACATCAACTTAATGCCTTTATCCCTTGTGAAGAGGCTGCAGATCAATGAGATAATACCCACAGATGTAGTTATCAGGCTGGCTGACAAAACTCAAAAACAAGCAGTAGGAGTGGTTGAAAATGTGCTGGTGAAGGTTGGAAAATACTTCCTGCCCACAGACTTTGTCATCTTGGACATGGAAGAGAGTCACCTCCACCCAATCATATTGGGAAGACCATTCCTAGCTACAGCCAGAGCACTTATAGATGTGGAGCGAGGGGAGCTAATTTTGAGGATTCATGATGAACAACTCACTTTCAATGTTTTCAAGCCCTCACAAGAAATAGATCAAGAGAACAAAGAACGAAGCAAAGATCACAGTGAGATACTGAAGGAAGAAACAGGCATTGAAGCACAACCAGCACATCTGGGAATCCCCTTAGTTGATGAACAAGGCGTTCAGAAGCTGACACAGCTCAAGGAAAATCAGGAGGAGCCTAAACCACCAGAGTTATATGAGACCAGCAACAAAATCTCTTTGGAAGAGGAGGTCACAAAGAGCAAGGCAACATCAAAAGGAACAAAGAAGAAGGTACCAAGGAGGTGGAGGAACAAGAAGATCCCTACAGAGGACTTCTCTCCAGGGGATAAAGTAATCTCAACGTACTTCCCAGTTATTCCCCCCGATCTCCCCACCATCCCATCTTAGCTACCTAAAGTTTTTACCATCAACAGAGTTCTCTCCCTAGAACATGTGGAAATCCTTGATGAAGCCAATGGAGATAGATTTACTGCAAGGGGGGAGGATTTGAAGCACTACCAGCCACCCTGACAAAGGAAAAAACGTCAAGTTAGTGACGCTAAAGAAGCGCTTCATGGGAGGCAACCCATGTTTTACATGCTTTTAGAAGAGTTAATAATGCAAGGTTCATGAATTCCAAACCAACCCTAACATACACTTGAATGAATCCTTTTATGCAGCATATAGTAAAGAACAAGTTTGGTGTTCAAGGCATACTAAGAGAGCATAATTGTGATGTTACTCTTAGAGCCTTGAACAAAAATCTTACATCACATGGCCACAAACTAAGTTTGGTGTCACCCATGGTGTCACCAATGTTGTATACACTGACACATTCAGTTAATCAGTTGGTTGGCATTCATGAATACTACTTAGTTAGTTATAAACAAAAACTATAAAAAAAAGTGGTAGTTGCTCCCATTTTTTTTATTTTGCTGCCACTATCCACACAATTAATAATTACATTTTTTCTTGTTTTGTAGGAAAATTGATGACAATTGAAAGGAAGATTCGGCCACCATAAAAGGAGAGTATTTCACACGTGTCTCAAGGGGGAATGCATTGGGAAATGTTGGCATGAAAAAATTGAAAGAATGAGATCCTTGGAGACCGAACCAATCTCCTTCATAAAGATGAGGATCCTTGTGCTCATCCTATGCTAAAACCCCATCCATTCATCACACAACCACTCCATCAATCCAAACCTTTCATTCACTTACCACTTCCTTATATAAGTGATTTTAGTCCGTACCCCTTTCACATTCGAAATTCCCATCCTTTATACTCCACATTCCAACAACCACTTCTTCAAACCTCTCATTCTCGAAATCCAACACCTTCACATAGCCAAAATCACTCATGGCATCATCAAGCTCTAAAAGAAGAAAGGAAAAGGAGCCTATGGAGCAACGCCCTTTCGATGAAAAGAAATTTAGAACCCTTCACCATGCGTTGCAGTATGGGTGGATGGTTGATAAAGAGATCATATATGAGCTAGGATTTCAAGTCAGAAAGACTGAGTGCCCCGAAATCACAAAGAAGGTGGAAAAGAGAAGATGGGAGCTCCTCACTGATCCGGTCACTAGGGTAAATACAAATCTTGTAAGAGAGTTTTATGCAAATGCTGTCCGATATGATAAGGCAGATGAGTCTTACACAAGTTTTGTAAGAGGAAAGACCATGGATTTCAATCCCATGAGTGTCATGAGGGCATTAAAGTTACGGTCTATACCGTTTGAGGAAGAGAGCTATCATTCAAGAATTGATAACAGCCCCAACTATGACCAGATTGTGCAAGATATATGTGTACCAGGCGTTGACTGGGTGCGAGATTTCGAAAGGAAACCCAAGTTCATTAAGAGAGGGGACCTCACTCCTGAAGCAAAGGGTGGTTCGAAATTGTAAGGAGATCCATCCTCCCCGCCGGGAACAACTCAGAGGTGAATCTCAAGAGAGCCACAATGGTGCACTATATACTCAAAGGAGGAGAGATCAAGGTTCATGAACTCATAGCCCAAGGCATTAGGAAGAGGGCCGAGAATAGCGATTCTAGAGGAAAGTTAGGCTACCCCAGCACTATCTTCCGACTATGCGACAGGGATGGAGTGGTGTTTGAAGACGAAGACCCCGAGTGGATAAAAGAGGGCATTCCAATTACAGTCCGACGGATGAATGCTGTTGCATCTCCCCTACCTCAACGGAAGCCAAGGAAAAGGCCAGCCCATCAAGTAGTAGAAGGACAAGACCTGGAGGAGCAAGCCCCAGCCACCTTAAGCATGCACTAAATACAAGAAGCCATTGATGGCTTATCTAGGCAATATTGGGAAAATCAAGAGGCACAGAAGGAGCTCCAGCTACAAATGATGAATTGCCAAGAAGAATCATTTTCTAGATGGACGAATCAACAAGGGGAGTGGCAGAAGCAAATGATGGAGCAGCAATTAGAGCAAGGAAAATAATGGGGTGAATCCTTCCACAGGATAGAACAAAGGCAGAATGAATAACAAGAATCTATCCAGAAGCTAATCAACATCCAAGCACATCAAGGTGCACACATACATAAGATGCATCGAAAACAAATAGAACAAGCAGAACTCTTTGACAAGCACAGGGCATTCTCTGAAGGGGTTTACATGAGTGAAAGTGGAAATCATATAAACATGCTAGCAAGGCTTGGATACTTAGTTGGATAGCTACCTATGGTACATCCGGGAATCACAAAATATGACGAAGTGAAGGATGAGTTAGCACGAGAAGAAAGAGTAAGGGTGGAGAAGAGTCATGAATCAGTAAAGAAGGCACTTGAAGACTGGAAAAGAGCCAGACTAGCGCGGATACAAGGAAGCATAAGTGGACACAAAAAGGACAAACAAGAGGGAGAGCAGGAGCAACCCCATGAGTAAAAGGTGGTGGAGTTCCCTCATTGTCCCATCTTTTTCAAGTTTTAAATAAGAAAAATCATGTATGAAATAGAACATGCTTCCATGGTAGTTTAGGATTTTCAATTCTGTTTTTAGTATTCTCCTTGCTTAGGTCTATGATTGCTAGTCAAATTGCCTGTTTTCAATCCCATCTTGCTTGTTGTGTTGCTTGTCTCATTTTTAATCAAATAAAAAGAGAATGTGTGTTATCAAAGACCAAAGTAGAGTTCATTTGTGGAGTAAGTTCCTAGATTTGTGGTGTGGTAATAGATTAGATAATTTGGTTCACCAATAAGGTGGGAAGGTAACTATCTGTCCTGAAGCATATGCTTGAAACACACCCCATAAGACTAGCTGAATAACAAGATCCCAATAAGAAAAAGGGAAAGAAAAAAATGAAAGTTAAAGAATAAAAGAAAAAGAGTAAGAAATAAGGCTAGGCACCAAGGGTTTGAATCTTGGGGCAAGTTTCTGTGGTGTTCCTGTGTAAGGGATTTACTTGGATGAATAAGCTCTTAGGGGTGCCTTATCACTTGGTAACTTGGGTTAACTAACTCGGGATTATCAGCTGAAAGTCCACTATCAAGAATAACCTTTGCTACAGAACGCTTAGTAACCCAAAGAGGTGCTGGACACCAAGGTCTCAAGAAAGAAAATAACAAACCATGTGCCTGTGGTGTGTATGTATGGGGGAAAGAGACTTGAGGGAGTAAGCCCTTAGGGGTGTCTCAACACCTAGCACCTTGAACCAACTGGTTCGGGAGTGCTGGCTGAAAGCTTATCTTAAAGAGTCGCCCCCTCATAGAGCACCTAGTCTAAGAACACAAATAAGTCCTGAAATGACAAAAAGGATCAATGAATAAAAGTTTCATAAGGTGCAGTCAAGTGGGTATTCCAGGACATGATAAAGGTCTGAAAGCCAGTGAAGGAATGAACCTAAGTTGCTATGCATGAAACCACCATAAAACCAAGGACATAACTTCCACAATAATGACTCATTTCTCTTGGCATTTCATTTATCATTCTCTTGTTCCAGTACTTGCTTAGGGACAAGCAAGCTTTAAGTTTGGTGTTGTGATGCCGGGGCATTTTGGCCAGTTTCACTGACCTTTTCTTTACTGTTTTAGGGTAGTTTCATGCGTTTTCTTAGGAAATAAGCAAGTTTTGGGTAGAATTTCACTTACCTCTTGATTCAAGCAAACATGGTGCACTTTACATAGTTTCATGCGAATTATGCATGAATTATATGACAAATTAGATGATGCATGTCTCATGATATGGATTAGAACTTTGATGCACTTTATTGCTTGATTTCAGGACAAAGGAAGCAAGAAAGAACCACATTAGCAGCCACGTTAGTCTAACTAACGTGACCACTAACGTGGAATGGGAGCTAGCTTGCAACGTTAATGAGAAAAGTAATCGCCAATAACGTCCTCGAAGCCATCATAGCCCAAGATAAGAGTCACGTTAACTAAGTTAACGTTAACTCTAACGTGGAAGAAAGAAAGTGGAGCCAACGTTAGTGACACTCACCTTTGTCACTAACGTTGGACCAAGCTCATATTGTCCACGTTAGCCTTCACGTTAACTTAGTTAACATGGACTCTAACGTTGGGAAGCAAAAGAATGGACAACGTTAATGACACTCACCATTGTCACTAACGTTGGACTAAGCCACTTTGAGCTACGTTAACTAAGTTAACGTGGAAGCTAACGTAGAGAAAGCAAATAATCGCCAACGTTAGTGACACTCACCTTTGTCACTAACGTTGGAATGAGCCACAATGAGCCACTATGAGCCACGTTAACTCCCACGTTAACTTAGTTAACGTGGAAGCTAACGTGGAGGGAAGGATGATGAGCCAACGTTAATGACACTCACCTTTGTCACTAACGTTGGAGATGGCTATCATCACCACGTTAGAAGCCACGTTAATGTAGTTAACGTAGATTCTAACGTGGGAAGTAGGGGCATCTTGGAACGTTAGTGACAAAAGTAAGTGTCACTAACGTTCTCGAAGGATTGGCAAGCCTACGTTAAGAGCCACGTTAACTAAGTTAACGTGGACTCTAACGCAGGGGAAGGGAGGACTCTCAACGTTATTGGAAAAGGTGAGTCCTAATAACGTGTGTGAAGGACCAAGAGGCAACGTTAGTGGTCACGTTGGTGCCACTAACGTTGAAGTTAACGTGGATCATCCCTGGGTTAGGAACGTTAGTGAAAAAGGTGATTGTCACTAACATTCTCGAATCCACACTCTCACTTAACGTTAACGCCACTAACGTCCTGAGCTAAATACCCTGCCTACTTCACACTTTCTCTCTGCAAGTAAAGCTAAGCCCACTGAAGAGGTAACTACTTCAAACTCAAGATCCAAAGGCCCATATCCAAGACTTGAAGAACCAACTAGAAGATCATAAGAGTAGTATATATAGGGGTAGTTTTGAATTAAAAAGTAGCTTTTTGGGGGAGTTGGAGACTGGAGAACTTTTCTTTGTATAATTTTACTTTCTCTGCACTTCTAGTTTACTTTTCATGATGTATTTTCCATCTCTGTTTTCTATTTCCAGAGCTATGAACAACTAAACCCCTTTTCATTAGGTTAGGGAGCTCTGTTGTAATTTGATGGATCAATATTATTTTTCATTATTCTTCTTCCATCTTTTCTCTTGATTTTACTAGAAAAATTTCAATCTTCATCCAATTGGATAGTTATCTTAGAAAAGAAGCTATTCATACTTGGATCTCTTCTAAACCTTGGAAGAGGAATGAAGAGATCATGCTAGAAATGCTTTCTCATGTTGGACCAAATTGGGGTTGGAAGGATATGGTGACTATAATTCTACCAACACTTGATTTGAGAATGCATGTGGTATAATCAGTGACCATACTTTATCTCTTCTCATGAGCAATTGACCAAGAAATTGGCTATTGATCAAGATTTGAGAGATTGAATTACAAGGAATTGTAATTTGATCACTTAAGATTGCCAAGGAGATCAATGAATGCATTGATTGAGGAAGAGGTGAAAATGAACTTGATCCGGAGAATGCAACATCTCCTAAGCCCAATGAATTCCCTATTTCTGATCTTACCCATTCTCTTTAATTTCTGCAACTTACTTTTATGAGCATCTTCCTCATTCCCATTTAAGATTCTGCAATTTACTTTCCGTCATTTATTTTCAGCTCTTTACTTTCAGCATTTACATTTTATGCTATTTACTTTCCCGCCATTTAATTTCCTGCAACTCTCAAACCAAATTCTGCTTCGCTCAACTAGAACATTCCTCTAATTAAAGTTGCTTGACCAATCAATCCCTGTGGGATTCGACCTCACTCTATTGTGAGTTTTTACTTGACGACAATTCGGTATACTTGCCGAAGGAAAATTGTTGAGAGGCAAGTTTCCGTGCATCAACAATTCTAAATCTATGCCTAGCTACCCAAATTTTCCCACTTTTGTATTCACATACTCATGTACCAAATTATTTTTAATTTTTTTTCACATATGCATTGATCTTTTACTATACTTAATGCTGGGGTGATTTTGTCCCCTAAGCTTATTTATTTAATTATAGGAAATTTTTTTATTTTTTTATTTTTGATTTTTTTTATAGAAAAGTAAATATAATTTATCAATGCATATGGATTTTCAAATTTTCTGGTCTCACATGAGTAGGTACCCAAATTCCTATTTATCATAACATATTCCCTATCAACCCAAGTTCCCACGGTTTCCCACACTTAGTTAATACACAATCTCTATTTTAAGCTAACCAAAGATTCAATTTGGGGTATTTAATTTGTTTTTCTACTGAAGGCTAGTGATGTGGTTATAGAACAGAAGGGGATTGAAAGGCTCAAGGTGGCTAACAAGGACGACTTAAAAGGGTAGGCTTATTTGGGATAAGTGAGCAAAAACAAGTAATGGCCTCAATCATATGCAAGCATGTAAATACACTAAATAGTGGACATATAGAATGGAACAAAGTAAAGCCTGCAGTCATAGTGAAGAAACACACAAGAATAAAATGTTATGGTTAAATAATGTAACCATGTAATTAAGTTCAAAAACTCACGGTTTGTGTGTTCTTTGGCTCAAAAACCATATATCAGTCATGTATATCATGCAAGTATGGATAAAGAGTTTCAACTCTAATCAATGTGAATCTTTAAATGGCTTTTATAAAAATAAATACATTCTTTGAAAAAAGTCATCAATTTGTCAACATTTATTACTATATATATATATATATATATATATATATATACTAAGTGGATTGTTGTGATTATGAAAAACTAAAAATTTCTAGTTTACTATCTATTTTCAATTAAACCAAATTATCATATGCTAAAAAGGGTAAACTAAACTTAATAATCCATATTTTTCTATATCACAACTAATAAACTAAGAGTGCAAATCAAGCTAAATATCTAAGATATATACAGCCCAAGGTGCAAAATGTAATAAAGTAGAAATAAACAAAAGTACAGTAAAAGAAAATGTGCAAGTACTGAAAGGAAAATAAGATAAAATAAAATAAAAATATAGAAAATAAAATAAAATAGGAAGGGAAGGTCTGAAGTAGTTCACCAAAATAAGATCCGCTAGAGATGGCGACCTCCCCACACTTATAAAATAGCATCGTCCTCGATGCTCAGTCAAGCTGGGTGTGAAGGAACGTCATCTCCTGAAGGGTGTGCTGATGCTGCCTCTGTGGGCTCTGGCTGTGAAGGAGCCTGTGGCTCTGCCTGTATAGGGGCCTGTGGATCTGCTAGCTGTGTCTGCTGAAACTCCTTGTGCTGAGGTTCTTCCTGTTGGGGCTCTGCCTGCTCATCCTCTGCCTGTGCATCGTCCTCCTGCTCATCCGCCTCCTCCACAGATGGCTCCGATGGTGTGTCAGCTCGGAGGGGATGTTAGTGTGTCCTGACCTGATCATCAGCTTCAGATGCTCATAGTGTCGCTTATTGCGATGGTCCATCCGATCCAGGCACTCAAAGAGTCGGTGCACTAGGTGGTATATGGGCTGGGAAGTGGGTGAGGGTGCTGTGGGTGTGGGTGGTGCAGCAGGTGCTGAAGGGGCAGCAGAGGATGTGGCGGCGTCAGCGGAGGCAGTAAGAGAGGGCAGTCGTGGCCCAGAGCCTCGAACCTCCTGTCATGTGGGATAGTCTTCTTACAGTCGGCAGCTGGGGGCTTCTCATCCTCAGGCTCCCAAGGTACCTCAGCTCGGTGGCCCAACTGGGTAATCAGATAGGGGAAAGGCAGAGTGCCTCGAACATGGACCCTAGCCATGTAGTTCCGGATAAATCGGGGAAGGTACAGGTCCTTGTCTTCCATGACGCACCAAATGAGAGTAATCATGGCAGTTGTGATAAACCCTGATTTCTTGGTTTATCTTGTGCTTATTTTAGGGGATTTTACCACCTTTTCCCACATTTTTTCAATGAAATAGCATGGTTTTGTAATTCTCCCCTGAATTGTGCTTAAGTGTAAAAACATGTTTTTTAGGCCCTTAAATTGGTGATTTTGATTCACTTTAATTCCATTCGATGCCTTGATATGTTTGTTGAGTGATTTCAGGTTCATAAGGCAAGTATTGGATGGAAGAAATGAGGAGAAAAGCATACAAAGTGAAGAATGCATGAAGAATCAAAGATTGGGAACGCATCAATGGGCGCGCACGCGTACAAGGTGCGCACGCGCAGAAGTGATTTCACAGAGAGACGTGCACGCGTACATGCTGCGTACGCGCGGATGAAGAAACAGCCAATCGAGGCGCACGCGCACATGGTGCGTACGCACCGATACTAGCACGTGGCCCACTTAAAGGCAAAACGCTAGGGACGATTTCTGAGCTACCCAGGCCCAAATCCAACTTGTTTCTGAGTGTATTTCATGCAGAATTGAAGTCCAAGCAAAGGGGGAACAATTAGTTAGTCAACATGAGCCTTTAGTTAGTTTTCTAGACAGAGAAGCTCCCTCTTCTCTCTAGAATTAGGTTAGGATTAGGTTAAATTGTCATAGATCTATGTCTAATTCTTTGCTTTCATCTTGTTTCTTTTATAATTTCTCATGTCTACGTCTTGATCTCCTTAGTTGTAATGTTAATTTCTCATTTTGCTTTCTTTTGTGATGATGAACTTATGTTTGATTTGGTTTATATTAAATGCAATTTGATGTTGATGTTTCTTTCATTGATGAATTAAGTTGTTGATTTACTCTCCTTGCAATTGGTAGTCGTTAGATTCATTATTCCTGCACTTTTACCATGCTTTCCATTTTTACTGCTGAAATACTGCCGAATTTTTCCTAACCATGTTTCATGAAATAACATTGTTTAATTGATGCAACAAACTTCTAGTTGACGATTTCTGTGTCAATAGAATTTTGTTTGCTAAATGGTTTTAGAAACTTTTCAAGGACGTGTTTACAAGTTTTGGTCATGCTTATTATATTCTTTACTTGTTTACAATGTTGATTTACTTCTTCTATTCATTGAATAGTTTGAGTAAATTTTCAGATTGACCATAAACTTGGTTTTCATTTGAAATTGGGCCCCATTTGCTTGCTTTCACAAGGTTGATGATTTCTTCCACCTATGTGGCTAATGTGACTCATTTTCTCTATAACCAAATTATCTTTAGTCACATGGTGAATAAAATTTTCAACTCTTATCTCAACCTTGTGACCTTCATACCTCATTGAAAGTTGGTGTTTGAATTTCATTTATGTGCATTGTTCATTAAAGTTTTGATTTTACCAACACCAATTCATACAACTCTAGTGAACCTTACATTAATTGATGACTTGTTTTCATATTGGTTGCTTTTTGGCAATATCATATTTCATCATCAATGACTATATGCATTTCATGGTCGTGAGTATGCTTACATTCCTATTTTGTACACTTCTTTTAATTGAGCCAATAACAATCATGTCACTGATTTTTGAACTAATTTCTAACTCTAATTTGATTAACCAACTGATTTCTTCTTTTTGTTTTGAACATAACTCTTTAATCATTCTTTTGAATATGGCATTTCTTAGGCTCAATAAATAAGCATTGTGCAATTATGGTTTAAATTCTGAATTCTGTTACTTGCATTCTAAGAATTCTTTTGTCTTCACTCACATCATGAATATGCTTTACCTTGATTGCTATACATCTATTTGGCTAATTGCTTATATCATATCACATCTGTTTTTCAGGATGTCAGACAAAGGAAAAGCTATAGCCACTACTTCTAAGAAGAGAAAGCACTCTAAAGCCTCTACCCCATCATCTTATGCTAATTATGCTAAGAATCCGCTAAATGAAGTGGACAAAGAGAATCAGCTACTTCCATCCACTGACCCAATCAAATTTCCCAACCTCTACTGTGAGCTTCGCTTCCCTAAATTCCAGAAGACGAACCTGAACATTAAGAAGAAGCTGGTCCTTCCCAATGATGTGAGACGTGCCATCAACAGCCGTATTCTGGAATTGGGCTTGGACTTTGTTGATAGAGATTTAGGAAGGATAAACACTTCATGGGTGAGGGAGTTCTACTGCAACTTCTTCCGTGCCACTCTTGATTTAGTCCATCTGCGGGGTAGAGAGATTATGATCACTGAGGCTGCTATTGGGGAGGCATTACTTAGCCGATCTCGTACTGGTGACCCATGCGCCTATCAGCAGGCAAAGGTAGCTATCCACTACATGACTTTTGATTATGAGGCACTTAGGCGCATGATTGCCACACCTGACGCCCCTTGGGTGATGGATTCTAGGAGCAAGAAGCCCAATGGGATGCTTTTCACTAATCTGTCGAGAGAGGCTAAGACTTGGCAGCATATATTCACCCATTATGTCCTGCCCACCACTCACTTTTCAGAGATTCCGATGGATATGCTAGTTCTGATTGGGTGTGTGATGGAGGGGAATGAGGTAGACTTCCCCCGGCTGATCAGGTAGAGTATGTGGCGGGCGCATATCCGTGGCCTCTTGCCATTCCCTACACTGGTCACCAGCATGATTGAGCTAGCTGATGTCCCGTGGGAGGACAATGATGTGACACCACCACCCCCAGATGACGATGACAAGGAGGTTACTATTCCATGGGGTGGGTGGGTGCACGAGAAGCCTCCACCCAGACGCCGATCTCGAGCCAGAGTAGTGGTGGAGGCAGCTCACCCCTCATCATCAGCAGTAGTAGCAAGACCCTCTTCTACTTCAGCCACAGCATCCTTGCCACCACCACATGTACCTGAGCCGACACACTTATTGGTACAGCGCCTATTTCGCTTCATGGAGCGCAGCGAGTGTCGTATCCTGCGACGTCTCGACCGCATAGACCAGGTGTTTGTCTCACAGGGTATTGAGCTACCTCCGCTCCCAGACTCTCCCGCCTCCGACGAATAGGATCAGGAGGAGGATCATGTTGAGGAGCCGACTCAGCAGGAGGTACCACCAGAGACACAGACCACCACAGAGGTTCAACAGCCCCCTGAGGACTCACGGCCAGTACTGCAGCCTGAGCCTGAGCCACAGCTCGAGCCATAGCCCGGCGCGACTGTTGACCCCCATCCCGAGCTTCAACAGTAGCATCGAGGACGATGCTTCATCCTAAAGTGTGGGGAGGTCACCGTTCATGACCGGTGGATAGCATTTATGTGGTGAACTTTCAAATATTTATCTTCTAGTTTCTGCTACTTTATTTTATTTTGCACTTTATCTTTGAGATTATTTTGGGATAGTTGTACATATTTGTTAGTGTGGATACCCTTATTTTGGTTGTTGCACACTTTTATTATATATGTGTATATTGTATTTTGGCTTTTGATTGTGATTAGAAAAATATTGTGAATTGTTGAAACCTAGTTAACCCTTTTTGTATAAGAATTATGTTTTGATTGAAAAGAGGGTAAACTAAGGAAATTTTTTTTAAAATTTTCTAAATCACAACATTGCATTAGAATAAGCTTAGTCAATATGATGAAAATTTCCAAGAAAATCGATTTCTAGAGCACCACTCCAATTGGTTGAAATTTTTTTTTAACTTGCCTGAATTATACACTTTGTGGATCATGTTTTGAGCTAAGAACACAAGCATGAGAGTTTTGAGCCTAATTGTGTGGTTACATCATATAACCACTTATTTTCATTCTTGTGTGCATCATTCTCTTCCTATGATTGTAATCTTTGATTTATTTGATTCTTTATGTCCACTATTTTGTGTATACATGCATTTATATGATTGAGGCCATTGTTCAAATAGCTCACTTACCCAAATAGCCTACCTTTTATCTTCCATTTTTAACCAATTTTGAGCCTATGCTTAACCCACTTATTCTTAATTGAAGCACATTACAAGCCTAAATGAAAAATAATAAATGTCCTTAATTTGGATCTTTGATTAGCTTAGGCTAGTGAGAGTGTTCATTACTTGATTTTGGGAAAGTTGGGTACATTGGGTAGAGATAAAAGTGTGTGTGTGTGTTTTTGTTGAAAATTTTGAGAATTTGGTACATACTCATGTATTAATCATGTGTAAACTATATGCATTGATGTTCTTGTATATAGTTTATGTTTCCTTTCAATATATATATATATATATATATATATATATATATATATATATATATAGAAAAAGAGAGAAAAGGAATTGCAATAAAAAGGGAACACAAATATCCCAAGGTTCAAAGCTTAATAATGATCAATGCATATGTGTGGTGATCAAAAGAGAATACATGAGTATGTGTAAAAGTGAAGAATGGGTAGTTAGGATTGTTTAGAATTGTATCGGTAGTCATAAGTTAGGTGAAAAGTTTAAGTTAGTCAAAGATTCAAATTTCAAGCTCGCTTGACCATATGCATCCTACCTTGACCCTAGCCCCATTACAACCTATGGGAAAGCCCTCATGATATTTGTATGCATGCATAAAGTAATTGTTGATTGTTAGATGAAAAATAAATCTTAGAAAGCATGATTAAGGGAGAATTGAGTGAATCAGCCCCATACACTAGAGTGCCTAGAGCGGATACACATCCGATGAGGGTTCGATCGCTCAATTACATGTTTCCACCTATGATTATCTTTTCCTGCAAGTTTGTAAAATCTTTCAATGATTTAATCCAATTGTGGTTTGCTTTGATTGCTATTGCCTTAGCCCTTGTGCTTGCATATGTATTCTTGGAGATTGATTTATTTTGACTAAGCCATTGCATTCATGTAAATAGGTTACATATAGATAGATTGCATTTAGTTAGTTTGCATTGAATAAATGTTGATACCTTTTGCTTTTTTATTAATTTTAGCATGAGGACATGCTTAGTTTAAGTGTAGGGAGATTTGATAAACCCCAATTTCGTGGTTTATCTTGTACTTATTTTAGGGGATTTTACCACCTTTCCCACATTTATTCAATGAAATAGCATGGTTTTGTAATTCTCCCCTGAATTATGCTTAAGTGTAAAAACATGCTTTTTAGGCCCTTAAATTGGTGATTTTGATTCACTTTAATTCTATTTGATGCCTTGATATGTTTGTTGAGTGATTTCAGGCTCATAAGGCAAGTATTGGATGGAAGAAATGAGGAGAAAAGCATACAAAGTGGAGAATGCATGAAGAAACAAAGATTGGAATGCATTAATGGGCACGCACGGGTACAAGGCGCGCACACGCATAAGTGATTTAACATAGAGACGCGCACGCGTACATGCCACGTACGCGCGGATTAAAATATAGCCAATCGACGCGCACGCACACATGGCGCGTACGTACCGATACTAGCACGTGGCCCACTTAAAGGCAAAACGCTAGGGCGATTTCTGAGCTGACCAGGCCCAAATCCAACTTGTTTCTGAGTGTATTTCATACAAAATTGAAGTCCAAGCAAAGGGGGAGCAATTAGTTAGTCAACATGAGCCTTTAATTAGTTTTCTTGAGAGAGAAGCTCCCTCTTCTCTCTAGAATTAGGTTAGGATTAGGTTAAATTATCATAGATCCATGTCTAATTCTTTGCTTTCATCTTGTTTCTTTTATAATTTCTCATGTCTACGTCTTGATCTCATTAATTGTAATGTTAATTTCTCATTTTGCTTTCTTTTGTGATGATGAACTCATGTCAGGATTTGGTTTACATTTAATGCAATTTGATGTTGATGTTTCTTTCATTGATGAATTAAGTTGTTGATTTACTCTCCTTGCAATTGGTAGTCGTTAGATTCATTATTCCTGCACTTTTACCATGCTTTCCATTTGTACCCACTGATAATGAGATTTGCTCGATGGTCTAGAATTTCTCTTATAGTAATAAGAACTTCGTTGTAAGCATAGCTCCAAACCAACAAACAATTCTCACATAAAAAATTTGAGTTATCACAAGTATAAATCCCAATGAAAATTAACCGAAGTATTTAGACTCCGGGTCGTCTCACAAGGAATTGCAATGAAATGGTCAATTATTGCTATGAAGGAACAAAGGGGGTTTGGTTAATAGAAGGGGCAATAAAATAAATGACAAGAAAAGTAAAGAGAGCAATTAAAGAAAGTAATTAATAAAGAGAGACAGTCATGGCAAGGTTTGAGATCATAGGCTTTCTATCCTAGTCATTAATCATAACAATTCTTAACAAGAATTTATCTTATTTCATTATCCCCAATGTTGGAAGAAGGTGTAAGTTATCTTCCATTAGATAAAGTCAAACAAGACTAGTTAACCTCAATCTAAATATCCTAATCAACTCACTAATAGAATTAGCAAGAGATTAGAGTCAATGAAAATCATATTAACTAACAACTCTAGATCAACAATCTAAATTAGGTATTAACGACTCAAGTTTGCCCAATTACTCTTTCCAAGCCAAGAATGCTCAAAATCTACTCTAAAGCCCAACCAAGCATTTTGTCAAACACTTGGTGGGTACAAATGGAAAGTATGATAAATGTGCAAGAATAATAAATCTACCAACTACCAATTGCAAGAAAAGTAAATTCACAACTCAAATCAACAATTAAAAGAATATCAAACATTAAATTTCATTCAAAGGGATCTAAATCCAACATGAGCATCCATGAACATAAAAAAGACATAAAAGAAAAATTGACAAGATAAATAAGAAGAATATAGTAGTAGAAACAAGAAATTGTAAAGGAAACAAGATGAAATCAAGAATTGAACATGGATCTATGATGCAAATACCCTAGGAACCCTAATTCTAGAGAGAAGAGGGAGCTTCTCTCTCTAGAAACTAAACTACATGATGCCAAAACTCCAAACAATTGCTCCCCCCTTGCCCAAGCTTGAATTCAGCATAAAATAGCATCAGAAATGAGTTGGATTGGGCCCAAAATGAGTTGCAAATCGCTGGCCACGATTTCACTTTGGTGAACCACGTGCTCCATCGGCGCGCACGTGTACAATGTGCGTGCGTGCCTCTATACGTCAGGCACCTATAAGAAATTTTATATCATTTTGAAGCCCCAGATGTTAGCTTTCCAACGCAACTAGAACCGCCTCATTTGGACCTCTGTAGCTCAAGTTATGGTCGATTGAGTACGAAGAGGTCAGGCTTGACAGCTTTACGGTTCCTTAATCTCTTCATGAGTTCTCCCACTTTGCATGCTTTTCTCCTCACTTCTTCCATCCAATACTTGCCTTATGAACCTGAAATCACTCAAAAAATACATCAAGGCATTGAATAGAATTAAAGTGAATTGAAATCACCAATTTAAGGGCCTAAAAAGCATGTTTTCACATTTAAGCACAAATCAAGGGAGAATTGCAAAACCATGCTATTTCATTGAATAAATGTGAGAAAAGGTGATAAAATCCCCCAAATTAAGCACAAGATAAACCACGAAATTGGGGTTTATCAAATCTTCCCACATTTAAACCAAGCATGTCATCATGCTAAGAATAAAGAAGGACAAGAAAAGGGGTATGAACATTTATTCAATGCAAATAAACTATATGCACCTATCTATATGAATGCAACTAAATGCAAAATGATTCTACCTACTTGGTCAAAAATCAATCACCAAGAACATATATAAGCAAGTAGGGCAAAGGTCATATAACGACTCACAAATTCTACCAATTCAAATATCAAAATAAAGTTCAAATAGACTTGCAATAAGAAAGCTCATGAAAGCTGGGAACAAGGAATTGAACATCGAACCCTCACCGGAAGTGTATCCCCTCTAGTCGCTCTAGTGTATAGGATCGATCACTCAATTCTCTTTTAATCATGCTTTCCATGATTTGTTTTTCATCTAACAATTAACAATTATTCAATTCATGCATACATTCATCATGAGGATTTATTCATAGGTTGTAATGGGGCTAGGGTAAAGGTAGGGATGCATATAGTCAAGTGAGCTTGAAATTTGGATCTTTGATTAACCTAAGCTCTCACCAAACATATATGACAACCTATACAATTCTAATACACAACCTAGCTACCCATGATTCCCACTTTTTTTTCACATACTCATGCATTCTCTTTAATTAACATTCCATATGCATTGATTTTTATTGAACTTTATTTTGGGGCATTTTTGTCCCCTTTTTATTTCTTTTTCTCTTTTTTTCTTTTATATTTTTTTTCTTTTTCTATATATATATATATATATATATATATATATATATATATATATATATATATATATATATATATATATATTCAAAAGTATATACAAATGTATCAATGCATATGGTTTTACATATTTAATGCATAAGCATGTACCCAATTCCCAAAAATCTTCAACAAAAATACAAAAACACACTTTCCTCTCAACCAATGTCCCAAGTTTCCCATACCCAAATGATACACACTCTCACTAGCCTAAGCTAATCAAAGATCCAAATTAAGGACATTTATTGTTTTTCACTTAAGGGTAGTGATGTGCTAACATTAAGAACAAAAGGGATTAAATAGGCTCAAAATTGGCTAACAATAGTTGATGAAAGGTAGGCTATTTGGGTAAGTGAGCTAAATAAAATGATGGCCTCAATCATATAAATGCATATATACATGGAATAATGGACATAAAGAATCAAACAAATCAAATATTACAATCATAGAGAGAGAATAATGCACACAAGAATGGAAATAAGTGGTTACAGGATGTAACCACACAATTTGGCTCAAAACTCACAAGCTTGTGTTCTTAGCTCAAAAATTATGTTCCAAAATAAATTCTTCAAGCAAGTTCCACAAAAAATTTTTTCAAATTGGTAGGGTGCCCTAGAACAATTTTTCTTGGAAAAGAAATCATCACCCTAACCAAGTAGTCCTAACATAAAAAGAAGTGATGAAAAATATGTACAAATTCTAACTAGTATGTAACCTATCATGCAATGCAACAACTAACTAGCAAAGGAAATTAAGAATTGGTGTTGAAAAAGGAGATTGTTACCCATGGAGATCGGTCGAATGACCTCCCCACACTTAGAAATTTGCACCGTCCTCGGTGCATGCAAAGAAGAGCAAGGTGGACGGGTTGCTATAATTGATGAGCTCCTTCAAAAAGTTATGCGGGTGAACTTGTTTGTTGCCCCGTTTAAAAGCTTTTCCTTTTCCTCTTTCGGTGGCCAACCTAAAAGGAAAGAAAAAGAAAGAAAATTAAGCCTACAATAAAGATATCAAAGCAAATAGAACATAGGTGAGGGCTAATGCCAAATAAGAGTAAGGTTCTCACTACATGGTAGCTACAACATGTGAGTGAGAAAACAATATAAGCTAAGGCATATTAACTAACACTTGATGCAAGAGTAAAGTCAAAGCATGAAGAGCACTCAAAAGCATCAAGTACAACTAGAAAGAGTGGGTCATGAAAGACATGCAAGTTCATATCGATGCACAAAGAATATAAGAGTCATACAAGATTAAGCATTGATTTAAAAGTTTCATCACCCAACAATATCAAACAAGTCAAGAAGCACCAAGATTAACCAAGAAATTCTCAACAATTGAGTCAGAAAATTCAACACCATTATTGAAAGAAGAGACTTAGAAAAAAATTGAAAACAGGCTATAGAAACAAAATTGAAATGTAAAGAATAGAAGTATACGAATGCGATAAACAAAAGAAAATGGCAGAAGAGGAAAAAAACTATTTTTTTACCGGCACGGACGCGTCATGCACGCTTACGCGCCGATGTGCAGTTTGGCAGAAGGAACAAGCGATGCGGACGCGCACAGTACGCGTACGCGTGCTAGATGAAGTTGGCAACCGACGCGGACGCGTCACGTACGCTTGCGCGGCAGGTCGCAGGTACAGAGTAGGCACAACTTTGGCACAACTCTCTGGTTTTTGTACCAAGAGTGTGAAATGCACCACCGACGTGCGCGCGCACAGCACGCTCGTGCGCGGATGCCCTTTTTTTTTTCAAAAACAGGGCACTCTCCTAATTTATAAGTATTCTAAAACAATCACAAATCAAATTTAACAACAATTCTTTTTGGTTTTTGAAAAATTTTCAAATACAAAACAAACAAAACTTACACCTCAAGCAAAATGCAATTTAACAACAACTAATCTAATCAAAACAAACTAAGAAACAACCAATCAATAAAAGCAAAATGCATAAGAGTGTAGAAAATAACAAAAACTACCTACAATGGCAACTCAAATCACTTATTAACTAAATTTAAAAGAGAGTGGAAAGAGTTTACCATGGTGGGGTATCTCCTACCTAGCACTTTTAGTTTAAGTTCTTAAGTTAGACATTTGGTGGGGGTCCTTGCTAGGGTGGTTTATGCTTGAATTCATCCTTGAATCCATACCATTGTTTGCATCTCCAATGTCCACCGGGATCCCAAATTAGGCGCACAAGGCCTTCAACCCTTTCCATGAATGTCTCTCTTTATTACTTGCTTTCTTTAATTGCTTGTTTGATTTACTTTTCTTGCCATTTATTTTATTGCCCCTTTTATCAACCAAACCCCTTTTACCCCTCATAGCCAATACGCATACACTTCATTGCAATTCCTAGGGAGACGACCCGGAGTCTAAATACTTCGGTAACTTTTCATTGGGGTTTGTACTTGTGACAAAACCATAAATTTTTTATCGGGAGGATTATTTGTTGGTGCAGGACTATGCTTGCAACGAGAATTCATTAATTTTGTGTGAAATTCTATACCGACACGACAATTTTCTTAAATCAAGCTGGCACCTCAGTCTCGTGAGTGCTCGGCATAACATAGTTGCTCAGAATTTGTTGCCATAGCCAAGCCTCATCATTAAGATAAATGATCTTGATGCCTTTAGGATTTACTGTCGACTTACCCATAACCCAGGGAACAGCAAGATCAATGGCTATGGTGCGGTTCACTACTTCCCAATCAAAACTCATAAATCTCATGGCTTCCTCAGCCTGCTGATAACCATCTGGTTCATTTGACTTAGGCTGGAAATGGAGGATATCTTCAATGGCCTCTTCAGTAACTAAAATCTGTTTCTCTCTGAGCTATACTGCATCTGGGGTCGTCTTATAATAGTTGCAGTAGAATTCTCGGACCCAAGATGCATTAACCTCAGTCAAGTTCCTCTCCAGAAAGAACCTGCAGCCTCTCTGTTTGATCTGCTCAGTAGTGTACTATTGTAATTCAGGTGGAATTCTAAGGGCCTTTTCTAGATATAGGTGTCTTTTACTCGCAAAGATCTCATATTTCAGTTCACAGTAGCGATTTGAAAACTTGATTAGATCAGTTGCAGGCACTAGTTAATATGCTTTTTCCTGCGGAGTGAAGTTCTTCTCACGCCAGGAATCATCATGCAGAATATCTGTTAGAGCCATAGATGATTGGTCTCTTTTCCGTTTACCCGTGGTGGCCTTAGCTTTTCCTTTCCCTTTTGGATCAGATATCCTGAAAAAAGTAGAGTTTCCAGGATATTATTTATCAAACCAAAGCAGAAAAACAGGAAGGCAAATAGTAAGCAAGCATTTCAAACAGTAGATGGGCAAAAGAGGAATAAAAGCCAAAGCATGAAGTGAGTTAGAAAGATATAGAATGTTGGAGTGAATGCAAGATAAAATTCAAAGAATTCAATCAGAGATCACAATCCAAAAACTATTAAAAGAAATGCAGAATTCTTGTTTGTCAAGAAAAACAATAAACATGCCTTGAAATGGGTGAAGGGAGTTAGTGTAAAACTAAGAGAGAAGTTAGAAAGTTAATGAAGTCAAGAGTTAATAAGGGAAGTTAAAGTTAGTGGCATGGTACTGTGGTTCCAAGCAAACAGAAGTTCACATGTTCAGAAGATTGAAGAACAAGCAACTCACATTCAAGCGGATAATGCAGAATATTAATGATATATCAGGTAAAGAAAGCACAAAGAGAAGTAAAATCATCAACAATGCAATGCAATGAAGAAGGGAACCAAAAAGGATAGGGAATGCTAGCCTAGCATGTCATGAGTGGACTTTGGGTTTAAACCAAATAAAGCACAATGTGAAAGTACCAAAGGCGAGTCATGAATAGCAATTAAGTAAAACCGTTTTTAGAAAAATTGGGCAGCATTCCAGCTGTAAAAGGGACGTTCCCAAAAAATCAAACAGCTAAATAATGCAAGCATTAGCACTTTCAAACAGGATTAGTAGGTAATATGAATCCTAGAACAAATAATACCAAACTAGCAAGTAAATGTAATAAGTAATTTAGCCAATCCAAAACAGTAATAAGTAGGTATATGCAATTAGCCTGGTCTAAGCAAATCCAGAAAGCACGCAGTAATTTAATGTATATGAATCAACAAGGAAAAAGTAAATTGCAACAAGAATGCTAATGTATATGAATTTATATAAGCATTGGTATCAATCAATTAAGATCCGATGAAGCAAAATAGTATCGAACAGCAATGAAACAGCAGTGAGTACCAACATCAACAGCCAAGGAATAGATAATTCAAACAGCAGGAATGGAGCACTTATCAGACCTAAAATCCTCTAACCACAACCTAGCTACCTAACAGCATGTATTTCTATCTAATCCTAACATACAGATTAAATAATTAAACTGACTAGAATAAACAGAAATTAATTAAAGAAGTAAGTGAACAGAGCCATGGAGGCAGCGAAACCTGGAGCAGGGTAGAGGAGAAGGGTGTTGGAAAATGGAAAGGGAGGGGGTGCAGTGGCGCTGCCTAGTAGCAGTGGTGGCGGCAACACGGCAGAGGCACGGCGGTGGCTGCGGTCAGAGTTGAGAAGGGAGATAAGGGGAATATGAGAAGAAGAAAGGAAGGAGGGGGAGAGACGAACGGCGGCGGGCAGGGCTCGGCGACGGTGGCACGGTGACGCTGTGTTGGTCGCAGCGGTGGCAGTGGGAAGGAGAGGGGGCGTTGGGGAAGAAGAGAGGAAGGATGAGGGGGAAACGGTGGAGGTAGGGGTATGGGGTTGCCGGCGGCTGCTCCGGTGAGAGGGTGGTGGCAGGCTGCGGTGGCTATGGAGTTTTGGAGGGAGAGAGAGTGAAGATGGAACGTTGGGGAAGGGGGGTGAAAGTGACGCGAGGGGGCTAGGGTTTCCGCGTCAGGGGGTTAGTGAATTTAAATCCACGCGTACGTGTGGGTCATGCGTACGCGTGGATGAGGTAAAATTGCAACGACGCATAAGCATCATTGACGCGAACGCGTGAAGAGGGATAGGTAGACATGACGCGTCCCCGTAAAGCACGCGTACGCATCGACCAGAATCGTGCTAAACGCACGAATCCAGCATCGTTTTGGCGTAACTCTCTATTTCATTTGAGGGTTCAAAAATTTGCATGCGACGCGTGCGCGTCGCACACGCCCACACGTGGTGTGCTAAGATGAAAGTGACGCGTACGCATCATGGACACGCACGCGTAGGCCAATTTGTGCTTATCGCACACCAGCCGCATGATTCCAGCCCAACTTTCTGGTCGTTGGATGGAGACACCGATTTGAAATCGACGCCCACACGTGGCCTATGCGCATGCGTGGTGTGAGTTTTTTTTTTTTTTAAGAATGCAGAATGCAAAATGCAGATGCTGATGCTATGTATGAACATTAAGGAAAATAGAATAATAAAAATAAGAATAAAGCAAAACAAAATTAAACAAAGACTGAAAAAGAATGATCATACCATGGTGGGTTGTCTCCCACGTAGCACTTTTAGTTAAAGTCCTTAAGTTGGACATTTGGTGAGCTCCTTGTCATGGTGGCTTGTGCTTGAACTCATCCAGAAATCTCCACCAATGTTTGCAATTCCAATAGCCTCCGGGGTCCCAAATTAGGCACGTAAAGCCTTTGATCAAGTTAAAGCAGGTGATCAGGCTCCAGGAGTGTTGATTATCAGAATGAATTCCAGGATCCCAAACCTTGCTTTTGTACCCGTCTTCGCTTTTATCTACATTGTTCCAACCGGGCGGTACGTAACCTGAATTTCCACTGAGATACCCAAACTTTTTCCGAAATCCATTCAATCGAGCTCTAAACCAATCCTTGCACTTCCATTTAGAGTGCGGAACCGTATTGAACCTTGCCTGCAACTTCTATTACTAACCATCTCCCTCTTATTCTTAAAGCCATAAAGAGCTCTAAACTAGCCATCGGTTTCAAGCAAACCATATTCAAGTGGGAAGATGAAGATAAAGGCTAAAGATTTTACCCACTTGAAGTTTGTATTGGGTGGTAATGGCCTTGCGAGAGGTGTTTCCAGTGGTCTTTCAAGCTTCACTCCCTTGTACTCTTCTGTGAATTCTTCCACTTCCCTACAAACCTCTTCAACTGTAACCGCGTCTTGATCAAAGTCTTCGATTTCTTCCCCATCACTCAAGTCATAAGTTGGAGGTTGAGAAAAGTCTACCTCCACATCATCTTCATATTCACTTGGGGAAGATTCTTCAATCTCAAAGAATTCAATTGCGGATACAAGTTCATCATTAGGGGAGCGTGATTCATGATCATCATTACCAAGGAAACTTGCTTCTTGATCTGTTCCATCCAGTTCTTCATAAGGTACATGCCTTGGGGGTTGTGCACTATCCTCCTTAGCATTAATTGCAAATTCCTTGGCGGAATTCTCCACAACTCTTGATTTCCATGGAGGTTCAGCGTCTTCTAAGTCTTCAACCAGTTCTTCTTCTTCGATAATTTTGGCTTCCTCTACTTGTTCCAGTATAAAGTCATGCTCTGTACTGTCCATCAGAGCTTCTAGTGTCTCCTTTGTGCTGGGGGCTAATCGATTTATTGCTTACTCCAGTTGATGAAGGGCTGTATGAAATTTATCCACTGTTTCCTTGAGACGATCCTGTGATTCTTGGTTTGCTCGGATTGCATGATTAGGATCATATGGCTCTTTGGTCAATAGATTTGGACATGGTGCATATGGAAGTGGTGGTTCTTGGTAGTAGGGGGCTTGTGAGTGTGATGGTTCATAGCTATGTTGAGGAGGGGGTTCATAAGCATAGGGTGGGGCTTGTTGGTAACTACAAGGGGGTCCACCATATCTATCATCTTGGTACGCTGATAAACCCATATTTTATCATATATTTTGTGCTTAGTTTGAGTGATTTATTCAATCCTTCACCCACTTATTCATATTAATTACATGGTTTTACTTTCTCTTCCTTATTATATGATGTATGTGAATAACATGTTTCCTATGCTTTAAAATTAATTATTTTAATTACCTTTATTTCCATTCGATGCCGTGATTAGTGTGTTGAGTAGTTTCAGATCTTCTAAGGCAGGAATGACTTAAAGGATGGAAAGGAAACATACAAAAATGGAAGGAAAGCATAAAACGGAGTTTTTGAAGAAACTGACATCCACGCGATCGCATGGGCGACGCGGCCGCATGCCAAGCGCGAAGAAGCAGCGATGCGGTCGCATGACTGACGCGACTGCGTGACAAGGAACACTCCGAATGACGGGACCATGTGACCTACGCGGACGCGTGACAAAGGCCATGCACCAGAAATTGCAGAAAATGCCACCAGCGAATTCTGAAGCCCTTTTGGCCCAATTCCAAGTCCAGAAGGCATAGACCAGAGGTTATGAAGTGGGGAAATGCATCCATTCAGGGAGACTCCACTTTAGTTTAGTTTTCATGATTTAGATTTAGTTTAGAGAGAGAGGTTCTCTCCTCTCTCTTCTGTCTTAGGATTAGGATTTAGGATTTCTCTTAGTTTTAGGAGTGACTCTCGATCCTAGGTTCAATGTTCCTTTACTTTAAGCTTCCCTTTTACTTTTTATTCATTCCATTACTTTAGTTGGTTATTTGATGTTGCAATTTAATTTATGAATTTTTCCATGTTACAGATTACTCTTTTGAATTAATGTTATTTGAGGTATTTCAGTTTATTATTGCTTTTCTTTTATTTACATTATTGTTATTCCCATTTGAAGGCATTTTTATTCCAGTAGATTTATTTTTCTCCTTTTGGTCTTGGTTAAGAAATCAGTAACTCAGGAGTTATCAAACTCAAACATGAATGATAGTTGTTATCTTTGTTAATTAAACTGAACTTCAATAATCCCAATCTTTTCTTAGGAAATAGATAGGATTCGAAGATCAAACCAATTAATCCCTTGACTTTCCTTTATCTTAGTAAAGGTTAACAAAGTGGAATTAAGATTCAATTCTCATCATCATTGATAAGGATAGCTAGGATAGGACCTCTAATTTCTCATACCTTGCCAAAAGTTTATTTACAGTCATCTATTTATTTTACTTGCCATTTAAATTACTTGTTCTTTATTTACTTTAATTGCTAATTAAACTATTCACTCCTCATTCTCAAAACCCCAATTTACAATTTCCATAATCAATAATAAGAACATACTTCCTTGCAGTTCCTTGAGAAGACGACCCGAGGTTTGAATACTTCGGTTATCAATTTATTTAGGGGTTTGTTACTTGTGACAACCAAAACGTTTGTACGAAGGGATTTCTGTTGGTTTAGATACTATATCTACAACGTGACTATTTTTATGAAATTCTTTACCGGCAAAAATCCTAACGTCAAAATGGCGTCGTTGCCGGGGAACTGCAATCGTGTGCCTTATTATTGGTTATTGTAAATATTTTTCTTTTACTTGTTTATTTGTCTTTATTTTCCCCTTTTATTTTTATTAGCTACTATGAATTCTCACCCCTTTCGCTTTGAGTTTGGTTCTAATGTTATTGAAAGGAATGAAAGTTATAACAGGAATATGCATCAAGGTCAGAGCAATCAAAGATGGATGGAGCCAAGAGGATCTGATCAACCCTTTAGACAACAACGCCTTCCAAGATATCATGGACAAAGACCATTCTACAATGCATACCAAGCAAATAGACATGGTGGACAACCTTGTAATTACCAACAAGCCCCACCCTGTGCTTATAGGCCATCCTCTCAACGTAACTTTGAACCACCATACTCACAAGCTCCTTTTCACCATTCACTACTGTATGATCCTCATTTACCCCAGTTCCAATCCAATCACTCCCAAACACCACCACTTCCCCCTGTACCATATCCAAATCTATCACCCCGAGAATCAGAGGTTCGCCTCAAGGAAACAGTAAATCGACTTCAAACAACCCTTCATCAACTGGAGCAAGCAGTAAGTCAATTATCTTCTAGACGTTCAAACATTCAAGGACATCCCACAGCCCCATGTGGACAATCTAACGAAGAGCGTAGTATGAAGGAGATACTAGAAACTCCAGTAGACAAGACAGAGCATGGTTTCGTACTGGAACAAGTAGAGGAAGCTGTCATTATTGAAGAAGAAGAGTTGGTTGAAGACTTAGGAGACGTTGAACCTCTATGGGAATCCAAATTTGTGGAGCATTCTGTCAAGGATGTTACAATTGATGCTAAGGAGGATTGTGCGCAATCCCCAGAGCAAGTCCTTCATGAAGAACTAGACAGAATAACCCAAGAAGCAAATTTCCTTGATGATGATAGTCACAAGTCAAGTTCTTCTGGTAATGAGCTTGCATCCGCAAGTGAATTCTCTGAGATCGAAGAATCTTCCCCAAGTGAATACGAAGATGATACGGAGGTAAATTTCTCTCAATCTCCAGTCTATGACTTAAGTGATGAGGAAGACATAGCTGGCTTTAATCAGGACATGGATACATTTGAAGAATCTTGCAAGGAAGTGGAGAATTTCACAGAAGAGCACAAGGGAGTAGAATTCACAGAACCACTGGAACCACCTATCCCAAGGCCATTACCACCCAATACAAGTTTCAAGTGGGTACAATCCTTAACCTTTAACTGTATTTTTTCACTTGAATATGGTTTGCTTGAAACAGATGGCCAGCTTAGAGCTCTCTACGGCTTTAAGAGTAAGCGGGAAATGGCTCGTACTCAGAGCTGGTGCATAAGGTTCAATAAGGTTCCACGCTTCAACTCGAAGTGCATGGATTGGTATCATGATCAATCAGATGGATCTCGGAAAGCATTTGGTTATCCTGGTGAGAATCTAATTTCTAAACCGCCTAGATGGAAAAGTATGGATCAAGACGAAGGCGGATTTAAAAGCAAAGCTTGGGATCCTGGAATCTATACTGACATTCGTCACCCCGGGAGCCTGAGAATCTATTTGAAGCTACTCAGAAGCTTTACATGCCTAGTTTGGGACCCCGGAGGCTATTGGCATTCCAAGCATTGGTGGAGATTTCTGGATGAATTTAAGCATAAGCCGCCATAACAAGAAGCTCATCCAATGTCCAACTTAAGGACTTTAACTAAAAGTGCTAGGTGGGAGACAACCCACCATGGTATGATCTTCCCTTTTTTCAATTTTTATTTTAGTTTTATTTGTTTACAAGTTTTATTTTATTTTATTGTATTGAACCTAGAGTTTTGCATCGCATTCATATTTGCATTCTGCATACTGCATAAAAAAAAAAGGGTGTGCGACGCGACCGCATCCCTCATGCAATCGCGTCAAATTGCGAAAAACACTACCCACGCGACCGCGTCATTCACGCAGCCGCGTGACCTGGAGATCGGCGTAACCATCCGACGTCCAGAAAGTTAGGCTGGAATCGTGCGGCTATTGTGCGTTTTGCACAAATGACCCACGCGATCGCGTCCCTCACGCGATCGCGTCACTTGCACAGCACACATCCCACGCGACAGCGTGAGCGACGCAATCGCGTCACATAGGATTGCACAACACCCCAAAAGGAGATTGAGAGTTGCGCTGAAACGACGCTGGATTCGTGCGTTTAGCACAATTTCCGGCGACGCAATCGCATACCCCAGGCGATCGCGTCATTCACTCTTTTTGCTCTCCACGCGATCGCGCCACTCACGCGATCGCGTCAACCACCTTTTCGCCCCAACCACGCGACCGCGTGCCCCACGCGATCGCGTGGATTCAAATTATAACCCCCCCAGTCACGCGAACCCTATCAGTCGCGCCCCCCCCCCCCAAACCCCTCCACTTCCTCTCTTCTTCTCCAACCCCCAACCACCACCCAGCCACCATCACCGCCACCGCCAAACGCCGCCGACCACCCAAACGCCGCCGCCACCCACCCCCCTTCCTCCTTCCCCCTTCTCTCTTCTTCTTTCTTCTTCTTCCCCCCTAACCGCCACTACCCACGCCACGCCACCACCTCCCACCGCCGCCGCCGTCACCGCCCAGCGCCACCCACAAGCCCCCCTCCCTTCCCCTATTACCCCCCACCCCCATTACCCCTACCTTTCCCTCCCTTCCTCCGAACAGCCACCACCGTCGCTGCGCTACCCTCTTCCGCCACACCGGACGCCACTGCTATCATCCCCAGCCACCTCTCTGCCCTACTCTCTTTCTTACGCCTACCAGGTTCTGACAAACGCTACCCTTCTATCCTTCGTAGTTAATTCATATTTTTTTGTTTATGTTCCTCATTAGGCTAGTTAGATATGCATGTTGTAGTGGATTTTAGGTTGTTAGGTAGCCTAGGATATGGTTAGTTGATTTAGGTCTGTTTAATTGCGCTGTTCGTGTTTTTTGTTTTATTCTGCTATTGCTGTGATGATTGTAATATTCATATGTTGTACTTCCTTGTTTCTTGCTGCTCTATATGCTGAATTTTCATGTTTATATTCCTTATATGTAATTGCAGCTTTAATTTTGATTCATATGAACTATTCTGTTGTTTTTTATTTTTCGGGACAATCCAATTTTAGCCGGAATGCTGCCCAAATTTCTGTAAAATGTTTCCATTCATGTCTTGATTTTGGCATTTTCAACTATGCTTTCCTTAGATCTAACCAAAACAATTCATGAATTCCAGGGCAAGCTTTCTTATTCTCTTTGATTTCCTGGTTCATAAATTGCATTTTTGATGTTTGATTCCATTTTTTTTGCTATTTCTATATCTATCTGAATCATTATCAACTTGTTTTCCATGTTTGGTTATGAGTTACCTGTAGCCTTTAATTGTGAATGCTTGTTACTTAGAAACTTATCATTATGCCACTTACTTTAACCCACTTTTTACTAACTCACTAATGTTAACTACCTAAACTCTTTTTCAATTCTAACCAAATTAACCTTTCAAAACTTCTCTTCTGATTTTCTTTCACTTTCTTTTAACATTCTAACCATGGCATGATGTTAATTTTTCTATTTAACATGAATTCAATTACATTTTGGATTGTGAATTCTTCTTTTCAGACTTTTAACTCCTATACAATCCTTAATGCACATTTACTTAACTCATTTTCCTTATCCTTTTGCTCCTTTGCCACTATGTGCTTCTTTTGTTAATTGCCTCTTTGTTTTCCTGTTTTTATTATATCCGTGAATTCTGTTTTTCAGGATGTCGGACTCCCACAAAAAAGGGAAAGAAAAGGCAACAACTGGCAAACAGAAAAGAGGAGAAGCCTCTATGTCTATCATAGATCTCATGCATGATGCCTCCTTGCGGGAGAAAAATTTTACCCCGCAGGAGAAGGCCGACCAGTTAATCCCAGCTACTGATCCAATAAAGTTTGCAAACCGATACTGTGAGTTGAGGTATCTGGTGTTTGCAGCCTCCAGGAACCTATACCTGGAGAGAACTTTGAAGATCCCAGAAGAACTCCAGCAATACACCTCTGACCAGATCAAACAAAGAGGCTGGTTCTTCCTGGAAAGACCCCTGACTGAGGTCAATGCATCTTGGGTAAGGAAATTCTACTGCAATTACTTCAAAACCTCCCTAGATGCAGTGAACCTTAGAGGAAAGCAGATTCTGGTCACTGAAGAGGCCATTGAAGATGTTCTGAAGCTTCTGCCTAAAACTGATCAGCTGGATGGTTATCAAAAAGCTGAGGAAGATATGCACTTCATGCGATTTGATTGGGATGCAGTAAAGGCTAGGATAGCCCTTGACAAGAGAGTTCCTTGGATTATGGGTCAGAACACTACCATGCCAAAGGAAATCAAGCGGATTTACTTGAATGATGAAGCTCGGCTTTGGCATCAGATACTTAGCAACTTCATTATGCCGAGTACTCACGAGACTGAGATACCAGCCGCTATGATCACCCTCCTTTGGTGTGTGATGGAGGGTAAGGACCTGTACCTGCCACGCTTTATCCGGTACTATATGGCCAGGGTCCAAGTCCGAGGCACTCTTCCCTTTCCTTATCTGATTATGCAGCTAGGACGTCGAGCTGACGTGCCTTGGGAGGATGCTGATGAGAAGCCACCTGCTGCAGAATGCAAGAAGATTATCCCGCACAGCAGGAACTTTCTGGCTTTGGACTATAGACCTCCATTCCTCACTGCTACTACTGAGACAGCCACACCATCTGCCGGCCCCTCTTCTTCCACAGCTACCCCAGCTACCTCTGCCACCACCCTTGCACCTCTACCTGCCCCAGAGCCCATCTATCATCTAGTGCACCGCCTGTTTCGACGGCTTGACCAGATGGAGCGTCGCAACAAGCGACGCTATGAGCACCTGAAGCTGATGATAGATCTGGCGACATCCCCTCCGAGCCTGACACACCATCTGAGGCATCTGAGGAGGAGGCGGATGATCACGAGGCAGAGACCCATCCCCAGAGCAAGGCAGAGCAGGCAGGCACCCAGTAGGCAGCATCACATCAGGAGGCTCCGCCTCAGATTCAGGCTGTAGACCCCGAGATCCCTATTCATACAGCACCTCCTCTGCAGCAGGCTGATCCTCAGACCACCACCATAGAGACCCCAGCTACCCGTCCTTCCAGTGATGACACCCCTTCACACCCTGCTTGAGTGAGCATCGGGGATGATGCTACATTTTAAGTGTGGGGAGGTCGCCATCTCTAGCGTTCTTTTTTTGGTGAATCACTACATAATCTTTTTATTTATTTTGCTACTTTTCTGTATTTTTCTCTTTATTTTTATTTTTATTTTCTCAGTACTTATATATATTACTATTTTTATGTATTTATTCTATATTGCACTTTAGTTCATTTTTAGCCATTTAGTTTTAGTAGCAATTCTAACTTATTAGTTATAGAAATTGTGGATTAATTAGTATAGTTTACCCTTTTTAGCATAAGATAGCTTAGTTTGAATTGAAAAATATAAAAAGGAAGTAAACTAGGGACTTGAACATAATAGAAACAATCCACACAACTTGTATATATAGCATTACATGTTAGTTAGTTAACAAAATTTCATCAAAGAGAAACACTAGAACTTTAAAGCCATTCAATATAAGTTTTACATTGAGAATAATGGGAATTTTTAACTAAACCTGCATGACATACATAAGTGATAAATAATTTTTGAGCTAGAGAACACACAGCCTGTGAGTTTTGAGCTTAATTGTATGGTTACATTCAAACCATAATATTTTATTCCTGTGTGTTCCGCCCTTCTTGAGGCCATTATTTGATTTTAGCTCACTTATCCCAAAATAGCCTACCCTCTACATCACCCTTGTTAGCCCCCTTGAGCCTTTAAATCCCCTTTTATTCTATAAACCACATTACTAGCCTTAAGCAGAAAAACAAAATGAAAACCCCAAGTTGAATTCTTGGTTAGCTTAAGATAGGAAGTATGTATGGTTTAAATGTGGGAAAACCTATTGGGAACATGGATGATAAAAACAAAAAGGTAGAAAAGTTGAAAAGAATAAAATAATTCAAATAAAAGTTTTGGGAAGCATGCTCATGTAAAATCAAAATAATTGAATTACCATGTGCATTAAAAAAAATTTATTTTTAGTATGAAATAAAGTAATGCACATGGGATAAAAATAATAAATATTGAAACATGAGCATGTAACATCAAAAGTGGGAAAATATGGGAAAATAGGTAAAGAAGCTTTGCTTTACAAAGTATGTATGTTAGGTGAGATCTTAGACTAATGAAGGATTCATTTATTAGCTCACTTAGCCCTATACATATACCCTTACCTTTACCTTGGCCCCATTACAACCTTAACTAAAGACCTCATGATTTTTGGTATGTCTATATTCTATAATTGTTGATTGGTTAGATGAAGAACAAAGTTATAGAAAGTAAGAATAAAAAGAAGAATAGAGTGATTAACCCAATAAACACTCAGTGACTAGAGAGTAAACACAAAATCCAGTAAGGGTTCAATAGCTCATTAACATATATCTCTGCTTAAATTATTAATTATCTTGCAAGTTTATAAAATGTTTCTCTCTCCCATCTCAATTGTAAAGGCACTTTATCAACTATCTAAGGTTTGGCTATATATATATATATATATATATATATATATATATATATATATATATATATATATATATGACTCCTTAAGAATGTGAATTAATTCAACTACATGCAAGCTTTGTATACAAGTGAATAAAAATTAGAATTGCATGATGCATCATTTATGTAGGTAGTTGCATTTAGATTAGATTGCATTGCATGACATTCCACCACTTTAACCTTACCTTACTCTTTATCTTGGACTTAGCATGAGGACATGCTATTGTTTAAGTGTGGAGAGGTTGATAAACCCATATTTTATGATATATTTTGTGCTTAGTTTGAGTGATTTATTCAATCCTTCACCTACTTATTCATATTAATTGCATGGTTTTACTTTCTCTTCCTTATTATATGATGTATGTGAAAAACATGTTTCCTATGCTTTAAAATTAATTATTTTAATTACCTTTATTTCCATTCGATGCCGTGATTAGTGTGTTGAGTAGTTTCAGATCTTCTAAGGCAGGAATGACTTAAAGGATGGAAAGGAAACATACAAAAATGGAAGAAAAGCATAAAACGGAGTTTTTGAAGAAACTGGCATCCACACGATCGCATGGGCGACGCGGCCGCATGCCAAGTGCGAAGAAGCAGCGACGTGGTCGCATGACTGACGCGACCGTGTGACAAGGAACACTCCGAATGACACGACCGCGTGACCCACGCGGACGCGTGACAGAGGCCACGCACCAGAAATTGCAGAAAACGCCCCCAGCGAATTCTGAAGCCCTTTTTGGCCCAATTCCAAGTCCAGAAGGCATAGACCAGAGGTTATGAAGTAGGGGAATGCATCCATTTAGGGAGACTCCACTTTTGTTTAGTTTTCATGATTTAGATTTAGTTTAGAGAGAGGGGTTCTCTCCTCTCTCCTCTCTTAGGATTAGGATTTAGAATTTCTCTTAGTTTTAGGAGTGACTCTCGATCCCATGTTCAATGTTCCTTTACTTTAAACTTCCCTTTTACTTTTTATTCATTCCATTACTTTAGTTGGTTATTTGATGTTGCAATTTAATTTATGAATTCTTCCATGTTACAGATTACTCTTTTGAATTAATGTTATTTGAGGTATTTCAGTTTATTATTGCTTTTCTTTTATTTACATTATTGTTATTCCCATCTGAAGGCATTTTTATTCTAGTAGATTTATTTTTCTCCTTTTGGTCTTGGTTAAGAAATCAGTAACTCAGGAGTTATCAAACTCAAACATGAATGATAGTTGTTATCTTTGTTAATTGAACTGAACTTCAATAATCCCAATCTTTTCTTAGGAAATAGATAGGATTCGAAGATCAAACCAATTAATCCCTTGACTTTCCTTTATCTTAGTAAAGGTTAACAAAGTGGAATTAAGATTCAATTCTCATCATCATTGATAAGGATAGCTAGGATAGGACCTCTAATTTCTCATACCTTGCCAAAAGTTTATTTACAGTCATCTATTTATTTTACTTGCCATTTAAATTACTTGTTCTTCATTTACTTTAATTGCTAATTAAACTATTCACTCCTCATTTTCAAAACCCCAATTTACAATTTCCATAATCAATAATAAGGACATACTTCCCTGCAGTTCCTTGAGAAGACGACCCGAGGTTTGAATACTTCGGTTATCAATTTATTTAGGGGTTTGTTACTTGTGACAACTAAAATGTTTGTACGAAGGGATTTCTGTTGGTTTAGAGACTATATCTACAACGCGACTGTTTTTATGAAATTCTTTACCGGCAAAAATCCTAACGTCATACGCACCTCGAAATGGCTCTTGACCATAGTAATTTGGTGGAGGTTGGTTGTCACGAAAAGGTCCACCATAACTATTGTCTTTGCATGCATTGTAGAATGGTCATTGTCCATGGTATCTTGGAAGGCGTTGCTACCGAAAGGGTTGATCAGATCCTCGTCACTCCTTCCATCTTTGATTATTTCGACCTTGATGCATGTTTCCATTATAGCTTTCATTCTTTACAACAACATTGGAACTAAACTTAAAGCGATAGGGGTGAGAACTCATAGTAGCTAATAAAAATTAAAAACAAAAACAAATAAATAAGCAAAAGTAAATATTTACAATAACCAATAATAAGGCACACAATTGCAATTCGCCGGCAACGGCGCCATTTTGAAACTAACCGGATTTTCTATCGGTAAAGAATTCCACAAATAAATCCTCGTTGTAAGTATAGTTCTAAACCAACAAAGAATCCTTTCGTACAAAAGTTTTGGTTGTCACTAAAGCAAACCCAATAAAATTTATAACCGAAGTATTTAAACCTCGGGTCGTCTCTCAAGGAATTGCAGGGAAGTATGATTTATTATTGGTTATGGGAAAGTATCTTTTTGGGTTTTTGAAATAGGGAACAAGGAAATAAATTGGCAAGAAAGTAAATTAATTATCATGAAAACCATTGCAAGGTATAAGAACTGGAAATCGCATCCTAGTTATCCTTATCAATTGTGATAAGAATTGTTTATTGCTTCCACTTAGTTAACCCTTACTAAATAAAGGAAAGTCAAGTGAACTAATCAATTAGATTTCTCAAGTCCTAGTCAACTCCTGAGAAAAGACTAGCTTTAGAGGGATCCAAATCAATCAGCAAATTCCAATTTTCAATCAACAAGGAGTTTGATAACTCAAGTGTCACCAATTACTCAACCAAAGCAAAGGGGAGAAATCTAAATTAAAATAAAAGTATCAATAACATAAATTGGAGAAAACAATCATAAATCTGAAATACCTCAAATTGTATTAAATAGAAAATCAAATCAAACATAAGTATTCATAAAATAAAATAGCAACATAAAGTGATCAATAAAGGGAAATAGATAAACTAATATGCTAGAATAAATAAAAGTAGAAGAGAACATAAATTAAAGGAAAATTGGACCTGGAATTGAGAAGGAATAAACCATAAACTAAGAGAAAACCTAAATCCTAAAACCTAGAGAGAGGAGAGAGCCTCTCTCTCTAGAAAACTACATCTAAAACCTAAAATTGTGAATGAATGATTCGTGTATGATTGATTCCCTCATTCTCCAGCATATATTCTGTATTTCCGGGCTTGAATTTGGGCCGAGAAAGAGCCCAGAATTCGCTGGGGGCGAATTCTGCAACTTTCTGCACATGGCATCTATCACGCGTACGCGTAAGTCACGCGTGCGCATCATTTGGAGATTTTTTCTTGTCACGCGTATGCGTCGCTCGTGTTCTGCGCTAGGCACGTGTCCGCGTCATCCATGCTCACACGTCACTGCCATTTTCTTCAAAACATCATTTTCGCGTGTTCCTTCCACTTTTGCATGTTTCCTTTCTGTTCTCTATGGCATTCCTGCCCTATAAAGCCTGGAAATACTTAACACACAGATCACGGCATCGAATGGTAATAAAGGATAATTAAAATTAACAGTTTTAAAGCCTAGGAAACATGTTTTCACATATATCACAGAATAAGGAAGGAATTGTAAAACCATACAAATTATATGAATAAGTGAGAAAAGACTTGATAAAAACCACTCAATTGAGCACAAGATAAATCATAAAATAGTAGTTTATCAAACAAAATATTCATAGAGGCATTACATCAAACATGCGGTTTGCAATATGCAAGTTTATCACAGTTAATGCTCAAATTCAATCATAATCAACCCAATAATCACATATCGACACTTGCAATACAAAGAGACAAAGAAAAGCTCTAAATTTAATCCAAGCAACATGAAAAGACAATAAACACTATATCAAAAATCAACACAAGAATTGGGGAAGAAACAATGGCAGTTCTTATAGCCACTGCGAACTTGCGGTGGTTGGTTCACCGGAAAAATACCGGAGGGGAAAAACTCACCGGTGGTGAAGAGAGAAAAGAGAAAGGAAAGAAAGAAATAAAAGAAAAGAGAAGTGAGAGAGAGAGAGAGGGTATAGGATGGAAAGGCGGTGGCGGGGTAACGGCGGTGGTGGCCGGCGGCAGGGTCGCCTGAGACTGGTCGGAGGTGGGGAGAGCAGCGGCAGTGAGGAGGGGAAGAAAAGGAAACTGCTGCTCAACAAGGCAGGTTGCTGTGTAATCGCCCAAAACGAGTCATGTGCGTACGCACAAAGGCCTGTGCGGACGCACAGAAAGCAAAAACTAGAGGGCTTTCGAACGCACACAGCGTGCGATTCCTGCGACTAGAGAGGGTGTATTAGAGTGTGCAGACGCACATCAGGGAGACCGCGCACAGATGTCACAAGATAGAGGGGTGTGTGCGTACGCATAGACTGGTGCGTACGCACAAAACGCAAAAACGAGAGTGATGCCAGCGCATAGAGCGTGCGGTTGCTCCCACCAGAGGGGTTGCACTAACGCGTGCGAGCGCACGGGCGCGTGCGAGCGCACTGGCGCGTGCGAGCGCACAGGCGCGTGCGAGCCCACAGGCGCGTGCGAGCGCACAGGCACGTACGCTCATACAGAAGCTTCTTTCTCTTTCTCTTTTTTTTAGGTAATCACTTGAGGTACAGAGTCATCCGTGCGTGCACACACAGGTCCGTGCACACGCACAGAGCAAACAAAAGGGGGGGTTCATGCGCACAACTCATGCTAACGCTCCCACCAGAAGGGTTGTCAATTGGTGTGTGGACGAACACGTCTCTGTGGCCGCACCGATAGCACAGAAGGAGCAATGCGTGCGTAAGCACAAGGCAGTGCGCGCGCATAGGGTCATCTACGCCTGCGCACGCACAGAGCAAACAAAAAGGGGGTTCACGCGCACAACTCATGGTAACGCTCTCACCAGAGGGGTTGTCAATTGGTGTGTGGATGCACACGTCTGTGCGGTCGCACCGATAGCACAGAAGGAGCAATGCGTGCGTACGCACAAGGCAGTGCGCGCGCACGGGGCATCAAAAACAGGGCAGCGCCCGCGCACAGACTGTGCTAGCGCTGCGACCATAGAACGCTGCAAAGAGTGTGCGGACGCATAAAGGCGTGTGCTCGCACAGATGGTGAAAAACGCAGTTGTGTGCGCACACACAGGGTGGTGCGCACGCACAGGTGCCCTGTTTCACAAAGAATTTTTCCTTTCAAAACTAAGGTACCAACCCTTAGTACATCAATATATCAACCCCAAATCATACAAACAAGCATAAATTCATGATCCACAAGCAATTCAACTTATTTAACTCAAGAAAACATCAAACCAATCCTAAGTTAATCATCATATCACAAGAAAGCAACTAATTCAAAAAGCTATAAACAAAAGATAAAGTTGGAACAATGTTACCATGGTGAAGTGTCTCCCACTAAGTACTTTGGTTTAAAGTCCTAAGTTGGACTTTGCATGGCTTCATTGATCAATTTGAGACCTCTCCAAGGAGAAAAATCTCTAACTCCTTGGCATTCTTGGGTTGAGTTTGCTCTCTTGAATTAGACTTCTTGGCATTCTTCTCTTCTTCTTGTTCCTTGCCAACCTTAATCACTTCATCTTCGATTATATCGCACCCAAAGATAGAATAGGCTTCAAGGATGGGTTTCCTGGATTCCTCCAACGTTAACCTTGCTACCTTGTCATCGGCCTCAAAAGAATAGACTCCTGAATGTGCATCCAGCCTGAACCAGGATGTCTTTAAAAACGGCATTCCAAGTAGAATGGATGATGGCTTGTCTGAGTCAATGGGAGGAGTTTCCAAGATATGGAAATCTACCGGGAAGAGTAAACCTTGGATGTCAACTAGGACATTTTCTGCAATCCCCACAACTGATACAATGCTCTTATCGGCCAACACAAATCTCACCCCAGACCTCTTTAGGGGTGATAAGTTCAATCTCTCATAAATGGGGAGTGGCATAATGCTTACGCACAGAATCATTGCAAGTAACCAAACATGGGCCTGGATCATTGTATTTTTCAGGAATTAAAGAAGAGATAGAATCATCTACCAGCCATTTGTTGAGTTCGCCAATTTTTTCCTTGAGTGTACAAACATACTTTGGCACTTGTTAAATGGCTTAAAAGACAGGGACGGTGACTTCAACATTCTTAAAAATTTCCACCATGTTGGGGTCAAGTTTTTCTTGCTTCTTAGCCTTCTTAGCCAAAGTTGGAAATGGAATTGGCATAGGCTCTTCAAGCAGATTCTTCTTCTTTGGCTCCTTGGCCTTGAGCGGTTCCTCCTCTCCTTTTTCAACATTTTTCTCTTCATCCTTCATCACTCCCACATCATCTCCCACCTTTTGCTTGTGTGCTTTCTCACTCAAACTTGTAGGGACAATATCAATTTCATCCAACTTGGTGCCTCTCCTAAGGGTGATAGCATTGATGCTTTCCTTAGGATTCGGTTGAGGTTGTGAGGGCAAACCACTAGAAGTTGAGGCTTGTTGGGTATTTTGTGTAGTCGGAGGTGAAAGAGTCAAACGGGAGAGAGCCTCGGCAATAGTAGCCATGTATACTTCTTGTTTCTTGTGAAACTCCCGTTGCTCTTGCATAAAGGTTTGGAGTGTGTCATTCATGTAGGATTGATTAGGAGGAGGGCCTTGGTTGCCTTGAGAAGGGTTAGGTCTACTATGTGGATGTTGATACCTCCCTTGAGGTTGAGATTGTTGTGGTTGTTGGTAAGATTGTTGGTATTGTGGTTGACCTTGAGGGGCTTGATGATAGTAGGCTTGTTGGCTTGGGTAAGGCTGAGCTTGAGGGGCTTGGTTCTACCTTTGATTAGAATTATCCCTCCATCCTTGGTTTTAATTTCCTCCATGTTGATTGTAGTTGCGTCGTTGTGGGTATGGATTGGCTACCGCTAATGTAGTGTCCTCTTGGAGTTGAGGACACTCATCAGTGTAATGGTTGTTACAAGCACAAATACCGCATGATTTTGGTGGTCCTTCAATTCTTGGAGGTTGAGGTGGAGGAGATAGCAAGGCTTGGAGAATTTGTTGCCCTCGGGTGATTTGTCTCAACAAAATTGTCATATCACCGAGGGTCTTTGTCAAAATGGCATCTCCGGAAGGAGAAACTTCACTTAAAGCCTTTGGTTGTGGATTTCTTACCCTTGAGTGTTGAGTGGAGTCCGCCAAGTCTGCTATGATCTCCCAAGCTTCCTCGGCAGTCTTGTTTTTGGTGAGGGATCCCCCACTAGAGGCATCCAGGAGAAGCATATCTTGGGGTTCATCCCCTGACAGAAATAGCTAATAAGTACCAATTCGTCAATACGGTGGTGGGGGCAAGCTTCCAACAACTTCTTGAATCTCTCCCAGTACTCATAAAGAGTCTCTCCATCTCTTTGCATAATGCAATAGATTTTCGTTCGCAGCTTATCTGTTTTCTGCGGTGGATAGAACTTTTCCAGAAATTCCTTACGCAGCAAGTCCCAATTGGAAATCACATCTCCCGGTTGAGTATAAAACCATTCTTTCGCTTTTCCCTCCAAAGAGAAAGGGAAAGCGAACACCAAAACTGCTACCTCATTTGCACCATGTCTTCTCGCAGCGGAGCATGCAACTTGAAAATCCTTAAGATGCTTAAGAGGGTCTTCTCTGGGTAGTCCATTGTACTTGGGGAGTAAGTTGATTGTGCTGGTCTTAAGCTCTAAATTTGGATCCAAAGCCAGATACCGGATTTGTAGGTTGCAAGTTAATATCAGGAGCTCCGGCCTCCCTTAGAGTGATTCTACGAGGTGGATCCGCCATGGTGTTGTCACCTGAGTCACTCAAAGAGATTTCAGCACTCCCCACAGATGAGTATAGGGTTTCCTCGTTAATTGAAGAATGATGGTCAGAGATTGATGGTGATAGTGAATTGGCGTGCTCTCCAAGCAAGCCCGATTCACAATTCACAAATGCTAGCCGGCGCCGAGCTTGCCTAATATGAGTTAAAGTTATTTCTATTTCCAGATCAAAATGGGTCAAGCTCGGGTCTGGAAGCGACCGTGTCATTCAACTGAGGAAGTAATAAAGGCATGCAATTAAGAAAAGCAAAACAAGAATAGACAAATAAACATAAACCAACCTAACAATTAACAACCACTAAGACTAGCTAGATAGAAACGATATCTACAAATTAGTGCCAAGTAGCAAACAAGAACCAAATATTCACACTGTTCACATATTCATAACAACCAAAATTATAGCACTCATTGCACTTAAAGTGTGGTCCCCGGCAACGGCGCCAAAAACTTGACGTGTGGCAAACCGTCAACTTAGAATTTTCCAAAAATTGAGTTCTGTTGCAAGTATATTCCAAGCCAACGGATAATGCTCACAATCAAAGTTTGAATTCAAAGATGTCACTATCTGTTCCGAGGGTTACCTGAAACTGAAGGACGATCTCGGAGGAGATCTGCAGTTGTAGCCGGAGCTGTCGTGTCCGAATTGCTGAGCCTTGAGATGTTGCTGATCTTTGATCACCGGAGGGTGGTGGTACCTGTAAAAGACTCCGATGCTTAAGTTAGCACGGGCTTTGAGCAGGTTTTTTGTGTAGAATCAGAGTATGAGTTATACCTGGGTGCTCCAGTGTATTTATAGTAGTGTGGAGTGACCTCCCTTGAGATAAGTTTAGTTATCTTATCTTATCTTTTGTGGGTGAGTCCCTTTATCTTTGGCCAGCCACCTTTGGGTGGGCTGTGATCTTCTGCTTTGGGCCTGCTTGGGCCCTTATAGCAATTTGGCTGAGCTCTTTGAGAAGAGATCAGGGTCGACCAACCCTTATAAGAGGTCGGTCATTTTTGTCTTCATCTAGCCCGGCTCGCCTAGCTCGACCCGGGGTATGAACAGTGCCCCTGCTTGAGCTCGGATCTTTTCATGAGGTCATGCTTTCTGAGCTTTGATCTCTTTGGGGAAGTCATGCTCAAGCATCTTGGTCCAAGCTGCACTTCCGTTTGCGAGTTTTACGCTGAGTTTAAATGCGAAGTATTTTTTGCTTTCGCTTTCTTTTGCCGCGTTTGTTTCTTGAAAGGGTTACTTTCTTGGGAATACGCACGTGCCTTTAATGCCCATTGATTTTTGTTTTGCTATTTCTTTTCCCTATTTACACTTTGTTTGAAATCAAAGAAGAGGTTTTGCTCTCCGTTTCAGTTTCTTTCTCCCTTCTGTTTCGTTTCATCCTTTACGCTCGTTTCTCTTTCTGAAGTTTGCCTTTGGATTTGTTCATGCGCCTCTTCTTGCTTAGTGACAAAAACTTCCTTCCTTTCGTCCTCAAGTTCGTTCCTTTCTTGGATTTTTGGAGCTTTCACTACCTTTGGTGTGGCTTACTGCTCATCACTCTCACTCCTTCTTCATCGCAGGTTGGTACTTTACTTCATGCTTTGTTTGTCGTCGTTCTCATTGCTTTCATCCTTGCATGCTTTCCTTTTGTACAAAGTTTCAATTTTTGTTGAACTTTTCTTCGAAAAGGTTGAAATTTTCTTTGGGGATTCTTATGTGCTCTTGTTTTTTGATAGTTTATTTTTATCTTTGCTGTTTGAAGAAATGCTGGTACTTAGGTTAAAACTCCTTGTATTCTCTTTTGCTTTAGAGGGTTAGGGCTGCGCCGTTTCCTTTTCTGGGTTCTTGCTCTGTTATTGCCTCCAAAGGGTGCTCCTGGGCTTTTGGTGTTGATCCTCTATTCTTTGTGAGTCCTGGGGTTCCCTTTTGCTGCCATATCTGACACTTGTTTGATTGTTTCTTTGCCATTCTCTTACTGTTCAAGTTGTTTGGTAGTGACCCCTTTTCTTTTTTCTTACTGTAAGTGTAGTTGCTATATGTCTACTTGTAGGAATATTGTTGAGATGTCCACAAAAATCCCTACTGGCATGGCCGACTGGCTGGACTCTATAGTCCTGATGTGTGTTACTGTAGCGAATCCGGAGTACTGTGAGAGGCTTAGGAGGTTCCATAGGATCTGTAGTAATAGGGACGATGAAAAGAATTATGAGCTGTTGTTGCCCAAACCTGAGGAGAGGGTTAGTTTCCCTCCCTTGACTCAGGGAGAACGCCCCTTCTTCTATGCTTATGACTATTTCTTTAGTCAGTTGAATATCACCATCCCTTTTACTACTTTTGAGACCGACCTCTTATGGACTTGTAATGTGGCCCCTTCCCATCTTCATCCGAACTCTTGGGCCTTCATTAAGATTTTTCAACTGTTGTGCCAGGAGTTGAGTGTTCGACCTACCATATCTATCTTCCTTTACCTGTTTGTGTTGACCAAGCTTGGAGTAGCCAAGAAAAAGGCTTTTTGGATCTCCTTCCGAGCTACCCACGGAAAAAAGGTGTTCTCTATGTTTGATGAGTCTTTTCGGGATTTTAAGAACTATTACTTTAAAGTCCGAGCTGTCGAGAATGCCCGACCTTTCTTTTTACATGAGAACGGCGAGCCAACCTTTCCTTTATGTTAGCAAAAAGATATAGTAGCTCCCAAGTATTCTTGGGAGAATTTGGATGAAGTAGAACAAGCCTTTGTGGGTGTTCTTGAGGAGCACTGGGGGGAACCTCCTCATTTGGACGCAAAGAGGTTTCTAAGAGATCCCTCCCTCCTCCGTGCCAAATTAGGTAGCGTCCAACTTTTTCCAGATAGTTTTCTTCTATTGTTTTCCTTTCTATTATTGTAACTTTTTTTCCTGTCTTCCTTTTAAGAGATGGTGAAATCTTCAGATTCCATGAAGGCCTTCCAGAGGGCCAAAAAGGCGACAGCTGCCCAAAACTTGACAACGAAGACCTCGGGGGAAAGGTCTTCTCAGGTGTCCACGAAGAAGCCGACTACTGACTCTCAGGGCCCGAGAAAGATCATCCCGACCCCTAGAGTTCGGGTAATTCCATCTGATCATCTCAGGCGACTTCTGGCCCTGCCTCCTCTCCTAATGCTGCTAGCCCGCCTCCTAAATGCCAAAAAACTGTTGGGACATATAATCTTGATAACAAAGAATTTGATGGTGTGGCCTTTGCCACTGAATTGATTGCTCCCTATGGCAGGGTCCTTATGGACGATGTCTCCATCCTTCGTCACCTTGACTTTATAACGAACAACAGTATTCGGATGGCCAATGTTGGTGCGGCCTTATCTAGGGTTGTTAGGGAGTCCCCTGTCCGTGCTACCAAGGCTTTTCTAGAGGATGCCCAGGCTGAATTTAATAGGGTGAAAGGTCTAAAGGATGAGTTGGACGCCAGGGTTGCCAAGTTGGAGATTGATGTGGAGAAAGAGAAGGAGCGTGCTACTAGGGCGGAGGCAGCTACTAGCTTGGCTGAGGAGGCTGCAAAAAAGTATAAGGAGAGCTATACCCAGACCTACGGCGAGTTACTAGAGACCAAGGAGAGGCTTCAATCTGCCCAAGATGATTATGCCAAGCTTCAGGGGCACATGGTGAATAGTATGACTGATATGTTAGAGATCCTGAAGGCTCAGGTCTGAGTTATTGCTCTCGAGGCCGATCTCTCCTTGTTCAGCATGGATAAGGTGGTTGAGGATGGCAACGTTATGCCTGCCCCTGACGATGATGATGAGGGTCTTCCTCTTGTGCCACCAGGCAAAGCTTCGGCAGCTTCAGCTTCTTCCATTCCTTCAGAGGTCGACCACTCAGAGCCCGAGCCTGATGTGCAGATTCTGAATGGGTCGGATGGAGTTGTTAATACTACCCCGATCTCGACCATGCCTCCTTCTCCCTCTGCCAAGGATGTTGCCACTGGGGCGAATTTGGATCCCCTATGACTTTTTATGATTGTGTACTATAATAGTCCGACTTGTGGACTTTGAACTTGTTTATGTTTTTGTAAGTCTTTTGTAGTTGACTCTTTTGACATTTGGTTGCTTCTCAACAACTTTTGTTTTGAAAAACAAACACTTTAAACTCTGGGGCTGCCTTTTAAGTGGCCTTTGAGTCTTTAATGTTTTACTTTGATAGACGTGTTTTGCTAGAGGTTTACTTTTTGCCACCCTTTGTGAATTTTATAAAGATATAGGTATTTCCCAACCCGACCTCCTTTGAGTGGATTTTTTACCCTTGCCTTTGGGATCATGCCTTGCTTTGAGTTGGTACTTGTCAACCCTTTATCAAGACGGGCAAAATTATCCTTGGGGCTTGCTGTCCGAGCTTTTAGCGACTTGCCCGATAACTTTTCAGTGTTCTTTATATAGAACCTTTTTAGCCTCAGATGACTTTTTGTAGTCCTGTTTTGAGATCGTGCCTTTTTTTAGCGGAGTTTGCACTCTTTTAGCTAAGCACTTTTGAGCCTTAAGTTGTTTGTCAACCTTTTTGGCTTTTTCCTTTTCTTGAGATCGTACATGTGCCCTTCTTTAGCTGACGTCGACCCGTACGATCTTGTTACTCGGGCTTTTTAGTCATATTCCAACAACTTTTTAGGTAGTGTTCCTGATGAGGAACCTTTTCTTTATAGTTTGTTCAGATGACCTTTTAGCGCCGTTTCGACTGGTGCTTTTGCCTTTTAAGTAGTGTCTTTTGGCAAGACTTGTACCTTTCGGCGAAGCACTTCTGGCCTTTGGTTCTTTAACCTTTATTTGGCCTTTGCGAGGTGTTTTTGTCCCTTTTCAGTGATCCTTTCATTGGTCCGACTTTTTTGTCGGGCCATCTTAAGTTATTTTTAGTAATCTATTTTTAGTCAGACCTCGTCAGGTCGCTTTTTATGGGTTATTTTTTATAACTTCTTGCATTAACTTGCTTCTATCGCTTCACCTTGCCGACCTCTTTGTAATCGGGCGATGAATTTTGCGTTTTATGAGCTTAGATTAATGCGTCTTGGTAGGAAACTTTTTAGGGAATTGATAACTTTTAAATGATAATGAGATAAAAACATAAATAAAAGTGTATACATACGAGTACTTATCCTTCTAGGTCGGGCAGTTTTTTAGATCTTGACCTGGCGCCTCATTAAAAAACTTTCTAAGAAAAAAGAGTGCACCTTGACCTAAGATCTTTACTATTTTCTAGCTATAGTACCTTCTTAGGTTACAGGCATGCCATGACCTTGGTAGCTCTCGCCCTTCAAGGTCGGACACCTTGTAGTAACCTTTCCCCAGTACTTCTGCTACTCAGTATGGTCCTTTCCAGTTAGCCGCTAGCTTCCCTTCTCCTGAATGGATTTTTGACGGTTTAGAATTCACAAATGAATCCTCGTTGCAAGTATAGTTTCTAAACCAACATCAATCCTTTCATACAAAAATTTGTTTGTCACTAAAACAAACCCCTAAATTTATAAACCGAAGTATTGAACCTCGGATCGTTCTCCCTAGGAATTGTAATGAAGTGTCCTTGATATTGGTTATGAAGTATGTTTTGGGGTTTTTGGGATAAGAGACATGAAATGTAAATGGCAAGGAAAACAAACTACCAACTAAAAAGGTCTTGGCAAGGTTTGGTGGTCAAGAATCTCTATCCCTATCACTAACCACAACATAAGAATTCGCAAGGATCAATCCTACTAAGTCAACCCCTAACTAATAGTAAAGGAAAGTCAAGTGAGCTATATCAATCCAAGTCCATAAGTCCTAGTTCTTCACCAAATCAATTAGTGAGATCTAGCGTTAATAGCTCCCAATCGTCAATCACTTGGACATTAGTAACTCAAGAGTTCCTAAGTTACCTTCCCAAGCCAAGAGCATAAAATTCTACTCTAAAATCCAACCAAGCATTTTATCAAACACTTGGAAGGCATAAAAGGAAAGCATAGTAAAATTGCAAGGAAAGTAAATCTACACTACTCAATTGCAAGGAATTAAACAACAACAAATCAAATGAACAATAAAGGAACATGAAAACATAAATTGCATTAAAAGGAAAAGGAAAGAACAAAAGTGCATCAACATAAAAGTAAAAAATTACAAGAATTAAATGCTAAACTAGAGAGAAGAGATGTAGAAGAAGAAGAAGAATTGATAAAGGAAAAGTAAATCTAAGCATGAAATTAACTTAGATCTAAGAATTCCTAATCTAAATCTAAAATCTACTCCTAATTCTGGAGAGAAGAGAGAGCTTCTCTCTCTAGAAACTAACTAAAGCATGATAAAACTAAAATAAAACTCACTAACTAACTAGATCCTCATCCCTCTTCAATCCTTGGGTTAAATAGTATCAGAAATGAGTTAGAATGGGCCCACAAGGCTTCTAAAATCGCTGGCCACGAGTTGCATTAAGTGAATCATGTGCAACCATCGACGCGTACGCATACAGTGCGCGTGCGCGCCCCTATGCACGATGCAACTATAGCAAATCTTATATCATTTCGAAGCCCCGGATGTTAGCTTTCCAACGCAACTAGAATCGCATCATTTGAACCTCTGTAGCTCAAGTTATGGTCAATTAAGTCCGAAGAGGTCGGCTTGACAGCTTTTGTGATTCCTTCATTTCTTCATGAGTTCTCCATTTTTACATGCTTTTTCTTCATTTCCTCAATCCAATCTTTACCTCATAAATCTGAAATCACTTAACAAACATATCAAGGCATATAATAGAATTAAGGTGAATTAATTTTAGCTATCTTAAGACCTAAAAAGTATGTTTTCACTCTTAAGCACAATTAAAGGAGAAGTTATAAAACCATGCTATTTCATTGAATAAATGTGGGAAAAGATGATAAAACCCTCTTAATTCAACACAAGATAAACCCTAAAATTGGGGTTTATCACCGACCTGCTCCAATATCATTTCGGATTAAGATGAGATCATTGGTGGTGAAGCTTCGCTGGATTACCTTCCGATTATACCTCAGAGCTATTCGATGCTTTAGGGCTTCCTCTCTAATCCGAACTCTTTTTCGAACTTCAGGAAGTAGGTCAAGCACTTCCCTTTGAGCATGGGAGTTAGTATTTTCACTGTAGAGGATCATTCTGGGAGATCCTTCTTCTACCTCCACGGAAATCATTGCCTCCATTCCGTAAGCAAGTCGGAATGGTGATTCTCCAGTGGTTGAATGTGATGTTGTCCGGTATGCCCAGAGGACCTGCGGGAGCTCTTCAGCCCAAGCTCCCTTAGCGTCCTGTAGTCTTCATTTTAACCCGGCCAGTATGACTTTGTTGGCGGCTTTCGCCTGTCCATTGGCTTGTGGGTGCTCTATAGAGGTAAACTGGTGCTTGATTTTCAAATTATCTACCAGATTTCTGAAGCCCGTGTCGGTGAATTGAGTGCCATTGTCTGTGTTAATGGAGTGTGGCACCCCAAACCTTGCAACAATGTTTCTGTATAAGAACTTCCGACTTCTTTGGGCGGTGGCAGTGGCCAAAGGTTCTGCCTCAATCCATTTTGTGAAATAGTCTATTCCAACAATGTGGAACTTAACTTGCCCTAATCCCAGGGGGAAGGGTCTGAGGAGGTCGAGCCACCATTTTGCCAATGGCCAGGGTGAAATGACACAAATGAGTTCTTCGGGTGGTGCGATGTGAAAGTTCACGTGCTTATGGCATGGAGGGCATATTTTGACAAACTCTGTTGCTTTATTTTGCAAGGTCGGCCAGTAAAATCCAGCTCGGAGTACCTTTATGGAAAGAGATCGCGCCCCAAGATGGTTGTCGCACATGCCACTGTGGACTTCTTCGAGAACTTCCCCTGTAGCAGAGGTCGGGACGCATTTTAGGAGGGGCGTAGAGATTCCTCTCCTATATAGGACGTCGTGTACTATAGTGTAGTACTGTGCTTCTCGTACTAGCCTTTTTGCCTCTTTATTGTCTGTGGGAAGTATTTCTGAATTGAGATAGCTGACTATAGGAGTCATCCACCCTTGGTCCTGGTCTGATATGTTTAGGACCTTTTTCTCTTCCGTGGTTGACGGATTTTGTAGTGTTTCTTGGATGAAGCTTCTATTATTGCCCCCTGGTTTGGTGCTGGCTAGTTTCGAAAGTGCATCAGCTCGGGCATTTTGTTCTCTGGGTATATGTCGGATCTCATATCCCATGAAATGTCTGAGCTATTCTCTGGTCTTGTCTAAGTATTTTCTCATAGTGGGATCCTTGGCCTGGTAGCTCCCTTATATTTGTGAGGTGACTATTTGGGAGTCGCTAAAGATGGTAAGCCTTTGAGCTCCCAATTCCATAGCCAGTTTCAAACCAGCCAATAGAGCTTCGTATTCGGCTTGATTATTTGAAGCAGGGAACTCGAACCTTAAGGAGAGTTCGAGTTGGGTTCCTTGGTCACTTTCTAGGATCACGACTGCTCGGCTCCCGACTTTGTTTGAGGAGCCATCCACATAAAGGTTCCACTCTATGGGGTACCCGGGGTGTCAGTGTATTCTGCGATGAAGTCGGCTAGATACTGTGACTTAATAGCTGTCTGAGCTTCATATTTGAGGTCAAATTCTGATAACTCGACTGCCCATTGTAGGATTCTTCCAGCTAAATCTGTTTTCTGTAAAATACCATTTATAGGCTGGTTAGTCCGTATTCTGATGGTGTGAGCTTGGAAGTATGGACGAAGTCGTTGAGAAGTGAGTATGAAGGCATAAGCAAACTTTTCTATCTTTTGATAGTTTAGTTCAGCCCCTTGTAGAGCCTTACTGACGAAGTAGATTGGTTGTTGCCCACTTTCGTCTTCTCTGACTAGTGCTGAAGCTATTGCCCGACTTTCTACGGCGAGGTATAGTATGAGTTCTTCGCATTCTCGGGGTTGAGTAAGGATGGGTGGTTGCCCCAAAAATTTTTGAAATCTTGGAAGGCTTGTTCACATTCTGGGGTCCATTCAAACCTCTTTCCCTTTCTTAATGTTGCATAGAAGGGGAGAGATCATAAGGCTAATCCAGCTAGGAATCTAGACAGAGCCGCTAGTCTTCCATTGAGCTGCTGGACCTCTTTGACACATGTCGGACTTTTCATGCAAAGTATGGCCTAGCACGTATCTGGGTTTGCTTTGATTCCTCTTTAGGTGAGCATGAAGCCTAAGAATTTGCCAGCTTCTACTGCGAAAATGCATTTTGTGGGATTAAGTCTCATCACATGCTTTCTTATGGTTTTGAACACTTCAGTGAGGTTGGAAAGCAGCGTTTCCTCACTTTGTGTCTTTACCAACATGTCATCGACATAAACTTCCATTAGCTTCCAAATGTGATTGGCAAAGACTTTTTTCATCAGTCTTTGGTATGTAGTCCCTGCATTCTTGAGTTCGAAGGGCATGACTACGTAGTAGTAGTTTGCTGTTGGGGTTAGGAATGAGGTTTTCTCCTGGTCGGGTTGATACATCGGGATTTGGTTGTATCCTGAGTAAGCGTCCATGAAGGAGAGGTACTTGTTTCCTGATGAAGCATCGACTAGTGTGTCTATATTCGGGAGTGGGTAAGGATCTTTTAGGTAGGCTTTGTTGAGGTCGGTGTAATCAGTGCACATCCGCCATTTCCCATTTGACTTTTTGACCAATACTACATTGGCTAGCCACAATGGATATTTTACCTTCCTTATGAATCCTGCCTCCAGCAAGGCCTGTACCTGCTCCTCTACAGCTTGCGACCTCTCTGGGCTGAGTTTCCTACGTTTCTACTGTACTGGCTGAGACCCTGGATATACGGCTAACTTATGGCACATTAGTCTGGGATCAATATCGAGTATATCAACAGCCTTCCTTGCAAAGAGGTCGGAGTTATCCTTTAGGAGCTTTATCAGCAGTTCCTTTAGGTCTTCTCGTAGATTCGCCCCTGTGTTTGTTGTTTTGTCTTGAGTGTCTCCGATTTGAACTTCTTCGGTTTTACCTTCCGGTTGAGGGCGGAGTTCCTCGTGAGCTCGAATTCCCCCGAGTTCTATGGTATTGGTTTCCTTTCCTCTGGGGTTACCTTTAAGGTTCAGACTTTCATTATAACAGCGTCGAGCGAGTTTTTGGTCTCCTTTTATGGTAGCTATCCCTTCCGGAGTTGAGAACTTCATGCATAGGTGTGCAGTAGAGACCACAGCGGTGAGCTGGTTCAGCGTTGTTTGACCTATTAGAGCATTGTAGGCTGAGCTCACGTCGACTACAATGTAGTCTATGCTTAACGTCCTAGACTGAGTTCCTTTTTCAAAGGTTGTTGGTGTGCGAAATCGTGATCATTCCATTCCTTAGTAACGGCGCTAAAAACTCAATACGCACGTTCATGATATTATATCTGTTTCACAACTTCGTACAACTAACCAGCAAGTGCACTGGGTCGTCCAAGTAATAAACCTTACGTGAGTAAGGGTCGATCCCACGGAGATTGTCGGCTTGAAGCAAGCTATGGTCACCTTGTAAATCTCAGTCAGGCAGATTCAAATAGTTTTATAAAGTGATAAATAAAAGATAAATAGAATATAACTAGGATAGAGATACTTATGTAATTCATTGGTGAGAATTTCAGATAAGCGTATAGAGAAGCTTTCGTTCCTCTGATCTCTGCTTTCCTGCTGTCTTCATCCAATCAATCCTACTCCTTTCCATGGCAAGCTTTATGTAGGGCATCACCGTTGTCAATGGCTACATCCCATCCTCCTGTGAAAATGGTCCAATGCGCTGTCACTGCATGGCTAATCATCTGTCGGTTCTCGATCATACTGGAATAGGATTTACTATCCTTTTGCGTCTGTCACTACGCCCAGCACTCGCGAGTTTGAAGCTCGTCACAGCCATCCCTTCCCAGATCCTACTCGGAATACCACAGACAAGGTTTATACTTTTCGAATCTCAAGAATGGCCATCCATGGGTTCTAACTTATACCATGAAGACTCTAATAGCTCGGACTCGGTCCCCTATATTAGATATGCAAGAGATACCCATTCAATCTAAGGTAGAACGGAGGTGGTTATCAGGCACGCGTTCATAAGGGAATGATGATGACTTTGTCACGATCATCACATTCATGTTGAAGTGCGAATGAATATCTTAGAAGCGGAATAAGTTGAATTGAATAGAAAAACAGTAGTACTTTGCATTAATCTTTGAGGAACAGCAGAGCTCCACACCTTAATCTATGGTGTGTAGAAACTCTACCGTTGAAAATACATAAGGGATAAGGTCCAGGCATGGCCGAATGGCCAGCCCCCAAAACATGATCAAAGGATCAAAAGATAATCCAAAGATGAAAACTCAATAGTAAAAAGTCCTATTTATAAAAACTAGTTAGTAGGGTTTTCAGAGATAAGTAATTGATGCAGAAATCCACTTCCGGGGCCCACTTGGTGTGTGCTTGGGCTGAGCTTAAAGTTTACACGTGGAGAGGTCATTCTTGGAGTTAAACACCAGTTTGTAATGTGTTTCTGGCGTTGAACTCCACTTTGCAACTTGTTTCTGGCGCTGAACGCCAGACTGCAACATGGAACTAGCGTTCAACGCCAGTTTACATCATCTAAACTCGGGCAAAGTATGGACTATTAAATATTTCTGGAAAGCCCTGGATGTCTACTTTCCAACGCAATTGGAAGAGCGCCATTTGGAGTTCTGTAGCTCCAGAAAATCCACTTTGAGTGCAGGAAGGTCAGAATCCAACAGCATAGCAGTCCTTTGTCAGCCTCTGAATCAGATTTTTGCTCAGGTCCCTCAATTTCAGCCAGAAATTACCTGAAATCACAGAAAAACACACAAACTCATAGTAAAGTCCAGAAATGTGATTTTTAATTAAAAACTAATAAAAATATAATGAAAACTAATTAAATCATACTAAAACCTATGTAAAAACAATGCCAAAAGGTGTATAAATTATCCGCTCATCACAACACCAAACTTAAATTGTTGCTTGTCTCCAAGCAACTGAAAATCAAATAGGAAAAAAAAGAAGAGAATATACTATAAATTCCAATATATCAATGAAACTTAGCTCCAATCAGATGAGCGGGACCTGTAGCTTTTTGCCTCTTGAATAGTTTTGGCATCTCACTTTATCCATTGAGGTTCAGAATGATTGGCATCTCTTGAATAGTGTTATTGATTCTCCTAGTTTAGTATGTTGATTCTTGAACACAGCTACTTTATGAGTCTTGGCCGTGGCTCTACGCACTTTGTTTTCCAGTATTACCACCGGATACATAAATGCCACAGACACATAACTGGGTGAACCTTTTCAGATTGTGACTCAGCTTTGCTAAAGTCCCCAATTAGAGGTGTTCAGGGTTCTTAAGCACACTCTTCTTTTGCTTTGGACCTTGACTTTAACCGCTCAATCTCAAGTTTTCACTTGACACCTTCACGCCACAAGCACATGGTTAGGGACAGCTTGGTTTAGCCGCTTAGGCCAGGCTTTTATTCCTTTAGGCCCTCCTATCCACTAATGCTCAAAGCCTTGGGATCCTTTTTATTACCCTTGCCTTTTGGTTTTAAGGGCTATTGGCTTTTTGCTCTTGCCTTTTGGTTTTAAGAGCTTTTGGCTTTTTCTGCTTGCTTTTCTTTTTCTTTCTAATTTTTTTTTGCCATTTTTTTTCGCAAGCTTTCTGTATTCACTGCTTTTTCTTGCTTCAAGAATCATTTTTATGATTTTTCAGATTATCAAATAACATTTTTCCTTATCATCATTCTTTCAAGAGCCAACATATTTAACATTCATAAACATCAAATTCAAAAGACATATGCACTGTTCAAGCATTCATTCAGAAAACAAAAAGTATTGTCACCACATCAAAATAATTAAACTAGTTTCAAGGATGAATTCGAAACCATGTACTTCTTGTTCTTTTGTAATTAAAACATTTTTCATTTAAGAGAGGTGATGGATTCATAGGACATTCATAAATTTAAGGCATAGACACTTAAATACTAATGATCATGTAAAAAAAACTTAAATAAACATAGAGCTTACAAACGAAAAAATAAGAAAGTAAATAAACAAGGAGATTAAGGAATGAGTCCACCTTAGTGAGGGTGTTGTCTTCCTCTTCTTGAAGTACCAATGGTGCTCTTGAGCTCCTCTATGTCTCTTCCTTGTCTTTGTTGCTCCTCCCTCATGATTTTGGTGCTCCTATCGTTAGTTGCTCCCAATAATTGTGTGGAGAAAAATGTATCCCCTGAGGTATCTCAGGGATCTCTTGATTTGCAGTCAAATGTTCTACCACTGAGCTATAGACCCTTGAGATGAATCTCTCCATCACCTATGACTCGGAGGTGGAAGCTTTTGTCTTCCCTTTCCTCTTTCTAGAGGTTTCTCTGGCCTTAGGTGCCATCAATGGTTATGGAAAAACAAAAAAAGCTATGCTTTTACCACACCAAACTTAGAATGTTGCTCGCCCTCGAGCAAAAGAAAAAAGAATAGTAGAAGAAGAGGAAGATATGGAGGAGATGGAGGGATGTGTGTATTCGGCTATATGGGTGGGCTTGGGTGGGAAAGAGATTTTGAATTTTGAAGGTAGGTGGGGTGTATGGATGTGAGTGGTGAATGGAAAACAGAAGGGATGACTGTGAATGGAGAGAGAGAGGGTGATATAGGATTATGAGGAGGGAAGGTGAGTGGAGGTATGTGGGGATCCTGTGGGGTCCACAAATCCTGAGGTGATCCTGTGGGGTCCACAGATCCTGAGGTGTCAAGGATTTACATCCTTGCACCAATTAGGCATGTAAAATGCCTTTGCATGCATTTCTGGCGTTTAGACGCCGAAGTGATGCTTGTTCTGGGCGTTCAACACCCATATGCAGCATATTTCTGGCATTGAACGCCAGCTTCATGCTTGATTCTGGCGTTTAACGCCAGTTTCATGCTCTGTTCTGGCGTTAAACGCCAGCCAGATGCTCCTTACTGGCGTTTAAAAGCCAGTAAGCCCTTCCTCCAGGGTGTTCTGTTTTCAATGTTGTTTTTCATTCTGTTTTTAATTTTTCAGTAGTTTTTGTGACTCTACATGATCATCAACCTAATAAAACATGAAATAACAAAGGGAAAATAAAATAAAAATGATTAAATAACATTGGGTTGCCTCCCAACAAGCGCTTCTTTAATGTCAATAGCTTGACAGTGAGCTCTCATTTAGCCTCACAGGTGATCAGGTCAATTTTGTAGACTCCCAACACCAAACTTAGAGTTTGACTGTGGGGGATTTAGTTGACTCTGTACTGAGAGAAGCTTTCTATGCTTCCTCTCCATTGTTACAGAAGGAGATTCTTGAGTTTTAAACACAAGGATGTCCTCATTCAGTTGAAGGATCAATTCTCCTCTGTCTACATCAATCGCAGCTCTTGCTGTGGCTAGGAAGGGTCTTCCAAGGATGATGGATTCATCTTCATCCTTCCCAGTGTCTAGGATTATGAAATCAGCAGGGATGTAAAGGTCTTCAACCTTTACTAACATGTCCTCTACTAGTCTATAAGCCTATTTTCTTGAGTTGTCTGCCATCTCTAGTGAGATTCTGGCAGCTTGCACCTCAAAGATTCCCAATTTCTCCATTACAGAGAGGGGCATGAGGTTTATCCCTGACCCAAGGTCACATAGAGCCTTCTCAAAGGTTATGATGCCTATGGTACAAGGTATTAAGAACTTTCCAGGATCCTGTTTCTTCTGAGGCAATTTCAGTTGATCCAGATCACTCAGTTCATTGGTGAGTAAGGGAGGTTCATCTTCCCAAGTCTCATTACCAAATAATTTGGCATTCAGCTTCATGATTGCACCAAGGTACTTGGCAACTTACTCTTCAGTAACATCTTCATTCTCTTCAGAAGAAGAATACTCATCAGAGCTCATGAATGGCATAAGGAGGTTCAATGGAATCTCTATGGTCTCTAGTTGAGCCTCAGATTCCTTTCGTTCCTCAGAGGGAAACTCCTTATTGATCACTGAACATCCCAGGAGGTCTTCCTCACTGGGATTCGCATTCTCCTCCTCTCTTGTGGGTTCGGCCATGATGGCTAAATCAATGGCCTTGCACTCTCCTTTTGGATTCTCTTCTGTATTGCTTGGGAGAATACTAGGAGGGGTTTCAGCGATTCCTTTACTCAGGTGGCCCACTTGTGCTTCTAAATTTCTAATGGAAGACCTTGTTTCATTCATGAAACTCACAGTGGCCTTAGATAGATCAGAGACTAAATTTGCTAAGCTAGACGGATTCTGCTCAGAATTCTCTGTCTATTGCTGAGTGGATGATGGAAAAGGTTTACTATTGTTAAACCTGTTTCTTCCACCATTATTAAATCCTTGTTGAGGCTTTTGTTGATCCTTCCATGAGAGATTTGGGTGATTTCTCCATGAAGGATTATAGGTGTTTCCATCGGGTTCACCCATGTAATTCACCTCTGCTATTGCAGGGTTCTCAGGATCATAAGCTTCTTCCTCAGAAGATGCCTCTTGAGTACTGTTGGATGCAGCTTGCATTCCATTCAGACTCTGAGAAATCATATTGACTTGTTGAGTCAATATTTTGTTCTGAGCCAATATGGCATTCAGAGCATCAATTTCAAGAACTCCCTTTTTCTGAGGCATCCCATTACTTATAGGATTCCTCTCAGAAGTGTACATGAACTGGTTATTAGCAACCATGTTAATGAGTTCTTGAGCTTCTACAGGCGTTTTCTTTAGGTGAATGGATCCACCTGCAGAATGGTCCAGTGATAACTTTGATAACTCAGACAGACCATCATAGAATATATCCAGAATGGTCCATTCTGAAAGCATGTCAGAAGGACACTTTTTTGGTCAGTTGCTTATACCTCTCCCAAGCTTCATAGAGGGATTCACCTTCTTTCTGTCTGAAGGTTTGAACATCCACTCTAAGCTTACTAAGCTTTTGAGGGAGGAAGAACTTGGCTAAGAAAGCCGTGACCAGCTTATCCCAAGAGTTCAGGCTATCTTTCGGTTGAGAGTCCAACCATATTCTAGCTCTGTCTTTTACAGCAAACGGGAAAAGCATAAGCCTGTAGACCTCGGGATCAACCCCATTGGTCTTAACAATGTCACAGATCTGCAAGAATTTAGTTAAGAACTGAAAAGGATCTTCAGATAGAAGTCCATGAAACTTGCAGTTCTGCTGCATCAGAGAAACTAATTGAGGTTTCAGCTCAAAATCGTTGCTCCAATGGAGATGCTTCTTCCATGTAAATTAGAATTAGGTGCAGTAAAGTCACCAAGCATCCTCCTTGCATTATTATTATTTTTGGCTGCCATCTCCTCTTCCTGTTCGAAAATTCCTGTAAGGTTGTCTCTGGATTGTTGTATTTTAACTTCTCTTAGTTTCCTTTTCAGAGTCCTTTCAAGTTCAGGATCTGCTTCAACAAGAATGTTCTTGTCCTAGCTCCTGCTCATATGACAAAGAAGGGAATAACAAAGAAAATATGGAATCCTCTATGTCACAGTATAGAGATTCCTTTGTATGAGTAGAAGAAGAAAAGAATGTAATGTAAAGAAGAGAAGAGGAAAAAACTCGAACACAGAGAGGGAGGTGGTGTTCGAATTTTTGGGTGAAAGAGAAGTGTTAGTAGATGAATAAATAAATAGAAGGAGATGGGAGGTGAGAGAATTCGAAAAATAAAAATTAAAATTTAAAGTTAAATTTCGAAAATAGAAATAAAAAAAATTTTAAAATTAAACTTAGAATTCGAAAATTAAAATTGAAATTAAATTAAATTTAAAATAATTAGTTAATCAAAATGAAATTTTGAAAAAGAGGGAGGTATTTTCGAAAATTTAAGAGAGATTGAATTAGTTAGGTGGTTTTGAAAAAGATATGATTGAAACAAAAAGATAGGATTGATTGAAAAAGATTTGAAAATCAATTTTAAAAAGATAAGAGGTTAGGAAAGAAGTTAGAAAAGATTTTGAAATTGAATTTGAAAAAGATATGATTGAAATTAAAAAAAAAAGGGATATGATTGAAACAAAAAGATATGATTGATTGAAACTTATTTTGAAAAAGGATTTGAAAAAGAAATTTAAAAAGAATTGATTTTGAAAATTAAAGTTGATTACTTGACTAACAAGAAACAAAAAGATAAGATTTTAAAATTTAAAGATTGAACCTTTCTTAATAGGCAAGTAACAACCTGAAATTTTTGAATCAATCACATTAAATGCTAATAAGATTTTCGAAAATTAAGAAATAAAATAAGAGAAAGATTTTGAAAATCAAATTTAAAAAGTTTTTGAAAATATGAAGGAAAAATGAAAAAAATTTGATTTTTGAAAAAGATTTTGAAAAGATAGGATTTTTAAATTGAAAATTTGACTTGACTCATAAGAACAACTAGATTTTAAAAATTTTTGAAAAAGTCAATCCAAATTTTCGAAACTTTAAGAAAGAAACAGGGATAGATATTTTTTTATTTTTTAATTTTTAATGAAGAAAAAGAAAAACATGAAAAAGACTCGTAACATAAAAATTATGAATCAAAACACACAATGCATGCAAGAACACTATGAATGTCAAGATGAACACCAAGAACACTTTGAAGATCAAGATGAACATCAAGACTTATTTTTGAAAATTTTTAAGAAAAGAAAAACATGCAAGACACCAAACTTAGAAATTTTCAATAATTTGACACTAACAAATTAAAAATGCATATGAAAAACAAGAAAAGACACAAAACATTAAAAATATGATGAATTTTCGAAAATTCTTGAGAAAAAAGAAACACATGCAGGACACCAAACTTAAAAATTGACTCTAGACTCAAACAAGAAACATCAAAAATATTTTTGATTTTATGATTTTGTAATTTTTTTTTTTTGTATTTTTTTCAAAAATTAATTGGGAAAAACGAAAAAGAAGAATTTTTTTGTATTTTTTGAGAATTAAGAAATAAAAACAAAAAGGTTAAAATTAAAATAAAGTTACCTAATCTGAGTGATGCACGGAAAACTTGTCTCATAACAAATTTCCTTCGGCAAGTGTACCGAATTTATCGTCAAGTAAAAACTCACAATAGAGTGAGGTCGAATCCCACAGGGATTGATTGATCAAGCAACTTTAATTAGAGGAATGTTCTAGTTGAGCGAATCAGAATTTGGGTTGAGAATTGCAGAAAATTAAATGGCGGGAAAGTAAATAACAGAAAAGTAAATGCTAGAAATAAAGAGCTGAATGTAGATGACGGAAAGTAAATTGCTCATAAAAGTAAATGACAGAAATTAAAGAGAATGGATAAGATCAGAAATGGGGAGTTCATTGGGCTCAGGAGATGTTGCATTCTCCGGATCAATTTCATTTTCATCTCTTCCTCAATCAATGCACTCATTGATCTCCTTGGCAATCTTAAGTGATCGAATTACAATTCCTTGTAATTCAATCTCTCAAATCTTGATCAATAGCCAATTCCTTGGTCAATTTCTCATGAGAAGAGATGAAGTATGGTCACTGATTATACCACATGCATTTTCCAAATCAAGTGTTGAGAGGATTATAGTCACATATCCATCCAAACCTAATTTGGTCCAGCATGAGAAAGCATTTCTAGCATGATCTCTTCATTCCTCTTTCAAGGTTCAGAAGAGATCCAAGTTTGAATAGCTTCTTTTCCAAGATAACTACCCAATTGGATGAAGATCGAAAGCTTTCACGTAAAATCAAGAGAAAAGATAGAAGAAGAATAATGAAAACTAGTATTGATCCATCAAATTAAAACAGAGCTCCCTAACCCAATGAAAGGGGTTTAGTTGTTCATAGCTCTGGAAAATGAAAACAAAGATGGAGAATACATGATGAAACTAGAAGTGCAGAGAAAGTAAAATACAGAGAGTAGTTCTATGCCAAGAGGCTCCCTATATTTTCCAACTCCCTTTTTAATTCAAAGCTACTCCTATATATACTACTCTTCTGATCTTCTAGTTGGCTCTTCAAGTCTTGGGTATGGGTCTTTGGATCTTGAGTTTGAAGCAGTTATCTTCTTCATCGGGCTTGGCTTTACTTGCAGAGAGAAAGTGTGAAGTGGGCAGAGACTTTAGCTCAGGACGTTAGTGGTGTTAACGTTCAGTGAAAATATGGCTTCGAGAACGTTAGTGACAATCACCTTTTTTAATAACGTTCCTCACCCGAGTAAGAGCCACGTTAACCTCAACGTTAGTGGCACAAACGTTGCCACTAACGTTGCCTCTTTGTCCTTCGCACACGTTATTGGGACTTACCTTTCCCAATAATGTTGAGAAGCCTCCTCCTTCCCTACGTTAGAGTCCACGTTAACTTAGTTAACGTGGCTCCTTAACGTAGGCTTGCCAACCTTCGAGAACGTTGGTGACACTTACCTTTGTCACTAACGTTCCAATGCGCCCCTAGCTCCCACGTTAGAGTCCACGTTAACTAGGTTAACGTGGCCTTTATCGTGGTTGTGCTAGCCATCTCCAACGTTAGTGACAAAGGTGAATGTCACTAACGTTGGCTCATCATCTCTCCTCCTCACGTTAGCTTCCACGTTAACTAAGTTAACGTGGGAGTTAACGTTGCTCATTGTGGCTTGTGTGGGCTCCTTCCAACGTTAGTGACAATGTTAGATGTCACTAACGTTGGCGATCACCTTCCTTCTTCACGTTAGCTTCCACGTTAACTAGGTTAACGTGGGAGTTAACGTGGCTTATTGGGGCTTGTCTGGGTTAATCCCAACGTTAATGACAATGTTTGGTGTCACTAACGTTGTCGATCACCTACTTTCTTCACGTTAGCTTCCACGTTAACTAGGTTACTAGGTTAACGTGGAAGTTAACGTGGCTTATTGTGACTTGGCCAACGTTAGTGACAAAGTTGAATGTCACTAACGTTGGCTTTCCCTTTACTTCTTAACGTTAGAGGCCACGTTAACTAAGTTAACGTGGCTCTTAACGTGGTCACTTATAAGCTTGGCCCAACGTTAGTGACAAAGGTAAGTGTCACTAACGTTGGCTCCATTTCCTTTACTCCACGTTAGAGTTCATGTTAACCTAGTTAACGTGACTCTTAACGTGGGCAATGATGGATTCGAGAGCGTTATTGGCGATTACTTTTCTCATTAACTTTGCAAGTTACTCCCATTCCACGTTAGGAGTTACGTTAATTAGATTAACGTGGCTGCTAACGTGGTTCTTCCTTGCTTTCTTTGTCCTGAAATCAAGCAATATTGTGCATCAAAGTTCTAGTCCAAGTCATGGGAAATACAACATCCAATTTGTCATTAAATTCATGCAAAATCCTCATGAAATCATGTAAAGTGCACAATGTATGCTTGAATCAAGAAGTAAGTGAATATATATCCAAAACTAGCTTATTTTCTAAGGAAATGCATGAAACTACCCTAAAAACAGTAAAGAAAAGGTCAGTGAAACTGGCCAAAATACCTTGGCATCACTGAGTAACAAGATGAATCGTCAGTTGTCCAAACTCGAATAATCCCCGGCAACGGCGCCAAAAACTTGGTGTGTGAAATCGTGATCATTCCATCCCTTAGTAACGGCACTAAAAACTCAATACGCACGTTCATGACCTTATATCTGTTTAACAACTTCGTACAACTAACCAGCAAGTGCACTGGGTCGTCCAAGTAATAAACCTTACGTGAGTAAGGGTCGATCCCACGGAGATTGTCGGCTTGAAGCAAGCTATGGTCACCTTGTAAATCTCAGTCAGGCGGATTCAAATAGTTTTATAAAGTGATAAATAAAAGATAACTAGAATATAACTAGGATAGAGATACTTATGTAATTCATTGGTGAGAATTTCAGATAAGCGTATAGAGATGCTTTCGTTCCTCTGATCTCTGCTTTCCTGTTGTCTTCATCCAATCAATCCTACTCCTTTCCATGGCAAGCTTTATGTAGGACATCACCGTTGTCAATGGCTACATCCCATCCTCCTATGAAAATGGTCCAATGCACTGTCACTGCATGGCTAATCATCTGTCGGTTCTCAATCATACTGGAATAGGATTTACTATCCTTTTGCGTCTGTCACTACGCCCAGCACTCGCGAGTTTGAAGCTCGTCACAGCCATCCCTTCCCAGATCCTACTCGGAATACCGCAGACAAGGTTTAGACTTTTCGAATCTCAAGAATGGCCATCCATGGTTCTAACTTATACCACGAAAACTCTAATAGCTCGGACTCGATCCCCTGTATTAGATATCCAAGAGATACCCATTCAATCTAAGGTAGAACGGAGGTGGTTGTCAGGCACGCATTCATAAGGGAATGATGATGACTTTGTCACGATCATCATATTCATGTTGAAGTGTGAATGAATATCTTAGAAGCGGAATAAGTTGAATTGAATAGAAAAACAGTAGTACTTTGCATTAATCTTTGAGGAACAGCAGAGTTCCACACCTTAATCTATGGTGTGTAGAAACTCTACCGTTGAAAATACATAAGTGATAAGGTCCAGGCATGGCCGAATGGCCAGCCCCCAAAACATGATCAAAGGATTAAAAGATAATCCAAAGATGAAAAATCAATAGTAAAAAGTCCTATTTATAAAAACTAGTTACTAGGGTTTACAGAGATAAGTAATTGATGCAGAAATCCACTTCCGGGGCCCACTTGGTATGTGCTTGGGCTGAGCTTGAAGTTTACACGTGGAGAGGTCATTCTTGGAGTTGAACGCCAGTTTGTAACGTGTTTCTGGCGTTGAACTCCACTTTGCAACTTGTTTCTGGCGCTGAACGCCAGACTGCAACATGGAACTGGCGTTCAATGCCAGTTTGCATCGTCTAAACTCGAGCAAAGTATAGACTATTATATATTGCTGGAAAGCCCTGGATGTCTAGTTTCCGAAGCAATTAGAAGAGCGCCATTTGGAGTTCTGTAGCTCCAGAAAATCCACTTTGAGTGCAGGAAGGTCAGAATCCAACAACATCAGCAGTCCTTTGTCAGCCTCTGAATTAGATTTTTGCTCAGGTCCCTCAATTTCAGCCAGAAATTACCCGAAATCACAGAAAAATACACAAACTTATAGTAAAGTCCAGAAATGTGATTTTTAATTAAAAAATAATAAAAATATAATGAAAATTAATTAAATCATACTGAAAACTATGTAAAAACAATGCCAAAAAGCGTATAAATTATCCGCTCATCAGTCGTATGTAGTGGGATTTACTCTAATGGTTGAATTGGGGCATCTCCTAACCCGAATAGGCTATTTGGATATGCTCTGAGTTCTTTTTTCTGTAAGCCGAGCTTGTCGAAGGCAGATTTGAACAGTATATCTGCAGAGCTTCCTTGGTCGACTAATATTTGGTGGAGGTTGGCATTGGCAAGTATTGTGGTAACAACCACGAGGTCATCATGCCCCGGGATGATGCCCGCGGTGTCTTCTTGAGTGAAGGTAATAGTGGGGAGGTCGACCGACCTGTCACCTCCTCCAACATGGTATACCTCCTTAAGGTGTCTTTTGTGCGACGACTTAGAGATTCCTCCTGCTGCGAATCCTCCATTTATCATGTGTACATGTGATGAGTCCATATTTTACGATATATTTTGGTTTGATTTGAGTGGATTTCATCACATAAACCCACATTTATCCATCTAGATAGTATGCTTTTGAGATTTCTTCCTAAATTGTGCTTGAAAGTGAAAACATGCCCTTTTGTACTTAATTTAGTCAATTTTAATTCACTTTAATCCCATTTGGTGCCTTGATGTATTCGTTAAGTGATTTTAGGTTTCCAAGGCAAGTATGGGTTGAAGAAGTGAAGGAAAGAGCATGCAAAAGGGAAGAAACCATGAAGAAATGGAGTTTGGAAGTTTCAGCACGCGTGCGTGCGCATAAGTGCTCGTGCGTACGCATAAGAAGGATTTGCGAGTGACGCGTACGCCTGACCCACATGTATGCGTGACATAAATTACGATAGCTCATTAATGCAAATCGCTGGGGGCGAATTTTTAGCCACCAGAACCCAGTCTAACTCATTTCTGAAGCTATATGAGGCCAAAGTGAAGCTGAATGAAGGGGGCAATTAGGTTTAATTTTTATGATGCTTTCTCTTAGTTTCTAGAGAGAGAAGCTCCCCCCTCTCTCTAGAATTAGGGTTTTATTAGTTACTTTCCTTTTAATTTCAGCATTCAATTCTTGTTTTATTGTAGTTTCATTTATGTTTCTATGCTTTCTTGTCTTTATCTTCATCTTTTTTGTTCTTTTCTCCTTTATGGCAATTTTCATGTTATGAACACTTTTGTTATTTTAATTTTAATTAATGCAAATTTATGTTTCATGTCATTTATTGCTTTCTTTAGTTGTTATGATTTTCTTGCTTTGGTAGCTTTTGAATTTATTTTAATGAAATTTAATATTATTTTATTCTCATGCACACTAAGTGTTTGATAAAATGCTTGGCTTAATTTTCACTTAGTTTTTCTACCCTCTTGGCTTGGAATTGTTGACTTTGGTGTCTCTTGAGTCATTGATGTCCATTCTTGTTTGATATATTAGAGTAGTTAGTTAAGTTGGTTTCCCTTGACTCTATGTCACCCCTAGTGTTGACATAGGACTTAGGGATTGAAATTAACTATACCTATTTGACTTATCTTCGATGTAAGGTTGACTAAGTAGGATTAACTCTTCATAATCATCATATGTTTGTGGTTAATGACTAGGATAGGTAGCCTTAGCTCTCAATTACTTGCCAAGAGGTTTCTTGCATTTTAATCTTCCTTTCCTTGCATTAAATTGCTTTGACTTTTATTGCTTTGATGTTTAATTTCTTGCATATTTAGTTTTCATACTGTTGGTTGAGAAATTAGATGTTTGGGTGGAATTGAGTTGTGGATGTCCATTCCGCATTGTGTGAGAATAGTTAATTGGTTTAGTTTCCATTGACGCTAGTCTTTCACTAAGTAATTAGTGAGTTGAATAGGACTTATGGATTGAGATCAATTATGCTTTTGACTAATTCTCAAGGAGGATTGATTAATTTGGATTGATTCTACACAATTGTCATGTTTGTGGTCTATAACTAGGATAGGACTCCTAAACTCCCAAATTCTTGCCAAGAGTTGCCATTTAAATTCCTTGCATGTTTATTTGCTTCCTTGCTATTTACATTCCCTTGCTCTCTTGCTATTTACATTGCTTACTCTCTCTTGTATTCACAATCCCCATGCTCTCTCTCATAGCAAATAATTGTACATTTCATTGCAACTCCTAGGGAAGACGACCCGGGAGCTAAATACTCTCGGTTTATATTTTGTATTTGAATTTATTATTTGATTGATGCTCAATTGTTGGGTTTGGACTATACTTACAACGGACAAATTCTACTTTTAGTGTGAAAATCCAAACCCGTGCATTTGGGCGTCCATCAAATTTGGCGCCGTTGCCGGGGAGTTGAAATGGTGTATGTTTTTGGCTATTGTAAATATGTTAATATGTAAATAGCTTGCTTTTTGATGGTCTTTGTTGATGGTTAGGATTGGGATCTCGGAGGACATTGGACATTCTAGCATTGGCAGGGAAGTCAAGCACAAGCCACCATAGCAAGGGCTCTCCCAATTGTCTAACTTAAAGACATTAAATAAAAGTGCTTGGTAACATTGTTCTAACTCTTCTTTTTTATATATATTTTGGTTTATTGCATGTTTGTTTGGTTGGTTAGCTTAGAATTAGTTTAATTTTGAGATTTGTAAGTTAATTTTGGTTTGGATCATGAATTTATGGGTTCTTGCATGTTTTGGTTTTTGATTTTGATTGAACTAAGGCTTGGTACCTTAGAATTTTTAAGAAAAAAATTTTGGGAAAAATAGGGCATGTGCGTGCGCACAGCCTTGTGCGCACACACACAACAACAAATTTTCACTTCCTGTGCGTACGCACACAAGCCTTTATACCCCCTGTTCGCAGTGCCAGCACACCTTGTGTGCGCGCATTCCCCTGTTTTCTGCCACCTGTGCGTGCGCACCTTCTCGTGCATACGTACACATGCCCTTTTTCGCAGCCTCTGTGCGGCCGCACAGACGTGTGCGTCCGCACGCCAACTTGCAACCACTCTGGTGGGAGCGTTGGCACAGCCTATGCATGTGAACCCCTGCCCCTTATGCTCTTGAGTGCGTGCACGGACCTATGTGCGCGCGCGCACATGATCCTTCCTCAAAAAAAGTGTTCTGTGTGTACGCACACGTCTTGATCCCCTCTCTACTTGGAGCGTTCGCATGCCTTGTGCAAGCGCACACCTCCCCTGTTTCACCTAGTGTGCGTACGCACACGACCCTGTGCGCATGCACACCCCTGTTTTCTCACCACTACACTTCTTTTCTTCTCTTCTCTCTACTTTTTCTCTTCTTCTTCCTTCCACCCCTCTCTTCTCTTGCTTTTGCCCTCTTCTCTACTTGCTTTACTTTGTTTTGCTTGAATTTCATTTCTACTTTAGCAATTATATTAGTTTTAGTTTAGTTGTTTGTCAATTGAATATGTTGCAAGTGTTTGCTTAATGTTGATTGGGTTGCTTCTTGATTGAATTTTATCAATGCACTCATACTTTGCCTTCAATTACTATCACCTAACTAGATTTGCACATTTACATTTTTATTGCATATTAGGTGAAACCTTTATGAGTGCGTATGAATTTAGAGAATTGAATTGAATTGCTTGTTCATCATGGTTTTTAAGTCAATATAATCACATCACAAGGTCTTTGTTTCTTGTTAATGCTTTGCATTTGTTTGAGTTGACTTGGCTTGATTCTATCAAGACTTGTCACTTTTTGTAACAAACACCTCAACCATGTGATTATTTAATTTTTCCTAAGGATGAATAAGTAATTTTTTTCATCATTATATTGGTTATTATTTGTTGTGCTAATTTACATCACTTTTGCTCTTTCATTTGCATACCTTCAATATCCAATATTTCCTACATTCAATTAACTCTTGTTGCAATTGCCTAAGCTTGCTTATGTTTAATTGATGCTCGCTTATTGCTTGCATCTTAGGCCATTTAGTTGAGGAACTCATGCTTACTTTTTCATTCTGTGGATGCCACGTTAGCCAGCCGTTGTGTGTATTCCATACCACTATGCAAACTTCCTCAATTAGATGCTTATTAACTCTCCTGTTACCATTTTTGTGCTACTTCCCCTATAGATTCCTAATTATACGTTATTTGTTCTTTTTGAGGATGAGACGTGAAGGCGAGGAGCCGGGAGAGGAGAAGGACAGCGAGGAGGGAGATGCCGAGCATACATTGGACTTGGCGATTTCCACACAGCCCGAGCCCCCGCATCCGCCAATTGAAGGTGAAGCTCTTGAGAGACATTCTCCCCGGATCGTGTTCATGCACGGAGGACCATGCAACGCTTAAGTGTGGGGGAGGACTCGTCATTTTGGGGGTGTAAACTTTCTTTTCCCAAACACTTTGCACTCTATTTCTTTTAGTAGGTTTCTTGTATATATTTGGAGTGTTTTTAACTGTCGCATTGCATTTTCTTTTGGTATATATGTCATAGTTTATATCTAGCTATTGCATATTGCATTTTTGCATCTTTTTCTTAGTATATATTCTATAGATAGAAGTTGTGATTGGATGATGTGAATAGTATAGCAGCTAGTTCAATTTTGTCCTAATTGTTCATGTTAATTTTTGTTTGTTGAAAATTAGAAAAAGAACTAGGAAATTTTTTATGAAAATTGCATCCATCACAACATACATACATACATATAGGAAATAAGTTTGGTAAAACAACAAAGAATTTTCAAGAAATCTCTTTTTGGGCATTCCATTGATTAGATTTAAAAATTATTTTTTTGAACATGCTTGAAGCATCTTTTTATGGAACATAGAAAAGAGCTTGAACAAATACCAAGTGAGATTTGAGCTTAAATTATGTGGTTGCATATTTTTAATCACAAAATTTTGTTCTTGTATGGTATAAACTCCTTTTATGAGTGTGATCTTAGATTTGCTTTAGTCTATATGTCCTATATTTGTTGTTTTGGATTGCATTTAGTATGATAGAGGCCATCTTTATATAGCTCACTAACCCATATGGCCAACCCTTGCATCTATCTTTGCAAACTACTTTTTGGGCCTTTAATTCCACTTTGTTCTCATTATAAGCACATCATTCACCCTAAGTGAAAAACCATTATGTCCATTGATTGTATCTTTGATTAGCTTGGGTTTGAGTGTGTGTGTGTTAATTAAGTGTGGGGAGAATTTGTGGAAAACATTGGTAGTTAGTACTTTAGGTGTTCATTGAAAATATTTAAAAAAATGGGTAGTCACTCATGCATCTATTGCTTAAAATATATGCATCTCATTCAAAAAAAAAAAGAGAAAAGAAAAGAAAAGAAAAGAAAAGAAAAAATAAATAAATAATGATAATGAAAATAAGAGATGCATATGTGGTTGAATTGAAAAGAAAATGCGTGAGTGAATGTGAGAAAAGGGATAAATGGGTAGTTAGGTTGTTTTGTTATGTATATAGGATGATATAGGATTAGATGTGATACTTGAGCTAATCAAAGATTCAATCTATTAGCTTACTTAACCATATTAATCCTACCATTACCTAAGCCCCATTACAACCTACAAAAGTCCTCATGATATTTGCATTCATTCATCAAATATTAGTTGATTTTTAGATGACTTGCAATTCTTTGAGAAACATGATTAAAGGAGGATTGAGTGATTAAACCCTACACACTGAGCAATTAGAGTGTAAACACATCCGGTGAGGGTTTCAATTGCTCAATTCTATGTTTCTGTTACTTATCTTGCATCTTCTTGAAAGTTGTTGAAATGAATTTTGAAAATTTCAAATCAAATCTTTGGACATTGATGATATTGCTATATTTGCTTTGTCTTAGCCCTAATTTACTTTGGACTGATTGAGGTTCTTTTGTTTGCTTTTACCAAGCTAAATAGGAATCATAGTGTAGATATAGCATTTAGTATACTTACGTGCATGTAGGTAGTTGCATTAATAATTACCCCTTCATTCATCTCCTTTGGTTGGTTAAGCATGAGGACATGCTTAGTTTAAGTGTGGAGGAATTGATGAGTCCATATTTTATGATATATTTTGGTTTGATTTGAGTGTATTTCATCACATAAACCCACATTTATCCATCTAGATAGCGTGCTTTTGAGATTTCTTCCTAAATTGTGCTTGAAAGTGAAAACATGCTCTTTTGTACTTAATTTAGTCAATTTTAATTCACTTTAATCCCATTTGGTGCCTTGATGTATTTGTTAAGTGATTTCAGGTTTCCAAGGCAAGTATGGGTTGAAGAAGTGAAGGAAAGAGCATGCAAAAGGGAAGAAACCATAAAGAAATGGAGTCTGTAAGTTTCAGCATGCGTGCGTGCGCACAAGTGCTCATGCGTACGCACAGGAAGGATTTGCGAGCGACGTGTACGCATGACCCACGTGTATGCATGGATGGACTTTTGCGCAGCGACGCGTACGCGTGACACGAATTACGTCAGCTCATTAATGCAAATCGCTGGGGGCGAATTTTGGGCCTCCAGAACCCATTCCAACTCATTTCCGAAGCTATATGAGGCCAAAGTGAAGCTGAATGAAAGGGGGACAATTATGTTTAGTTTTTATGATGCTTTCTCTTAGTTTCTAGAGAGAGAAGCTCCCCCCTCTCTCTAGAATTAGGGTTTTATTTGTTACTTTCCTTTTAATTTCAACATTTAATTCTTGTTTTAGTGTAGTTTCATTTATGTTTCTATGCTTTCTTGTCTTTATCTTCTTCATCTCTTTTGTTCTTTTCTCCTTTATGGCAATTTTCATGTTATGAACACTTTTGTTATTTTAATTTTAATTAATGCAAATTTATGTTTCATGTCATTTATTGCTTTCTTTAGTTGTTGTTATGATTTTCTTGCTTTGGTAGCTTTAGAATTTATTTTAATGCAATTTAATATTATTTTATTTTCATGCACACCAAGTGTTTGATAAAATGCTTGGCTTAATTTTCACTTAGTTTTTCTACCCTCTTGGCTTGGAATTGTTGACTTTCGTGTCCCTTGAGTCATTGATGTCCATTCTTGTTTGATATATTAGAGTAGTTAGTTAATTTGGTTTCCCTTGACTCTGTGTGACCCTAGTGTTGACATAGGACTTAGGGATAGAAACTAACTATGCATATTTGACTTATCTTCGATGTAAGGTTGACTAAGTAGGATTAACTCTTCATAATCATCATATGTTTGTGGTTAATGACTAGGATAGGTAGCCTTAGCTCTCAATTACTTGCAAAGAGGTTTCTTGCATTTTTATCTTCCTTTCCTTGCATTAAATTTCTTTGACTTTTATTGCTTTGGTGTTTAATTTCTTGCATATTTAGTTTTCATACTCTTGGTTGAGAAATTGGATGTTTGGGTGGAATTGAGTTGTGGATGTTCATTCCACATTGTGTGAGAATAGTTAATTGGTTTGCTTTCCATTGACGCTAGTCTTTCACTAAGTAATTAGTGAGTTGACTAGGACTTATGGATTGAGATCAATTATGCTTTTGACTAATTCTCAAGGAGGATTGATTAATTTGGATTGATTCCACACAATTGCCATGTTTGTGGTCCATAACTAGGATAGGACTCCTAAACTCCCCAATTCTTGCCAAGAGTTGCCATTTAAATTCCTTGCATGTTTATTTGCTTCCTTGCTATTTACATTCCCTTGCTCTCTTGCTATTTACATTGCTTGCTCTCTCTCTCATAGCCAATAATTGTACATTTCATTGCAACTCCTAAGGAAGACGACCCGGGAGCTAAATACTCTTGGTTTATATTTTGTATTTGAATTTATTATTTGATTGATGCTCAATTGTTGGGTTTGGACTATACTTACAACGGACAAATTCTACCTTTAGTGTGAAAATCCAAACCCGTGCATTTGGGCGTCAGTCAACATGCCTCTCAGGGGTTTGAGGGGACGTTCAGCTCGTCCGATCTCTTCATCCCTTCTTCTCTTCTTCGGTTCATCTATTTCCTATAACGTTCTTTAGATCGTAGCACTCATTGGTAGGGTGCCCATAGACTCGGTGGTATTCACAATATTCTGTCCGACTTCCTCCTTTCTTATACTTAATCGGACGAGGGAGGGATCTTCTCAGTGTTGTATATCTCTCTGTAGACATCCACAAGGGACACCCTGAGGGGAGTGTAGTTTTGGTATTTTCTAGGTTTTTCTGTAGGCTAATCTTCTTTTTTCCTGGACTCTTTATCCTTGTAGGAGAATCCGGATTTTGAGGTTTCTCCTAATCGAGAGTTCTCCTCCATATCAATGTACTTTTCTACCCGCTCTTGTACCTCGTTCAAAGATGTTGGGTGCTTTTTGAATATGGAGTGGCTAAAGGGTCATTCTTGCAATCCATTGGTGAGACCCATGATGGCTCCTTCTGTTGGCAAACTTTGTATTTCCAGACATACTTTGTTGAATCTTTCCATGTAGTTGCGTAGGCTTTTTCCGATCTCCTTGCTTAATTTCTAGTAGGCTTGGGGCATGTTTGGCTTTGTCTTTCTGGATGGAGAATCTAGCTAGGAATTTTTCGGCGAGGTCGTCGAAGCTTGCTATTAATCTTGGCGGCAAACTGTCGAACCACTTTATTACCGTCTTGGTCAAAGTGGTCGGAAAAGCTTTACAACGGATTACATCTGAGGCATCCGTACGATACATCCGACTTCTAAAATTGCTGAGATGATGGCTTGGGTCAGACGTACCATCGTACAATGTCATGTCGGGGGCTTTGAAGTCCTTTGGAACTTTAGCTTTCATGATCTCCTTTGTGAACGGGTCTTGGTCCTTGTGAGGGCTATCTTCGTGGCTGGGTCGAGTGATCTTAGTTTTGAGATCAGCTTCAAGCTTTAGGAGCTTGTCCTCCAGCTCTCGACGCCGTCTTGTTTCTCTTCGAAGGTCTTGCTCAGCCTCCCGCTACCGGTCGGCTTCTTGTTCAAGCTGTTTAAGTCGATGCTGTTGCTCACGGATAGCTTCCAAGATTTCGGTGTTTTGGGGTTGTTTATCTCCCTTGATTTGAGGTGTATCTTTTGGTACGGTATCCGTGATCTTATGCGGCGTTCTGCCCTCCAAGCCAGAGTTGTGATCGTTGTCAAGGTTATCCTCCATGATGATGGGATAACTTCTAGGTTCCCCGGCAACGGCGCCAATGTTCCGAGGGTTACCTGAAACTGAAGGTCAATCTCGAAGGAGATCTGCTGTTGTGGCCAGAGCTGTCGTGTCCGACTTGCTGAGCCTTGAGATGTTGCTGATCCTTGATTACCAGAGGATGGTGGTACCTGCAAGAGACTCCGATGCTTAAGTTAGCACGGGCTTTGAGCAGGTTTTTTTGTGTAGAATCAGAGTATTGAGTTATATCTGGGTGCTTCAATGTATTTATAGTAGTGTGGAGTGACCTCCCTTGAGATAAATTTAGTTATCTTATCTTATCTTTTGTGGGTGAGTCCCCTTATCTTTGGCTAGCTGCCTTTGGGTGGGTTGTGAACTTCTGCTTTGGGCCTGCTTGGGCCCTTATAGCAATTTGGCCGAGCTCTTTGGGAAGAGCTCGGTGTTGACCAACCCTTATAAGAGGTCGGTCGTTTTTGTCTTCATCTAGCCCGGCTCGCCTAACTTGACCCGGGGTATGAACACTATCCAAAACCAATTCAATTCCGGGAGCTTTAATTCCCGGGTCGTCTCCCAAGGACACTTGAGACCAATGAGTGTCTAATTTTGGTTGTGAAGCTCATGAGGTTTTCAATAAAGATATAAACATATAAAGAAATAAAAGAGCATACAAAATTGTGATAAATGAACTAATAAAGGAATTAATGAAGTAACTATGCAATATAGACAAGTAAGGTGTAAAAGGAATTAATGTAAATGTGTATGAAGGAATTAAAGCATTAAAGATATCTTGGCTTGGAGTGAGCTAAGGGTCCTTTCCTTGTTGGAACCACAACTATGACAACTAGAATGGATCAATCTCACTTGATTAACCCTCACATCAGGGAGTAAGTTAAATGAGCATAAGTGTTCTTAACCCACAAATCCTAAATTGCTTGCTAATTACTTTAGCAACAACATAGCGTTAGTGGGAACAAGAACAATTAACAATGCAAGAATTGACACTAAATGTTGGACATTTCAACTCTAGGAACACAATTGCTCACTTTCCCCAAGGCAAGAGATAGAAAACTAGCCCAAAATCATAATTGACATTTTGTCAAACACTTGGTGGGCAAAAACTCTAAACATGGGAAAAATGAGAAAAAGTTTAAAACCAAAAGCAATAAATGATCCCAATCAACAATAAAATCTCAAGAAAGCATGTAACAATCATCAATAATCAAATTCATCAACAAGAAATAAAAATTGCACAAGAGAAGTAAAATTGAACTATAACTTGAAATATAAGAAAGAGTAAGAACAATGTAGCTATAAAGAGTAGTAAAAAAGGGATACTTACAATGGAAGCTAGCAAAATCCAAGATCAAAATTGAAATGGCACTTGAATGTAAAAAACCCTAGTATAAACCCTAATAGAGATGATGAAAAACTTAAAGAAAAACTCTACTAAAACTTCCTACTACTACTCCTAAGCTACCCTAATGTTATGCTATGGTATGGTCTTCATTTCCCCTTCCTTATGAGCTAAATGGCTTCAGAAATGGGCCTCCAAATCACCAAAATCGCGAGTCACGTGAGATTTTAATGAAGGCATGTGCGGCCACCTGTGCGTACGCACAGATGTGTGCGCACGCACACTCTGCCAAAATCTCTACCCATGCGTACGGACAGGGGGTTGTGCGCATGCATACTAGGCGATGCTTGAATGGACGAACGACGCGCGCAATGCGGCTCACGCGCACGCGTGGTTCTGATCTGATGGTTGTGCGTACGCACGTAGGTCTATGCGTACGCACACTTTGCTGAGCTCTTCTGCTTTGATTCTTCATGATTCCTCCACTTTGAATGCTCTTCTTCCATTCTCTCCAAGCCATTCCTACCTTATACCTCTGAAATCACTCACAAATAACATCAAGGCATCGAATGGAAGGTAAATGGAATAAAATTAATCAAATTAGGCATAAAAGAGCATGTTTTCATAATCAAGCACAAATTAGGAGGAAAGTTCAAACGCATGCTATTTAATGGAATAAGTGCAAGTTTATATGATGAAATCCATTCAATTTCAACCAAAAATCATCATCAAATATGGATTCATCATTGTGATACTTTTGAGACTTATCCGAGTTGTATTTGTCTTTTTTCTTTGTTTCTTTCTCTTTATCTCAGGCGTGGTAGTGAGAGTTTTGCCTAGGGAGTGTTTCCCTTAGTCGAGCATTTTCTTCCACGTTGATGTATTTTTTTGCTCATTCTTGTACCTCGTACAAGGAAGTCAGGTGCCTTTTCATATGGATAAGGAGAATGGTCCTTCCTTGAGGCCATTAACCAACCCCACTATGACCGCTTCTGTAGGCAAGTTTTGAATTTTCAGGAAGGCTTTGTTGAATCTTTTCATGTAAACTTGAAGAGTTTCTCCGACTTTTTGCTTGACCCCGAGGAGACTTGGAGCGTATTTGACCTTGTCTTTCTGGATGGAGAATCGGGTAAGAAAACTCCTTGCAAGGTCATCAAAACAAGTTATAGACCAGGGTGGTAGACTATCAAACCATTTCATCGATGCCTTGGTTAACATCGTCGGAAAAGCTTTCCAACGAGTTGCATCCGACATATCGGCCAAGTATATTCGGCTTTTAAAGTTTTTTAGGTGGTGTCTTAGGTCGGTCGTTCCATCATATAAGTCCATGTCAGGGATTTTAAATTTTTTGGGAACTCTAGCCCACATGATCTCTTCGATGAATGGATCTTCTCCTCCAAAAGGGGTGTCTTCTCGGTCTGCATGGTTGCTCCGACCTTTACGGTTAGCTTTCAGTTTTAAAAGATTTTTCTTTTAATTCCCCTCATCGTCGTACTTCTCTTATGAGGTCTCTTTCTAATTTTCATTATTGCTCTAGCTCCTGCTCGAGCTACTCCAGTTGTCCCTAATGTCCATGCACTAGATCCATAAGCTCTGGTTTACAATGTTCTCAAGTGGATGGATTTTCGAATGTTTTCTTCTAGGTTGGGGGTTTCGTGAAGTCTCCTCCCCATTGTGGTCGTCCGGTCTACCTTGCCATGGAGGTAGTACGAGCGCACGATCGTCATTGTGATATTCTGGCTCAAATTTGGATGTTGTATGTCCGTCTTCCAGACGATCATCTGCCATGATTAGGTGTAGACTTGTGGGTCCCCAACAACGGCGCTAATATTTCGAGGGTTACCTGAAACTGGGTTGTTTTGGGCCTAAACATGTGGTCTAGGCTCCTTTAGGGGTAGCGTCTGACGTCTACTGGTATTGAGGTACCATCGTCTGAGTTTCTCGTGACGATATAGGGGGTGGTACCTGCAAGAGACTCCGATGCTTAGGTTAGCAAGGGTTTAAGTAGGTTTTTGGTAGATTGAGTTCGAAGTATACTTGAAGAGACTGAAATTTTCGGTATAAAAACTGAAATTTTAGTTCTAATTTCTAATCATTAATAACAATATTGAATTCTAGTTCTTTAGTGTCACTTGCGGTACTTAAATAAAGAGTTTTATATTTTTTATTAATTAAATAATTTTTTGTTCTTTATTTATTATAATTTATATTAATGATTCAAATTTAGAATTTTTAGATTGAAAATTTAAAATTTTAAAATTTTAATTTTTTTAATTTTTAATAATAAATTAGTATATGTTCTCGTATCCTGCACAGGATAATACATAAAATTATATAAAAAATTTTCATTCAAATTTAAATGAAAAATATCTATAGTAATTATTATTATTATAAATATTTTACAACTTAAATATATTAAAAATAATTAATATTTGTTTTAATCAATTTGAATTGGGTGAATGGTCATCTCATTTGTCCGTTTAAACAAGTATTTAGAATTCGAATCTCGCCTTGTGTGTATAACAATCCATTAATTAGTGATAGACCCTTAAAAAATAGAGAATCAATATATGGTGGATTATTCATCAATATAGAGCATCGATATTTGGTGTGGCTATCTATATATAGAACACAGAAGACCATGATTATCTAACAAAATTAATTTTATTTATTGCATTCAATTTGAATAATTAAAAAATTATCTTATTTTAGTTTAGTCCTTAATTCACATGATTTAAATTTAACTCAATAAATATGATTTGATTTGATTTAATTATTAGTGAAAAATATCTAAAGAACCTATTTATTTCATTCATAGATTTATTATTTTAATGATTAATTAATTAATCTAATCTAACTAATTAATACAAATAATTAGTATAATTAATTTGATTTAATAAATTAAAAAAATAAATTAAAAAATACTAATAGAACATTAAAAGAAATAAATTAAAAAATACTATCAAATCAAATTGATATAAATTATAATAAATTATGTGATATTTAAATATATAATTAGATTAATTAGTTGATATAGTTAATTTATCATAATAAATTGTATTTAATGAGTTAAAAGAAACAAATTGCTAAACACCCTCATAAGCATGTCACGTCAATTCTATCATTAAGTGCAAAAACCTAATTTTTATATAATAGAATAGATAATAAATAGAATATATGAGAATATGATATGTGACATATTTTAATTATGAAATTGGTATTATATAATAGATTTTTTCTGAATTCTTTTTGCTTGTTCGTTGCTAATTTTTACGTAATTACTTAATAATTTTCGCTTATAAGATTATCAACTACCTAATATTATGATTTAATTAATAAAAATGATGACATTAATATTTTTTCATAAGTCTTGTTATTATTTATAATTAGAAAATAGTCATAAATAAATTTATTTCCTTAATGAATGTTATTTTTGTTGTCAAATTCTATATTACTTTTAAAATTTTAGCATAATTGAGTCTAATTCTACATTTTGAAATTAATTTATCCGAAAAAATTAATATGTAAATCACATTATTATTACAAAATTACTTTTTTAATATAATTAGTGGTGCTTATTTGAACCATTAAATTTAGCTTCTAATGATATTAAAGTCAACATCTTTTATTATTTTGTGCCTTCAAAGAATTTACATGACTGACATAAAAATATAACAATTGAAAAAAAATTCATTACAATGGGTATATTCATTTTAATAAATATTCTTCTATCTAATATTATAAAAATATACATTGGCCACTTTGAATTACTACAGGTCAACTTCTATCCACAGTAGTAGAATGCTTAAATTGAGATATATTCATCAAATAAATAATTAATAAAATACTCATCCGTATTTTCTCATTTTGGATACATTTATATATAAAATAAATTATACATAAAGAAAAAAAAAAGAAGAAGAAAAGAAGAGTTGAAATAGCAAGAGCGATAAAAATTACGATTCTTATAATTTTGTGTGGGCATCTATATATAGTAGACCAGACAACTATGATTATCTAACAAAATTAATTTGTATTTATTGCACTCAACTTGAATAAGTAAAAAATTATCTTATTTTAATTTAGTCCTTAATTCACATGATTTGAATTTAGCTCAATATATATGATTTGACTTGATTTGATTTAATTATTAGTTGAAAATATCTCAGTTGCCTATTTTATTCATAAATTTATTATTTTAATGACTAATAAATTAATCAAATTAATTAATTAGTACACACAATAAATTTGGTTTAATAAATTAAAAAAAATAAATTAAAAAATACTAACAGAATATTAAAATAAATAAATTAGGAAATATTACCAAATCAAATTGATATAATAAATTATAATAAATTATATGATATTTAAATATCTAATCAAATTAATTAGTTGATATAGTTAGTTTATTGTAATAACTTGTATTTAATGCGTTAAAAGAAATAAATTGAAAAATACTCTTAAAAGTATGCCACGTTAGCTCTATCATTAATTGTAGAAATTCGATTTTTATATAATAGAATAGGTAGATAGATTAATTTTCAAAAAAGCACCAAATTTCTTTTTTTTTTTTTTTTTTTTTTTTTAACTCATTAGCATCAGCCGTATTTTGGCACCTCATTAATGAAAGCTCTTGACATATTTTGGTGAGTCATCGTGACGCGACCTTGCTGTTCCTATCTCAACCACACTACGGTTACTTGCATTATTACATGATCACAAAAAAAACAAACACCATTATCAACTTTACTCTCTTTTTTTTTTCTTTCTTCCCTTATTTCATGCCAAAATTATTACCATAAAAAACTGCTGAATATTCAAACTATACTACAATAAGTTCTAAAAACCAACGTTTTTGTCACAGTATTTCACGGGCTATATATTTGATGTGTTGTTTCATCGCATGATTCATCACATTTTTGGTACCAATATTCCCTGCAAGTACTCGAGTACCATAGTGTTTTTTTCTCTGATTCTTTTTAAACCTTAGGTACTGATTAGTTTAATTAATACATAAGGTTGTAAATTGTAGTTAATCATCATCATATCCATTACTGTTATATTTATGTCACTGTTATGTGAGAATTTGCAGCTTCTAATGATTTCTTGAATTTTGTTGCTGTTGATAGGGAAGAAAGCAAATTATTTCGATTCAGAGAAAGACTCGATTACGTAATTTTTTTTTCTTTCTTTCTCTTTTTCTTTTTTTGCTGTTATATATAATTTTGTTTTATTTTTTTCATTTTTAGCTTGAATTTCATTGAGCCTGTTTCAAAGATCACACCATACCTCATATTTTTTCGGGAAAGATTTGATGCTTTTTTTCCTCGTTTTTTTTCTTTGTAGAATTGTTCAATTCAGCACCTAAATTCTTGGGAATTTTCACCAAGTTTCTTTTTAATTATTATTTTTTTTTTTAAAATGAAAACGTGTGTTGCGGAGACTACTAGTACTACTGATACATGGAAAATGTGTGTGCGTATGCAACTTGTTATTTTCTTTAATTTTTTGAATTCTAATCCAATCCAATCCAACAATGGTGGCGGAGAAATGTCCCTGTAAGCATGAATGACTTTACAATTTTAATATGATGACTTTGATTGTTTTGTTTTACTTTTTTTGGGTACTAAATTGAAAATTGGTGCGAAATTAGAATTTTCTTGGTTTCCATGTGCATGGCCCTCCCTATAATGAAGGAATGGCACTAATCTCTTTTGGAATGTAATTAGAGTTGAGTATCTAAGGCCAACATTTGACACTTGCATAAGCAGATGAATGAGCTGATTACTTGACCAGTCAAAGTTGGTTATAATGTGTTTCTACTTTCTACCACTATGCAACACCGCTATTGCCATTGAGATTGGCCTTTTTTTTTATCATAAACATATCTTCTAAGTTTTTAGATTGTTTTTCAGTTGCAGAGAAAATGGTAACCAGAACAGTGGACCTTAGATCAGACACAGTGACAAAGCCAACTGAAGCAATGAGAGCTGCCATGGCCACTGCTGAAGTCGACGACGATGTGCTCGGCTACGACCCTACCGTATTCCGCTTAGAAACCGAGATGGCGAAGATAATGGGAAAGGAAGCAGCACTTTTTGTGCCATCAGGGACAATGGGGAACCTCATATCTGTGCTCACACATTGCGATGTTAGGGGAAGTGAGGTAATTCTTGGGGACAATTGCCATATCTTTATCTATGAGAATGGAGGGATTTCAACCATTGGTGGGGTGCATCCGAGGACGGTGAAGAATAATAGTGACGGAACCATGGACCTTGATTTGATTGAGGCTGCTATAAGGGATCCAAGGGGAGAGATAGTGTATCCAACTACTCGGCTTATTTGCTTGGAAAATACTCACGCAAAGTAAGCAACCCTTTTTCACATTTTATTTTAAAAGTTTTCTGATCAATGTTTACTTAATGGGAGAAAGCTTTGTTGTTGGGTGTGATCGTTGTTCACCGGCAGAGTGATCTTAATACCACAACAGATTAGATTTTTTACATAAACACTTATTTTTGCTGCATGCTGCAAATCAGGAAGAAAAAGTTACTTATTTATGATGTTAATTGCATAAGACCAAATAATTTTGAACACTTAACTTCTCGTATTCTGTCCCGACGCCTACTTTATTACCCTTGAATTTCAGTGTAGGCCCGACTCTAATGTTCAAATTCTTATTTTTCACCATTGGATTAAGTTAGGTATCCATTGGACACTCAAGCTTTGAGTGTTCAAATATCATATATTACTGCGTCACAGATCTTTGTTTGCAAATAATTGTAACTTTCTTTTAAGGTATATTTTGATCCTTGTGGGAAGAACTGCTGTCTTTCTGTGTAGCCTTAATTGATTATTGGAAGATTTATTTTATTGCCCTGTTTAGTGTTTGCAATTTTTACCAGACATTAGAATGATAGAGTGCTTATGCAGTTTGCAGATATGTCTTTTGGTTTATGAAAATCCATTCCATTTCTAAATTGATTCAAATTTACAAAAGAATTGTGACTAATATCTTTCCTGAATGTAGCTCTGGTGGCAAATGTCTTTCAGCTGAATATACAGATCAAGTTGGAGAGCTTGCTAAGAAGCATGATCTGAAGCTTCACATTGACGGGGCGCGTATTTTCAACTCTTCAGTTGTAAGTAAATTGGTATTCTATTATGGTTTGTTACTTTATAAGCTTAATAAATTACTGTATAGATAGATCTTGATTAGAAAATGATCTCCAAGAATGAACATAGAATGAATTTGAGTAATTAAGTTTAGATGTGGTATGGATATAGAAATATGAAATTAAATTCTTCAAAGTTGGAAGAAGAAAATTTATTTACCATTTGAATGATTACGTGTTGCTCTGTTCCTGCATTTGTCTAGTACAAGTAACATAATAAAATATACTTATTTCTCTTCAGAACTTTTTTTGCATGATTGAGTAACTTGATTCTCTTATTCAACACTTTTTCTTAATGTTGGTCTGAGTTTTGAGAACAATATGATGCCTTTTACAATGTATCTAGCCGAGAGCTTTGTAGGTCCTGTCCTGTTATTTTTTGTTCCTTGTTCCTGTTAGCTGCTACTGTATACTGGGTACCAACAAACATTGAAGTTCTTAACAAAAAATTTTGGTTTTTCAGGCACTTGGGGTTCCTGTGGATAGGCTTGTCCGAGCAGCTGATTCCGTTTCGGTGTGATTTTCTTTTTCCTTTTCCTTTTTCCACATAGGATTCAGTATGGCTTTTTGAACTGCACATTTTCATCTACCTTATTCAAGAAAGTTTCACAGGACTGACCACTAATTTCAAATCAAAATTTTACTATGTTATTTCTATACCATATTAATAAAAATTTAATAACCCTAACCAACCTGTGATTCCTTTGAAAACAATTAGGTTTGCCTATCCAAAGGTATAGGTGCACCGATTGGATCTATTATTGTTGGATCAAAGAGCTTCATTGCCAAGGTAATTCAATTTCATTTCATTTTTTTCTTATAGTTTTGGATTGAAAGAAGGATTTAATATATATGCTATATAGGTTTTGAAACGGTTTGAACTTGAAGTGTTTTTCTTTCTTTTTTTTAGGCTAGACGGCTGCGGAAAACCTTAGGTGGTGGAATGAGGCAGGTCGGTGTCATTGCCGCCGCAGCACTTGTTGCCTTGCAGGAAAATGTTGGAAAGCTGGAAAGTGATCACAAGAAAGCTAGACTTTTAGCTGGTAAATATTATCATACAAATTTTAATTATTTCCGCATCAAGTGATCCCAAGAAAGCTATAACTTCCTCTTCATTTCAGATGGATTGAATGAAATGAAAGGACTGAGAGTGGATCCAGTGGAGACTAATATTGTGAGTATTACTATTTAGTGAAAAGTAACTTTGTTAGGATGCCGAAACTGCTCTGTTTGTGCCAGTTTTGGACCATTATTTCAATTTCATCTTTCTATATCAGAGCGTCATTGCACATATGTTTTATCTGAACAACTAACTCTTTTCTTCCATGAGGCTAGGTATATGTTGAAATTGAAGAGGGTTTGCACATATCAGCAGGAAAGATAGTCAAGAACTTGGAAGAACGTGGTATCCTTGTGATGGATGTTAGCCCATCAAGGTTTAATTCTTCCTTCAACAACATTCAGTCTGTTATAAATAATCGAAATAATTGTTAACTTCAAAATAATACTGTTTTGTATATTTCTTAATTAGTACCTCTTTATTTGTGTCCAAATGTGTGAAGTTAGAGACCATGCCGCAGATCTTCTCTCATTTTTTCAAAATTTTCAACGTGTTATCGTTCAACACATCTGATATGATAGTACTTCATATGTTAAAGAATTCTGGCTTGGCATTAATACTAAAAAGCAGGGGCTGCATTTTCCCGAAGCTTAAGAGTTCAATGAGATGTTAAAATATATTTTCATGTTTGACAATATACATATTGTATTTTCCTTATCAAATTAGATTAACGGATGAACTTACATTGAATTCTCCCAAGAATAGCTTACATTATACATGGTACTCCTTGATTTGTCTTGCTACTCCCCAATTATTATTGTTTATGAGAAATAAACAAAGATATCCATATCATCTCTTCCACACTATATGGAGAGTATTTTTATTTGATAGGGCAACAAGCTAATGACAGTGTTTGCATTTTGTTTCAGAATTAGGATTGTCCTCCACCACCAAATTTCAGCAAGTGATGTGCAATATGCCTTGTCATGCTTTCAGGTGATGAATATTGAATAGAAATAGATGCTATGTTTATATACTTTGTTATTTAACTTGCATTTGTCTTATACCGAGACAAGGTCCAAAAGTTACATTTTAACTTTTGAATTATGAAAATTCACAGTATTAATGTTTAGTATAATTTTTAAAATTAATTTGTAACTTTTTGAAAAAGTTATTTATAATGTTTATGAAGAAATTAAAAAAGTGATTTCTTCTCTTCTAAAAGTTGTCTATCACTTCTTTAAAATAAACACTTTTGTGACTAAAAATTCAAATACAATAATTTATTTATAAACTACTTTTAATATAAATTTTTATATTTTAAGTTTTTTTTTTTTTTATAAAAAATTTCTTAATTAAGTTATTTATCTAAATTGTCTCTGACTATCTTTGAATATGACTATGTGAGACTGGTTCTATTTTTGTTAATTGTTGCAGCATGCTGTTAAGGGAGGGCAAAGTGAAAATGGCAACTAGTGGAAGAAAATTTTGAATTTGGCAGTTAATCGATAAAATTCTATTCAATTGCATTTCATATCTGTTGTTGTATTTGCTGTTTTTTTTTTTTTTTTTTTTTGTATTTTCTTTAATGTACCCTAAAGACAAGGAATGGATTATTACCTCGGTACCTTCTTGATGTCTTCCTGCTATAAATTAGTTTGATAATTAGTAAGTGCATCCTGGAATGTTTTCTTCTATATTTAGTCTATCAATATTTAGGCTTGGTTTGATAAAGCTAAGAAGTGTTTGTGCTTTTTAAAAGCTCAAACTCCTCATTTTATGTTTAGTAAATAAAAAAGATTATTTGCTTGTACTTGTAACTTTTAAAAGATCGGAATAGTTTTAAAAGCACCTAACATAGAGCTTTTTAAAGTTGGTTTGTGCTTTTCAAAATTTAAAAGTCTAATATAATTTTATATGTTAACTAATTTTCAAATTTAATACTTACATTTATGTCTATTATAGTATTTTTAAATTTTAAAAACTATTTTACTAAATACAATTGATGTTGCTTGTATTTATTAAAAGTTATTTTTGATTTGATTTACGAAATATAAATGTTACAACTTTTAAAAAAATCATCTTTTAAAAGTTAACTTTTATAAACTACTTTTGAAAAGTAAAAATTTTACCAAACTAAGACTTAGTGTAACTAATCTTTTTTTTAGGGGATAAAATTCTCTTAGGATCTGTGGTATTTCTTAAGTTTAGCCCATCGATTCATCGATTTTAGTATCAAAGAACATGACTAACTTGACTCGATTTATAAAATTTTCAAAGGAACTTTAAGGTTTTCTAAGAGGAGTTTTTTCTTTTCTATATTTAAAATTCGAACTCTTTTAAGTCTTAACCATTCTTCAAGAAGTTGAAAACATAATTAACCATTTTGAGCTAATGTTACTTTTTATTCACAACACCCTCAAACCTGAGATTGGCTTAAAAGGAATAAATGGTTAAGAGGTTGAAACAACTAAATATTAGTCCAGTAACTTGAAGTCAAATAACTATATGGTCAACAATGATGTATAAACATACCAAATCTTCTGTAGTAAATCATTAGGCATTGGTTGCCTTGTGTCAATAATCTTAAAATAAATTTGATCATATTATAATTGAATAACTTAGATTTATGAGTTTTGGAGTGTTAAAAAGTCCGTTAAACATGATTCTGACTAATCTCTTATAACGACAGGCTTTGATAAGTAACTAGAACGAGACTCGCCAACTCAAATAAATAATAAAAGTGATTAACAAAGATTAAAAAAAATAATTTTGAATATATAATTATGAATACGAATAAGAAATTAATTTTTGAAAAATATATTTATGGAAATCATGGAAATTACATAAAAATATATATTGTAAATCTATGACATTACAAGACTCTATAGATAGTTATTTATACCATATCTAAGGTTATTTTTATTAATTTCTATTTCAAAAATCAAAGTTTCGTATATTTATATTGGCAACTATTTCCACAAGTATAAATATAGATTGCATTTTTCATTAAATAGAATCAAAACCTAAATATTAAAATAAAATAATTGAATGATTACTTGAATCAATTCAAAAGTTAACATTTTAAGTTGTTGCCATCACTACTTCTAATGATCTTATAAGTGTGAATTGATATTTTAAGTATCTTTGCTAATAATTCTAGATGACATTTTTCATTTCCTTATTTTGACTATTATTTATCATAATTTGACATTATAAGATTGAATACAAGTCGTAATTTCATTCAACATTATTATGGTTATTTCTATGTTTTTTAAAACTATTAAAGTGATTGCATAGAATAGTACACCAAAACAACATTTTTGTGACGGTTTTCTTAATGTTTGGCGACAGTTTTAACCGTCAGTAAATGTTTTCGCGACGGTTAAATAAAACGTCATGGATTTGAGCGCCACCAGTTGACATAGTGACAATTTTAGACCATTGTTGGTAAGAAGTGTTGTTAAACTGTTTGTGACGGTTTTTGAAGTATAAAATTGTCACTAATTTGTAACACTTATCAAAATATTTTTATGCTATATTTCGTGACATTTTAAAACTGTTATTAAATTACTAAATTTTGTGACAGTTTTTCCTTATATTTCTTGACTATTTTAAACCATCATGAAATTTTCAACTAAGATTTTTCGATTTAAAACCGTTACTAAGTTACTAATTTCTGTGACAGTTTTTTTTCTATATTTAGTGACTGTTTTAAACTGTCATAACCTCTCCAACATCAAAGTATTTTTTCTTAATTATTACAAAAATTATTTCTATTACACATAATACTTTATATGTGTCTACCAACAAAGTAATAATTTATTTCTATTGTCAAAAGTTGAATTCTCCATAAATGACATTGTATTTCAATAAATCCAAACTCAATTCCATAAGTTTTACAAAAATAGCAACACTATATTTTAAAAGTTGAATTCTACAAGTTTTATATAGTTATAATCCATAATATGTAAATTCAAAAAATTTCATCTTAATTCAAACATGTAAAACTAATAATACAATCATAAAACTCTTTTAAATGTTGGATGGTCTATGTTGTTGAGGTTTATGACTGGTGGTGCGCGAAATCGAACTCCGCACAACTGAACCGGCAAGTGCATCGAGTCGTCCAAGTAATACCTCAGGTGAGTGAGGATCGAATCCCACAGAGATTGTTGGATTGGGCAAGCAATGGCTATATTGTAAATTTTAGTCAGGCGATTAAAAAAGATGGTTGTTTGTTGAAAGCGTAAACGAATAGTAAAAGAAAGAAATACCAGATTCATGTAAAGAGAACAATGATAATTATTTAGTTAAGGCTTTAGAGATGCATATTCTTTCCGGATTAACTTTTCTTACTGTCTACTTCAATAAAGAATGATTCATTCAATGGTAGCCATAAGTGATTAACTCATGTCCTCTCATCAAGTTAATCTCTTCTAAACCACAGCAGTCCACCATATCCGAGTAACTGGTGTGAGAAATTGAACTTCGCGAACTTCGCACAGATAGACCGACAAGTGCACTGGGTCATCCAAGTAATACCTCTAGTGAGTGAGGGTCGAATCCCACGAAGATTGTTGGATTGAGTAAGCAATGGCTATCTTGTAGATCTTAGTCTGGTAATTAGAAAAGATGGTTGTTTGTTTTAAAGAATAAACGAAAATTAAAGGAAACGAAATACCAGGTTGGTGTGAGAACAGTGATAGATGTTTAGTTAAGGCTTTGGAGATGCGTATTCTTTCCGGATTAACTTTTCTTACTGTCTATTCCAATAACGAATGATTCATTCAATGACAGCCGTAATTGACTAACTCATGTAGCATCCTCATTAAGTTAGTCTCTTCTAAACCATGGCAGTCAACCATATCTGAGCAACTCATGCAGCATCCTCATCAAGTTAACTCATGACTTCCTAATATGGCTGAAGGTGAAGCACTAAGCAATCCACTCCCCTTCGCGATCCTACTCAAAATACCACAGACAAGGTCGGATCTTCTAGATCAGGGAATGCTGCTTCTCAGACTCTAGCCTTAACGCCACAGAGAACTTAGTAACCCACGGTCAACGGGATTTTATGTCACTTATCCAAAGTCGCCCAGGTAAGCTCTTAGAATCCACAATGCACTCTCTAGCTATGGTTCAATGCTATCCGGGTCAGGACTCACACAGAACCCATGTAGAACAAGGATGATTGTCACGGTTCATCCTCAATTCATGAGATGAAGAACGAAAATGCACAAGAGAATTGAATCAAACGTGTATTGAAATAGAAACAGTAATATTATTAATCCATGAGAATCAATAGAGCTCCTAACCCTAACTTAGGAGGTTTAATTTGTCATACTGTACAGAAAGTAATAATGAAAGGTAAGAATGGGCAAAGATCCTTAACAGTAGTGATATTTGTTCTATATATAATAACCTAATAACTAAGAAGTACAGAATTATGATGGACTAGACTAGAGGTGCAAAAATCCACTCTTGGGCCCACTTTGGTTGAGTACTTGGGCTGAGCTTGGCGTCCAACTTGAGGAATGGCCATTGAACGACCATTAAGGGGGTGATTGGCACTGCCTTGTGCCTCTTGGTGGCATTGAATTCCAGGAATGGGGTGGAATCTGGCGTTCAACGCTGGCTTAGGTTCCTTTGGGGCATTAAACGCAAGAAAGGGGGTAGCTCCTTGGCGTTCAATACCCAATATGGGTATGCTCCCTCGAATAAAACTGTAGACCATTATATATTGCTATAAAACTCTGGAAGGTAGCTTTTCAACACCGTTGAGAACGCATCATTTGGATCTTTGTAGCTCCAGAAATGCTCGTTTGAATGGACGGAGGTCAGAATCTAACAGCATCTGCTACACTTTCCTTGCCTCTGAATCAGACTTTGCCAAAACTCCTCAATTTCAGCTAGAAAATACCTAAAATCATCAAAAAACACAACAACTCAAAGTAGAATAAAAAAATGTGAATTTTGCACTAAAACCTATGAAAATATAATAAAACTTAAACAAAATATAACTAAAACAATATGAAAATGATGCCAAAAAGTGTATAAAATATCCTCTCATTAGAACACCAAACTTAAACTGTTGCTTGTCTCCAAGCAGCCAAAAACAAAGTTGGAAAAAAAAGAAGAGAAGGATACATGATGAGCTGATATTTTATACGCTTTTTGACATCATTTTCATATAGTTTTTATTATGTTTTATTTAAGTTTTATTATAATTTCATAGGTTTTAGTGTAAAATTCACATTTTTGGATTCTACTTTGAGTTGTTGTGTTTTATAGTGATTTAAGATATTTTCTGGCTGAAATCTGAGAGTTTTGACAAAGTCTGATTCAGAGGCAAGGAAAGCATAGTAGATGCTGTCAGGATCTGACCTCCGTGCACTCGAAAGAGCTTTTCTAGAGCTACAGAGGTCCAAATGGCACGCTCTCAATGGCTATGAAAAGCTAACATCCAGGCTTTCCAGAAATATATATTAGTTTATACTTTGTTTCGGAAATGAAGGCCCAAAACTGGCGTTGAATGCCAGCCACCAGCCCATTCCTGGCGTCCAGCGCCCACAAAGGAGCAACTGGAGTTCAATGCCCAAAAAGGGGTCCCTAGCCAGCGTTCAAAGCCCCTAAGGGACACTAGCATGTGGGAGACACTCAAGCTCAGCCCAAACACTCACCAAGTGGGCCTCGAAAGTGTATTTTTGCACTACAAGCCTAAGCCTATCATATTTCTATAATCTTTAGTCATTAGATTAGTATATATAGGAGAAGATCAACCATGTTTAGGATCTTCTTCCTCCCCCATTGTTTTCGAACACTATTATGTACAGTATAAGCCACTAAACCTCCTATGTTAAGGTTAGGAGCTCTCCTGAGTTTTATGGATTAATAAAAGTACTATTGTTCTATTTCAATTCGTGTCTGATTCTCTCGTAAGATGTATCTTCGTTCTTCAACCTTATGAATGATTTGAACCGTCACAAGTTATCTCTATTCTACATGGGTTCAGTAAGCGTCTTTCATCAGGTATCAATGAACCACTAGCTTGAGGATACATCTCTTAGACTGCTAATCCACGACTTTGTTGGGGACTTCTCGAGATATCAGTTCAGCCGAGGTATGGGGAAATTAGGGTCTTTGTGGTAAAGGCTAGAACTAAGGCGCAACATTCTCTTATCTGGAATATTTGACCTTGTCTGTAGTATTTTGAGTAGGATCACCAAGGGAATGAACTGCAGGAGCTTCACCCTCATTCAGACTGGATGCGCACTAAACCTGGTGTTCAACTTAGAGGTAGATTGGCAGCTTCTCAATCGGCGTTGATCACATACAGCCTGCTATAGAAGAAATCATTCACAGTTGGAGTAGACAGTAAAAAAGTATTGATCCAGAAGAACAAAGCGTCTCCGAAGCCTTAACCATCTTCTTATCATTGAATTCACTACCATTAAGTAACGTTATCTTTATTTTACTTTTATGCGCTTAAACAACTAAACAACTTTTCTATCCGCCTAACTAAGAGTTACAAGATAACCACTGTTTGATCCAAGCTGATAATCCTCATGGGATTGACCCTGACTCACCTCAGGTGTTACTTGGACGACCCAGTACACTTGCTGGTTCAGTTGTGCGAAGTTAAATTCCGCGCACCAAGTTTTTGGCGCCGTTGCCAGGACTATTCGAGTTTGAACAAACTAACGAATTATTTTGTTGCTTAGATTATGTATTTTTTTATTTTATTTGAGGCTTTTATTTTCTTTTTTGAAAAAATAAAAAATTTTTCAAAAATCTTTTCTTTTCTTTATTAATCCTTATCTTTTGTTTGAATCTTTTGTTCTTGTTCTTGTTAGAGTTCGAACCTTCTTGAGTCTTTCTCCAAAAATTTTCAAAATTAGTGTCTTTTGTTTGAGTCTAGTGTCAAATCTTAAGTTTGGTGTCTATTGCATGTTCTTTAATTGCTTTGAATTTTCGAATTTGTTCTTGGTGTTCTTCTTGGTCTTCAAGTTGTTCATGTTTTTCTTTTTGTTTTGATCTTTAAAATTCTGAAGTTTGGCATCTTTTGGTGTTTTTCTCTTTCAATTTTCGAAAACTTTGTGTTTTAGATCTAAAAAAATTTTTAGTTTGGTGTCTTTGGTTGTTTTTCTCTCTCTTCATTAATTAAAAAAAATCAAAAAAATATATTTTCTAATTTTTAATCAATATTTTTGAAAATCTCAACAAAAAAATTTCAAAATTTTAATTTCAAAATCATTATCTTATCTTATCTTAATTTCAAAAATCAGATTTCAAAATCTTATCTTTTTCAAATCGTTTCAAATTTTGCTTTTAATTGTAATTCTTTCTTGTCTTATCTTATCTTTCTTTTAAAATTTTAAATTTCAAATCTTTCTCTTTTGATTTCAAATCTTTTTAATTTAAAACTTATCTTTCTTAACTTCCTTATCTTATTTTTCTCTTTTCAATTTTAAAACCTACCTAACTTATTTTCTTTTTAATTCAAAAATCTTTTCAATCTTATCTTCTTTTAAATTTTAATTTTAATCTTTTCGAATTTAATTTTCAAATCTTCATCTTATCTTGCTTCAATTTCAATTTTAAAATCAAATCTTTTTCTGATCTTCTATCTTAACCTATTTTCAAATCTTTCCTAATTAATTACTTGATTTCTCTTTCTTCTTTTTTAAAACTTCCTAACTAATTCCTCTCTCCTCTATTTTCGAAAAATTCTCATCTCTTTCTCTCTCTCTTCTTTTTCGAATTATATCATTTAATTTTCAAATCTTTCTAGTTAATTAGCTTTTATTTTCGAATTTAATATAGAAATAAAATAAAAATAGAAATATTTTAATTATAATTTTCATATTTATCTCTAATTATTCTACTTTTCCTACCTTTCTTCACCATGGACCTAAATGGGAATGAACAGTTCAGAAGAACTTTGGGGTCCTATACAACCCCCACTACTGACTTCTATGGAAGAAGTATCAGCATACCCCCAATCAAAGCAAGTAACTTTGATTTAAACCCTCAACTCATTACTTTGGTGCAGCAAAATTGTCAGTATTATGGACTTCCACAGGAAGAACCTATTGAGTTTTTGGTAGATTTCTTACAGATTACTAACACAGAGCAAAATGAGGGGGTATACCAAGATGTCTACAGACTATTACTCTTTTCTTTTGCTGTAAAGGATCAAGCAAAGAGGTGGTTGGATAACCAGCCCAAATCTAGCTTGAAAACATGGAAATAGCTAATAGAAAAGTTCCTGAATCAATACTTTCCTCCAAGGAAGTTAACCCAGCTAAGGCTAGATATCCAAGGCTTCAAGGAAGAGGACAATGAATCCCTTCATGATGCTTAGGGGAGGTACAGGAGAATGCTCCGAAAATGCCCCACTGAAATATTTTCAAAATGGGTAAAGCTAGACATTTTTTACTATGGACTTTCAGACATAGCTAAAATGTCTTTGGACCACTCTGGTGGTGGTTCCATACATATGAGAAAGACAATTGAAGAGGCTCACGAGCTTATTGAGACAGTTGCCACTAACCAGTGATGAGAAGACTTTTGACAGTTTAGAATTCACAAATGAATTCTCGTTGCAAGTATAGTTTCTAAACCAACAATAGTCCTTTCATACAAAAATTTGGTTGTCACAAGTAACAAACCCCTAAAATTAAAAACCGAAGTATTCAAACCTCGGGTCGTTCTCCCTAGGAATTGCAAACAAATGTTCTTGTTATTGGCTATGAAGTATATTTGGGGGTTTTTGAGTTAAGGAACAAGGAATGTAAATTGCAAAAGAAATAAACTAACTAAGAAAGCTCCTGGCAAGATATGAGAACTAGAAGTCCTATCCTAGTTATCCTCCTCAATTGTGACCACAATTGTCCATTGCTACCACTTAGTTAACCCCTAATCATGGAGGAAAGTCAAGTGGATGAATCAACTTAATTCCACAAGTCCTAGCCAACTCCCAAGGGAAAGACTAGCTTTAGTGGTATCCAAATCAATTAGCAACTTCTAATCATCAGTCTACAAAGGAATTAGATAACTCAAGCATCACTAATTACTCTACCAAAGCCAAGAGGAGAAAATTCTATGCTAAAATCCAACCAAGCATTTCGTCAAACACTTGGAAGGCAAAAAAGCAAGCATAGTAAATTGATAACAAAAATAGAATCTAACAACAATAGAATATAAGAAATCAACAACAACAATCAAAGGAAACACAATTATTATGAATTACCTCATATTGAATTGAAAGAAAATGGAAGGAATAAGAGTAGATCTACAACAAAATATAGAAGCAACATAAAGGAAATTACAACAAAAGAATAGAGGAATCATAAATGTAACAACATAGAATTGAGAGGTAGAAGAAGAAGAAAGCATGAATTGAAACCTAGATCTAGATTATTGAACTAAACCTAACTTTCCCTCCAAAACTAATCTAAACTAAACTAATGTGTGAAAGTGTGTCAATTCCCCTTCAATCCTTGGCTTAAATAGCATCAGAAATGAGTTGGATTGGCCCACCAGGCTTCTAAAATCGCTGGCCATGAGTTGCAATAAGTGAATTGTGTGCACCCATCGGCGCGTACGCGTATCGTGCGCGTGCGCATCTCTATCCGAAATGAAACCATAGCAAGTCTTATATCATTTCAAAGGCCCGGATGTTAGCTTTCCAACGTAACTGAAACCGCATAATTTGGACCTATGTAGCTCAAGTTATGGCCAATTAAGTTCGAAGAGGTCGGCTTGACAGCTTTTGCGATTCCTTCATTTCTTCATGAGTTCTCCATTTATACATGCTTTTTCTTCATTCACTTGATCCAATCTTTGCCTCCTAAATCTGAAATCACTTAACAAACATATCAAGGCATCTAATGGAATCAATGTGAATTGAATTTAGCTATTTTAAGACCTAAAAGCATGTTTTCACACTTAAGCGCAATTAAAGGAGAAGTTATAAAACCATGCTATTTTATTGAATAAATGTGAGGAAAGGTTATCAAAATGCTCCAAATTCAACACAAGATAAACCCTACAAATGGGGTTTATCAACCAGCATCTGTACTCAACTGTTGAGACTTCTATGAAAGGAGAGGTTAAGGCAATATCTACTGAACCTAACCCTCCAGAACAGGATGGCCCATTGACTCAACAACTACACACCCTTGCCCAGTGACGATTAGATTCTTGCTAGTAAAGAAATTTATAAAAAAATAATCGCGTTGTAAGTATAGTTTCTAAACCAACAAAGAATCCTTTTATACAAAAGTTTTGGTTCTCACTCAAGCAAACCCAATAAAATTGATAACCGAAGTATTGAAACCTCGGGTCGTCTTCTCAAGGAATTGCAGGGAGGTGTATTTATTATTGGTTATGGGTTTTTGTTTTCTGAGAAATTTTAAGAGTTGAATAACAGAAATAAATAATTGTAAATTAACGCAATAAAAATTAAAAGAGATTTATATATTCTAATTAAAAAGCCTTGAATGGAAGAATGATTAATTGGAAGTTCTATCCTTGTTGAAATTCTCTCAAGTGTAGTATAAAGAGGTTGTTGTTTTTACTTAGTTAACCCTTACTAAATAAACAAAAGTCAAGTGATTAAGCTAACTCTTATTCGCAAATCCTAGTCCTCTCCCTTGGGAAGGTCTAGTGTTAGTAAATACAGAATTAGCCAACAACTTCCAATTTAACTATCCACTTGAGCATTCCAACTCAAGTGTCTCCTCTTAATCAACCCCCATGTCAAGTTGGGAGTCTACTCTGCCATCTTACATGTCATCTTCGTTGTTGGGAGTTTGGAATAGAAAAAAGAGATGATAATTGAAATAAATTAGAAGCAATTAAATAAACAATAAAGTTAAATGAAAAAGTACTCTTTGCATTAATAATTTAAAAGAACATTGAACCTGGAATTGAGAAGAAGCAGTCCTAAAATTAAGAGAAATCCTAAATCCTAAATCCTAAAACCTAAGAGAGAGGAGAGAGCCTCTCTCTCTCTAAAACTACATCTAAAATCTAAAATTGTGAATATGAAAGTTGTATATATGAATGAATGGATTTCCCCCCCTTTATAGCCTCTAATATGTGTTTTTTGGGCCGAGAACTGGGCCAGAAACAGCCCAGAAATTGCTGGAGGTGAATTTTGCCACGTGCGGGTCACTGATTTGTGCAGATCCACGCGTGCGCGTCACTTTTATTTAGAGAAACTATGACAAATTATATATTATTTTGAAGCCCCGGATGTTAGCTTTCCAACGCAACTAGAACCGCCTCAGTTGGACCTCTGTAGCTCAAGTTATGACCGTTTGAGTGCGAAGAGGTCAGGCTGGACAGCTTAGCAATTTCTTCAACTTCTTGTATTTCTTCCACTTTTGCATGCTTCCTTTCCATCCTCTAAGCCATTCCTGCCCTGTAATCTCTGAAATCACTTAACACACATATCAAGGCATCGAATGGTAAATGAGAATTAATTTTTGGTAATTTGGGAAGCAAGTTTCCAATTATAGAACAAAATTAGGAAGGAAAATGTAAAACCATGCAATTTATATGAATAAGTGAGTAAAAAGTTGATAAAAACCACTCAAATTAGCACAAGATAAACCATAGAATAGTGGTTTATCTACCTCCCCACACTTAAACTTTAGCATGTCCTCATGCTAAGCTCAAGGAGATTAAAAGACTAAATATGGGAAAGTAAGACTCATGCAACGCAATGCAACCTATGAATGCAACTATATGCTAAAATGATTTTTCCTACTTGGTTAAAAGTAAATAAGTTCTTCAAGACAAATATAAATCAAATATCACTAACTAAAATCATACAGTAAGAGACAATTAAACTTGTAATGGGGCTAAAGTAAAGGTGAGGGTATATATATATATATATATATATATATATATATATATGGCTAAGTGAGCTATAAATTGAATCCTTGATTGACCTAAGCTCTTACCTATACATACACTCTTTATACTTTTAAAATCATGCCTAGCTACCCAAAGTTCCCATTTTTGTATCCCATACTCATACATCAACCTTTCTTTTAATTTCCATCACATGTGCATTGATCTCTTATTAAACTTAGTATTGGGGTAATTTGGTCCCCTTATTCAATTACTTATTTATTTATTTATGCTGGAAATATATATTTTTATTTTTTTCTTATTTATTTATTTATTTTAGAATGAAAAATTAAACCATAACATATCAATGCACATGGATACTTGATTTTTCTGGTTTCACATGAGTAGGTACCCAAATCCCAATATTTTATCATTTAAACACTGTACACTTTCATTAACACAAGTACCCATAGTTTCCCACACTTAGTTAACACACTATCTTAAACTAACCAAAGATTCAATTGGGGTATTTAATTTGTTTTTCTGCTTAAGGCTAGTGATGTGGTAAAATATAGAACAAGGGGGATAAAAAGGCTCAAGGTGGCTAACAAGGATGACATAAAAGGGTAGGCTATTTGGGATAAGTGAGCAAAAACAAGTAATGGCCTCAATCATATGCAAGCATGTAAATACACTAAATAGTGGACATATAGAATGGAACAAAGTAAAGTCTGCAATTATAGAGAAGGAAACACACAAAGAATAAACTATTATGGTTAAATAATGTAACCATGTAATTAAGCTCAAATCTCACAGGTTGTGTGTTCTTAACTCAAAAACTATGTTCCAATTTACAGTCTTCAAACAAGTTTAACACAAAAGTTTTAATTTAAATTAGTGAAATACTATAAAGTCTTGAAAAGAAACTCATTACTTTAACCAAGCAATTGTAAAATATGCACAAAATCAAGAAAATATGCAATCAAACATGTAAATGCAACAATGAACTAATAAAGAAAATAAGACATTAGTGTTGGAAAGAAAATAACTAACCCATGGAGATCGGTATCGACCTCCCCACACTTAAAGATTGAACCGTCCTCGGTGCATGCTGAGATGTACAAGTGGACGAGTTGCTTCAACTGATGCGTTTCTCCAAAAATTGTGCAGATGGACTTGTCGGTCGCCCTATGTAAACGTCTTCCGGTTCCCTTCCTGGTGGCCATCCTGAAAGAAGAGAAAAGGGAAGAAAAGTAATCCCAAAAACAAGGATAGGAAACAAATAAAATATGGTTGGGTTAATACCAAATAATAAGGGTCTCAATTACATGGTAGCTAAAACATGCAAGTGAGAAAATAGTAGAAGCACATGGCGAATCAAGAGTGCAAAAATTTGCAACAATGGGAAGAGAGTGTGGGTAATGAAAGACAATATAAATTCATATCAATGCACACGGAATATAAGTATCATAAAAGATTAGCATTGACTTAAATAATATTACCCAACAGTGAAAAACTAGTCACTAAGCACCAAAATAACACCAGAAACGATGTAACAGTTGAATAACAAAATTTAACACCAATGAAAAAATAATAAATTTAGAAAAGAAAATAAAAATATACAGAAAATTAAAATGCAAGGAATGAAAGTATGCAAATAAATTAAGTAAAATAGAATGAAAGTGAAGAAAGATGAGAAGTTAAAGAGATGAAGAAGAAGAAAGTAAGAAAGGAAGAAGAAAGAATAAGAAACGATAGAAGAAAGAAGAAAGAATGATAATAGAAAGATAAGTAGGATTGGAGAAGAAAAGATAAGAATTCTGGCGCTGATTTGGATAAACTGTGTGTCGCATGCGACGTGGACGCGTAGGGCACGCGTTCGCGTGGGTTGGGCTATTTTCAAGTGAGGCAGACGCGTTCGCGTGACCCAAAGTGTGCTATTGGCGCGAGAGCAGCCTCGCGCACACACAACTCTCTGTTTTAATGTGCACATTGCCAAAATTTGAACCGACGCGTGCGCGTGAGGGACGCGTATGCGTGGATGGCCTGGAGGGGAAAATGACGTGTTTGCGTCAGGGACGCGCACGCGTGATGTTGCTTGTGCTCCTAGCACCATTCCAACACCACACCATCACAACTTTCTTTCTAAACACATTTTTATGCCGATTTGTAGGGTCACGCGTATGCGTGGGTGACGCATACGCGTGGAATGCTGATTTTGCAAATTGACGCGGACGCGTTCGCGTGGGCGTGTTTGTGCCTAAGGCACGCCTCCAGCCATGCTCCCGCGTAACTTTCTGTTTCTTACCTCTTTATTTCGCATGCACACATGACGCGGACGCGTTAGCGACGTTTGCACGTCGTGTGCTCTTCTTTTTTTTTTTTTAAATGCAGAATGCAAAATGCAGAATGCAGATTACTATGCAGAAATTATGAATGAACACAAATGACAATAAAATAAAATAAAACTAAGAACAAGAAGAAAAGAATATACCATGGTGGGTTGTCTCCCACCTAGCACTTTTAGTTAGAGTCCGAAAGTTGGACATTTGGTGAGCTCTTGTCATGGAGGCTTGTGCTTGAACTCATCCTGAAACTGCCACCAATGCTTGGACTTCCAATAATCTTCATCATTCTCAAGTGAATTTGCCAATCCTTGAAGGAGTTCTTCACATGCTTTGAGCTCCCAAAGTGGATCCTCTTGTATGCCGGGATCCCAAATCTTGATTCTACATCTGTTTTCAAGTTGATCATCATGGTTCCATCCGGGTGGCAAGCACTCTGAATTCTCTACTGAGTACCAAACTCTTCTTTTAGATCTAACCAAATTATCACCAGTTGAGCCTTTACATCTATCTCTTGAAGTATCAACCTTGATGAGCCTTGATTTGCAACTCCAACCACTAAACATCTTTTTCTCACGCTTAATGCCACATAGTCTCCTAAGTTGGCCATCTGTTTCAAGAATACCATATTCAGGTGGAATGGTAAGGCGAATAGAGACAAGCCTTATCCACTCAAATGAAGGAGTATGTGGCAACCTAGGTGGAGAAGTCTCCAACGTTCTTGACAAAGGGTACTCAACTCCCGTCTGCCCTTTTCTAAGAATTTCCGCTTCCACATCATTCTCAGACTCGATCAGAGAAGAGTCTTCATATTCAAGGAGTTCATTTGCAGATGTAGATTTATCACTAGGAGGACTTGATGCATGATCCTCATCACCAAAGGAAATTACTTCTTAATCTATCCCATCCAAGTCTTCATAAGGAATATGCCATGAAGGTTGTGCACTGGCCTTCTTGACATCAATTTCAATTTCATTGGAGGAGTACTCTACAAGTCTAGATTCCCATGGAGGTTCAGCATCTCCTAAATCTTCAACCACTTCTTCCTCTGCAACTATTATGGCTTCCTCCACTTGTTCCAATACAAAGCCATGTTCTTCATTGTCCACCGGAGTTTCTAGTGTCTTCTTCATGCTACGCTCTTCTTTTGATTCTCCACATGTAGCCATGGGAGTACTTTGAGTGCTCAGATATTGGGAAGCTAATTGATTTACTACCTCGGTTAAGGCAGTCACGAATTCTAGTACTCCCCGTTCCATCTCTCTTTGCCCTTGAAGAAGAACACCAAGAGTGTCATGCATTGAAGGTTGAGGTGGATATGAGGGCTCATTACTTGGGAGGAAAGGTTCATGATAAGAGGGTGGTTCATCATAATAAGAATGTGGTGGTTCATCACTCTCCATCTTTTCCACTTGTTGCACAGCACATTTTAATTCCTCGTTCTCAAGTTGAGATTCTTTAGCCATGAAAGCTTCAGGTGCTATTCGGTTTACCGCTCGGTCCAATTGACGCAGGGTTGCTTGAAATTGATCCACTGTTTCCTTGAGACGATCCCTTGACTCTTGTTCTACTTGGACATCATAAGTAGGACCATAAGGCTCTTGGATTGATGGATATGAATGTGGTGTATATGGAGGTGGTGGTTCTTGGGAGTAATTGGGTTGGAATTGGGGTGGATCTATGTATGGCTCATATGGCTCATAGGGTGGTTGATATGGTGGATAAGGGTTAGGGTCATATGGGGGTGTTTGGTGGTAAGGGGCTTGTGAGTTTGGTGGTTCAAAGGTATGTTGTGGAGGTGGTTCATAGGCATATGATGGGGCTTGTTGGTAACTACAAGGGGGTCCACCATATCTATCATCTTGTCATCTTGGTACGCATATCGGAATGGCTCTTGACCATAGTAATTTGGTGTCACGAAGGGGTCCACCATAACTATTGTCTTGGTATGCATCACAGAATGGCTGTTGGTTATAGCGCATTGGAGGGGGTTATTGCCAAGAGGGTTGATCAAATCCTTGTGGCTCCTCCCATCTTTGATTCTTCTAACCTTGATGCCTATTTTCATTATAGTTTCCATTCCTTACAACAACATTAGAACCAAACTTAAAGCCAGAGGGGTGAGAATTCATAGTAGCAATTAAAGACAAAAATTAATAAAAATTAATGAAAATAAACTCCTAAAACTAGAAACACTTAAAAAAATAAACAGAAAAGCAAATATTTACAATAACCAATATAAGGCACACATTTGAAATTCCCCGGCAACGGCGCCATTTTGACGATTAGATTCTTGCTAGTAAAGAAATTTATAAAAAAATAATCGCGTTGTAAGTATAGTTTCGAAACCAACAAAGAATCCTTTCGTACAAAAGTTTTGGTTGTCACTCAAGCAAACCCAATAAAATTGATAACCGAAGTATTGAAACCTCGGGTCATCTTCTCAAGGAATTGCAGGGAGGTGTATTTATTATTGGTTATGGGTTTTTGTTTTCTGAGAAATTTTAAGAGTTGAATAACAGAAATAAATAATTGTAAATTAACGCAATGAAAATCAAAAGAGATTTATATATTCTAATTAAAAAGCCTTGAATGGAAGAATGATTAATTGGAAGTTCTATCCTTGTTGGAATTCTCTCAAGTGTAGTATAAAGAGGTTGTTGTTTTCACTTAGTTAACCCTTACTAAAAAAAGGAAAGTCAAGTGATTGAGCTAACTCTTATTCGCAAATCCTAGTCCTCTCCCCTGGGAAGGTCTAGCGTTAGTAAATACAGAATTAGCCAACAACTTCCAATTTAACTATCCATTTGAGCATTCCAACTCAAGTGTCTCCTCTTAATCAACCTCCATGTCAAGTTGGAAGTCTACTCTGCCATCTTGCATGTCATCTTCGTTGTTGGGAGTTTGGAATAGAAAAGAGAGATGATAATTGAAATAAATTGGAAGCAATTAAATAAACAATAAAATTAAATGAAAAAGTACTCTTTGAATTAATAATTTAAAAAAACATTGAACCTGGAATTGAGAAGAAGCAGTCCTAAAATTAAGAGAAATCCTAAATCCTAAATCCTAAAACCTAACAGAGAGGAGAGAGCCTCTCTCTCTAAAACTACATCTAAAACCTAAAATTGTGAATATGAAAGTTGTATATATGAATGAATGGATTCTCCCACTTTATAGCTTCTAATCTGTGTTTTCTGCACTGAGAACTGGGCCAGAAACAGCCCAGAAATCACTAGAGGCAAATTTTGCCACGTGCAGGTCGCTGATTTGCGTAGATCCACGCGTGCACGTGAAACCACGCGTGCCTATCACTTTTCTTCAGAGCAACTATAGCAAATTACATATCATTTTGAAGCCCCAGATGTTAGCTTTCCAACGCAACTAGAACCGCCTCATTTGGACCCCTGTAGCTCGTGTTATTATCGTTTGAGTGCGAAGAGGTCAGGCTGGACAGCTTAGCAATTTCTTCAACTTCTTGTATTTCTTCCACTTTTGCATGCTTCCTTTCTATCCTCTAAGCCATTCCTGCCCTGTAATCTCTGAAATCACTTAACACACATATCATGACATCGAATGATAAAGGGGAGTTAATTTTTGGTAATTTGGGAAGCAAGTTTCCAATTATAGAAAAAAATTAGGAAGAAAAATGTAAAACCATGCAATTTATATGAATAAGTGAGTTAGGGGTGTTTGCGGTGCGGTTTGGTTCGGTTTTAAGAGAAAAAGTTATCCGATCCGAACGCTTAATTTATGTGCGGTGCGGTTTGGATTGGATGAAATTTTTTTGGAAATCCGATCTAATCCGATCCGATTACAAGCGGTTTGGATCGGTTTGGATTTGCGGTTTTTTAAATAAAAAAAATTAAATACATATAACAAGTCTCAACATCAAATTTTAAATAATCAACAATGACATAACAAGTTTTAACAATATTTTAAAAAGCTAATGATAACATGACAATAGAAATAAAATTATAGGTTAGTTAAAATAAATAAATAAATAACATTTTGAACATAAAATATTTATTAAATAATAATAATACATGAATAATAGAAAAATGTATAACAAATTGAACATATTATAAGTATAATTGTAAATATAATAATAAAATAATAATATTATAGCACATTGTGCGGTTTGGATTGGATTGGATCGGTTATGAAAAGTAGATCCGAAATCCAATCCAATCCAGCAGTTTGCAAAAAATAGAATCCAATCAAATCCGAATTAGTGCAGTTTTAATCGGTTTTCAGTTTGGATCGGATTGGATGAGCGGTTTAATTTAGATCAGTTTGGATTTGAACACCCCTAAAGTGAATAAAGAGTTGATAAAAACCACTCAAATTAGCATAAGATAAACTATAGAATAGTGGTTTATCACCCAGCAACTGCTGGAATTGCAAGAGGCTTTGAGAGAAACTCAGGCTTCCAATAGGAATGTAGAAGCCTAGCTGAGTCAAACAAGGCAGCAGTTATCTAAGTAGATAACAGAAGAGTGTCAGGCTATCCAACTGAGGAGTGGGAAATCATTAAACATCCATCCTCAGTGTAACAAGAGATCAAAGGAAGAAAAGCTAACAGAGGGATACCAGACTGTTGTCCAAGACATCTCTCAGGGCGTTGAACGCCCAAAGAGGAATGTCATTGGCGTTCAACGCCAAGAAAGGGTATCCACCCCTAGTATTGAACGCCCAAATTGGGGCAGCATTCTAGGCGTTCAACGCTAAGAAGAGGTATCCACACTTCGCGTTGAACGCTGATGAGCCGATATTTTATATGCTTTTTGGTATCATTTTCATATAGTTTTAGTATGTTTTGTTTAAGTTTTATTAAGTTTTTATAGGTTTTAGTGCAAAATTCACATTTTTGGATTCTAGTTTGAGTTTGTGTATTTTTATGCAATTTCAGGTAATTTCTGGCTAAAATTGAGGAACTGGAGCAAAAGTCTGATTCAGAGACAGAGAAAGCACTGCAGATGCTGTCTGGATCTGACCTCCTTGCACTCGAAAGAGTTTTCTAGAGCTACAGAAGTCCAAATGGAGCATTCTCAATGGCTATAGAAAGCTAACATCCAGAGATTTCCAGAAATGTATAATAGTCCATACTTTGCTTCAGAATTGAAGCCCCAAAAAATGGCATTCAACGCCAGCCTCCTGTCCTATTCTAGCATCCAACGCCCAAGGGAGAAGAGACCATCGTCCAACGCCCAAGAAGGACCCCTAGCCAGCGTTTAACGCCCTAGAGGCCTCCTAGCACGTGGATCTCAATCAAGCTCAGCTCAAACACTCACCAAGTGGGCCCCAAAAGTTGATTTCAGCACTAAAAGTCTGTTTTACCCTTCTTAATGTAATCCTTAGTCATCAGTTTAGTATTTAAAGACTTTTACACCTCTTATTAAGGAGGGATATGCCACATTTCATTTTTTCACATTGTATTTTCTATCAGTATATGTTTTTAAACCTCCTAGATTGAGGGGAGGAGCCCTGTTGAGTTTTATAGATTAATAAAAGTATTACTGTTTCTCTTCAATCCGTGTTTGATTCAATTCTAAGATGTATGTTCGTTCTTCAACTTGATGAATGGGATGACCCATGACAATCATCTTCGTTCTTCATTCTAAGACTGCATGCCTGACAACCACCCGTGTTCTTCTTGGGTTCGTGTGAATACGTAATAGGAAAGCATTGAACCACTAGCTTGATTATACATCTCTTAGACGGCTAATCCACGACTTCATTGGGGACTTCTCTAGACATCAGTTCGCCGAGGTATGGGGAGATTATTAGGGTCTTTGTGGTACAGGCTAGAACCCAAAGGCGCAACATTCTCTGATCTGAAAGATTCGACCTTGTTTGTGGCATTTTGAGTAGGATTATTAAGGAGAATGGGCTGCAGGAGCTTCACCCTCAATCAGAATGGATCCACACTAACCCTGGGTTCAGATCTGGAGGAGCATTAGTGACCTCTCGAGAAAGGCGTTGATCACATATAGCCTTCCATAGAAGAAATCATTCACAGTTGAAGAAGACAGTAAGACCAGAGTTAATCCAGGAGGATAAAGCATCTCCATGCCTTAACCATCTTCTTATCATTGTAAACAGGTCAATTGGTGCACGAATCCCCACACTCAGTACAACTGTACCAGTGATGACTGAAATTCACTCACTATATAATGAATCCATTCCTTGGCAAGTGCACCAAAGTATCATCAAGTAATAACCCACTATGAGTGGGGTCGAATCCCACAGAGATTAGTAGGTTGAGCAACTTTAGTCAATGGGTGAATTATTCAAGCTAAGCAATAGAGATTGTTGAGTGCAGAATTCTAAATTAGCCGAAATGTAAATGACTTAAAGGTAAAGAAAAGCAGTAAAATGCAGAAAAGTAAATAACAAGAATGTAAAGTGTTGGAACATAAATGACTGAATTGTAAATGGGGAATGGGTAATAGCAGAAATTAAAGAAAGCTATAAAGAATAGGAAAGATAAGAATATGGGAAATTCATTGGGATTAGGAGATGTTGCTCTCTTTGGATTAGATTTAGATCATCTCATCTTCAATCATGTAACTCATTGACCTCTTGGCAATCATGATTGATTGAACCCCAATTCCTTGGTGATTCAATCTCTCAAATCTTGATAATCAGCCAATTCCTTGGTCTAATTGCTCATGAAGAGAGATATGCTTGGTCCCTGATTATACCACACATCCTCATAGATCCAAATAGTAGGTGGATTTTATATCACCATATCCAATCCCAAAACCCAGATCTACTCCAGTGTGAGAAGGGATTTCAAGCATGGTTTCATGTTTCCTTTTGCAAGGTTCCCATGAAACCCATTTTGCATTCAACCTCTTTTCCAAGATGATTGAACACTAAGCATGAAGAACGAAATTTCTTCTAGTAAATCAAAGAGAAGATGAAGAGAAGAAGAAATTCACTATCATTAATCCATCAAGTACAACAGAGCTCCCTCTCCCAACGAGAGGGAGTTTAGCTACTCAAAGCTTAGAAAAAAGTACAAGAGATGGAAGAAGATGAAGTGAAGTGTGAAACTAAAACTAATCAGCCACTCTAACTTTCTAACCCCCTTTTTAGTACTCTCAAGGGGTATTTATACTACTCCTATTACTAGAAAAGGAAAATTACAAAAAGAGAAAGAAAATTACAATTGAAAAGAAAAGGAAAACTCTAATAAAATGAACCATGTGCCTGGCGTGTGAGTGGCGTGTGAGCGGCGTGCCACGCCTAGCTCCTCAGCTTGGCTTGGCATACCACGCCTGGCTCCCAAGTGGCACGCCCTTCTCATACAGCTAGCCTGGCGTGCACGCCTTCAAGCTCAAGTGGCACGCCCAATGTGATCTCCTTCTTCTTCTTCTCTGGATATTTGAACTGGCGTGGCACGCTCGGAACTGGCGTGCCAGGCCCTCAGCAAAGCATGATCATCCTCCTCTGGAATGTTGAACTAGCGTGGACACCCAGTGTTGGCATGCCACGCCTTCCATGAACTCTTCAGCCTTCTCCTCTGAAAAATACACTTGGCGTGCCACGCCCTCAATAAGGTTTTTGTTGTCTTCTCTGGAGAGTTGAACTGGCGTGCCACGCCCAAGTCTGGCCTGCCACGCCCTCGATAAAGCATGGGTAAACCCCTTTGGTCTAGTGAACTGGCGTACCACGCCTAACATTCAAGTGGCATGCCCCATGAACGAGCAAGTTTGGCGTGCCACGCCCTAGTCACCAAGTGGCAAGCCCCTATTCATGTTGCCTTAGCGTGCCACGCCTAAAGTCCTAAGTGGCACGCCCATGGTGGGGGCTGCATCCTTCCTCTCTGGACCAATGAACTGGCGTGCCACGTCTTCGAGCCCAAGTGGCACGCCCAGGTATGAACAAGGTTGGCATGCCACGCCTTCGAGCTCAAGTGGCACGCTCATTATGGTATTGGGTTCTATAAGCTTGGCATGCCATGCCTAGAACTCAAGTGGCACACTCATCCATTCTTTGATTTGGCGTGCCACGCCTCAAGGCTCAAGTGGCACGCCTATGTTGGTGCTTCCTTCATGCTCCTCTGTTCAAATTCCTTGGCATGCCACGTCTTCGACCTTAAGTGGCACGCCCTTTGTAGATGATGGAGTTGGCATGCCACGCCCCTTGTGGGTCTTCAAGGATGCTTTTCTGGAAATTATAGTTGGCGTGCCACGCCTGGCCTTGGTGTGCCACACCCATACTAAAGCTCATTGTCCCTTCTTTGGAGTTTACAGCTGACGTGCCACGCCCATTGTGCTTCATCTCCCTGGCGTGCCACGCCCATTGAAAGCTTCATGGACTTCTTCTCTGGGTTTGATAACTGGCGTGCCACGCCCTCAGCTGGCGTGCCACGCCCATTGAATTTCTTTCACTTTGTTCTCTGGACTTGCTAACTGGCGTGCCACGCCCATTCAAATCATTGGCGTTTGCACCAAGTGGCACGCCTAGCACACATGACCAGCTGCTCCTTCTTGTTTCCTTCTTCTTTTGTTGCTCTTTTCACTTGAAATTCAAACAAAACTCATTTCAAAGCGATGCACCATAAAATTCATCATTTAGTTCATGAAATTGCATTAATTGAATGAGATTGCACTATTTCTATGGCCCTTTTAGATAAGAGAAAGAGGTAGATGTTGCAAGTCATCATAACACCAAACTTAAGTTTTGCTTGTCCCCAAGTAAATCAATGTGAATTATTCTTAATGGATTGAGACTTGAACCCCCATACAAGAGTGTGTTCACAATTAAAGATAAAGGCTAAGTATCAACTCATGCATGATCTTTATTATGTCAATACCACAATGAACTCTTAAACCTTTGAGGATTCTTTTTAAGTGCCTATCTTTAGAGCTCCTTTCTATTGATTGTCACCTTGAAGTAGTAAGATTTGTTATTGTTTTTATTTTCTTTTCTATCCTCTTTTGTTTCTTTGGTTGACCACGACTCTAAGTGTTTTGTCTCAAGACGACCCTTTAGGTTAAGCTTTCAATTAGCACTCCCAAACTAGTTGGTTTTAGGGTACTAGCTGTTGAAACACCGCTAAGAATTTACTTGCTCAGGTCTCTCTTCATGACACATCTTCACCACAGGCATTTACTAGAATCTTGGCTTTTTGAGATATTTGTTTATTTCTTCTATCCTTGTAGTTGATGCTCAGAGCCTTGGGTCTTTTGCTTACTACTTCTTGGTTCTATGGATATTCAAGGGTTATCTTTAGCATTTACTTGTTACATCCTCTATGTCTAATTGTTCATTATGGTTTATTCACTTTTAGATGTTCAATCATGATTCCATACTTGTTCCTCATCTCTTAATCTTGAATTATCTCACTTGGGTCTTAGTCTCTTTCTTTTGTTTTTACAACAACTCATCATTGATTTCTATGAAAACAAACTACTCTTATTATTGAAGTGATGAAAACTTGACAAACAAGGGCATTTTCTTTCTCAATTGAAAACAGAAATTCAAAGGACTCATAGAAATATTTTAAAACATAGAAACTAAACAACAACTAACACATTAATGCAACTATTAAGCAGAAATTCAGAAGATAGGACTCAAGCATGGGACTCAACAACCTTGTATTCTTTGAGCAGCTTCAATGCATAGGAACTTTCTCTTTATCCTTTTTCTTTGAGGAGGACTCATTACCATCCTTCTTCTTGGATGCTCCTTTTTGTGTAGAGGTGTCCTTTGGCTTCCAAAAGCCCAACCTCGTCATATAAGTCGTCTCCCTCTTTATATGCTTGTCCATAATTTTCTCTTACCTTGCATTGAGCTCTTCCATTGCGTGCATGAATGTTGGGTATTTAGGGTTCATATTGGCTACTGTGTTACACAAGTGATTCAGCTTTCGCTTGTGCATAGCAGTCATATTGCCTTCTTGATATGGTCCTAGCCTCGTAAAGGGTCCTAAATTCAGCAAGGTTCCTCTGTTGCTCTTGTTGTTGCTCCATGATCTTGTTGAGTCTACCTTGCATCTCTCCCCAGTGGAATTGACCTTGTTACTCCTTCATGTACTCCATACTTCCTTGGAGTTGCTGAATACTTTTTTGCATTTGGTCCCTGATGAGCGGATAATTTATACGCTTTTTGGCATTGTTTTTAGTATGTTTTTAGTAGGATCTAGTTACTTTTAGGGATGTTTTCATTAGTTTTTATGTTAAATTCACATTTCTAGACTTTACTATGAGTTTGTGTATTTTTCTATGATTTCAGGTATTTTCTGACTGAAATTGAGGGACTTGAGCAGAAATCAGATTCAGAGGTTGAAGAAGGACTGCTGATGCTGTTGGATTCTGACCTCCCTGCACTCAAAGTGGATTTTCTGGAGCTACAGAACTCGAAATGGCGCGCTTCCAATTGCATTGGAAAGTAGATATCCAGGGCTTTCCTGCAATGTATAATAGTCCATACTTTGGCTAAGAATAGATGACGTAAACTGGCGTTCAACGCCAGCTTTCTACCCAAATCTGGCGTCCAGCGCCAGAAAAGGAGCCAAAACCAGAGTTGAACGCCCAAACTGGCACAAAAGCTGGCGTTCAACTCCAAGGAGAACCTCTACACGTGTAACACTCAAAGCCCAGCCCAAGCACACACCAAGTGGGCCCCGGAAGTGGATTTATGCATCAATTACTTACTCATGTAAACCCTAGTAGCTAGTTTATTATAAATAGGACCTTTTACTATTGTATTAGGCATCTTTGGTCTCAGTTTTAATCCATTGTTCATCTTTGGATTACCATATGATCCTTTGATCACGTTTTGGGGGCTGGCCATCTCGGCGATGCCTGGACCTCTCACTTATGTATTTTTAACGGTAGAGTTTCTACACTCCATAGATTAAGGTGTGGAGCTCTGCTGTTCCTCAAAGATTAATGCAAGTACTACTGTTTTCTATTCAATTCATCTTATTTCGCTTCTAAGATATCCATTCGCACCCAAGAACGTGATGAAGGTGATGATTATGTGTGACGCTCATCACCATCTCCCCTATGAACACGTGCCTGACAAACACTTCCGTTCTACATGAAATAAGCTAGAATGAATATCTCTTAGATCTCTTAACCGGAATCTTCGTGGCGTAAGCTAGAATGATGGTGGCATTCAAGAGAATCCGGAAGGTCTAAACCTTGTCTGTGGTATTCTGAGTAGGATTCGATGAATGAATGACTGTGACGAGCTCCTAACTCGCGATTGCAGGGCGTTAGTGACAGACGCTAAAGGATAGTAAATCCTATTCCAGTATGATCGAGAACCGACAGATGAATAGCCGTGCCGTGACAGGGTGCGTGAGCATATTATTCACTGAGAGGATAAGATGAAGCCATTGGCAAGGGTGATGCCTCCAGACGATTAGCCGTGCCGTGACAGGGCATTGGATCATTTTCCCGAGAGATGACCGAAAGTAGCCATTGACAGTGGTGATTGTATCACATAAAGCCAGCCATGGAAAGGAGTAAGACTGACTGGATGAAGATAGCAGGAAAGCAGAGGTTCAGAGGAACGAAAGCATCTCCATTCGCTTATCTGAAATTCCTACCAATGAATTACATAAGTATCTCTATCCCTATTTTATTATATAATATTCAAAAACACCATTATCACTTTATATCCGCCTGACTGAGATTTGCAAGGTGACCATAGCTTGCTTCATACCAACAATCTCCGTGGGATTCGACCCTTACTCACGTAAGGTATTACTTGGACGACCCAGTGCACTTGCTGGTTAGTTGTATCGAAGTTGTGACAAATTATGAATGTGTAATCACGATTACGCGTACCAAGTTGCTCACGTGCCAGGAATAGTTTGAGCCTGGATATCACAATTTCGTGCACCAAGTTTTTGGCGCCGTTGCCGGGGATTGTTCGAGTTTGGACAACTGACGGTTCATCTTGTTGCTCAGATTAGGTAATTTTCTTTTTATTTTGTTTTCAAAAATCTTTCAAAAATATTTTCAAAAATCTCTCATATGTTTTCGAAAAAAATAAAAATGTTTTCAAAAATTTATTCAAGATTTTTAAGAATGAATTCTAGTGTTTCATGAAGCATGTGAAGCCTGGCTGGCTGTAAAGCCATGTCTAAATTCTTTTGGACTGAGGCTTCCAAACCATCAGAGGTAAGTTACATACTTGATAAATGATGAGCAGCAATTTGTTATCAAGAGCAATATACTCTGGTGTTACATGCTAAAGCTTGGCTGGCTAGTGAGCCATGTCTAATTCCTGGACTGAAGCTTTAGACTAAGAATGCAAGATTCCTGGAATTCATGTTAAAAATTTTGGAATCCTTATTTTTTCTTTTTCATATAATTTTCGAAAAAAGAAAATCTAAAAAAATTAGAAAATCATAAAAATCAAAAATATTTTTCTGTTTCTTGTTTGAGTCTTGAGTCATGTTATAAGTTTGGTGTCAATTGCATGTGCATCTTGCATTTTTCGAAAATATCATGCATTCATAGTGTTCTTCATGATCTTCAAGTTGTTCTTGGTAAGTCTTCTTGTTTGATCTTGATGATTTTTTGTTTTGTGTCTTTTCATGTTTATCATATGCATTTTTTGAATTCTTAGTGTCTAAGCATTAAAGAATTCTAAGTTTGGTGTCTTGCATGTTTTCTTTGCAATAAAAATTTTTCAAAAATATATTCTTGATGTTCATCATGACATTCAAAGTGTTCTTGGTGTTCATCTTGACATTCATAGCATTCTTGCATGCATTCATTGTTTTGATCTAAAAATTTCATGCATTGCATATTTTTCATGTTTTTCATAAAAATTTCAAAAATAAAAAAAATATCTTTCCCTTTTTCTCTCATCAAATTCGAAAATTGAGTTGACTTTTTCAAAAATTTTTAAAAATCAAGTTGTTTCTTATGAGTCAAATCAAATTTTCAATTTGAAAATCTTATCTTTTTCAAAATCTTTTTCAAAAATCAAATCTTTTTCAAAATTCTTAGTTATTTTCGAAAATTCCAAAAAATATTTTTCAAAAATCTTTTTCTTATTTTATATCATAATTTTCGAAAATAACAATAACAATTAATGTTTTGATTCAAAAATTTCAAGTTTGTTACTTGCTTATTAAGAAAGATTCAAACTTTAAGTTCTAGAATCATATCTTGTGATCTCTTGTGAATCAAGTCATTAATTGAGATTTTAAAAAATTCAAATCTTTTCCAAAAAACTAATTTCAATCATATCTTTTCAAAAATATCTTCTTATCTTATCTTTTTCAAAAATATCTTTTCAAAATATCTTTTCTAACTTCCTAACTTCTTATCTTTTCAAAATTTGTTTCAACTAACTAACTAACTTTTTGTTTGTTTCTTAACTTTTTCAAAACTACCTAACTAACTCTCTCTCTCTAATTTTCGAAAATATCTTTCCTCTTTTTCAAAAATTTCTTTTTAATTAACTAATTATTTTTATTTTTTATTTTTGATTTCAAAAATTTTCAAAAATTACTAACATTTTTCAAAAACCATTTTCGAAAATCACTAACTCTTTTTCAAAATAATTTTCGAAAATTATCCCTCCCCCATCTCATTCTATTTATTCATTCATATCCTAACATCTCATCTCACCTCTCTTCCATCCTCACAGTTGTGTTTCTTCCATTATATTACATTCTTTGTCTCCCCATCTTCTTCCACTCACACAGGAATCCCTATACTGTGGTATAAAGGATCTCCATTATTATTATTATTTTTCTGTGCCTTCTTCTTTGTCATATGAGCAGGAGCAAGGATAAGAACATTCTTGTGGAAGCAGATCCAGAACCTGAAAGGACTCTGAAGAGAAAATTAAGAGAAGCTAAAATACAACAATCCAGAGAAAACCTTTCAGAAATTTTCGAACAGGAAGAGGAGATGGCAGCCGAAAATAATAATAATGTAAGGAAGATGCTTGGTGACTTTACTGCACCTAATTCCAATTTACATGGAAGAAGCATCTCCATTCCTGCCATTGGAGCAAACAACTTTGAGCTGAAACCTCAATTAGTTTCTTTGATGCAGCAGAACTGCAAGTTTCATGGACTTCCATCTGAAGATCCTTTTCAGTTCTTAACTGAATTCTTGCAGATATGTGATACTGTCAAGACTAATGGAGTAGATCCTGAAGTCTACAGGCTCATGCTTTTCCCTTTTGCTGTAAGAGACAGAGCTAGATTATGGTTGGATTCTCAACCCAAAGACAGCTTGAACTCTTGGGATAAGCTGGTCACGGCTTTCTTAGCCAAGTACTTTCCTCCTCAAAAGCTGAGCAAGCTTAGAGTTGATGTTCAAACCTTCAGACAAAAAGAAGGTGAATCCCTCTATGAAGCTTGGGAAAGATACAAACAGTTGACCAAAAAGTGTCCTTCTGACATGCTTTCAGAATGGACCATCCTGGATATATTCTATGATGGTTTATCTGAGCTATCAAAAATGTCACTGGACACTTCTGCAGGTGGATCCATTCACCTAAAGAAAACGCCTGCAGAAGCTCAAGAACTCATTGACATGGTTGCTAATAACCAGTTCATGTACACTTCTGAAAGGAATCCTGTGAGTAATGGGACGCCTATGAAGAAGGGAGTTCTTGAGGTTGATACTCTAAATGCCATATTGGCTCAGAATAAAATATTGACTCAGCAAGTCAATATGATCTCTCAGAGTCTGCATGGAATGCAAGCTGCATCCAACAGTACTCAAGAGGCATCTTCTGAAGAAGAAGCTTATGATCCTGAGAACCCTGCAATAGCAGAGGTAAATTACTTAGGTGAACCTTATGGAAACACCTATAACTCAACATGGAGAAATCATCCAAATTTCTCATGGAAGGATCAAAAGCCCCAACAAGGCTTTAATAATGGTGGAAGAAACAGGTTTAGCAATAGCAAGCCTTTTCCATCATCAACTCAGCAACAGACAAAGAACTCTGAACAAAATGATTCTAATTTAGCAAATCTAGTCTCTGATCTATCTAAGGCCACTGTAAGTTTTATGAATGAAACAAGGTCTTCCATTAGAAATCTGGAAGCACAAGTGGGCCAGCTGAGTAAAAGGATCACTGAAATCCCTCCTAGTACTCTCCCAAGCAATACAGAAGAGAACCCAAAAGGAGAGTGCAAGGCCATTGACATAAGCACCATGGCCAAACCTGTAAGGGAAGGAGAGGACGTGAATCCCAAGGAGGAAGACCTCCTGGGACGTCCAGTGATCAATAAGGAGCTTCCCTCTGAGGAATTGATGCGCATAAACTTGTTATGCTACGATTTAGGAAATTGCACGATCGGCAAAATTCCTTCCGGCAAGTGCACCGGTTATCGTCAAGTAAAAACTCACAATAGAGTGAGGTCGAATCCCACAAGGATTGGTTGAATGAGCAATTCGGATTAGAAGTGTGTCTAGTTGAGCGGAATCAAGAATTAGATGAGAATTGCGGAATGTAAAATTGGCGGAAAACGTAAATGACAAGAAATTGAAATGGCGGAATCTTAAATTGCATGAATTAAAGAGCAGAAGCTAAATTGCTGAAATTAAAAGGGAATGGGGGTGATTGCATGAATTGAGTTGCAGAATGTAAAGAGAAAGTGGAAATCAGAAATGGGGAATTCATTGGGTGTTAGGAGATATTGAGATCTCCGAATCAAAATATTTTTATTCCTTCCTCAACCAATGCATTCATTGAATTTTGCTTGGCAATCTTATATGATTGGATCCCAATCCCTTGGCTCACCAATTCTCTCTAAAAACGAACAAATTCCCAATCCCTTGGTTTAAATGTTCATAAGAAGAGATGATGCTCGATCACTGATTATACCACACAGTTTCATGAACCACAATTTGGTAGGATTACATGTCACAATATCCATCCAAACCCCAATCCAATTCACTGTGAGAAAGCTTCTCTAGCATGAATCCTCCATTCCTTTCCCAAGGTTCCGAAGGATTCCAATTATGGGTAGTTTCTTTCCCAAGACAACTACCCAATGGAATTAGATCGAGAAGCTTTCTAACAAAATTCAAGAGAAAAGATTGAAGAAGAAGATAAAACTGTTATTGATTCATTGAATTACAATAGAGCTCCCTAACCCAATGAAAGGGGTTTAGTGAGTCATAGCTCTGAATTCAATTACAAACTAAAAGAAAATGATCCAAAATTCTCCCTGTCTCCCCGATACTCCCCCTCAGGGGCTGGATTCCCCTTTCCTTTCCGTGTCCCAAATGCAGAAACTAAGGCCTTTAAATAGGCTCCCTAAATTACAAAATGAAAATGAAATTCAAAGCAAATTACAATAAAATGAAAATAAACTATTCTAGATGATTCTTGTGGCCTTGATTTGGTGTTGTTGATGGGCCTTGCTTGCTTGAAGGGTAGAGTGACATAATTGATCCAAAAAGGATAATGATCCATTAAACTACACTCAAACGTTGCACCCCCTTTCTTGAGTCGTCACTTTGTTCTCTTGTCAACCTTGCCAATTTGATGCCAAATATAGACTATTATACCTCGTTGGAAAGCTATGGATGTCAGCTTTCTAACGCAACTGGAAGCACCTCAATTGGATCTCTATAGCTCAAGTTATGCTTGATTGAAGGTGACAAGGTTGCTGGTTGGTTTGACAGCGTTTAAGCCAACGTTTAAGTCACTTAAACGTGCTCGAAAATGCCAATTTTGGGAGCTCAGTTGCATTGTCCACCCCATACTTCTATACATCGTTGGAAAGCTCTGGATGTCTACTTTCCAATGCAACTAGAAGCGCATCATTTAGAGTTCTACAACTCGAGTTATACTCCATGGAAGGTGAAGAGGTCAGCTGGCCTGATTGCATGTTGGTACTATGCTCTTCTATGCACATTACGGGGCTGTTTTCTCCCTCAATTTTTAGTATCCACCATGCATGCCATATATTCTTGGAAAGCTCTAGATGTCTTCTTTCCAATACATTTTGAATCACCTCATTTGGAGTTTTGTAGCTCAAGTTATTTATGTTTGAAGAAGGCATGGTCAAGCTGTTCCATATAACACGTTTAAGCTCCAGTTTAAGCTTAAACTGGAGCTTAAACGCTGGCACTCCCTGGAGGCACAAGCTCGAGCACGTTTAAGCTTCAGTTTAAGGTTAAACTGAAGCTTAAACGTGGAAATGAGAAAGCAACCCTGGAGGAGAAAAAAATAGTCGAACACGTTTAAGCTCCAGTTTAAGGTTAAACTGGAGCTTAAACGTGGAAATGCTCCCTGGTGCATTTCTAATTCTGGCGTTTAACTTCCAGTTTAAGGTTAAACTGGAGGTTAAACGCCACTTTCAGCTTTTCCTTAGCTCTCATGGTTTTGGCGTTTAAGCTCCAGTTTAAGCTTAAACTGGAACTTAAACTCCACATGTGATATTCAAGCTTCCTTTATTGATTTTGTTGCTTCCTTGCCTAGCCTCTTCTTCCCTGAAATCATCCAAACAACTGCATCAAAGTCTTGCAAAATTTCATGAGAAATCTTTCATTCATAGCATTCAAGGAATATAACTAAAAACTCATGGAATTTGCATCAAAATCTTCATGTTTGAATGATTTAAGACAAGCATGACTATTTGGCCCAAATGATTACTTAAGGCTCAAGAAAATGCATAAAACAACTAAAAATAACAGAAAAATGCTAGTGAAACTAGCCTAAGATGCCTTGGCATCACAACACCAAACTTAATACTTGCTTGTCCCTAAGCAAGTCCTGAGTTACTTGAGAAGAAAGTATGAAACAGAAAGCAATTACATTGGCTATATTAGTAAGCACTTGAAGTTCATAAGAAGGGTTTTATGCAGAAAGTTGCAGCATCACTTTTTCATTCTTATCAAGTAAGATTATCACTTTTTCATTGCATCCATCAAACACTGCTATGGCCCCTTGTTATTCTTATGTCCTTGGCACTTTTCTCTTCTTTGTTTTTCTTTTTCTTAGAGCTCTTTTGCTCCTTGTTTGCTCAGTGTCATGTGTTGCACAAGCCTTTGGCATTTTCTTTTTCTTATCAGTGCACTACACATATCCACTACAGGCATTTTAGTTCACATTTCTTCTTGAGACATTGGTGCCCAGCACCTCTTTGTGTGACTAAATGTTTTGTATTTAGGTTGCTCTTGATAATGGACTTTTGGTTGATAATCCCGGGTTAGTTAACCCAAGTTACCAAGTGTTGAAACACTCCTCAGAACCTATTCATCCAAGCATATCCTTAATACATAAACACCACAGGCATTTGTCTCAGAAGTTCAAACCATTGGTGCCTAGCTTATTTTCTCAATTTTTTTGCTTTTTTTGGTTGCCCTTTTTCAGTGGCTTTTTCTTCTTCTTTTTCTTTCTTTTTCATGGCCAAAGATATTTATTCATCAAGATCCATAGACAGTTTTCAAATTCTACACAAAAAATGATAATTCTACACTCAATTTCCAGTGATCTGACTAAACAATCAAGCATGCATACCACCACTTAATTCTACTTGATTTGTCACTAGTTGAGCCAAGTTACTTTTGTTCAAACTTTTCTTTTATTTTTGGAAACAGAACAAGCATGGCAAGCATACATTTAAGCAAGTGAAGTTTATCCAGACACTTAGACTATCACTTATTTGGAAATTAAACAAACAGACAAACAAAAACTGCAATGACTCAAACTTAAAGCAGGGGTGCATGCAAACTTCCAATATCAGCAATTCAAAGTACAAGCAATTAAGTGACAATACAACCTTTTAGCATCTTCTTTGTTGTTCATCATCCTTCCTAGCCTTGGTGTTCTCTTTGATGATGATGTATATTCCTTCCATGAGATTGATTGTCTTCCTGCAAAGCTATTAGAAGTTGCTTGTTCCCCAAGCACTTTGAGAATTGGTTAGCATGCATGTATGTTTGTAGGCCTCTGAACTTAGATTGGTGTGTGAACACCAAACTTAGTTCCTTGCCATATGCAGCAATTTGGATCATATGCAGAAAACCTCATGTGCTTTTATTAAGAAAATAACTATGAACTAGAAAAAGAAACTATGAACTAGAAATTAAACTATTGTTTAAGTAGTTTCCCTGATTGGTTGGAGCTAGTGACTAGTCATGCTGAGGTAGAAATGTGCTTTTAATGAAGTTTTTGGTGGAACACCAAACTTAGAATCTCACATTCACCCTTGAATTGTTTTGGTGTGCAACACCAAACTTAGCTCCTTACAATACAGATAAATCTACTTAACTCTTTTATTGAAATAACTAGAAAAGAAAAACTACCTTTGGTTGGGTTGCCTCCCAACAAACGCTTGTTTACTGTCATTAGCTTGACATGCTGTTCCTGACTTTCTTCGTCTTCCTCCAGTTTGTTAAGAGGAATGACTTCAAGTGGATAAAGGAGCTAGTTAGTGCCCCTTGTTGTGAATGCCTCTTTCCAGCAAGCTTTCCCTTGTGATTGGCTTGAGTGAACTTGCTTGTTGGCTCAGGAGTTGGATTGTTCTTCGACCTTCTCTTCTTCATGGATATGGTCCTTTGTTTCTCGGTCACAATCCTCATTTTGGTGCTTGTTTCTACTGCCTTCACATCCTTGATCTCAGAACTTGGTTGTTGTTGGACAGTTGGAGTATCCTGTTCATCAAAAGCTTCCTGAATTTGTGGTTCAATGAACCCTTCCTCTTTGCAACTCTCTGTTTCATTGGAGTGTGATCTCCCTTGATTGACTTTCTCCCTTTCTTGTTCTTCTGATTCCTCCCTTGGGTTTGCCATGGTATCACTAGAAGAATTGTGGGTAGGGATTTGCTTTGATAGATATCCAATTTGTGCTTCTAGCTTTTGAATGGCAGCACCTTGATTTTGTAAGTTGGATATCACTTCTTCCTTAAAGCTTTTCAAATTGGCCACATCTCTGCCCATAGTTGCAAGCATTCCTTCTATCCTGGTTAACTGATCATGAAGTGATTGGTTCGGATTGGGTTGATGAGGTTGATTATCTTGGCTGTGATATGATGGCTGGGAGTATGTGTTTTGTGTGGGCTGATAGAGTCTTTGGTTGGAGTGTTGGTAGTGGTATGACTCTTGTGTGTAGTGGAATGAGTCTTGTGGATAGTGAAATGAATTGTATGAATTTGAGAAGGAATTTTGTGCTGAGAAATGCTCAAGTGATGAAGAATTTGGATATGTAAAACTAGGAGGTGAGGTTGGATAATTCAGAGGTGATGGCTCTTGATGAATGGGGTGTGAATAAGTGAAATCTCTTTGGTTTTGATCTTCCCAGCCACAACTTGAGTAGTGATCAAATTCACCAAAACATGGACCATTTTGTGGCTCTGGGAAGTACCCCGTTTCCTGTTCCTGATACTCCCACCCACCATGAGCATAATAACATGAATCATTCTGTGGTGGTGGAGAGTTTCTCATGAATTTTGATTGACCAAAAGATGATGGATACTCCTTTCTTTTTGCAATGTGCTCAGTCTCAAACAATACTCATCCAAAGATAGTGAAAATTCCATAGTGAGGCAATATCACAAACAGCTAGTGGTTAGTATGCTAACAAGTGAATAAGCAAAGAAAACAAATTAAAATTTGCAGAAATTAGCAGTAATAAACTGAAACAAAAACTATTAACAAAAGAAAAGAAAAATTGCTCAATCTAGTTAACTTCCAATTTGAGAATTGTCAATCGAAAACCAATCCCCGACAACGGCGCCATAAACTTGATGCGCATAAACTTGTTATGCTACGATTTAGGAAATTGCACGATCGGCAAAATTCTTTCCGGCAAGTGCACCGGTTATCGTCAAGTAAAAACTCACAATAGAGTGAGGTCGAATCCCACAAGGATTGGTTGAATGAGCAATTCGGATTAGAAGTGTGTCTAGTTGAGCGGAATCAAGAATTAGATGAGAATTGCGGAATGTAAAATTGGCGGGAAACGTAAATGACAAGAAATTGAAATGGCGGAATCTTAAATTGCATGAATTAAAGAGCAGAAGCTAAATTGCTGAAATTAAAAGGGAATGGGGGTGATTGCATGAATTGAGTTGCAGAATGTAAAGAGAAAGTGGAAATCAGAAATGGGGAATTCATTGGGTGTTAGGAGATATTGAGATCTCCGAATCAAAACATTTTTATTCCTTCCTCAACCAATGCATTCATTGAATTTTGCTTGGCAATCTTATATGATTGGATCCCAATCCCTTGGCTCACCAATTCTCTCTAAAAACGAACAAATTCCCAATCCCTTGGTTTAAATGTTCATAAGAAGAGATGATGCTCGATCACTGATTATACCACACAGTTTCATGAACCACAATTTGGTAGGATTACATGTCACAATATCCATCCAAACCCCAATCCAATTCACTGTGAGAAAGCTTCTCTAGCATGAATCCTCCATTCCTTTCCCAAGGTTCCGAAGGATTCCAATTATGGGTAGTTTCTTTCCCAAGACAACTACCCAATGGAATTAGATCGAGAAGCTTTCTAACAAAATTCAAGAGAAAAGATTGAAGAAGAAGATAAAACTGTTATTGATTCATTGAATTACAATAGAGCTCCCTAACCCAATGAAAGGGGTTTAGTGAGTCATAGCTCTGAATTCAATTACAAACTAAAAGAAAATGTTCCAAAATTCTCCCTGTCTCCCCGATACTCCCCCTCAGGGGCTGGATTCCCCTTTCCTTTCCGTGTCCCAAATGCAGAAACTAAGGCCTTTAAATAGGCTCCCTAAATTACAAAATGAAAATGAAATTCAAAGCAAATTACAATAAAATGAAAATAAACTATTCTAGATGATTCTTGTGGCCTTGATTTGGTGTTGTTGATGGGCCTTGCTTGCTTGAAGGGTAGAGTGACATAATTGATCCAAAAAGGATAATGATCCATTAAACTACACTCAAACGTTGCACCCCCCTTTCTTGAGTCGTCACTTTGTTCTCTTGTCAACCTTGCCAATTTGATGCCAAATATAGACTATTATACCTCGTTGGAAAGCTATGGATGTCAGCTTTCTAACGCAACTGGAAGCACCTCAATTGGATCTCTATAGCTCAAGTTATGCTTGATTGAAGGTGACAAGGTTGCTGGTTGGTTTGACAGCGTTTAAGCCAACGTTTAAGTCACTTAAACGTGCTCGAAAATGCCAATTTTGGGAGCTCAGTTGCATTGTCCACCCCATACTTCTATACATCGTTGGAAAGCTCTGGATGTCTACTTTCCAATGCAACTGGAAGCGCATCATTTGGAGTTCTACAACTCGAGTTATACTCCATGGAAGGTGAAGAGGTCAGCTGGCCTGATTGCATGTTGGTACTATGCTCTTCTATGCACATTACGGGGCTGTTTTCTCCCTCAATTTTTAGTATCCACCATGCATGCCATATATGCTTGGAAAGCTCTAGATGTCTTCTTTCCAATGCATTTTGAATCACCTCATTTGGAGTTTTGTAGCTCAAGTTATTTATGTTTGAAGAAGGCATGGTCAAGCTGTTCCATATAACACGTTTAAGCTCCAGTTTAAGCTTAAACTGGAGCTTAAACGCTGGCACTCCCTGGAGGCACAAGCTCGAGCACGTTTAAGCTTCAGTTTAAGGTTAAACTGAAGCTTAAACGTGGAAATGAGAAAGCAACCCTGGAGGAAAAAAAAATAGTCGAACACGTTTAAGCTCCAGTTTAAGGTTAAACTGGAGCTTAAACGTGGAAATGCTCCCTGGTGCATTTCTAATTCTGGCGTTTAACTTCCAGTTTAAGGTTAAACTGGAGGTTAAACGCCACTTTCAGCATTTCCTTAGCTCTCATGGTTTTGGCGTTTAAGCTCGAGTTTAAGCTTAAACTGGAACTTAAACTCCACATGTGATATTCAAGCTTCCTTTATTGATTTTGTTGCTTCCTTGCCTAGCCTCTTCTTCCCTGAAATCATCCAAACAACTGCATCAAAGTCTTGCAAAATTTCATGAGAAATCTTTCATTCATAGCATTCAAGGAATATAACTAAAAACTCATGGAATTTGCATCAAAATCTTCATGTTTGAATGATTTAAGACAAGCATGACTATTTGGCCCAAATGATTACTTAAGGCTCAAGAAAATGCATAAAACAACTAAAAATAACAGAAAAATGCTAGTGAAACTAGCCTAAGATGCCTTGGCATCAGGAATCAAAGGACTCTGAGGCTCATTTGGAGACCATAGAGATTCCATTGAACCTCCTTATGCCTTTCATGAGCTCTGATGAGTATTCCTCTTCTGAAGAGAATGAGGATGTTACTGAAGAGCAAACTGCCAAGTTTCTTGGTGCAATCATGAAGCTGAATGCCAAATTATTTGGCATTGATACTTGGGAAGTTGAACCTCCCTTGTTCATCAATGAACTAAGTGATCTGGATCAACTGACATTGCCTCAGAAGAGACAGGATCCTGGAAAGTTCATAATACCCTGTACCATAGGCACCATGATCTTTAAGGCTCTATGTGACCTTGGTTCAGGAATAAACCTCATGCCCCTCTCTGTAATAGAGAAACTGGGAATCTATTGGGTGCAAGCTGCTAAAATCTCACTAGAGATGGCAGACAGCTCAAGAAAACAGGCTTATGGACAAGTAGAAGATGTAGTAGTAAAGGTTGAGGGCCTTTACATCCCTGCTGATTTCATAGTCCTGGATACTGGAAAGGAAGAGGATGAATCCATCATCCTAGGAAGACCTTTCCTGGCCACAGCAAGAGCTGTGATTGATGTTGACAGAGGTGAAATATTCCTTCAATGGAATGAGGACTCCCTTGTGTTTAAAACTCAAGGATCTCCCTCTGCAACCATGGAGAGGAAGCAGAAAAAGCTTCTCTCCAAGCAGAGTCAACCAGAGCCCCCACAGTCAAACTCTAAGTTTGGTGTTGGGAGGCCACAACCAAACTCCAAGTTTGGTGTTGAACTCCCATATCCAAACTCTAAGTTTGGTGTTGGAGAGTCTCAACAAAGCTCTGCACATCTGTGAGGCTCCATGAGAGCCCACTGTCAAGCTATTGACATTAAAGAAGCGCTTGTTGGGAGGCAACCCAATGTTTATCTAATTCTTATTTTTATTGTTTTTCATATTTTCTTAGGTTCATGATCATGTGGAGTCACAAAATAAATATAAAAATCGAAAACGGAATCAAAAACAGCAGAAGAAAAATCACACCCTGGAGGAGCATCTGTCTGGCGTTCAGCGCCAGAACAGAGCATGGTTCTGGCGCTGAACGCCCAAAATGGGCAGCTTCTGGGCGCTGAACGCCAGAACAGGCATGGTTCTGGCGTTCAACGCCAGAAATGGCACACAAATGGGCGTTGAACGCCCAAAATGGCCACCAACCTGGCGTTGAACGCCCAGAGTTGGGTACAAAGGCATTTTTACATGCCTAAAGGGTGCAGGGATGTAAATCCTTGAACACCTCAGGATCTGTGGACCCCACAGGTTCCACTCAGGATCTGTGGACCCCACAGGATCCACTCAGGATCTGTGGACCCCACAGGATCCCCACCTACCTCCACTCACTTCTTCTCACCACTCTCTTTCACACAACCCCATAAACACTCTTACCCAAAAACCCTTCACCAATCACCTCAAACTCTCTTCCCCATCACCTCTTCACCACTCACATCCATCCACTCTTCCCCATAAACCTACCTCATAAACTCCACCGACCTTCAAAATTCAAAACCAATTTCCCACCCAAACCCACCCATATGGCCGAACCTTAACCCCCCCTCCCTTCCCTATATAAAGACCTCCATTCTTCATCAAATTTACACAACACACCCCTCTACACTCCTCTTGGCCGAAACCACATCTCCCTCTCCCTCTCCATATTTCTTCTTCTTCTTCTTCTTCTTCTTCTATTCTTTTGTTTATTGCTCGAGGGCGAGCAATATTCTAAGTTTGGTGTGGTAAAAGCATAAGCTTTTTGTTTTTCCATTACCATTGATGGCATCTAAGACCGGAGAATCCTCTAGAAGAAGGAAAGGGAAGATAAAAGCTTCCACATCCGAGTCATGGGAGATGGAAAGGTTCATCTCCAAAGCCCATCAAGACCACTTCTATGATGTTGTGGCCAAGAAGAAGGTGATCCCTGAGGTCCCTTTTAAACTCAAAAGAAATGAGTATCCGAAGATCCGACATGAAATTCAAAGAAGAGGTTAGGAAGTTCTAACAAATCCCATCCAACAAGTCGGCATCCTAATGGTTCAAGAGTTCTATGCCAATGCATGGATCACCAAGAACCATGATCAAAGTAAGAACCCGGATCCAAAGAACTATGTTACAATGGTTCGGGGGAAATACTTAGATTTTAGTCCGGAAAATGTGAGGTTGGCGTTCAACTTGCCATACATGGAAGAGAACGCACGCCCCTACACAAGAAGAGTCAACTTTGATCAAAGGTTGGACCTAGTCCTTATGGACATATGTGTAGAAGGAGCTCAATGGAAGGTTGACTCCAAAGGCAAGCCGGTTCAACTAAGAAGATTGGACCTCAAGCCTGTAGCTAGAGAATGGTTGGAGTTTATTCAATGCTCAATCATTCCCACTAGCAACCGGTCTGAAGTTACTATAGACCGGGCCATCATGATCCATAGCATCATGATTGGAGAAGAGGTGGAAGTTCATGAGATTATACCTCAAGAACTCTACAAGGTGGCTGACAAGTCCTCCACTATGGCAAGGTTAGCCTTTCCTCACCTCATTTGCCACCTATGCAATTCGGCTGGGATTGATATAGAGGGAGATATCCTCATTAAAGAAGACAAGCCCATCACTAAGAAAAAGATGGAGCAAGCAAAAGAGCCCATCCATGGAGCTCAAGAGGCGCAAGAAGCTCATTTCCATGAGATTCCGGAGATGCCTCAAATGCACGTTCCTCCACAAAACTATTGGGAGCAAATCAACACCTCCCTAGGAGAATTGAGTTCCAATATGGGACAACTAAGGGTGGAACATCAAGAGCACTCCATCATGCTTCATGAAATAAGAGAAGATCAAAAAGCAATGAGGGAGGAGCAACAAAGACAAGGAAGAGACATAGAAGAGCTCAAGGACATCATTGGTTCCTCAAGAAGGAAACGCCACCATCACTAAGGTGAATTCATTCCTTGTTCTTGTTTCCTCTGTTTTTTGTTTCTATGTTGTGTGCTTATCTGTGTTTGTGTCTTTATTACATGATCATTAGTAGTAGTAACTTTGTCTTAAAGATATGAATGTCCTATGAATCCATCACCTCTCTTAAATGAAAAATGTTTTAATTCAAAAAAACAAGAAGTACATGAGTTTCGAATTTATCCTTGAACTTAGCTTAATTATATTGATGTGGTGACAATGCTTCTTGTTTTCTGAATGTATGCTTGAACAGTGCATATGTCTTTTGAAGTTGTTGTTTAAGAATGTTAAATATGTTGGCTCTTGAAAGAATGATGACTAGGAGACATGTTATTTGATAAGCTGAAAAATCATAAAAATGATTCTTGAAGCAAGAAAAAGCAGCAAAGAACAAAGCTTGCAGAAAAAAAAAAAGAAAAAAAAAGGGGCGAAAAAAAAAGTAGAAAGAAAAAGAAAAAGCAAGCAGAAAAAGCCAATAACCCTTAAAACCAAAAGGCAAGGGCAAATAAAAAGGATCCCAAGGCTTTGAGCATCAGTGGATAGGAGGGCCTAAAGGAATAAAATCCTGGTCTAAGCGGCTAAACCAAGCTGTCCCTAACCATGTGCTTGTGGCGTGTAGGTGTCAAGTGAAAACTTGAGACTGAGCGGTTAAAGTCAAGGTCCAAAGCAAAAAAAAAAAGAGTGTGCTTAAGAACCCTGGACACCTCTAATTGGGGACTTTAGCAAAGCTGAGTCACAATCTGAAAAGGTTCACCCAATTATGTGTCTGTGGCATTTATGTATCCGGTGGTAATACTGGAAAACAAAGTGCTTAGGGCCACGGCCAAGACTCATAAAGAAGCTGTGTTCAAGAATCATCATACTGAACTAGGAGAGTCAATAACACTATTCGAAATCTGAAGTTCCTATAGATGCCAATCATTCTGAACCTCAATGGATAAAGTGAGATGCCAAAACTATTCAAGAGGCAAAAAGCTATAAGTCCCGCTCATATGATTGCAGCTATGTTTCATTGATAGTTTGGAATTTATAGTATATTCTCTTCTTTTTATCCTATTTGATTTTCAGTTGCTTGGGGACAAGCAACAATTTAAGTTTGGTGTTGTGATGAGCGGATAATTTATACGCTTTTTGGCATTGTTTTTAGTATGTTTTTAGTAGGATCTAGTTACTTTTAGGGATGTTTTCATTAGTTTTTATGTTAAATTCACATTTCTAGACTTTACTATGAGTTTGTGTGTTTTTCTGTGATTTCAGGTATTTTCTGACTGAAATTGAAGGACTTGAGCAAAAATCAGATTCAAAGGTTGAAGAAGGACTGCTGATGCTGTTGGATTCTGACCTCCCTGCACTCAAAGTGGATTTTCTGGAGCTTCAAAACTTGAAATGGCGCGCTTCTAATTTCTTTGGAAAGTAGACATCCAGGGCTTTCCTGCAATATATAATAGTCCATACTTTGGCCAAGAATAGACGACGTAAACTGGCGTTCAACGCCAGCTTTCTACCCAAATCTGGCGTCCAGCGCCAGAAAAGGAGCCAAAACCAGAGTTGAACGCCCAAACTGGCACAAAAGCTGGCGTTCAACTCCAAGGAGAACCTCTACACGTGTAACACTCAAAGCCCAGCCCAAGCACACACCAAGTGGGCCCCGGAAGTGGATTTATGCATCAATTACTTACTCATGTAAACCCTAGTAGCTAGTTTATTATAAATAGGACCTTTTACTATTGTATTAGGCATCTTTGGTCTTAGTCTTAATCCATTGTTCATCTTTGGATTACCTTATGATCCTTTGATCATGTTTTGGGGGCTGGCCATCTCGGCCATGCCTGGACCTCTCACTTATGTATTTTTAACGGTAGAGTTTCTACACTCCATAGATTAAGGTGTGGAGCTCTGCTGTTCCTCAAAGATTAATGCAAGTACTACTGTTTTCTATTCAATTCATCTTATTTCGCTTCTAAGATATCCATTCGCACCCAAGAACGTGATGAAGGTGATGATTATGTGTGACGCTCATCACCATCTCCCCTATGAACACGTGCCTGACAAACACTTCCGTTCTACATGAAATAAGCTAGAATGAATATCTCTTAGATCTCTTAACCGGAATCTTCGTGGCGTAAGCTAGAATGATGGTGGCATTCAAGAGAATCCGGAAGGTCTAAACCTTGTCTGTGGTATTCTGAGTAGGATTCGATGAATGAATGACTGTGACGAGCTCCTAACTCGCGATTGTAGGGCATTAGTGACAGACGCAAAAGGATAGTAAATCCTATTCCAGCATGATCGAGAACCGACAGATGAATAGTCGTGCCATGACAGGGTGCGTGAGCATATTATTCACTGAGAGGATAAGATGAAGCCATTGGCAAGGGTGATGCCTCCAGATGATTAGCCGTGCCGTGACAGGGCATTGGATCATTTTTCCGAGAGATGACCGAAAGTAGCCATTGACAGTGGTGATGTATCACATAAAACCAGCCATGGAAAGGAGTAAGACTGACTGGATGAAGATAGCAGGAAAGCAGAGGTTCAGAGGAACGAAAGCATCTCCATTCGCTTATCTGAAATTCCTACCAATGAATTACATAAGTATCTCTATCCCTATTTTATTATATAATATTCGAAAACACCATTATCACTTTATATCCGCCTGACTTAGATTTGCAAGGTGACCATAGCTTGCTTCATACCAACAATCTCCGTGGGATTCGACCCTTACTCACGTAAGGTATTACTTGGACGACCCAGTGCACTTGCTGGTTAGTTGTATCGAAGTTGTGACAAATTATGAATGTGTAATCACGATTACGCGTACGAAGTTGCTCACGTGCCAGGAATAGTTTGAGCCTGGACATCACAATTTCGTGCACCAGTCCCATTGTTTCATCTGCTCCCATAGTTGACTTACATCTTCTCTCAAGTGCTTGATATCTCCTTACATTTGGTGAAGGTTTCCCTGCATTTTCCCCATTGAAGCCTTCAGGGAATTATGAATATGGTGCTGGTAGTTGTGGGAATGGTGCTTGGACATAAGCTTCTTCTTGTTGTGGTGGCCCTTGTGGTCTTGGTACATGAGCTCTTTGCTCCCTTGCTCTTTGTAGTGGGTTAATGGCCACCACCTTCTCTAACTTTTTGGCTGTGATTGGTTTGTCCTGCTCCACTAATATTTCATCAATTACTTTCTCCACTCTAGCCTCATCACAAAGCCTTTGAATGATGCTTGGGAATGCAAGTCTTGTGCTATCCTTGGTGCTCTTCAGTACCCTGTGAATGTTGTTTGCAATCATCTCCTCCACATTGATGTTTTTCCCTTTCATGATGATGTAGATTAGTACAGGTCTTTCCAAAGTAACCTCTGAAGTGTTGGAGGTGGGGTTAAGGGATCTCATCACAAAGTCTAGCCACCCTCTAGCTTGAGAGCACAAGTCTCTCCTTCTTAGCTGGTTTGGCCTTCCATCTTTGTCATTGATCCATTGTACATTAAGGTACAAATCTCGTTCAGAATCTTATCAAATCCAGGATCAAGTTGCTTTACCCTTTCTTCATAGCTCCTGGTTGAGCTTGTTCACCTCACCTCTAACATCCTTTCCAAGTTTGCAGGGCTATAATCAATGTTCTTCCCCCTCACAAAGCTTTGGTAGTCATACTTTTACCCTAGTTGAGGGACAACATTGGCATAGAATTTCCTTACTAGGCTCTCCACCACTTTCTTTGGTGGGTTACAAAGGATAGCCCAGCCTCTATTGTTGATCTCAATGGTGATCTCCCTGTGTTCATCCTTTCCTAGATGGAAGCCAACCTCAGGAATAATTTGCCTCTCACTTACCCACCCATAAAATTGGTTTTGGTGGAAGAATAAGAGAAACTTGAACTCGTTGTAGCTTGATGAACCAGAGCTAGCTTCCTTAGTCTTTCTTTTCTTTGATCCAGTGGCCTTTGGTGGTGCCATTCGGATGTGGTTAAGGAAGTTAAAAAGGTGATGAAAAGTTGAAGAATGAAGGAAAAGGAAGAAAGCAAATTGAAGGTTTGCTCCAACACCAAATTTAGGACTTGATTGTCCCAATCAAGAAACAAGAAAGAAAGATGGAAAGAAGGTAAGAAGGAAAGGAAGTCAAGAAAGAGAGATGGGAGAGTAAAGGTGTCGTATGAGAGGAGTCTAAAGTGTGAAGAAGAGGGTTGGGTGAGTGCATTATATAGAGGAGGGGGGATCTGGAAGGTGTGAATTGGGTGAAAAGTTTTAAAGCTTTCACACTTGAGAGTGGCGCCCAGCGTGGGGAGTGGCGCCAAACCCCACCTGTTCAGCTTTCTTCTGAATTTTGAGTTCCAAAGTGTGAAGTACACTTTGACTCCTTGACTTGATGAGTGATCAATGTCATGTGGGTCCTACTTCTCTCCTGAAAATTCAGTCATAAACCCTCATTAGTGATTAGAAAAATTACTTCATATTCTTCCAGTTAAAAGGCATTTAATAGGTGTCTTTTGGACACCAAACTTAAATTCATTGTATATAGTAATCGGTCTCATGATTGGACTTTATTTTGTACGTTATGAGTGGAATAAATTTAATTCTTTGACACTCTTCTACTTCTATTTCATATGTATACAATAAAATGACTGTTTTATGCACCTACCAACTTACTAATTGCCTATACGTATGGATCTCTTATGGTGGTGGCCACACCAAACTTAAATTTGGGCTTACTCCCAAGATTAATTCAATTGTTTTGATGTAAGCTCAAATTAAGTGGGTTAGTGGCCACACCAAACTTAGCTTTTTAGCTAGTTTCTCAGCCCAATTAATCAACCTCATATAGAATAGTATGCAAGGTTGTATTGCCAGCAAGCTAGAAAAACTTGTAATATTCAAAGCAAGGAAACTATCAACTAATTAACTAACAACTGAAACTGAAAATTAAACAATCTAACTGACTAAACATAAAGTACTCTAGAAAGCATGAAATTGAAAGGATATGAGTGTTGGGGTGCCTCCCAACTAGTGCTTCTTTAACGTTATTAGCTTGACGATCTTTCCTCTTTAGTTGAGGTTATAGTTCACTATTTGCTCATCCAATGAGTCCCCCAAGTAGTGCTTAAGCCTGTGATTATTGACAGTGAAAGTCCTCTATGTTTTGTCATCCATAAGTTTCACATGACCATAAGGGGAAGCCTTGATGACTGTAAATGGGCCAGACTATCTTGACTTCAACTTCCCTGGGAAAAACTTGAGCCTTGAGTTGTACAATAGCACTTTTTGACCTTCTACAAACTCCCTTGCTAGCTTTTGATCATGACATTTCTTTGCTTTCTCCTTGTAAATCTTGGCATTTTCATAAGCTTGAGATCTGAATTCATCTAACTCATTGAACTGCAGCAATCTTCTTTCCCCAGTAGCTTGATTATCAAAGTTCAACATCTTTAGAGACCAAAATGCTCTATGTTCAAGCTCTACTGGTAGATGACAAGCCTTTTCAGACACCAATTAGTATGGAGACATGCCAATGGGTGTCTTAAAAGCTGTCCTATAAGCACATAGTGCATCATCTAGCTTCTTGGACCAGTCTTTTCTTAAGTTCCCAATAGTATTTTCAAGGATTCTCTTCAGCTCTCTATTTGAAATTTCAACTTGACCATTGGGTTGTCGATGGTAAGGGGTAGATACCTTGTGCTTAACACCATATTTGAAGAGGAGTGTCTCAAGTTGCTTGTTGCAAAAGTGAGTTTCTCCATCACTTATAAGAGCTATTGGAACCCCAAACCAGATAAATATGTTCTTCCTCAAAACGTTTATCACCACTTTGTTGTCATTTGTTGACGTAGCTATGACCTCTACCCATTTAGACACATAGTCCACAGTGACCAATATGTAATTGTTTGAGTATGAGGTTGGGAATGGTCCCATGAAATCAATACCCCATACATCAAACAACTCTAACTCCATTATGAATCTTTGTGGCATTTCATTTTTCTTGGGTAAGTTGCCAGCTCTTTGACATTCATTGCACCTTGTCACAAACTCCTTTGCATCTTTGAATGTTGTAGGCCAAAATAATCTACATTGCAACACCTTGGTTGCAGTCCTTTCTCCACTAAAATGACCTCCATATGTGGATCAATGGCAATGCCAAACGACCTCTTCTTAGAATCCCATCAGCACACTTCTTGAAGAGGTAAGGCTCATCCCAAATATAGTGCTTGACATCATTGATGAGCTTTCTTCTCATATGCTTATTGATGTTGGAAGGTAACTCTCCTATGGCCTTGAAGTTTGCTATATCTGTGAATCATGGAGCTTCTTGAATCATCATCAATTGTTCATCCGAAAAACTCTCATTCACCCCAGGGCTATATGCTTTATCCCCTTCATGTGGGATCCTTGATAGGTGGTCAGCCACCTTGTTCTCTACTCCACTTCTATCTTTAATCTCAATATTAAACTCTTGGAGTAACAAAATCCATCTTATTAGTCTAGGCTTGTATTCTTGCTTGGTTAGCAAGTATTTAAGAGCTGCATGGTCAGTAAACACAATGACTTTAGAACCAATGAGATATGATCTAAATTTATCAAATGCAAAGACTATAGCAAGGAGTTCTTTTTCTGTTATGGTGTAGCTTCTTTGGGCTTCATTAAGAACCTTGCTAGCATAATAGATGACATGCACTAGCTTGTCTTTCCTTTGTCCTAAGACAGCACCAATAGCTGGTCTGATGCATCACACATCAATTCAAAGGGTAAGTCCCAGCTAGGTGGTGCTATAATAGGTGCAGAGGAGAGTTTGCTTTTAAGCTCCTCAAAGGCAAGCATACATTCTCTATCAAAGATAAAAGGTACATTAGAGATAAGAAAGTTACTCAAAGGTTTGGTAATTTTTGAAAAGTCTCTAATAAACCTTCTATAAAATCCAACATGCCCGAAGAAACTCCTAATTGCTTTGACATTGCAAGGTGGGGATAATTTTTCAATCACTTCCACCTTGGCCATGTCCACCTTTATGCCTTTCTTAGAGATTTTGTGGCCAAGGACCACCCCTTCGGTGACCATAAAATGACACTTCTCCTAATTCAAAACTAGGTTAGTCTCTTGGCATCTCTTGAGCACCAAGGCAAGATGGTGTAAGCAATTAGGAAAGGAGTCACCAAACACTGAAAAAATCATCCATGAAAACCTTAATAAACCTCTCAATCATATCAGAAAAAATGGACAGCATGCACCTTTGGAATGTAGCAGGTGCATTTCACAAACCAAAGGGCATACGTCTATATCCGAAAACACTATAAGGGCAAGTGAAAGAAGTCTTCTCTTGGTCTTTAGGGTCCACTACAATTTGGCTGTAGCCTGAGTATCCATCCAACAAACCTCTCTAACATTTGATCCATGAATGGTAGAGGGAAATGGTCCTTCCTAGTGGCTTCATTGAGCTTCCGGTAGTCTATACACATGCGTCATCCAATCACTGTTCTTGTTGGTATCAATTCATTTATTTTATTTGGCACAACTGTGATTCCTTTCTTGGGAACTACTTGAACAGGGCTCACCCAAGGGCTGTCTGATATGGGGGTAAATCTCCCCTGCTTACCATAATTTCAGCACTTCTTTTTGCACCACTTCTTGCATTGAGGGGTTCAGCCTTCTTTGTGGTTGTATTGAGGGCTTTGCATCCTCCTCAAGAAGGATTTTATGCATGCACATTGAAGGGCTAATTTCCTTTAAATCTGAAAGTGTCCACCCTATGGCATCCTTGTGTTGTTTCAACACATTAATGAGCTTCTTTTCTTGTTCTACACTCAAGCTTGAGTTGATGATTACTAGATATGTATTGTTGCTTCCCAAGTAAGCATACTTCAAGCTTTGGGGGTAGGGTCTTCAACTCCAACTTTGGTGCTTCCACTTCCTTCTTGCTTGCCTTGTCCAATATGATTGAACCTTCTATGATTTCTTGTGGTAGTTCACCACCTAATGTTTGAGGATCTTGCTCCATTACTTCTTTACGTTGATCTTCTTCTAGGACTCCTTGAACTATTTTCTCCATTGTGTCCACCATTATACATTCTCCGATGGATTCCTTGGGGTAGGTCATTGCAGTGAAAACATTGAACACCATCTTTTCTTCATGTAGCCTTAGGACCAACTCTCCTTTTTGCACATTAATTATGGCCCCAGCTATAGCTAAGAATGGTCTTCCTAATATGATTGATGCATTGGCCTCTTCCTCCATATCAAGCACAACAAAGTCTGCTGGGAATATGAATTCTCCCACTTTCACCAACAAGTCTTCCACCACCCCATGAGAAAATTTGAATGTTCTATCAGCTAATTGAAGAGCCATTATTGTTGGTTTGGCCTCTTCAATTCTCATTCTTTTCATCATGGCTAAGGACATAAGATTGATGCTAGCCCCCAGATCACATAGTGATTTTTCAATGCTAATATCCCCTATGATGCAGATTTGGAAGCTCCTAGGATCTTTCATCTTTTGGGGAAGCTTCTTTTGTATGATGGCACTACATTCCTCAGTGAGCACTACAGTTTCCTTTACTCCCCAATTTCTCTTCTTTATCATGAGCTCTTTTAAGAACTTGGCATAAAATGGCATTTGCTCTAATGCTTCAGCAAAAGGGATGTTGATTTGAAGCCTCTTAAAGATCTCCAAGAACCTAGAAACCTGGCTGTCCTTCCCATCTTTTTTCAGCCTTTGTGGGTAGGGTGCTTTTGGTACATAAGGCTTTAATACTTGCTTTGGTGGGGCTGGAGTATGTATCTCTTCTTCTTGATTGATTTCTGAGTCATTTGCAACTTCTTCTTCTTGCAAATTGTGGCTTGAGGGTGTCTCCTTCACCACCTTTCCACTTCTTAGTGTGATGGCCTTGTATTTCCCTCTAGGATTGGTCATGGTATCACTTGGGAATGTGTTTGTAGGCATTGGTATTTGCTTGGATAGATATCCTAATTGTGATTCCTATTTTGAGATTGCTGCCCCTTGGTTCTTTATGTTGGATCTAGCCTCCTCTTGGATTGAATCTATCTTTTTTCAGCTTGCACTTGTCTTTCTGCAACAGTGGTTATACTCCCTGTCAATTGTGATATTGCAGCCTCCAATCTTGCAAAGTTATTGCTATTATCACATGGTTGTGGGGCTGAAGATGATACATCTTGAGAGTGGTTATTGTGTGGTTGTTGATTGGATTGGTAGGGGGCATTGTTGAATTATGTTAGGGTCTGTGGTTGTTTGATTAATGGCTGGGGTTATTGTATTGGTATTGGTTAGAGTGATATGGCTTGTGGTCTTGGGTATGGTTTTGTTGGTTTTTCCACCCAAAGTTTGGGTGGTTCTTCCGACCTGGGTTGTAAGTTTTAGCATTGGGGTCATATGGTTGTCTTGAGAAATTGTTCACATAATTGGCTTGCTCTCATTCACATTCATCCTCTGAGCTATCTCCATCCTGCATAGGTGCTTGAGCATGGATGACTGAGACTTGATTCTTCTCCATTTGCTTGGTTAGAGCTGCTAGTTGAGCTGTGATCATCTTGTTTTAAGCCAGCAGAGCATCCATAGAGTTGAGCTCCATTACTCCCCTCTTTGAGTTTCTATCAGAAGCATAGAAGTACTCATTGTCAGCCACAGTTTCTATTATGTCTATGGCCTCTTTAATTGTCTTCTTCTTGTTGAGAGAGGCTTCTGAAGAGTGATTGATAAACTCCGATTTTGTAGTTTATCTTGTGCTTATTATGGGAGATTTTATCAACATTTCTCACACTTATTCACAAGAAATGCATGGTTTTGTGTTCACTTCCCAATATTGCTCCATGATGGAAAACATGCTTATTTTAACTCAAAATTGCCGTATTTTAATTCTCTTCTATTGCCATTCGATGCCGTGATGTATTTGTTGAGTAATTTCAGGAATTATAGGGTAGGAATGACTTAGAAGAGAGGGAGAAAGTATGTACAAAAAGGGAGGAACATGAAGAATTGAAATCTTGGGAAAAGCAGCATCGGCGCGCTCGTGCACTCCACGCGCACGCGTGGATGGGATTGGCTGGAAGTGGCGCGCAAGGATGGACGCATCCGCGTGGATCAGAAAATTCCTATCGACGCGCACGCGCACTTGGCGCGCACGCGTGGAAAGTTGCACGTGACCTCATTAAAGGAAATCATGCCTGGCGATTTCTGAGGCTTATTAGGCCCAATTTCAAGCTGTTTCTGCATGGAAAAGACCCAAGGATGCTAGGGAGAAAATGGGGGATCACTCATTTTACACTAGGACATAATTTTTAGTTAGTTTTTGGTTCTTTTGTTATTCTAGAAGGAGAAACCCTTGTTCCTCTCTAGATCTAGTTTTAATTTGATCTTCCCTTGTTGATTTGTGACTTGGATCTTGTTAATTACTAGTTTTAATTATTCAATTTGAATTCCTTGTTACAATTTTGCTTATATCTTGTGATAGTTTATGAATTCTTGTCAATTGTCATTTTATACCCATTTCATGAATGTTGTGAATCTTGACTTTTTGATGTTACATTGATGATTTCTATGTTTAGCTTTGTTGTTTGGATGATCATATGTTGATAATTGTTAGTGGGTACTTGTAGATTTTAATTTAATTGCTATTTTGAACATGTCTTTTGTTAATGCTTACCAAGTGTTTGATGAATTGTTTACTTTGATTATAGAGTAGTCTTCTTTACTCTTGGCCTAGGTCAAGGGAATTGGGTAAACTTGAGTCATTGGGTCTAATGGATTTGATGATTTGGGAGCCCTAGGTGGTCAATTTGATACTCATTGACGCCAACCCACTACTAATCTAATTAGTAGGTAGGTTGGGACTTATGGGTTGATGTGATCAAAGCCATTTGACATGCTTCAAGTCTAAGAGTAGATATCACGTACTTAAGACTTTGAGAGTAGACTTAATGAGCTTGGTTCCTCATAATTGTCAAGATATAGTTGTTAGACAAGGATGGTGGCCCTAATTCCCAAGCCTAGCCAAGAGTTGCTTTTATTATTCATATTTGAAAATCAATTTCCTCAACCAATTGCTTTAGTTGTAGTTACTTGTTTGGGTTATAATAAGATTAAGTGGAATGTTGTTTATTCATTGAAGTTGCTCATGTTTTGCTTAGTTAATTGAACTAGTTGTTGCATTTTAAGATTACTTGCTTGTTAAGATTCCCATTTATTTTCATGCTCATAACTCACAACCCCAGATTTCTAACCAATGTTGAAGCACATGTTTGCCCATTCCTTGTGAGATGACCTAAGGTTTGAATACTTCGGTTATTTCTATTGGGGTTGAACTTGTGACAACCAGATCCCTCTTCTAAATTTGACCCCTGAGGATTGTTGTTGGTAGAGCTATACTTGCAACGCGACCTTATTGGAGAAAATCTTTACCAATACACCCTTGGGGCGCCTGTCAAATTTTTGGCGCCGTTGCCGGGGAATGGTTGCAACATATGCCTTGATATTGGTTATGTGAATATGTGAATATTGTAGATAGTTTACTTCTTTCAATACTTAGCCATAGTTTAGATTTCTTTTACATTTGTGCTATGACTTTCAAGTTTGATGACTCGGTCTTAACCGAATTCTAGCTTAGCCAATTTTGATCCCGAGATCGAAAGAACTTTGTTACACACTTATCTAGTTAGACGGCGGTTGAATTACACGCCTAGTACTTCGGCCTCTCTTGAGGAAAATACCGAATCACTAGACGTTACCGAGAGTGACTTGGAGTCTGTTACTTCCTATTCTTCTGTTGGCACTACTAATACATCTTTGCATCCTACAGGTGAGCCACACATGGTGGAGCTACGCCAGATCATTTTGCATGAGCAAGGAGCTCCGGATATCATACTTCAACCGTTGCAAGCAAGGTATCCTAACCTTGATCCAAACTTTGAGTTGAAGAGTAGCTTGATACATCTACTTCCTAAGTATCATGGGTTGCCGGGTCAAGACCCCATCCGACCTTTGAAGGATTTTCAAGTTGCTTGTTCTACGGCTCGAAGGCATAGAGCCGATGAGGTAGCTATCATGGTTTTTTCCTTCCCCTTCTCTCTTGAAGCGCAAGCAAAAACATGGTTCTATTCGCTACTAGATGAGATTGTGACTAATTGGGATTTCTTGAGAAGAGAGTTTCTTGATAAATTCTTTCCATCAGAGAAGACCGACTACATCCGGAAAGAGATTTCGGGCATAATGCAAAGAGACCAAGAGAGTTTGTACGAGTATTGGTCTCGGTTCAAGAAGCTATTGGAGTCATGTCCACACCACGAAATGACCACTAACTTGCTCATTAGCTACTTTACTGGAGGTCTTTGTACGGAGGATAGAAGATTGCTCACCACTTCTAGTGGTGGTTCCCTTTTGAAAAACAAGACGGAGGGAGAAGCTTGGAATTTGATAAAGGATGTTATCGAATCTACACAACACACAAGAGTGAGAAGTAATCCTCTCAAGGGTGTAGTAGAACCATCCCCTTCCGAATCAAGTCTAACCAAAGCACTTGGAGATATGACCACCATCCTCACACAAATCCAAAGGGATCAAAAGGAATACTACTCCATCAAAGCCGTCCAAGCCCCACCTCCGGTTGCTCAACTTGAAGGCCCTCCTAGAATTTGTGGTTTGTGCTCTAGCACCACACATTACACCGACCAATGCCATCAAATTCAAGAGGAACATGCCCTTGTGGTGGCCAATGTGAATTACAACAACCGTCCACCCTACCCTTCTCAAGGTCAAAACAATTACCATCAAGGTGGTAATCAACATCAAGGGTGGAGGGATAATGCACAAGGAAGCAATCAAAACCAAAAATGGAACAACTCTCCTTCTCATCACAACAACAACCAATCTTCATCCCAATACCACCACAACAACACCAACTACCAAGCCAACCAAAGCCACTCCAACCAAAACCAAAACAACTACACCAAGTACCAAGCACCACACCATAGACAACAAAACCAAAACCAAACTCCTCCATCATCCAACAATCAAGTTGAAGAGCTTAGAGCCGCTATGGAAAAACGAGATGAGAGCAACAAGGCTCAATTTAATGCCTTGAGTACCCAATTGGCTAACTTCACCAACTTACTTTCAAAGATGAACATGTCAAACCAACCACCAAACCCCAATAACAACACTAACCAACCCTCAAGTTCTTCTAACCTTCCATCCCAACCCCAACCAAATCCAAGAGGCGGTCTCAACGCCATCACTCTACGGTCGGGGACTACATTAGAAGAGATACCTCCAAGGGTCATGGGAGAAATTCATGAGGAAGAGGTAGTTGTTGAAGCTCCACATAAAGAAGGGGTGGTAGACAAAAGACATGAGGAAGAAGGAGTAAACCTCAAGGAACCCAAGAGGAAAGCCATAGTGGATGAGTCTGTTCCTATTCCATTTCCTTCCATGGTGAAGAAGGCAAAGAAAACACCGGAGTTTGATTTGAACATGCTTCAAGTGTTCAAAAAGGTTGAGGTAACCATACCACTCCTTAATGCTATTCAACAAATTCCAAAGTATACAAAATTTTTGAAAGACTTGTGTACACACAAGGATAGGATAGGAGAATTGGAGACATTATCCTTGGGTAGTTCAATTTCTTCCTTGATGGAACCTATTCCAAGAAAATGTGGTGACCCTGGACCGTGCTTAATGTCTTGTTGTATTGGCGGATAAACCTTTCATGATTGTATGTGTGACTTAGGAGCCTGTGTTAGCATCATGCCGCTTTCTATTTATATGCGGTTGAATTTAGCTCCATTGAAGAAATCGGCGGCGAGGTTTGCCTTAGCTGATAAAAGTGTGATTACAGTGATGGGGATAGCGGAAGATGTACTCGTGGCAATTAAGGATTTGGTTTTTCTGGTTGACTTTTACATCCTTGAAATGCCTCCAGCAGAAAATAGAAGCTCATCCTCCGTTCTACTTGGTAGACCCTTCCTCAAAACCTCCAAATTCAAGTTAGATGCCTTCACCGGTGTATATTCCTTTGGGGTTGGAGACAAGACTATCAAGTTCAATTTAGAAGAAGCCATGAAACATCCTCCCGAAGAACATTCCATGCTCCGATGTAATGTAATTGATGAAGTGGTAGCGGAAGTGCAAGAAGAAGACCATGACAAGTTGTGCTACCCCATTGTTGAGGAGACAGATGACCAAGAGGATGAACATGAGGAAGTTATCAAGAATGAATCCCATGAGCTTGATGAAAAGAAACCTCATCTTGAGATAAAAAGTGAACTGAAGCCCCTTCCATCTCATTTGAAATATGCTTTCTTAGAGGACAACCAAAGGTTTTCGGTCATTATTGCTAGTGAGCTCTCAAGTGAAGAAGAGGGAAAGCTCCTAGATGTTCTAAGAAAGTACAAGAAAGTAATAGGATGGAGCCTAGCGGATATTGTGGGAATTGACCTCCGCAAGTGCATGCATAGGATATTTCTCCAAGATGGAGCCAAGCCGGTTAGGCAACCGCAAAGGAGGCTCAACCCAACCATCCTTGATGTAGTGAAGAAAGAGGTCACCTGATTACTGGATGCGGATATCATATACCCAATTTCCGACAGTAAGTGGGTGAGCCCGGTTCAAGTTGTTCCCAAGAAGTTGGGCATCACAATGGTCAAGAAAGACGACGGTGAATTGGTCACTAAAAGAGTCCAAAATGCATGGCGAGTATGTATTGACTACAGAAGATTGAACGCTGCCACACGAAAAGACCATTACCCCTTACCCTTCATCGATCAGATGCTAGACTGCTTGTCAGGTAAATCTCACTACTGTTTTCTTGATGGATTTACTGGCTACTTCCAGATACATATTGCTCCTGAAGATCAGGAGAAGACCACGTTTACTTGTCCATTTGGCACCTTTGCCTATAAAAGGATGCCATTTGGACTATGTAACGCACCCGCTACTTTTCAGCGGTGCATGACGAGTGTCTTCTCCGATCTAATGGAGAATTGTCTGGAAGTTTTTATGAACGACTTCAGCGTTTATGGTACTTCATTCGATTTTTGTTTAGAGAGCTTGGCCAAGGTCCTGGCTAGATGTGTTGACACTAACCTTGTCTTAAATTTTGAAAAATGTCACTTTATGGTACAACAAGGTATAGTGTTAGGACATGTAGTATCTCATGAAGGCATTTCTGTCGACCTGGCCAAGGTCTATGTTATTACTACTTTGCCTCACCCCTTATCCGTGAGGGAGGTCCGCTCATTTTTGGGACATGCAGGATTCTATAGGTGCTTTATCAAGGACTTCAGCAAGATTGCTTTGCCATTGTCGCGCCTACTCCAAAAAGATGTGGATTTTGAGTTTGATAGTGAACGCGTAAAAGCTTTTGAAGAGCTAAGGAGAGTTCTTACCACGGCACCAATTGTGCGAGGCCCCAACTGGATGTTGCCATTTGAGATAATGTGCGATGCGTCAAACCATACTGTGGGTGCCGCGCTTGCACAGCGCGATGGTAAACTCCCTTATGTCATTGTTTACTCTTCTAAGACACTAGATGCAGCACAATCCAACTATACCACTACTGAAAAAGAACTTCTAGCTATTGTTCATGCTTTAGATAAGTTCAGATCTTATTTGCTAGGTTCAAAGATAGTGGTATACACGGATCATGCAGCTTTAAAGTACTTATTGACAAAGAATGAGTCAAAACCTAGACTCATACGTTGGATCTTGCTTTTGCAAGAATTTGACATTGAGATTAGGGACCGGAGTGGATCTCAAAACCTGGTTGCGGATCATTTAAGCTGCATTGAGAATTTAAAAACTGATCCATTTCCGATCAATGACTCATTCCTATTGGATAGTTTGCATGCTGTGTCGGATAGCTTTCCTTGGTTTACCCCAATGGCGAACTACTTGGTTGCAAGAATCTTCCCTCCCAACTTTTCGAAAAACCAAAGGGACAAGTTGAGGAGTGATTCCAAACACTATATTTGGGATGACCCTCACTTATGGAAGAGGGGCATGGACCAAGTAATTCGAAGATGCGTCCTGAAATCCGAATTCCAACCAGTTCTTGAAACTTGTCATTCGTCCGAATGTGTTGGCCACTTTGGCCCACAAAGGACCGCTAAAAAAGTGTTGGATTATGGATTCTGGTGGCCAACCTTATTCAAGGATGCTAACCGGTTATGTGTGTCTTGCCATCAGTGTCAGAAGTTAGGAAACGCATCCCAAAGGGATGAAATGCCTCAGCAACCTATGTTATTCTGTGAGATATTTGATGTATGGGGCATTGACTTTATGGGACCATTTCCCAACTCTAGTGGGTATCTGTATATTCTGTTAGCGGTTGACTACGTGTCAAAGTGGGTAGAGGCCGTACCTACCCGCCTTGATGACGCCAATGCCGTTGTTTCTTTCATAAGGAATCACATTGTATGCCGTTATGGGTCGCCACGAGCAATCGTGAGCGACCAATGATCCCACTTTTGTAACAGGAAGGTAGAAGCATTGCTCAAGCACTATGGAGTGTCGCATAAGGTTGCCACTGCTTATCATCCGCAAACAAATGGACAAGCGGAAGTGTCCAACCGGGAAATCAAGAGAATCTTGGAGAAAGTGGTCAATCCGCAAAGAAAGGATTGGAGCCTCCGGTTAGGAGATGCATTATGGGCGTATATAACGGCCTACAAGACTCCGATAGGGATGAGTCCTTTCCGGATCGTCTATGGTAAGGCATGCCACCTCCCGGTGGAGATTGAGCATCGAGCCTATTGGGCGGTAAAGCAGTGCAACATGGATCTAGCCAAGTCGGGTGAAGCTAGGAAGCTACAACTAGAGGAGCTTGAATGTTTGAGGAATGAGTCATATGAGAATGCCCGAATCTATAAGGAAAAGACTAAAGCATTCCATGACCATCACATCTGGAAGAAGGACTTTTAAGAAGGTGCTGAGGTCCTCCTCTACAACTCAAGGCTCCGATTTATGCCTGGCTAGCTCCGCTCTAGATGGGAAGGACCTTTCAGGGTGAAGGAGATGAAGCCCTACGGAGTGGTGGAATTGTTTGATCCCAAGAGTGAAGCAACTTTCAAGGTGAATGGACATAGAGTGAAGAAGTATCATGGTTGCATGCCCCCAAGAGAGCTAGAGGTGTACATATTGGAGGATGCACCAAGGAGAGAGGAAGCTTAAGAAAAGGATCGTCCAACTAAAGGACGTTAAAGAAAAGTGCTTGGTGGGAGGCACCCCACCGTGGTAAGATCTTCCTTATTTATACCACCTTATTTGTATTCTTAGTTTCTTCTGAATTTTGTGATCTTTTGATGATTGATAGAGTGCATAGGAATGCTAGCTTTGTTGCTTTTGTTGGATAGATAGGATGTTCATGTAGATAGGATGAGAAAAGGATAAAGAAAACAAAAATTTTTCTTTGAAGAAGAGCACCGACGCGCCAGCGCACAGTGCGCGCGCGCGCCGGTAGCAAAATTCCACTCTTGGGCCAAAAACCCGAGAGTCATGCCCACTTCATGCCCAACTCGTGCTAGGCACCCACGCGTACGCGTACATGCCGCCTGCGCGCACCCTGGCAATTTAACCATCGACGCGCCAGCGCACGGTGCGCGCGCGTGCCGATGGAGATATGTGGACTCTCTGGTACAAAAACTAGAGAGTTGTGCCACAATTGGGCTAACCTTGTGCCAAAACCCACGCGTCCGCGCGTAATACGCGTCCGCGTCAGTTGCGAAACACCTCAAGCACGCGTCCGTGCAAGGTGCGCGTTCGCGCGCCTGCTTCTATGATTCACTCCGGTACAAAAACCAGAGACTTGAGCCAACTTTGTGCCACTTTTGTGCCTGAGGCACAACCTCTCTCGCGTGCGCGCGCCACTGACGTGCACGCGCCATCTGCTAGCACCCTCACCGACACGCCAGCGCACCTTGCGCGCGCGCGCCGGTTGCGCGAGTCAGTTTAATACCTTCGCGCCCTGCCCTGTTTTTCTTTCTCTCAACCCTTTCTCTTCCTTAGTTTCTTTTTCTTTTCATCCATCATTTCCCTTCTCTTCTTCTTCTTCCACAATCCATCACTACTGTCTCCGGCCACTCACCGGTGACAACCACTCTTTTCTTGTAGCACTACACTTCTCCTATTTCTCTCTCATCTTCACAAAAGAAGATTCAACCTTGTTCCTTCATACTCATCAAGGTTTTGCTTTTTCCATTCCTTTACTTCCATTTTTCCTTGCATTGTTTCTTCTAATTAGATGCTTCTTATTACTTTACCTAGTTTCTCTTTTACTTGCATGATGATGTTTCTTGCTCTTTGTTTGCTTATTTTTTCTTTTTCCTTATTTCTCCATAGATGTTGAATTTGAGCTTAATTTGCATTAATAGATCTTTTGTCATTCTTTCTCTAACCTTTGCCTTTGTGTGATGTTTATGTGATGATTGATGTTCTATTTTGCACTTTGAATTGGTTAGTATCTCATAATTGCTCATTACTTGATTATTTCACGCCAAGTGTTTGAGAAAATGCACATATACCATTTTGGCTCCATTTAACCATATACTTTTCAATTGGTGCTCCCTCCTCATTCACTTGCTTTCTCTTAAATGCATTGAGTCTAATTTGTGTGCTTAAAGTTGATACTTGCCAATTAGATATTAATTGAACATGACTTGCTCTTTATTATGGATGCTTGAGACTACTCTTCTCATGCCATTGCATACTTTACTTCCTCTTGCATCCCATGCCAAGTGTTATGACCCTTGCTTTTACATTCACCATAGGCACCACAAGTCACTTGCATGTTTTCGCTAAATTGATTCTTGGGTTTAATGTTTTCCTTCCTTCTCCTCCTTTTTAGGATGGCCACCAAGAAAGGCAAGGAGATATCTCCAAAGAAACCAGCCGCAAAAAGGGCACCCCAAAAGTCAAACTCTAAGGCACGCTCTTCATTAGGAGCCAAACCCCTATCTAAGAAAGGGAAGACACCCGCTCCTCTTGATGAGAATGACAAGGGCAAACCGGCGAAAGATTCTTCAAGGTTCCTCAACCGCTTTTGTGAACTTATGTTTCCCTCCATAGCTGTAAGGAACTATCATCCTGAGCATCTACTTGTTTCGCCTGACAAGGTTGCTCTTTATATTTTGCCTCGCATTGAACAGCGAGGATGGGAGTTTCTTTTGAGCAAACCAAGGGAAATCAACCTCTCTTGGGTGGAAGAATTCTACACCAACTACCATCTTCCCTCTCTTCAATCGGTGTACATGCACCGGAAGCAAGTCTCAGTTTCAGAAGAGGCTATTCAGCAAGTGCTTAATGTTCTACTAGTGCCAAGTGACATGGATGGCTACCAAGAAGTCTTACGTCAGCGAGAGAAGTATGGATTCAATTGGGACTCGATTCTCCGAGTCATTGCTGAACTAGAGGCATCTTGGATTCATGGTCGACTGCGGATGAGGCCAAAGTCCATTGACGCTCGCTTCCTCACTGTGGAAGCTAGAGCTTGGGCCCAGATCCTATCTCATTATGTGCTACCTAGCACCCACAAGTCGTCCCTCACGGCAGACCTCGCCTTGCTTGTTTGGTGTGTTTTCACGGAGAAGCCGGTGAACATTCTGCTTCTTGTCAAGAAAGCGATGAGTCAAGTTCACGACCGGGGTAATTTACCATTTCCAGCATTGGTATCTGACTTAGTTTCTGCTGCGGGTGTTTCTTGGGAAGCCAAGGATAAGAAGATTATAGCTCCGGCTAAGGGTGATGTGGTCCCAAGCGGAAAATACCTACACCTTCCCATGAACAAACCAAGCCTCGACATGGTCCCGCCACTTCTTTTTCCTTCTACCTCATCATCACCACCACTGAGATTCACACATCAAAGGATAGAAGATCTTCACCGGAAGCTTGATAGATATGAGCGGCACAACCACCGCCGATATACTTACATCAAGAAGCTTCTGCGTTGTGTTACCCCTAGCATGGAGGAACCCGAAATGTTCACATCCACCTCAAACCCAAGTGATGGGAGCTCGATGAAGGGGATAGTGAAAGTTCCGGTCCCGACCGTCCCTTGCGTATTATTCGTAGCACGAAGGACTGTGCTAATTTCTAAAGTGTGGGGAGGTCGTTCGACCGATCTCCATGGGTAACACTCTCTTCCCCTCAATACCCATGGATTTATCTTTTGCTTAGAAGTTAATATATTGCATGTGTAGTTAGTTTTTCTTATAAATACCCTTTGCATGATAGTTAGTTTCTATAGAGTTACTTGGTCAAAACAATAACTTCCTTTCCAAGAAACTGTGTTTTGGGTGACCTACCAAAATTTTGAAAATTTTTTGCAGTAAACTTGCTTTAAGAATGTATTTTGGAACATAGTGATTGAGCTAAGAACACAAGCATGAAAGTTTTGAGCCTATTGCATGGTTACATCTTCTAACCATTATTTCCATTCTTGCGTGCATATCTCTCTCTCTATGATTGTGATCCTTGCTTTGTCTGATTCTATATGTCCATTGCTTTGTGTATGAATGCATTTACATGATTGAGGCCATCATTTCAATAGTCACTTTTCCCAAATGGCCTTAACCCTTTTATCTACCATTTCTAACCAATTTTGAGCCTATGATAAACTCTCTTTGTTCTTGAAAAGAGCACATCAACAACCCTAAGTGAAAGACCATGAATGTCCCTAAATTTGAATCCTTGATTAGCTTAGGTAAGTTAGGGTGTGTATCATTCAAATAGGAGGGTATACTTGGGAAATTCGGGTAGATATATAGGTGTGTAGTTGTAGTGTAATTGAAAATTCTAGGATTTGGGAACATACTCATGTGTTGAATGATTAAACTGTATGCATTGAAATTTTGGTTCACAAAGAAACCTCAAGAAAAGGGGATATATGAAAAAAAAAAGAGAAAGAAAGCAATGAAAGGGGATAAAAATGCCTCAAGATAAAGTAATAAAAATAATGCATATGGGTGTGAATTGAAAAGAATACATGAGTGTCCAAAAAGAGAAAAACTCAAGGGTAGCTAGGTAATGTATTGTAGTTTTATAGGTTGTTCTGTGTCTAGTGGATCCTAGGTTGATCAAGGACTCAAATTTTAAGCCCACTTGACCATATACATCCTTACCTTTAGCCTAGCCCCGTTACAACCCATGAATAAAAGCTCATGATACTTGTAAGCATGCATCGAGTAACTGTTGATTGTTAGATGAAAGAAAAATTTTGGAAAGCATGATTAGGAGAAGATTGAGTGACAAACCCTATACACTTGAGCGAATAGAGCGGATACACTTCCGGTGAGGGTTCGATGCTCAATGCTTGTTCCCAGCTTTCACCAGTGTTCGTTTAGCAAGTCATATGTACTCTTTAATGGTATTTAATTTGGTGGGATTCATGAATTACATACTATTTTCATCCTATATGCTCACATGTATTCTCGGAGGATAGATTTACTCTTGACCAAGTAGGTAGATGATTTTACATTACATGTCTTTCATGACCCACTCTTCCGTTTGAACTTGATACTCAACATGCTCTTCATGCTTTGACTTTACTCTTGCATCAAATATTAGTTGATATACCCTTTACCTATATTGCTTTCTCACTCACATGTTGTAGCTACCATGTAGTAGAGGACCAAACTCTTATTCGGTATTAGCCCCGCCTATGTTCTACTTGCTTTTGCTATCTTTGTTGTAGGCTTAATTCTCTTTCTTTTTTTTTCCTTTTAGGTTAGCCGCCAAGAAGGAAAGGAATGGAGAAGCTTCAAATGGGGCAACAAACAAGTTCACCTGCACAATCTTTTGAAGGAGCTCATCAATTGTAGCAACCCGTCCACCTTGCTCTTCTTTGTATGCACCGAGGACGGTGCAAATTTCTAAGTGCGGGGAGGTCGTTCGACCGATCTCCATGGGTAACAATTTTCTTTTTCAACACCAATTCTTGATTAACTTTGTTAGTTAGTTGTTGCATTGCATGATAGGTTGCATGCTAGTTAGAATTTGTACATATTTTACCACTTCTTTTTATGTTAGGACTACTTGGTTAGGGTGATGATTTCTTTTCCAAGAAAAAAATTGTTTTAGGGCACCCTACCAATTCGAAAAATTTTTTCTTGTTGAACTTGCTTGAAGAATTTATTTTGGAATATGGTTTTTGAGCTAAGAACACAAGCATGTGAGTCTTGAGCCCAATTGTGTGGTTACATCTTATAACCACTTATTTTCTATTCTTGTGTGCATTATTCTCTCTCTATGATTATAATCTTTGATTTGTTTGATTCTTTATGTCCATTGTTCCATATATACATGCATTTATATGATTGAGGCCATCATTTCATATAGCTCACTTACCCAAATAGGCTACCTTTCATGAACCATTGTTAGCTAAATTTGAGCCTATTTAATCCCTTTTGTTCTTAATTTTAGCACATCACTACCCCTAAGTGAAAATAATAAATATCCCTTAATTTGGATCTTTGATTAGCTTAGGCTAGTGAGGGTGTGTATCAATTGGGTGTGGGAAACTTGGGACATTGGTTGAGGTAAAAGTGTAATTTTTATTTTTGTTAAAAATATTGAGAATTGGGTACATATTCATGCATTATATGTAAAACCATATGCATTGATGCGTTTGTATATACTTTAGAAAAAAATGAAAAAAAATACACACACACACACACACACACACACACACACACACACACACACACACACACACACACACACACACATATATATATATAGGAAAAGAAAAAAGAGAAAAAAGAAGTAAAAAGGGGACAAAGATACTCCAAAGTAAAGTTCAATAAAAATCAATGTATATGGAATGTAAATAAAAAAGAATGCATGAGTATGTGAAAAAGTGAGAATCATGGGTAGCTAGGTTATGTATTAGAATTGTATAGGTTGTTACATGTGTTAGGTGAGAGCTTAGGCTAATCAAAGATGAAAATTTCAAGCTCACTTGACCATATGCAACCTACCTTTACCCTAGCCCCATTACAACCTATGAATAAGTCCTCATGATGAATGTATGCATGCATTGAATAATTGTTGATTGTTAGAAGAAAAACAAATCTTGGAAAGCATGATTAGAGGAGAATTGAGTGAATCGACCCTATACACTTGAGCGATTTGAGCGGATACGCTTTCGGTGAGGGTTCGATGCTCAATTCCTTGTTCCCGGCTTTCATGAGCGTTCTTCTTGCAAGTCTATTTGAACTTCATTTTGATATTTGAATTGGTAGAGTTTGTGAGTCGTCATATGACCTTTACCCTACTTGCTTATATATGTTCTTGGAGATTGATTTACTTTTAACCAAGTAGATAAAGTCATTTTGCATTTAGTTGCATTCATATAGATAGGTGCATATAGTTTATTTGCATTGAATAAATGTTCATAACCCTTTTATTGTCCTTCTTTATTCTTAGCATGAGGACATGCTTGGTTTAAGTGTGGGGAGATTTGATAAACCCTGATTTTATGGTTTCTCTTATGCTTAATTTGGGGGATTTTATCAACTTTTCTCACATTTATTCAATGAAATAGCATGGTTTTGCAATTCTCCCTTGATTTGTGCTTAAATGTGAAAACATGCTTTTTAGGCCCTAAAATTGGTGATTTTAATTAACTTTAATTCCATTTGATACCTTGATATGTTTGTTGAGTGATTTCAGGTTCATAAGGAAAGTATTGGATGGAAGAAGTGAGGAGAAAAGCATGCAAAGTGGGAGAACTCATGAAGAAATGAAGGAACTGTAAAGCTGTCAAGCCTGACCTCTTCGCACTCAATCGACCATAACTTGAGCTACAGAGGTCCAAATGAGGCGGTTCTAGTTGCGTTGGAAAGCTAACATCTGGGGCTTCGAAACGATATAAAATTTGCCATATATTGCTTTGCGTATAGGGGCGCGCACTCTCCATGTACGCGTGCGCGCCGATGCTACTCATGGTCCACTAAAGTGAAATCGCCCCCAGCGATTTCTGAAGCACTTTGGGCCAAACCCAACTCATTTCTAATGCTATTTCATGCAGAATTCAAGCTTGGGAAAGAGGGGAGCAATTGTTTGTAGCATTAGCATCATGTAGGTTAGTTTCTAGAGAGAGAAGCTCCCTCTTCTCTCTAGAATTAGGTTAGGTTAATTTCTTCTAGATTTAGGTTTAATTACATGTTTTTATCTTATTTCCTTTATGATTTCTTGCTTCTACTCTTTCATTCTCAAGATTTGTAGTGTTAATTTTACTTTTATACCTCTTTTATGTTCATGAACTCTTATTGGAATTGGATATTTTCTTTTATGAAATTTATGTTTGATGTTCTTTTAATTATTAATTTGAGTTGTGAATTTACTTTCCTTGCAATTGATAGTTGGTGGATTTATTATTCTTGCACTTTTACCATGCTTTCCTTTTATTCCTTCCAAGTGTTTGATAAAATTCTTGGTTGGATTTTAGAGTAGAATTTTATGCTCTTGGCTTGGGAAGGTAACTTAGGAACTCTTGAGTTACTAATGTCCAAGTGATTGACGATTGGGAGCCATTAACGCTAGATCTCACTAATTGATTTGGTGTAGAACTA